>NW_024425563.1:84666133-85060586 GCF_017311325.1 Ursus maritimus
ATATATATATATATATATATATATATATATATATAAAAGCTTTGCTCATTTATCTGATATAGAAGATTCTTCATTTTCAACCTCAAAAAGTAAAATTTCCTTTTGAGGATTATTAATAAAAAATGCATACACATAAATAATGTGAAGGTATATATATTAAAGGTAGAATGACGATGAAGCCAACCGGAAGCCACACTAGTAGCCTTTGTCTTCATCTGTGAGAGCTGGCAGATCTGCCACCTTTAGTAAACAGCCTATGATATGCATTTTTGGGGTGAAATCTCATTTCTCTTATTCTGCTGTTACTATGGTTACCATCTTACAGGATCCCTGTGCACACCAATAAAAAAGAGAGGAAAACAGCACAAACATGCATTGCAATATTAACATCCTTCCTTAACTAAGCAACCTGGTACAAGATACACTGGGGTGTGCAAAGAGCTGACCATTCCTCTCTCCAGAGGAACCCACCACTGGGAACCTGCCCAAAGCCTGGTCAGAAATTCCTTGGCACGGGTGTCCCATTGTTGCCCACTGATTCCATCTCCAATGCCACTGTGGAAGGCCGCAGACATCCGAAGGGGTGGTGAGGCCAAAGCCAGAGCCCCACATGGCTCCTTTTGATAACAGAGGCTGGACACCTGTGTCCCAGAGTCCTAACCTGTCGTAGCCTGGCACCGATGTGATGAGAGAAGCCAGGGTCCAAAGGCTCAGGTTTTAAGGAAGTCAGAAAAACTAGGCATGGGCGTTGGCCAGCCATCCGTGCCCGAGGCCCGAATGATTTTTGCCAAATTTTGTTTCATTTTGTTTTGTTTTTTGTTAAGGCAGTTTTCTCTTTGATCCTCCATTTCCTAATCTCTAACATGAGGACAAAAAATAATACCTACCTCACAGGGTTATTGTGAAGATTCAATAGGATAACCAGTGTGGATGTATTTTGTGGACTCACGATGCTGTAAAGTGCAGGTTTTTAATCATTGCATTTATGGTTATTACTATGACGACACAATCAACCACGACCACCATGAACTGGGAAGAAGTCCTCTGCTTCTGTCAAACCATCTGAGGCTTTGACAGAAAAGCCTGAGGTTTCTCTTGCCACCCGCTTCTGCCCCTCCTTCTGGGTATCTTACTTTGCACTAGAAGACAAGTGGGCCAAGAATTTCCTCTGAAATGAATTTTAATCTTCATTTGTTGCATTCCCTATGCTTCACTCTCCACACATGGAAAGAATTTTTAATAAAATTTTCTTTTCCCTTGGCAACAAGAACACTTAGAAATGCCAGCTGTTAGGATGAAAATGGGTCCACAATCATTTCTAAGCTAAAAATAGAACATTTAAGTAAATTTTTAAATGGAGACATGCATTCATCTATTTCTTCCTGGAGGACCACTTCCAAAAATGTGCAGTGAATTTCCTTCCATGATGACAGTGGGTCTAAGGTTTGAGCATGGACGTTTCTGGGTATAGTCACTAATGGAAGCTCAAATTAAGCAAAGCATGATTGAAAGTAATTTTTACTCCAAAAGTGATGGTATAGAACATGGTTGGTAAGGCTTTTTATTCCCTTATTTTTATTCCTGAGGGAAGTAGTGTCATTATAACTACTTTGTGAGGAAAAAGAAGAATACAGGGATAAGAGTCAGGAGACCTGGCATCCAGTCTCCACTTGGCCATCAACTTGATGGGTGATTGTAGCAAAACCACTTAACCCTCTTGTATCTGTTTTCTTTTTTGCAAAATGAATCACATCTCCTTTACTTGTCTTAGCAGAGTTCTTACTATAAAAAGAAGGATTGATGTCAGTGGGCTTTGAAAAAAGTTTTTTTTAGTGTTAACCCAAACTTGCATTGTTTACATTTTTGTTAGTTTTTGCTCTTAAGGGAAGAAACCTGTTTAGGTTATAATGAAGCATGACTTGTTTCTTTTTTTTTTTTCTTATAATAATATTTTTTTATTCTATTATGTTAGTCACCATACAGTACATCCCTTGTTTTTGATGTAAAGTTCGATGATTCATTAGTTGCGTATAACACCCAGTGCACCATGCAATACGTGCCCTCCCCACTACCCATCACCAGCCTACCCCATTCCCCCACCCCCTCCCCTCTGAAGCCGCCAGTTTGTTTCTCAGAGTCCATAGTCTCTCATGCTTCATTCCCCCTTCTTATTACCCCCCTTTCTTTATCCCTTTCTTCTCCTACCGATCTTCCTAGTTCTTATGTTCCATAGATGAGAGAAACCATATAATTGTCTTTCTCTGTTTGACTTATTTCACTTAGCATTATCTCCTCCAGTGCCGTCCATGTTTCAGCAAATGTTGAGAAATCGTTCTTATCCTTTAAGTAACAACCTTAGTGTATCACCTCGTACAGGCTCTACTGGGAAGTTATATCACCAGCCAGTCTCAGTGGCTCTTTTGGAGAAAGGCCTTCATGAAAATGAGGGAATTCTTTGTGTTTTTGTTAGCTTTCAGTGCACCAGAATTGTCTCATTAATTACAGAGTGTTTTCCCTCCCCAAAGAGGCCTGGTGACTAGTAATAAGACGAATTCGCTCAAACTGTTATGTTAATTTCTTTTTATTGGGAGGTTTAAATCGTTAAACTAATGATCTCATCCATATTTTGAAGCGAGATAATAAAACACAGGCAGTTATAATTACATTTAACCCCAAAACTGTACTGAACTTGGTAAACCGCTTTAAAAGATTCCATTGTATTTTTAATGCTGCTTTCTTAACAGTAAAAGCAAAAATACTACCAGAAATGAAATAAAATGAACCAACAGATTAGAAAGATGTTTTACAACTTTTTATTTTTCCAAATGCAGTAAATGTGTTATCCTGTTAAAGAATTCTTAAACAGAATAATACATTTAAAGGGATTATGAATCACTTTAACTGAGGATTGAATTGTAAAGATGAGTATGGTACGTGGCTGGATAAATGTTTATATCTGTTGTGCATCATCCCTGATTGGGTGACTGTTTGCAGGACTGATTGAGTCCAAGAAGCAGGAATGTGGGTGAATACTGGCACCTCAGAGATTCCACAGGTAATCATAAACCTCTAGTTTTAATGGTGATATAGTTCTTTTGAGAGTTGTTCTTTTCAGAGACAGGTGAGGGGGTTAGTCAGCTTCTGGAAATGTATTTCAGTAGCCTGCTGGTTTTATCAGTATCTTTGTGACCCTTCTTGTCAACTGGAGATCAATATTAGATATTTTGAAAAGCAAAATAGAATTTGCTATAGCCTAATGTGTGATTTTACAAAGTATGGCTTCCTAAATTTTGCTTTATAAAGCTGAAAATATGCTAACATTTCACCTTTATGAAGGTAGCAAAAAGATGGTTAGTGAAATTTATATGAAAGTGAAATATACATATATTTATATATGATGTGAAATACATATATCTATAATCTCTATAATTTCATTATTGAGCATTTTATATGTTGGTGAGGGATGAGATCGCTGTGGTTTTATGCTGTCCCTTAAATCTACCCACTGTGTCTCTTTCCTCATCACTTCTGGGCTCCTTGAGGCTCATCCTATTCCACCTGGACCATTGTAAACGAGCCCCTTTTGGTCCTCCTGACTTATATCTTTCACACTCTTCCCTCCCCACAGAAGATTGTGAATTTTCTAAACACAAATCAGATTATTCACCAGCCTGAAATTCCTGAGCAAATCACTGCCCACAGAATAAACTGTCTCTTCTGTTTGTAGGTGACTGTGTGAAGTTCTTTGAACACTCTATGCTCCTTCACATCTTCCAGCCTCCTCTCCCAGGAATATCCCTACTGACCTTTTAAATGTGCTGTCATCTTTGAAGTGTCACATGTTCCCAAGATGCCCTCTCAGACCTGCCCCACGTTTCCTCTATTTCCAGGCAGCTTTACCCATTAACCTACCTGGTATATAGTTATCTTGGTATGTACACATGTCATTTTTGTATTGCAACTTTGTATTTATCTCCTGCCTCCTCATCTTTCTCATTAATATATCCCCAGGGTTTATCACTGTGCCTGGCAGAAGTACTCAATAAATGTTTATTGATTGAAGGAAGAAAATAATAAAACAGGAAGGAATAAGCAACTTTTGAATTTCAAATACTATTCCTTGGTTAACCAGAAGTATATTTTCACAGACTCTTTACAATATAATAACTCAATACTATATATCACTTTAATGCTGCTTTTCTTTCAACAATATTTGTTCTAATTTAAAAGCTATTATGCAAGATGAAGCTTTCAAAACCAGTCAACTAAACTGCTCCAGTCAGTTGGGAGCAGTAGTGTTTTATCCAATTGCTAATATGATTTAAACTGAAGGCAAACATTTTTAGATTTGAATTAAGAGCAAATAAGATGTTAATAAAATTTAGACTCTATCTAAATAGAATATTTTGCTTGTGGTTTTGTAGTGAATTGTAGAATTCAAGATTATCCCTGTCCCCTAAATGTAATGGTGAGTCATACTCACAAGCCCTTCACTCCTTCTCTTCTGGGGACTTGGTGACTATTTCCCAGGCCCTGATCTTCTTTGAGGCCCACCATAAAATACCCCAAGTTCAAGGAAAAAAAAAAAAAAACCCTGAGTTCAGAGGTTCCGGGCCAGTTAATCTGATGATGCCTAAGGCTCAGGTATGTTAAGAGAAATGAAAGGGAGTTCTAAAAATGATAAGTTTCCATTTAAAATTGGAGAAAAAAGAAATATTGTAACTCAAGAAAAATCTCAAAGAAAGCCAAATATATTCTGCAGTTAGGTCTAGACTCTGCTATTGAATTAGCTTAGCTGATTTTTAGCATAGTTGATTTGTTGGTTGTTGTCCTTTCTCTTTTCTTTTCTTTTCTTTTCTTTTCTTTTCTTTTCTTTTCTTTTCTTTTCTTTTCTTTTCTTTTCTTTTCTTTTCTTTTCTTTTCCTGGCTGTAATAACTGAATTTCTGACAATAAATTAGATCAAATATACTGTGCTAGGAATCAAATTAACTGAATGGAATTTCAAAATAATCAGACTGTGGTCTACTTATTGTAAATACATTTGATCAAAGGAGTGAAAACTAGATTACTAAAGATACCTAGAAGGAAAATTATTTAGTGAAAATAGACATGAATTATCAAAACTTCACATATTGTTGAGATTTTATGGATATTGCTACAATTAATTCAGTATGGTTCATGTCTGTAAGAACCGTAAACCTGTATACTAACCATAGTACATTACTTTCTGTATTATATATGAAACGTAATAATACAAAGCACAATTTTTGCTAACACAAACTACATATGTTTGCAAATACTTAATTATATAAATGTGCATCACATGTTTGTAAAAAAGAAAAACTAGAATTACTTTAAATACCCCAGATAAGGAATCGGTTAACTAAATTCAGCTTTATAGGACAGTGGAATACTATGAAGTTATGAAAAGATGGTCACATATAATTTCAAGTGAAAAGATCAGGTTAAAAAATAGAATGAACAAAGCTATCTCATTTTGGTAAAATAAACACATATATCCACACACACATGTATGTGAAGAAAAGACTGGAAGAATTCAGCTCTTTCTGGCTTTGCATATTCATCTCTTTGCTCACCAATTTTTTCTAGATTTTCCATAATGAACATTTATTTTATAAGAACCAATCATTTTTAAAAGATTTTATTTATTTTAGAGAGGGAGAGAGTGTGTGCATGCACTCTTGCATGCTCATGAGAGGGGGGAAGGACAGACAGATAGGGAGAGGGACAAGCAGACTCCACACTGAGCATAGAGCCCAAAGCAGGGCTCCAACCCACAACCCTGAGATCACCACCAGAGCTGAAACCAAGAATTGGATACCTAACGGATTATGCCACCCATGCACCCCAACAGTAAAATCTATTTTATGTGCTCAAGGCAGTGATTTCCAAGATGCTCTCAAGTATTCTATTTCATAGTGTGATGGTGTCCATATTTAAGAAATGTTTTTCTTAAGTACAACGAAGATTTTCCTAGCATTCCTTAGGCTCTTGTTTTATATGTCTTGTTTTGTTTTTATTTGATTGATAATGGAAAATAACTCCTCAGCACAGTTGCATGATCCATCCTGTACTTGAAGATAGTAATCAAGTCACCTGTTACTCCTATTTCTCCCCAGGCCTGCAAAGACTGCATTCCTTTCATCTTTTTTCATGAACCGATTTTCTAGTTCTTTAATCTTTATTTGTAGTTCATCTCTGAACCTTCTCTACTTTTTTTGTGTAGAATTCAAAATGCAGTGACCAAACTGGAGACAATCATAGAAAAATGTAGCTAAGACTGACTAGAGTGGAAGGAGTTGTCCTTAACCCTTAGCTAGTCAAGGACATGATATGGATTTTTTCCCCCATAGTCATAGTTAATTGTGTATTCACTTTACACTTATAGTTAATATTTCCCAAGGTTTTCTTCTTTTTTTTTTTTTTGCTGTATTTTTATCTTATAATACCTTTTCCAATTTTTTTTAAGATTTTATATATTTATTTGACAGAGAGAGACAGCCAGAGAGAGAGGGAACACAAGCAGGGGGAGTGGGAGAGGAAGAAGCAGGCTCCCAGCAGAGCAGGGAGCCTGATGTGGCCCTCGATCCCAGGACCCTGGGATCATGCCCTGAGCCGAAGGCAGATGCTTAACAACTGAGCCACCCAGGCGCCCCATACATTTTTCCAATTTTTAATTTCTGCTGTTAGATTTTTGTCCTAAGTATCTTCTCATTTATTGCTTACTCCATATGATTAAATTGCATTCTTTGGATACTGAAATATCTAAAAAAATGTCAAGGTCATTTTGAATGCTGTCCGTGGCATTAAGAGCAACAACCACCCTTCTGATAGAGAATTCTCCATGGATTTAGTAATGTATTCCTGATTCTGGGTCTTGAATGTTGAATACAAATGTAGAGGCCTCAGGGCTGATTCCAATACGTACCACATCACCTTTTCCTCCAGGTTGCATCCTTGATTCAACTACCTACCCATATTACAACAGGGCAATTAACACCTTACTTCCTACCTCATTGATGAGACATGGTGTACAATGTCATTAAAGCCTTTGCCATATAAAGGCTTTATATGGCAAGATAAACTGCTTGAGTCACTACCCCTTTGTTTTTGCTGTGTGGCAATATCATAAAAAGAAAGACAACTGGTTCAGCGTGCTTTGTTTTTCATAGGATTACTGTGGCAGTATTTTGTTGGCTGATCATTAGCAATGGAACAGTTAGTTTGCTGAAATTTTCCTAGTCTTCAAGGATTACAATGTCACACTGCTTGTATGTAGGAGGCAGTGCATCAAAGCAAATCTCTTCAACATTTGCAGTTGTGTCAGAGTAGCTCTGGCTCTCAAAATCAATATTCAGAAAGATGAGCATGAAAGAAAATATGTATTACTTTTCTGTCCTATGGGACACAAATCATACAACCAGCGGGATTTTTTTTTTTTTTTTTTTTTTTTTTGTCTTCTAACTCCACGATTACATTCAATCATGAATAGGAGAAAACATTTTACCTGGGCTGCATTTATTTTTAAAGCCATCACACTGAAATGAGATATGGAAATGAAAAGATTTCACATTGCTGATGTTGAAGAGCAAATTAGAAGCAAATGATGATAATTACAAAGCACAACCTTGTGTTCTCCTGGATATGCCTAAAGGTAATGAGAAAGCAGAGGGTACAAAGTTGGAGCTGGTAAAGATGGAGAATGGTGAGCTGTCAGTGAGCTCCAGAAGAAAAAGGCATAACAACATTGATCGTGATGGGTGTCGAGGGGGAAACTGTCTGAACATGGATGAATGAGTTATTTTGTTTGAGAGGAAAAAAATTTAAACTCTCTGGGAATATGGCAATTGGTTAATTATCATATATATAAAATATATATACAAAATAATAAGCACAATGTGATGAATGTATGACTATAGTAGGAGAACCCAATCAAATATTCAAATATGAAAAAAGGCAATTAATGGAATTAGTCACTGTTACAATGAGCAGAGTGTGTCATTGCTAATCCCTCTCAAGTAGGTTAATGACGAGTCTCTAAAAAGTTACTCTTCTCCATTTTCAAAGATCACAGTTACAGACCAGAAGTTATATAGTAAAAAGACATCCTGTACAGATCTCTTTCTCCAAAGCTGAAAATGGACTTGATTACATGTAATATGTACACATTTCTTTGAAATTGAACTTCACTTTCAATTCATTGGAATAGCATGAGAACTGAAAATATTTTTATAAGGAAAATTCACTTTTTTCTCCCAGTACCTCAGAGTATGCAGAGCACATCTCATACATTCTCCCGTTCCTGAACTCCTACTCATACCTCAGGACTCAACCTACATGTACCTCCTCTGGGAAGTCTTCCCTGAGCCCCCAAGTCTCCTAAATGTTCCCATGACAATTGCTCTGCATTCCATGCTCCCTCCCACTTCCCCCGTGCATGTTCACTTATCTGTCTCTTATGTGTCAAGTCCTTGAGGCTGTATTATACTCACTGCATGTTTATCCTACCATACAGTCTGATGCTAATTGATATTCATTAAATACATATAATATCACTTGGCCTCAATTTGGCCCTAAGAGATATAGGTCAGGATTATAATCCCCATTTTATAATGAAGAAAATGAGGCTCTAAGAGCTTTTGTGATTTGCACAAGCTCATTACAGACAGTTAATGAAAGAGCTGGGATTCAAAGTGGTCCTAGAAACCAAGGGAGATAGAATTTTAACAAGAGTGACCAAACAATTCTAAATGCAACAGACATTTGGATTTAATTTAAAGGAAAGGATATGGGTTAACATAAGCTTTGAGAGCAGTTTTAGCAGAAGCCTGAGGAATGGAAACACAAATCCAGGAAATTCAGAGAAAACAAATTGTAATAAAAGGGAAGTAATAGAAATAGCTGACTAATTCAGAGTTTTTTCATTGGAGGCCACAAAAATGTGGCAGTCACTAAGAAGGTATATTGAGAAAACTCTTTTTCAGAAGGAGAGACCTGGTGCACATTTAAAGCATGGAGCCAAGTTCTGCCTCTGGGAGAATAGAGAAGATGTATTTTCCTCTACTCTTCCTGTTAAGTACAACTAAAACCTTTGGACATTATAGTGTTATAGACAAAACAAACATAAGGAGACTCTGAACAGTGCAGAGAAGAGGGCAGGTGGTCTGGGGACTGTTAGGCTTCAAAGAACAACATGGAACTGAGTTCTTTGGATTTTCCTAGACTTGGAACTAAAGAAACCAGGACAAAGATATGCCAGTGGGCACTGACGAAAAAAGTCCTAACAAGAGCCTGTTCTTTCTAGCCAAAGCACAAGGAAAGGGGCAGTATAGCAAAACAGAAAACTCTTAGATTAGAACCAGTCTACTCCAGCCAAACATCATAGATGAAACTGTGGTCCCACCTCCATTCGTGCCAACAACAGCCAAATGGGGACCTTACACTTGGACATTCTTCCACTCTCTGTGCTGTAATGAGTTCCTCCCCTCCACCTGTTTTGGTGTCAGTGAAGACCATGGAAGCCTGAACTTCTATTTTTACCTGGCAGGAGACAGGTGCTCTTCCCCTCCCCACTGGGTTAGTGTCAGAGGAGTGTGGAGCCGGTCTAGTGTCCAGACAGGACTTCCCTTATCACCCAGTGGCAATGAGACCACCCCACTACAGTGTTGGTGGAGGCTACATGGGGACCAGAACTCCCACCCCCATCCAGGAATAACAAAAAGCCCACACACTTGGGTGTCAACAGATCCGAAGTAGAGAACATGGAGTTCTATCTGCGTCTAGAAGTAGCCACATAGACACCCCCCTCTTCCCCTACCAGAGTGATGTCAGAGAAAACCAGCTAAAACAAAGTTTAAATAAGATCCGGAGTCTCATAACATGCCATGAAAACATTCAGTTTTCAATCAAAAATCACTTTTCGTACCAAGAACCAGGAAGATCTCAAGCCAACAGAAAAAAAGACGATCAATAGATGCCAACACCAAGATGACAGAGATGTTAGAATTTTCTGACAAAGGTTTGAAAGCAACTATGATAAATGAGTAATGAGTGAGCATGAATAAGCTTGAAGCAAATGAAATAAAACAGCCTCAGGAAAGAAGTAGAAAGTCCCAGCAGATAAACAGAGAACATAAAGAAAAACCACATGGAAGTTTAGAACTGAAAAAGATACTAACTGAAATTAAAAGCTCAGTGGATGGGGTTGACAGCAGAATGTAGAGGTCAGGGGAATCACTGAACTGAGAGAGAACAATAGAAATTAGTGAAGCTAAGAAACAGAGAAAAGAGACCGAAAAAAATGAAGAAAACCTCAGGAACCTGTGGGATTAAAACAAAAGATCTAGCGTTCATGTCATCACAGTCTCAGAAGAAGAAGAGAAAGAGGATGGGGCTGAAAACATACTTGAAGAAACATTGGCTAAAACCTTCCCAAATTTGGGAAGAGACTTAAATCTACTGATCCAGGAAGTTGAATAGGAGAAACAGGGTAAACCCAATGATATTCACACCAAGACTTTTCATAATTAAACTTCTGAAAACAGAACCCCCCCCCCCCCCAAAAAAAAAATCTCTAAAGCAGCAAGAGTAAAAATGGCAACTTACCTGTAGGGGAAAAATTCACATGACATTGGATTTCCCATCAGAAACCATGGAGGAAAAGAAGAACTGGAACCTTATTTTCAAGTGCTGAAGTGAAAGACTGTCCACCCCAAATCCTATACCCTGCAAAAAGAATTTTTCAGGAATGAGAAAGAAATTATGGCCTCAGGTAGTGGGAAACTAAGGAATTTGTCATCAGTAGACTTATCCGGAAAGAATGGCTGAAGGAAATTCTCAGAACAGAAAGGAAACAATAAGAAAAGGAATATTGGAACATTAAGAATGAAGAAAGAATGTGATAAGTGAAAATATAGGTGATATAGGCTTTCTTTCTCCTCTTGAATTTTCTGAATTACTTTTGGCAATTGAAGCAAAAATGATAACAATTCATTCTAAATGAATATAGAGGAAGTATTTAAGACAATCTTATAAATAAGGGGGAGAAAAGGATGTAGAAGGAGGTAAAGTTCTCTATACTTCAATCAAACTGGTTAAATCATGACACTGATAGACTGTTGTAAGTTATGTATAAATAATAGACTACCTGGAACAACCACCAAAAAAATCTGTACTAAGAGGAACAAACTATTGATACATGAAACAACCTGGATGAATCTCCAGAGAATTATGCTGAGCGAAAAATGCCAATCCCAGAAAGCTGTATGCTGTATGGTTTTAATTACATAACATTTCTTAAAGAACAAAATTGTAGAAATAGAGGACAGATTAGTGGTTGCTGGGGTAAAGGACTGGGTGAGGGTATAGGAGGGGCTGTGGCTTTAAAGGACAACACGAGGGATCCTTGTAGTGATAAAAATGTTCTGTGTCTTGAATGTATCAATGTCAATATCCTGGTTGTAATATCCTACTGTTGTTTTGCAAGATGTTACCTTTGGGGGAAATTGGGTGAAAGGTACATATTTCTTATGACTGCTTATGAATCTATAATGATCTCAAAAGAAAAGGTTTAATTTTTTTGAAACAACATGCACAGAACCAGTAGAAAGGGAAAGACTGAAGATAAGAAGAGAGAATGCAAAGAAGAAATGGAAACAGGGAGGTTTACTTTTCATTTAGGAGCTCTCCCTGGTGTTCCTGCAGTTTTAATTCCAATCCAGCTGTTTATTAAGAAGTTATAACACAGAGGAGATCTCCATTACATGATGAGTCCTAATGCATCGAGTGGAGGCAATAATTAAAGATGAAGAGTGGAAAATACAAACATAATTTATCTCTCTTCTCCTTGTATTCTGCCTGATCAGATCTTCAGTGGTTCTCAGTCTTGGCTTCATCTCCCTTGAGATCATCAAGGGAGATTTAAAAACAAAAATACTAATGCTTGGATTCCCCACCACCACCACCCCAAAGATTCTGATTAAGTCGATCTAAGGTATCTCTTGGGCATTAGCATTTTTTAAAAAGGATTTATTTATTTATTTATTTATTTATTTATTTATTGGGGGGGTGCGCGTGTGAGTGGGGGGAAGGGCAGAGGGAGAGGGAGAGAATCTTCAAGCAGACAGCATGATGAGTGTGGAGCCATGTGGGGCTCGATCCCATGACCCATGAGAGTATGACCTGAGCCAAAACCAAGAGTCTGCCGCTTAACTGACTGAGCCACACAGGCGTCCTGGGCATTAGCATTTTTAAAGGTCTCGAAGTGATGGCAAAGTGTAGCCAGGGCTGAGAACCACTGGCCAAGTGGGGGTCCACAGCCTGTTTGAATTTTCTTTGTGGGTACACATCATGTGTTTGGTTCAAATTGAACAGGAAGGGACAAAGTTGTGATGTGTGTACACTGTTTCATGGTGCCTGTAGAGGTAAGGTTAAGTACATCTTTTAAGGTAGAGGCTATATTTATAAATGACATCAACTAACATGGTTGTTAGTTCCCCCACAACTTCCCTGTGTGCTCACTGGCCTTCTCTCGGCTCCTAGGACATTCCACTTTCGGCTCACAGAGTTTTTGATACATGCCATTGTCTTACCCAGAGCGAAAAGTCACTCCCTCCCTCTCATACAACCCCATTCTTCTTTCCCTCCTTTGCCTAATTAATCTCCTTCAGCTCTCATTCACTTTTCACCTCTGCAGAGAAGTCAGCCCCTTAGACTACCATGAACCCCTTTCCCGGTACTTGTCACAGTTACAATTTTAATTAGTTATTTTATAATTATTCCATAATGTCTGTCTTTCCCATTAGACTGGAAACTCTTTGAGGGCAGATATCTCCCCTGTAAAAAGCTCACTATTTTCTCCCCAGCCACGAGCCTAGTGCCTCTGATATCCTGTAGGTGCTCTGCAAATAATTTGTTGCCTGAATGAACCAACCAGTCTCTCTTTAGAAACTTGAGAAGTATTCACCAGTGATAGAGGATGTCACAGAAGCAGTTAGCTAGGAATAAAAACTAGTTCACAGGACCTTGGGTAGGTCACTCCGTTCTCCCTGGGGCTCACTGTTTGTGTTTGTGAAATGGGGATGGTTCTTGAACTTGGCTGCACATGTTAAAAACCATTGGGAAAATTTAAAATACCAATACGTGGGACTCAACACAGATGTTCTTGTTTAACTGGTTTGAGGTAGAACTCAGGTATTGGACATTTTTAAATGCTCCAGAGTGATGGAATATGCAGGCAAACCTGAGAACCACTAGCTGGGCTTAATGATGTCTAAAATCTGGCACAATTATGCAACTTTAGCGTCATAGAAAGCAACCCACCTCCTTTGGAAAATGACACTTTTTTTCCCACTGAGATAGTTTGCTCTGAACGGGAATCAAGCCCATGACAACTCAGGGGCAGACACAAAGTGAAAGGTATTTATAACCTACGACATGCATTTTTTTTCCCCTGCTTCTTTTGCTTTCAGTTGTGGTGGTGTTTGGTGGAGGGCCATCTCTCCACAAACTTGGCGCTCTGGCACCCTATGCAGTGAGATCGTGGGATGGTGCTGTATGGGGTACAAGGAGATTGGGAATTAATTATTGACAAAAAACAGAGCAAACAAAAATTTGCTCCTTTGTGAACTTTCTGATTTTCAAAATAGCAGTTTAAAAACACATCTTTCCATCCAAATGCCCAGAGGGATTAATCTGCGTTGGATATTAATTCCCTGAGACACTTCACTCTTTAACAGTCTCCTGGTTTGGTTTTTAATATTTGGCACTAAAAATAAAGTCTGATGCCAAATTTCATTTGCTGTCACTCTTTAGTTGTAATTGACTCTAAGATCTAAAAGAACTCATCGGGTTCCATGACTTTCATCCATAACAGAGGAGTACCCCGGTTCAAAGAACTGGGATCACAAAATGCAAATAGGGAGCGAGTTTGCTAGCCAGGTGTCAGAGAGGTTCTTCCAGAAGTAAAAAGCCAGGGCTGCATTCTCTAGCTTTCTCCAGGTTGTATTTATCATTTTTTGCTGTTGTTTACTGGCGTTGTGACATAAACCTCAATTGATTAGTAGAATGACTGGAATTATAAAGAAATCGTGCTTTGAAGTAGTATCAGTTCATTCTAATTAGAACAATTCATTGGCATAAGAAACAAAAGCAATATGAGGAGGAAGAATTGTTTTCATCTCTTGGCAGCCCTTGAGATGAGCTGCAGTTCTATGGTGGTCCATCCGGAGGGTATGGGGGATCCATGTGTGGAAAATACCAGGACCTTTTAAGTCTTTGGGTGGCACTCAGGAAGAATTGCCCTCTTCATTCTTAGCAGTGTAGACGAATACATCTACTCCCCAGCCTGAGTCACTCTGATACTCAGGTGAGTGCCTGGGAAGCCTGTTCTGTTCATGAAGCCAGAAGGGTGCTATTTCAGCCCCTTGATACATGCCATTGTCTTACCCAGAGCGAAAAGTCACTCCCTCCCTCTCATACAACCCCATTCTTCTTTCCCTCCTTTGCCTAATTAATCTCCTTCAGCTCTCATTCACTTTTCACCTCTGCAGAGAAGTCAGCCCCTTAGACTACTCATGTAGTCTTTCTTTAGTGGGTCAGTTACTTAAATGGTGTCCTCCTGAGTGCACAGGGTGCCACCAAAAGATAGATACCTGAATGTACTTGTAAGTAAGTTAGGCATAGAAAGAGCTTTCATTTTGGGAGTGTGGCGGGAGTGGGGGGGCAAACAAAATGGCTGACTTTCTATTTTTCTGTATTGGGGAGGGGAGAGTAAAAGAAATTCCTGTTTCTCTACTTCCACTCCTCAAATAAGATAGCTCTGCTGTATCCTACCGGTAACTCCTCTTTTAGAGTGGATGCAACCTCAGGGAGAATTAAGCCTCTTGACCATTCACACTTTAGTCTGAATTACGCAAATTAGAAAGTCAGGTCACTTTCCTCCTCGGGAACATCAGTCATAAAAGAGAGACTGAGAGTCTGGATTGGGAGGGAGCTGAGTGAGGTTAATTTCGGAGAATAAGGGAAGAATGTTTGAGTGAGGTCTCAGGGTGGGGGATTTTAAATGGTTAGAATCTGTCTGAGACTTCCTGATGCCTGAGCCTAGGAGTAAGGTCCGGGAGTCAGGAGTGTTATAGACAGGGCCGACCAGAGGCCATTTAAAATAAGGTTTTTCTACTTTTTATATTTGCCTAAACTTAACCATTGAACAACGTTGCAGCAAAAAATATACTTTCTGCCACATTGGGTGTGTCCATTGCCGTAGGCAAATGAGAGATTTGGTTCTCTTCACCTAAAAATGAGGAAGTCTGACTTCCTTAGGAAAACTTGAACAGTTGGCCAGAGGGTAGCCAACTGCCCTCACAATCTCTCTGTCTGGATACTCAGACACTGACTATAGCACTGCCTTCCATCCTCCCCTTGGATCCTGAAGGCCAGAGAACTCCACAGTAACGTTTGGGGGCTCCCAGGACTCACAGAGAGTATCCATGCAGTTGGCACACACAGAGAATACACGGGAATCCATTTCTAGATCCGCAGTGTGCACCTGTATACTCTTTCCTAAAACTGATCTGCCAGAAGTAGTGAACATGTTGGGATTCAGTTCCTTCCCACCTCTCCATCATACTCACCCTTTTCCTGCTTTATAAAAGAAGGTCTCTTTTGCCCTTCCGCAGTCTTGCTCCAGTAACCTTCAGAACCTCAAACACAGGGACAATTGGGGATATTGAAGTTGGGTAAGCCTCCCTTCACCACAACACTTAGGCAGGGATGTAGTCTTCCCTGTCTTAGACACATTTCTGTTACAGACCAAGCATGGTCTTAGAGAGCAGATATGCTGGTCCTATTGAGATGTTCTGAAGTCCCATAGTGATGGCAGGTTTTCCTTTAATGACCTCGTTTTTCCCATTCCCCAACTATTATCAAAGAATGTGTTGCTCCTGAGGGAGAGTTTTTTGAGAGCGAAGCAAACGAACCGTAAAAAGAAGTATTGAAGATGACAGCAGTTTATTTGATCCTTGCAGCAAACTCTTGGCAGAGCTTCACGCCCTATCTACCTCTCTATTTGAGAATTAAAAACCCAAAGTGACGTGTCTGTCATGAAGACGCCTATTAACTCATTTGTTAAGCTGAAACATGAGGCTACACTGTTTCTCGTGGAATGTGAGTTTGTCAAGCCAATTGTTTGACAATAAGGACTGCTTTGCCAATTATATTATATCAAAGAGATCTTCCATAAATTGAATGAGCTGGATCTTCAGCTCCAAAGTTTTGACCAAAATTTGTCATGTTATAAAAAAATTTGTGTTGGTAAATGGGTCTTGAAATGAACAGTATTTTTTTTTCTCCAACTATTTCTGAGTACCTGGAGTTAAAGAAGATGCCTTTAAGTGAAAGAAAAATAGGCATAATGGATAGTCATTTGAAAAATCTTTGTAAAATCTTTTTGGTACACTTCCCAGACATGATAAAGTTAATAACTCTCATGAATAAGCATCACATGCTTTTCCTAGACAGGTTTCTATTTTCCAAAATGAATTCAAAGTTGCCCGAGGCAGGGGGTTGGGGCAATGGGCAAAATTGGTGAAGGGGGTCAAAAGGTATAAACTTCCGGTTATATAAAATAAATAAGTCATGGTCATGCAATGTACAGCATGGCAACTATAGTTAATAATACTGAATTGCATATTTGAAACTTCCTAAGAGAGTAGATCTTAAAAGTTCTCATCACAAGAAAAAAAATTTGTAACTATATGGTGATGGATATTAACTAGACTTACTGTGGTGATTATTTTGCAATGTATACAAATATGGAATCACTATGTTTTGCACCTGAAATTAATGTTATATGTCGATTATATCCCAATTTTAAAAAATGAGTTAAAAGTTCTAAACATTAGGGGCGCCTGGGTGGCACAGCAGTTAAGCGTCAGCCTTTGGCTCAGGGCATGATCCCGGCGTTCTGGGATCAAGCCCCACATCAGGCTCCTCCACTATGAGGCTGCTTCTTCCTCTCCCACTCCCCCTGCTTGTGTTCCCTCTTCCGCTGGCTGTCTCTATCTCTGTCGAATAAATAAAATCTTTTAAAAAAAAAAGTTCTAAACATTAAACTTATTTTAATAATTATAATACTAAATTTAATTATCTGACAAAATAACTTTAAGTGAAATTAAATGTTATTCATTAAATTATTAAGTAATTTTTGTGATAGATCACCCTGCCATTTTTGGCATATAACTCAAAATCTGTTCAAATAGTTAGTTGGCATTATTATTAAAAATGAAAAATAGGAATCAAATTGAAAATGAGACCTGTTTCATCTTAGTAATAAATATTAATCTAGGAATACATGAATTAGATTAACCATAAGAATAACAACAAACCATTAAGAGCTGCATTTCTAAGAACATTTTGCTTTGATAGCTTATCAAAATTTATAATTTACATATGTTGTTTTGATCACTCTTACACTACTGATATTTATATGTTACTAATAATTATAAATTCTTCATTTGGAAGAAAAAGTTTAAACTTTTTGCAACCTATGGTGGGTAACAGGGCGTGTTTTAAAAACTCTAATTTATATACTTCTTTGTTTCAGATAGCTAGGATAGGATAATCAAGAAAAGATTTTCAAGGATGAAAATATATCATGTTTGAATAATAATTAGTGGGGACAGTGGAAGGCAAATGCAAGTTAAAGAAGCAAAGGAATGGTATAAAAATTCCTGCTAAAAAGAGCTTGGGCCTGGTTTTTTTAAATGAATGATAATGGGTATCCGATCTCTATGGTATTTAAATTCCATTGGATATGTTTAAAAGAGTGATGTAGGGGCGCCTGGGTGGCACAGCGGTTAAGCATCTGCTTTCGGCTCAGGGCGTGATCCCGGTGTTATGGGATCGAGCCCCACGTCAGGCTCCTCCGCTATGAGCCTGCTTCTTCCTCTCCCACTCCCCCTGCTTGTGTTCCCTCTCTCGCTGGCTGTCTCTCTCTCTGTCGAATAAATAAATAAAATCTTTAAAAAAAATGAAATAAAATAAAAGAGTGATGTAAGAGTTCTGTTTGAGAATATTGATATACTTACTTTATAACTTCTTAATTTTACAATAAAGAATGTTATATGTTAACTTGAAAAATGTACAAAGAGGGTACATAGTTTCTTTAAATTAGGGGCAGGGGCTTATATGAACGGAAATGTTTTGGAGACCCTTGTCTTAGAGCTTTTCTTTCTCTTCCAACAAAACTCTCTTCCTCCTTCCCTCAGGACCCTCACTGCTCCCTTCCTCCCTGACAGGCTAATGCTCACTTTGGTGTGGGTGACTGTCAATCACTTCCTCTTCTCAAAAAGTGTTTGTGTTTATACAAAGTTTTCCTAGAAACAATAATGTAACTTAAAAGAACAGATGTTTGAATGAGAATTTTCAGCCAGGGACAAAGACGTTTGAGGGAAGAGGAAATGTTCCCAGAACTCACATGGGTGTTTTGAAATTTGCTGGGCCTTCTCTGATTTCAGGTAATAATACCACACTGTCAGGAGAGGTGGCATGGACAACTTCATGGCTCAAAGAGAATTTCGCTTAAACTCATGACTAAGAAAATTAAACTCACTCGATAGGTGTTTCCTTTTATATTTTAATGATGATCTTTTGATGCTTCCCGCTCCAGCATTTTAAACAAGCTGATGATTTGCATTCTTGGGTTTGTTTGTGTTTTTTTATGTTACATTGACTCAGTTTTCTCCCAACAGAGCACTGTGTCAAGAAAACATCTTTGATTTTTTTTCCTTTACAAAAATTCCTCTAAGTAGGCCAAGGTCATGGCTTTGATGACTGTGTTGACTAATAATTTTTTGTTGCCTAGGAGCCATAGACAATAAATGATATAGGGAAGACAAGCCAGCTGTGCACAGATGCCTCCTTGTGCTTCTGGGGAAAACAGCTGTAGCTGGCCATATTGGGGGATGGTCAGGAGCATCATTTTTATAAATGAACAATTATAAATTACAAACAGGGCTATCCTTGGCACTAGTGGAATTCATTCTGCCTATTTCTGTGCATTTCTGCAATCGTCAAAGTCTTGCTGAATGGTAAGGTATCAGCTCACTGAAAAAAAATTAGTGAGTGCTAACTGTAAAGATAGATAGATAGATGATAGATGATAGATAGATAGATAGATAGATAGATAGATAGATAGAGGTGAGCTTACTTTCTAATGGCCTACTCACAACTTTATATAAAAAGTGCTTCTTGAATTGATCCTGATTAATAGCACCTGCTGAGTAATAGTAATCTACCACTTATGAGCCCTTACCATGTGCCAGACACTGCAATAGACCCTTTGAGTAAATATGTTATTATTAAATTTAATAATTTCATGTGGCAAATTTGTCTCTAGATTATATAATACACACAGACACTGGAAAATCTGGGAAAAGTATTTTCCCAGCTTGTGTCTGTTGATGGATGAATGGATAAACTAGTCGTTACACACACGGAGTGGAATGTTACTCAGACACAAAAAGAATGAAATGCTACCATTAGTGATAACTTCTGTGAACCTTGAAGGCATTATGCTAAATGAAATAAGTCAGAGGAAGACAAATATTCTATGATCTCACTTCTATATGGAATCTAATTTTAAAAAACCAACTCACCAAATTCATAGAAAGAGATCAGATTTGTGGTTACCAGAGGCAGAGTGTGGGGGGAAGGGGAACTGGAGGAAGGTGGTCAAACAGTAAAAACTTCCAGTTATAAAATAAATAAGTACTAGGGATGTAATGTACCACATGATGACTATAATTAACACTGCTGTATGGTGTACAGGAATGTTGTTAAGGGAGTAGATCCTAGGAGTTCTCATCACAAGGAGAAATCTTTTCCTTTTATTGTGTCTATATCAGAGGATGGATATTAGCTGAACCTCTTGTGGCAACATTTCACTATATGTGTAAATCAAACCATCATGCTGTATGCCTTAAACTTATACAGTGATGTACGTCAATTACTTCTCAATAAAACTGGGAAAAAGTAAATAAATTAAAAGTATTTTCCAATCCTTTTTATAATGAAATAAGACATTTTCTAGGACTAGGGAGAAGTTATAATAGCAGTTGGTTTTTCCTTTACATATGTATCATATGTGTTAACAGTGGGAAATGTATGAAGTAAAGTAGAGCTTACCTCATGACCAACCCATTAACCAGAGCTGATCAGGACACCCCCAGATGTTGCCTCTCATTCCTTCTCCTTTCCATCCCCTCGTCTACAGTCCAGGCATCTTTTCTATGTTCCTTATACAGATTCTTTATAATGAATGTTTAATATACACATAGCCACTTAGAGGTGTGAGGCATGCACTTGCTTCAGCAGCACGTTGGTCTGTCCTCCAACGTGGAAACAGATGACCAGTCTTCAGTGAATAACTACACCAACAGCAAAAGCCCAAGTTGATCCAGGACCTTGCTGTCTTCCTTCTGCTTTGGTAATAGAGTAACAGAGTCTCTGAAGTGGTAATCCTCCAACCTGGCTACACTGCCCACGAGAGTTTAAAATGTTCAGCTTCATGGTTCTCATCTTGAACTTGATAAGGAACAGTCTTGCGGATTCATCACATCAGGAATCAGTGACTTAAAATGTTTTTCAAATGATTCCGAGGCAGTCGGTTGGCCCATAGACTGGTGTTCAGGAACCATTTCTGCCCATGCACCCCAGCAGTATCATATTTGTGTTGAGTTAAATGACAGTTATAGATAGGTAGTTATTGAATCCAGCCAGATTATAACACAGAGGTCGAGGATTGGATAAGGAGAAGAGGAGGACAAGGCAAGTGGGATGGTAAGCCCACCAACAGGATTTATGGTGAAGAAAGAGGCAGGGAGACATACCACACAGATAGACCTTGGAGCTGAGGCACGAGGACTCAAGTTTACAGGAAGACGGCCAAGGAAGGCCAGCAGAGAACCCAGAGTTAGAGAGGTCTCGATCTCAAGAACCTGAGGCTTATCCCCTGTGCTTAATAGGAAGCCAGTTCCCTTACTGATTTTAGGGGGGGGGGGGCAGCAAAGGGCCCTCTGGTCCTAATGTCAGTGAAATGATCTGCATATGGTTCTATGTCTTCCACCCTGTGTCTTCAGGCCTAGCCCAGTGCTTGTCAATTTACTGATCTGAATTAAACTGAATCGACAACTCCCAATAGACCCAGACCCACAGGATTGCTCAAGAGCCTTATAAAATCTTATCCACAAGGAAGAAAGTATGTTTTAATTTTGGAACATTAATTACAGTGCAACTTTGACTAAAGACCAAGAGTAATGGGGATGCTTTAATACTGAGTTGTATTTGGCCCATAATCCTTCAGACTTCTTCCAAGATCTATAAGCTCTGGGCCTTCCCTAAAGTATTCTTTCAACTCCTATTATTCTCAACCTATTTGTTCTCTCTCAGCAGTATGCTTAAAAAATCAAAACAAAATACAAGGTTTTCATTCATTGATTCCTGGTCTGGCTTCTGCGGTACCTCAACCACTGACAAATTCCAACCAGCCATGTGTGTCGTGGTGGAAATAGGAGAAGGTGGTGCTGATTAAACAGCTCCTTCAGCCTGTGTTGAAGTCACAGTTCCCCTTAAAGTAGGAGTGGTTGTGTTTGTTTCCCACTCAAGACTTGAGTTCCTTGGTGGGCATCACACTTCTTAAATCTCAATATGCTGCTCACTGTGTTAGCTCCAAAACTACCAAATTCAAATCGTCCCAAAAGAAGCAACTCCCCTCCTTTTCCGATGGCTCACGTCACCGTTTCTCTATGTACTTATTCCACTCAGAATGGACCATACTGACATCAGGCATTGGAAGTCTGAAGACGAACCGCACTAGTTTAAACACACATGATAAACATTCAAGGGGTCTTCCAGAGCAGGATTTTCATGGGCATGACTTTACTGTAGGGTAGGGAGGATGCTTTGGGGAGTGACAAAAATCCAAGTCAGTGAATTTAAGCCAAAGGAGAAAATGTTGGCTCATGCAGCAGAGAAGGCTGCTGTGCTAATTCACAAGATTCAAAGAAGAGTTTAGGGAATCAGGTTTGGGGGATGAGTCCAGAGGAATTGCCTCCAGATCTCTGTCTTTATCGCCTCTGACTCTGCTTGTCTCTCCTTGGCTTTAGGATTGGTCCCATGAGTCCTATTCCCACCTCTTTGACCAGGGTTGCTCAACTTCTGAAAATTCAGATTCCCATATTCCAGCAGCAGAAATGCCAATTCATTAGTTAGGAAAACGGCATGAAATGGGGGAAGAGGTGGTTTTCCAAAGCAAAGGGACACTAGCCAAACAAACAAAAACATGCATCCATAGAAGAGCTTCATTTAGGATTTGTAATTTCATGAAAATGTCCACAAGCATCTGTGTGGTACAACAGTGATGCCGTAAAAACACAGAGGTGGGCAAAAAGATGGGCCTTTGGCATGAAAATATCAGAAAATAACTAGAGATATGACTATCTCTAGTTATAAATGACAAGATCATTAGTTACATATTTTTTGAAAGTTTTATTTATTTTAGAGGGAGAGAGTGAGCAAGCATGAGTGGGGGGAGGGGCAAAGGGAGAGAAAGAGGGAGAGAATCTCAAGCAGACTCCATGCTGAGGGCAGACCCCACATGTGTCTCGATCTGACGATACTGAGATCATGACCTGAGCTAAAATCAAGAGCTGGACGTTTAACCAGCTGAGCCACCCAGGCACTCCATTAGCTACTTACTTAATTTAAACAAATAATGGCTAGTGTCAACTTGAAAATGTGGCCCACCCCATAATAATGTTAGTTAAGCATTTCTTTAAAATGCTAAGTGCTCTAAGTGCTAATGTTTGTATCCCCCCCAAATTCATATGTTGAAATCTTAATGCCTGACTTGGTGGTATTAGGGGGTGGTACATTTGGGAGGTGCTTAGGTCATGAGGGTGGAGCTTTCATGAATGGCATTAGTGCCTTTATAGAAGAGACACCAAACAGCTCCCTTGCCCTTGGCCACCATGTGAGGACACAGCAAAAAAGCACTAGCTGTGAACCAGAAAGAGAGCCGAGTACCTTGACCTGGACTTCCCAGCCTCCAGAATTGTAAGAAATAAGCTACCCAATCTAAGACACTAATCAACAATGTTGTTGACCCACTTGAGAAATGTTATCCAGACTTGTGTTGACATTGCAATTAAGATTTTCTTGGTGCACTGACAGCAGAGCCCAGAAAGCAATTTTAAGATTTAGAAATTAGTTCTGCTTCTGTGGACCAGTATTAATAACATGGAACGCGTACCAGCGAAGACAGAGAACCAATCATTCGGTGGTTGTATTGAGTACCTACTGAGTGAGAGGCACAATTGCAGTGATGAGGAAGATTTAAAATTCCTATCCTCATGGAGCTTACATTCTAGTGGGAGACAGTAAGTAAATACATACTATATAATCAAATGCCAAATAGAGGTAAGTGCAATGAGGAAAAATAAAGTTGGGTATTAAGAGTAAAGGGGGTCAGGGAGACTATGTTAGCTGAAGAGTCAGGGAAGACAGCACTGAAATGCAGTGAGAGTGCTAGCCATTTTAGATCTGGGGGAAGAGCACAAAGCCAAAGGTCCTGAGGTGAGCACAAGCTTGGTGTGTTTGTCCCGGTGTCGCTAGAAGCAGCGAGTTGGGGGATGATGAGTGGGCAGGGAGCAGGTACTGTTGGGCCTTGTAGTCCATGGCAAGGAGTTGGGGTTGTAGTCCAAATGTGGTAGGGAGGAACTGGGGGATGTGGGGGGGTAGTGGCAGTGGTAATTGATTAAAAACTCCAGTTTTTAAGTTTTGTAAGATCCCCCTGGTTTCTGTGTGGAGCATAGATTGAACGGCCAAAGTAGAAGCTGAATGATTGGGTAGGAGCTCATGAATCCTTGTCCCCCAGTGGTAGCAGACGGTGTGAGGCATGGACGGATTTGGGGTATATTTTGAAGGGTAATACACTGGGTTGGAGACCAAAAGGAAAAGCGTTTCAGTAACAAGAGGGTAGGAACTAATGTTAAGAATCCTCTCAAATAGGGAGAGTGATGGTTGAGGAAAAGTGCTTGGATCAGACAATAGGTCAGCTATTATTTTTTTTAAGATTTTATTTATTTATTGGAGAGAGAGAGAATGAGTGTGGGGAGGGGGAGAGGCAGAGGGAGAAGCCGGCTCCCCAGTGAGCAGGGAGCCTTATGTGCAACTCCATCCCAGGACCCTGAGATCATGACCTGAGCTGAAGGCAGATGCTTAACCGACCGAGCACCCCAGGTCAATTATTATTTTTATTTTTATTTTTATTTATTTATTTATTTATTTATTTATTTATTTATTTATTTTTAATGATTTTTTATTATATTATGTTAGTCACCATACAGTACATCCCCGGTTTCCGATGTAAGGCTCGATGATTCATTAGTTGTGTATAACACCCAGTGCACCATGCAATACGTGCCCTCTTTACTACCCATCACCGGTCTATCCCATTCCCCCACCCCCCCAATTATTATTTTTAAATAGAAAGATATTAGTAGTGATTTTTGAGAGGTGCAGAAAGAGTGTTGGAAAGGAAGTTGGATAGCAGAGGGGTGAGGATGGGAGTGGGTGATGAGAAAGGTCAGGCAACAGACCCACAATGGCCCCTTTGAAATTCTGGCCTCCCTATGGCCATGCAGCTCACTTCACCCTCAGGTATAGGTCTGAATGTAGAAGGAACTTCACTTCTCAATTCCTGACCTTTTTAGGAAATACCCATTTACTTCTGACTCTCCACCCGACATAGGATAGCCTGGGACTCAGAAAACTGTGAGAAAGGGGCACCTGGGTGGCTCACTTGGTTAAGCGTCTGACTTGACTTCAGCTCAGTTCATGATCTCAGGGTCATGCCCGGTACCAGGCTCTGCACAGAATCTGCACAGAATCTCACAGAATTTTTCTCTCCCTCTCCCTCCGCCCCTCCCCCTGTTTGCATGCTCTCTAAATAAATAAATAAATAAATAAATAAATAAATCTTAAAAAGAACTGTGAAAAGGACAGAACCTGTACTTTTAATATTCAGAGTGGGTGACCATATTTATTTAAATGTAAATCAGAAATCAAAGTTTATACATGGCTATCTTTGGGGACATTGATTTCTATCCTTCTCCATCTCTTGCAAATGGCTGTTCCAAATTAATTAAACTCTCAGGAGAGCAGAGGATTCATGTAGAAGGCTGATAATTAAATTAAGAGCTCTTTAGACCTTGTGATACATTTTTTACAAAGGAAACCGAAAAAAGTTGCTTTTACATCGGGAGCTCCGTTGGTTTGATCATTTCAAAGGGATCGGTGTTTTCCTTTGGGGTTCGGCAGCCACCAGGGGATTTATCAACCTATTTCAAAGCAATTGGGTAAGTTGCTGTGATTGGTAGAAACATACACAGGAGCAGGAGGACTTTGCTTGCAGCTTTGCAAATAGAGTAACTTAGCTTCTTCCTCTTGGAGAATAAGCAATGTTGTAACACAGGGACTGAAGCTAAATTTGGTGAGAAGGGTTCACAGACTCCAGGAAAAGGATTTTGCCTTCCTTTTCTCATTCTTTTTACCCCAGGCAGATAAGCAATTTAAAAACACCTACTGAAAGCTCAGGACTGTATCAGTCCCTGGTGTCAAATACAGTCCCAGGTATCGAAAAGGGAAGAGCAGGTGAACAGGAGAGCACGCAAGAATCAATGATAAACCACCTAAGATAATATCTAACTGAAGGGCTAAACCATGTGCAACAAAATATGTTAAAGAATGTTCTGATCACATGGAATAATTTACCGTTCCTTGAGAACAGCAGGCCATTTTCAGGATTATGAAACATCAATTATGACTCTCATATTCATTAAGATAGTCATAATTATGTAGATTCCATGTTCTTAGACCTGTCTTTTTATTTTCTGTGGAATTAAGTCCAAACACTTTAGTGCGGCATCCAAGATGTATGGCTGAAGATTTTTGGTGGGGGTAGGGGATAGGAAACCCAAGTCAAACTGCTTTGGCAGGACAGGAAATTCATTAGCTCATATAACCAGTCTGGGGGAGGGGGCTGTTTTCATGCTTGATCTAGGAGCTCCGTTTCTCTCAAGCTCTCAGTGCAGCCTTCTCCTACACTGCCTTCAGTCTCAGACTCAGGCAGCTCTAGGCTCACAGTCCCAGTGCGCAAAGAGCATGTGCTTTCTTCCCAAAAGGCCCCGCAGAAGGTTCATTGCATCTCTTGATTCTGATTGGATCAGATGTCCATCTCTGAACCAGTGACTGTAGTCAGAAGGGTGTGGTATTGCTTGGTCAGATCTTGTTAGCATGGATTCCATTGTATATTCTGTTGTTGTCTTTAGAACAGCAAAATGACATAAAACACATGATTCCTTAGTTTGGCCCCGTATCCCCAGCTTCACCTCTTGCTACTCCTTGTTCGGCCCCCAGTGTTCCAATGACCAGGAATTAATTCCTGTTCCCTAAGAAGCTGGAGCCCTTTTCAGAATTAAAAGCGTATGTCTGTGCATGTCCCACTGTCTGTGATGTCATTTCCTCTCCTCTGAAAAACCCAGTCTCACCGTTCAAGATCCAGCTCCTGCTTGACCTGAGCGGATGAAGGGTCCTCCAGGAAGTGTGGTAGAGAAACATGCACCATGAATGTGGTAGAAGAACATACATCAAATATTGGGTATAACACCCTCCTCCAGTGAAAGTCGTCATCGGGTGGTTCCCGTCTCCTGTCTGCGGGGGACCATCCCCCTTTCTCTACACAAGGCGGATCATGTTGACAGGCTCAGGCCACAGTTTGAGGGCCAGACTAACTGGGGAGATGGAGAAGAAGAGCCAGGCCAGTTCTTCAGGTGGCCTGGAAGGTGGCATGGTGAGTCAGAACACATTATTTGTGTAAAGGGCTGAGTTCAGAAAAGGCTGAATCATCACAGGGGATGGAGCATCTGGGTGTGGCTCTGGTGTCAAACAGGTGAGGCTGGGAGGAGCTAACAAGGGGCAAATCTGAGACAGACGCAGGTAGAATGAGGCGCTGAAGGGAGTGTTGACTTGACAAGAAGAACAAGGATGTGTGGGTAGCAAGGCCCAGAGGAAATGGGGCCGTGAGAGAGTATTGCTTCTATTGCTTTCCATCCATGCATGTTCCTGTGCTGCATTTTTATCCTTAGTCTAAATGGTCTGCACAGCTTCCGCTGAAATGTTAAAATAGTGTAACATCGTAAGGGAGATACATAGAATGGAAAGATGATATGATTGAATCATCTTCTTTATGACTGCAACTCAGGGTTTGAGACTTGGCCCTTACTGTAGATCTAAGCCATCGTACATCCCACAGAAATGAAAACAAGTTCATTCCCACAGACTTGCAGAAGATGAGATATCGGTTCTATTTTCCAGTGACTCAAATACAGCCAAAATGAGTTTTCAGGGGAGGCCATGTGGCTCTTTATGACCACAAACAGCAAACATATGGCCCAGAAAGTGCTTTCCCCCTAGTAGTTACATTTCCGGTATACTCAGGACCCAGCGCAACCGCAGCCGTAATTGGGAGACAGCGAGTTCGGTGGGTTGTTTGCTTGTCCTTGTAAAATTGAGCGTGACAAGCCAATGAGGGGTGGAGCTGTGCCTGTTGTAAACACATTTAGCATTCAAGAAAAACTAAGTGTAGATTTGAGACTTTGATTTGTGAAGCTCATAACTATTCATTCATTTCTTAACCATAGTTCGTTAAATTTAACAGTTGTGTGACTCCGAATTCACAGATGACAACCGCAACATAGCTGAGGCAATAAATTACTAGCTGCTTTAAGAAATGGGACTGATTTAACAGCGTATTGTGGAGTAGTAATAGAAGCACTAAAAGCTATCTTTGTACCTCCGAGGGGTTTGTTTTAAAGGTTTAGATTGCAACAATAAACATTCTTTTAATCCTATGCCATACAAACCAGTCCACTCGCAGAGGCAATCATTTACTTGTGTTGTAATAAAAAGTAATTTATGATACATGATATCGATTTGCATTTATACTTTCTCGTCATGGCAGGGGCATAATGTTCCTGGGTTGTTCTAGTGGAAAGTGCTTTACAATTATCTAATGTCTGAAACCAAAATATTGTCGGTATTTAAAAAATAAATAAAAGTTCAGAAAAGGGGAGCAGGGCCTGGAATGGGTCTGAGTAAGAGAGGTTAAGTGTGCACTGAAGGAGGCCCACCTACACGTTTGCTCCTTGCGCCAAATCCCTGACGTATGGTTTTTATGACAATATCACGTCTCTTTTTATTTGATTTTATTTCTGTCGGTTTTGAGTATTCTTTCCTTTCTCTGTACAACGCTTTCTTCTCCACAGAGGGGTCCAGACAGATCAGCTTGCTTTGTCAGCTAAGAACTTCAGGGAGTTGTAGGACTCCAGTGAAGATGTGAAGCAGTTATCATAAGCTAACCACAACGTGTTAACCACTAGATAAAATAAGAGCTGGCCAGGGCCACTGGGTCTGAACTGATGATTTTCCTGGCAGAAGGGTTAAACTTCTGCTGACTAACACACTCAGAATCCTGATTAGCTTTGGGCATGGTGTTTACATAATTATGACATTGGCCTTGAAATGAGAATCTTTTACTTTCAGAGATGCCTCAAAGTCAGTTTTACTTTTTTCTGGAAACTGAGATCCTCACAAAGATAGCCTGGCCTACTTGTTCTCTGCAAACCACAGGATTTTCCTATGATTCCTAAGGATCATGTCCAGATGTGTAATGAAGGACTCTCTATGGGAAATGATTTATGTGGTGGGTGTGAATTAGAAGGCCACAAACTCCAAAGTCCAGGAAATACTGTATTTCTTTATTTCTCAGTTAACAATTTAAGTCTGACTTTGTGATATACCGTATGTTGCTGGGCTATAACCTCACCTCTCTGTGGGACTCACTCAGCTGTGGTTTTGCTAAGGTTTTGGGAGTCAGGATGGCCCCTAGCCATCAGGCATCTGCCCCTACATTATTCCAGCCTGTGTCATCAGTACATTGATCAGTGTCTTTGGTTTTACACTGGGCACACAAGACACTGTCAAGGCAGTGAGTCCTGGCCCCTGATTTCTCCTAGGTTCTGCCACTTCTTCTTAGAAGTGCCAGGGACTAACACATAGATTCTTTTTTTTTTTTTTAAGATTTTATTTATTTATTTGACAGAGATAGAGACAGCCAGCGAGAGAGGGAACACAGCAGGGGGAGTGGGAGAGGAAGAAGCAGGCTCACAACGGAGGAGCCTGATGTGGGACTCGATCCCAGAACGCCGGGATCACGCCCTGAGCCGAAGGCAGATGCTTAACCGCTGTGCCACCCAGGCGCCCCTAACACATAGATTCTAATGCCTGAAGAACCACACACCTCTCTCCTCCTTCCAGCCTAGATAATCTGTTTTTAGCTTTGGGAGACTTTCCCTTTCTCCCTATTTCCATCAGAAGCGTGCACGTAGACTAGTCTCTTTCCTTTTCCTTTGACCCCAGGGAATCTATTTTTATCCTGGGAAACCCTTCTCTCTTTTCATGTTTCCTCATAAGTACCCCCATTTCCTCAATACCCCATTATTCTCTATGGGCTTTTGCTTCTGGAAACAAAAGTCAAGAAGGGACATTTCTATAGGCAGTCTTTTTTTCTTTCCCTGAAGGGGAAGAGAAAATAGAAAATACAGGTTGAAAATTATAAATTACTACCACAAAGAACTGTCCTAGCATAGACACATATATGCATTCTCAGAGGCAAATGCCTGATTGATTCATTTTTGCCCTGGGGGAAAAAAACCAACAAACCAAACAAATAAAAAACACACTAGACAAAAGGACCTGCTATTCGTATGCACTCAGTAATTTGTGAATTTGTCACAGTTTTCAAGGTGAAAGAGAAACTGAGTTTAATTTAAAATGCCAAGGAGGAGAGAGTAAAGAGAGGGTCATCTTCCCAGAACACCTCTGTCTGAAAGTTCCATAGCACCTCAAACTCAACATTTCCAAAGCAGAATGCCTCAACTTCTATCCCACTAACCTGTACCCCCTTAATGGTTCTTCTTATCATCGACACAGTTGGAATTCCCTCCCTGCTCCTTAATCTTGACCAGCCCACCCAGGCACACACAGTCAGCAGCTATGCCAAGTGATTGCTACAGCAGCTCCAGATTTATTCCCAGACTCCTTGTTACTACTCTCGTGCAACTGGCCTTGGGACTTCAGGTTTGATTTCACTCTGCTTGATCCTATCGGTTTGGTCATTTCTAGTCTCCTTTTCTGCTTCTTGGACTTCAACTTCCCATTTAATACTTGACTATTCTATTTCTTTAACAAATTGACCATTCTTGTCCCATGCAATCTTGGAAGAAAACTCCCTTGACAAGTCAGGCTAACTTTCTAAGTTCCCCTCCGCTGGTGGAGGGTGAGTCAGACTCCTGGCTTCCAGGCTCTGCTTGATTCCTCGCCTTCCTTCACCTCCTCACATTAAGTTAACCTCTAAGCCCTAATTGAGCCTGTTCTGGACTCTCCTCTACTCTGCAGACACTGCCTTAATTTTAAGCCCTCATCCACTTCCCCTGGAATATTCAAACAGCTTCCACATGGTCTCCAGTCTCCTGGGTTTTGTTCCCCACGTGGCAGCCAGAATGATTGTTCTAAAATGCAGTGCCGATCATTCCTTTGCTTAAAACTCATCTGCAAATATTTGCCATTCTGGTATCTCATCAGAAAAAAATTCATGAAACATTTCAAACATATTGATTTTGGCTTCAACACCAGAGAGGATAACTCAGGGGATTTGAGATAAGGCTATGATCAGTGTTGCTGCAAGAGCTCCTTGAGTAACTCTGATGTGCAGCCTCTTAGCCTGGCCCCACCAAGTCCACCATGGCCTCCCTCTACCCACATTTCTATCCTATCTCCTTCTCCAGGAGAGCTGGACGGTATCTCTTACCTTTCTCTGTCCTGGGGTCTATCACAGTCTTGATGTTCACTGACATTAACTGGACTCCTGCAGGATGACAGCAAGTATTACCAAAGAGCAAGAGCTGTTTTTTGAGGTCATTAAGGACCCTGGAGCTACTGTTTAAAGAATTCCTTTGCAGTTGTTCACACTGCATTCAATAGATTCCTTTTCTAATTTCATGTTCAGTGCTATTTCTGTAGAGTACTAGACAAAATAATTCCTCACCCTACTTGGTATTTACACCTTTAAAGTATTTATAGGCTGCTTTTATGTCCTCACTGAGTCATCACTTAACTAAGCCGTATGCATTTTGCTTCCACACTATTAATTTAGAAATCCATTCTTTCAGAAGGCGATAACTTTTCCTGAATTATTCCATTCTTCTATGTAGTTCCTAAGTTGTGGTTTTTCTGCTTTGAGTAAATAGATTATAACCCCAATGAGGACAGCAGTTATGACTCACAATTATGACTTTAGCTTTATTGATGTCTCCCATGTTTGACCCAGAACTGGGCACAAAATAAAGGGAGGAGACAGAGGGGTGGGTTTATCAAGACTATTTAGGGACAGTAAGTTCTGATTCCCCTTTCTGTCATCTTTTGTCATGTTAACCCATGTTTAAGATGCTCATTACTCCTACCATTGGGTGTTTTAGGCATCGGTATTTCTCTGATTGAACTGTGAATAAGCTTATTCAAGATCCATTATTCTTTGGTAAGAAAGAAAACCTAGGAGAAAATGGAATACTTTGTATTATTTTTATCTCTGGAATAGGATTGATCACATCTTATAACTTGATGAGAGTTTGCAAAAATCTAAATGATGCTTTTATCAAGCAGTGCAAATTGTCATTCTGGATCTGTATCACAAGAAGTTGTATTTGGCTACAATCCAATGAAACGTACCAAAATGCAATTTCCAAGGCATTCATTCAGCACTGTACCCTTCCTTTGATTCTGTGCATGCCCATGTACTAGCTGGAAAATACTCATTAAGTTTCTATTACTGAGTGAAATAATTCAGGACCCACTTCAATACATTTTTGCTAATTCATAGACATTCACCCCACCGACAGCCCCCCTCAAGCATCCAGTTCTATTCTAATCACAGTTGTAAATGGAGAAGGGTCTTTGTCAAGCAGAGGAGTAACGCTGGAGCCCAGCGACAGTGAGAGCCACAAACAGTGAGAACGACAACAGTGAGAGCCTAAATTTCAGACAGAGAACACTGTGATTAGTTGTTTGGCATATAATGAAGGACGAAACCCTGTGCCCGTGGAGGAATGCCTTAAGACCAGTCTAGCTTTTGAGAGCTAAGGAACATGGGTGAAACATGGGCATCCGAAGGGACAAGAAAAAAGAAATGCAGAGAGAAGAGCATGTTAAAGAATGTTAAAAGCAGCCGGGATAACGAGCCATAGAAATCATAAATGTTGAGATGTAAGCCAACAGGAAGAAGACAGAAAAGAAGATGTCACGGAAAGTGGGAAGCAAACTAGCATCAGTGCTGAGTTAGCGACCCCCCGAGCCAGCTGTGTGCTCATTAGCCCAGTTAGTGTAACTCTGCCATCTGGAGGGGCCATCACTGTGTCTATAGGACCCCCTGAACAAGCTACCTCATCTTCCCATGGCTCACACCATTTTTGCCTTTGTCTGTAGCCATCACTCGATGGAGGGCAGAGCAAAAGATTCGTAATCATAAGACCCAAACTCAAATCAAGATAAAATGGCCACTACTTTTCTGTTTAGAAAGTCACAGATGTATATAGTACATTTTTAAAGGTTTCTAATTTAAAAATATTTAGGATGGACCCTCAAACAAGGAACACAAAATAGAAAAGTACAAAATCTTTTCAGGAGACACCTGCGACCCCAAGCCACAATAAATGAAGATGGGAGACAGATGACTGCAAGAAGACTTTGAAGTTAAATTTTTTTTAAAGATTTTATTTATTTGACAGAGATAGAGACAGTCAGTGAGAGAGGGAACACAAGCAGGGGGAGTGGGAGAGGAAGAAGCAGGCTTCCAGGGGAGGAGCCTGATGTGGGGCTCGATCCCAGAATGCCAGGAACACACCCTGAGCCGAAGACAGAAGCTTAACGACTGAGCCATCCAGGCGCCCTTGAAGTTAAATTTTGACCAGTTCACACATCATTTCATGGTTCGCCCAGCTCACATGCCTGGGAATACTTGTGATTTCATCTCCAGACCAATATGAATTTTTTTCCCCAAGTATAATTTCCCAGACCATTACATCAAGTCTTCCCCTAAAGTAGGAATAAATAATTGGCTCTTTCTCAATATCAATTAAAGTTGTTCTGTCAGAGGAAGCTATTGATCCAAACATCTGTGATCTGATCTTGCTAAGGAAACATAACTTCTGACTTCTGGCTCCTCACATGTTTCCCCTTGAGTGGCAGCCTTTAGTTTTCTATTTAATTTAATCCTTTTACATTGATGATAAGATGCCCCCATCATTCACTTCCCCTATACAGCCTGTACTGTTTACTTCAGAATGGTAACAGAGTAAGCTTGCATTTACACAAAAGCTCTTCCGTTATCTTTCATGTCAATACATTTATAATACAACACATCGAGAAGTACTGAAGAATGTCAATGATGGGTGATAGGATTCATGGCTTAAATGACCATTAATTTCATCCTTTTTTTTTCTGTATTCTTTCCTGTAGTCCTTGGTATCAATACTGTGGACTATTTAATCCTCCAACTCCAGTTAGCTTTTTTTTTTGGGGGGGGGGGGTTGCAAAAGATATTTTAGTCATTCAAGATGAGAGGCAAAAAGGAATTTTAACTGTTGAACCCTTGCAGCTTCTTTAATGAGCCTGGCTGATCTTTAACCCAAGAAATTGGTGGTCCATCTGTTCAAGAGGAGCTCGACTACTGTAATTGTTTGGCTCACATCACAGAAGGCATTTCAGCACACAGCCTCCATCTGGTCACTGCTGCTTGCTAATCTAAAAAGAGACTTGGGGATGTGGGGGAGAATGACATTTCCAGTTAATAGTAATTATATCTAAAAGCTCTCAGCTTCTTTTCACGTTCCCTCCTCCTTCTGGATGCTTCCATCTCCCACAGAGGACTCCTAGAAAATGAGGTTGTAAGAAAGAAGTTCTGGTGCTACATTTCCTCAGTTAGGCGACCTTGGTTTTGTTTTTTGGTTCTTTGTTACCCCTCCTACTCAGTTGTTGTGGGTTCCAGCACCAGTTGTTTGATTTTCTGAGGTATATTGCCCATATCCGAAGCCCGCGTGATAGAACAAGGTGATGTTACTAAGTGTGCACCTGAATCATCACCCAGCATCTCTAGCTGTTCTGTCTTGTCTTGAGGATTGATAAAAGCTGTGCATATAAATCTATGATGCGTCTGTCAGCTTTGACAAATGTGGATAAAATGGTTGGATTCCCTGCTTCATGGATGTGAGTACTTTGAAGCTCAGATAGTCATATATAGTTGGATTATCATAAATGACACACCTTTTGCCAACCTAAATCAAGACAGCACTCTCAAAATGTGCTGTATATTTACAATGGAATATTATTCTGCCTTGAAAAAAATCCTACTGTTTACAAAAACATGGATGAACCTGGAGGACATTATGCTAGGTGAAATAAGCCAACACAGAAGACAAATACTGCATGATCTCACTTACACATGGACTCTAAAATGGACTCCTAGAAGCAGAGAGTAGAGTGGTGGTTGCCAGAGGCTGAGGGTTGGGGGGAAATGGAGAGGTATTGGTCAAAGACTATAAAATTTCATTTATGCAAGAAGAATAAGTTCTGGAGATCTAATATACAACATGGTGACAATAGTTAACAATACTGTATTATGTACTTGAAATTGCTAAGAAGGTAGATCTTAAGTCCTTACCACACATACCCATACACACACACACACAACCAAGAAAATAAAATGGTAGCTTTATGATGGGTATGTTAATTAGTTTAATTCTGCAAATCATGTCATGGCATATACATGTATCAAAACATCAAGTTGTAGGGGCGCCTGGGTGGCACAGCGGTTAAGCGTCTGCCTTTGGCTCGGGGCTTGATCCTGGCGTTGTGGGATCGAGCCCCACATCGGGCTCCTCCGCTGTGAGCCTGCTTCTTCCTCTCCCACTCCCCCTGCTTGTGTTCCCTCTCTCGCTGGCTGTCTCTATCTCTGTCGAATAAATAAATAAAATCTTAAAAAAAAAAAAAACATCAAGTTGTACACCTTAAATATATATAAAGTTCATTTGTCAATTATACCTCAATAACACTGAACAAAAAGGAGAGCACATTCTTTCCTTATTGTCCTCCAAAGCAAATGGATGAGGGAAGTCGAAGAGATTTATCTAGGACAACGTATTTACGGTCCTGCCTATAAACAGGCGATTCTCTAGATTCCTTAGGTCTTCCTTGGGTAGGTAAAGGCTACTCTGAAGCCAGAGGCAGTTTTAGTCATTGTGAAAGCACCTCAACAGGTGGTCGGTCATATAGAATAGCAATCAAGGCAAGGTTTCTTCTGCAAGAAAGCATCTCCTGAGCCCTGCTAAAGAAAATAAAACTGAACTCTTGGTTTCAGTTCAGTGGTAATTAGTGATGAATTCTGCCTCAAAGATCTTACTTACCATACACTATTATATTAATTAAGCCTTGAAGTGCCCAAGCCGTGAATCACCACTGCATAATGAATGCTAAATTTTAAAACAAAAATAGCCCTTTCTACCCCACAAAGGCTTTGCAAATCTGAACGGTGTGACAGCTAAAGGGGAGCTTGAGAGAAATGTGTTCTTAGATCAAAGCTCAGGAAGCCTCACTGTGTAAGGTTCCAAGATGCTAAAAATACACTGACACCTAGGAATGAGTGTCGCCCAACCGCACAGAGCCGAGTTATGAAAGCTGGAGCCCAGTTTAGAAGATTGTCTTTCATGGTCTTGTGTGGCCATGAACATTTGTCTTTGAACACAAAAGCGTGCTTATACCAGGAATTGGAGGAAAGCATCAATGCATTTTCAAATGCCATCTAAAAGCTGTCTCAGAATAAAGTGTTTTCAAGACCTCATCGTCCATTCCATATGGCAGCCATCCACTGCACAGGGCAGATATTTTGCCGTTTCTTTCTTTATCACAAAGGCATCGGAAGGAGCTTTGTATCCCACATAGACCTCGGTTCGAATCCTGATTCTGTCGTTTTTTATTTTTGTTATTTTGAGCAAGTTTCAGATCATGAATATAGAGTAAGGAATGTGGATTGATAAAGAACAGTGAGAGTGGTTGTGTTAGGCAGAATAATGGCCCCAAAGATGTCTGCAGTCTAATCCTCAGAATCTGTGACTGTGTTAGCTTACATGGTGAAAGTGACTTTGCAAATGTGATTAAATTAAGGACCTTGAAATGGAGAGATTCTCCTGGAGTATTCTAATTGCATAGGTCTTCAAAATCAGAGAAGCCGCTCTGACTCAGGTCAGAGTCAGAGCGAGATGTGCCAATGGAAGAACGATCACAGAGATGCAACATTGCTGGGTTTGTAGGTGGAGGGAATGGGCTATGAGCCAAGAAATTCAGCTGGCCTGTACAAGCTGGAAACAAGGAAACAGAATCTCCCTTAGAGCCTCCAAAAAGGAAGGTAGTAGCCTTGCCAACACATTGATTTGAGCCCGGTGAGATTTGAATCAGACTTCTGACCCACAGAACTGTAAGATTATAAATTTGTATTGCTTTAAACTGCTGAGGTTGTGATAATCTGTTATGGCGGCAATAGAAAACTAAGAATAGGTATTCCTGGAGGGGGGAACGGGATATCCAAAGCCAGTGTCTATTTGACCACTTAATATGGCATACATTTGTCGGGTGCCCACTGTTAATTTCAAGGCCCTTTTCTACAAACTTGAGGAGATGCTGCCGGCTGTGATCTATATAGAAACAACTCTAGTAGGTGGAATACAGGAGGGATCTTCGAGATGTAAGCTAAGCAAGGAAAAAGTCTGCCTCTGGTTTGGGGCACAACTTAATTTTTGAATGCTAACTTTGAAACAGGACTAGAAGGTTCCCAGGCAGGGATGGGTTGGAAGCATGTATTTGGGTGGGGGCATACAGAAGTCCATAGGCCACGAGGTTCAGGTCAAGAAATAATCTAGTCAGATCAGGTTGACCTGAAAATGAGGTCAGTGGTTCCCAAATGCTAGTCCGTGATGAAATCTGCACCAGTGTTTTCTCAGAAATGAGGAAAATAAGGACAATGTAGTGAGTTCTTTTATAAAACTAAATTAGTTCCATTTAAATTCCTTTCTTTTATCCTGAGATTATATTCCTTTCTATCTTTTTGGTATTAAAACTTCCTTTAACAAAAAGATGGTAGGTGGTTGTTGCCATTACTGTTGTTGAAATGCTTTTACCTGGAAAAAGTTGGCAATCTTACGTTGGTTTTCTTTATGAGGGTATTCTGGGATGGGAAGGGGTCCTTGATCCACAAAATGTAGAAGTCTGGAAACCATCCTTTGTTATGGCAAAGGATGAATTGGGGGGGATAAAAGGAGATAATGAAATTCAGCTGGAGGGTTGGCGGGGCTGGATTTATGCAATGTTGACTGCCATACTAAAAGTCTGGGTTTTAATCTCTTGATAATAGCTGATGCATACATCATTCTGTGACAGTCATTGCTGTGTTCTAGGCATTGTTTAAGGTGTAGGGAAATTACATGGTGTGAGATGGGAATGGGATTGTAACATAGCTTACCTGGTTAGAGTGGTGGTCTATGGAGGAAATCAATCAAGAAGCTGTGTTTTTGAGGATAAGAGGTGGGATTGAGATGGTGGTTGGCAGAGGGACAGAACATTCTAGAGCAATGGTTCTAAACCATAGCTGATTTTCCTTCCAGGTTACAGGGATGCTTGGCAATGTCTAGAGACACTTTTGATTGTCATCACTGGGGTCAGGGCACTAGTGGCATCTAGAGGGGAAAGGCCATTTCATGATGCATAGGACAGCCTCCCCCCCACAACAAAAAATTATCAGGCTCCAAATGTCAATAGTACCAGGGCTGAGAAACACTGCTCTACAGGAAGTTAGTTTCAACGTAATACAATAACAGGGAGCTGCTGTTCATTCTGGGGTAGGGTATTACAAGATCAATATGATGTTTGAGGAAGGAAAGAAATGAAAATTTATTGACGACTTTGTGTACATCCTGTTTTACCATCACGGTGATCTGGGGCGTTAGTTATTGTTCTCTCCCTCTTACAAATGTGAAAACCCACAGCTAGGGAGGTCGTGATCAGCCTGCAGTCAGTTTAATGACCAAGATCAGATTTGAATCTGGACCTGTCCAGCTTCATCACTCACCAAGGCCAGTCCATTATTGATTATTCTACTTCTGTCTGTCCTCACGGCCACTATCTTACTTCAAAGATGCCACTGTTGCCTGGGTTACTGGATGCAGCCTTCCTCTCATCCCTCCTCCCGACTGTAGTCAGAGGGAGCTTTCTCAAGAGTGCTTCTGCCCCCATCACTTTGCTGAAAACCCTGCAGTGGGGAGGCAGTGACAGTCTCTCTGCTTCCCTATGCTTGTGCTTGTTTGCCTTCTAGCCACATCCTCTCCACAGTACACACACACACACACACACACACACACACTCCCCTCTCCGGCTGGCTCCTGCTCCAGTTCCTTCAGAACTCCCTTTCAGAGGGAGAGCTTTCCTGATCCGCAGGGGTGAGGTAGGTGCCCTCAAGGTTCCCATGCATATGTCATCTTCCACTTAGCCACACTCTGTGTCCGTGGCGCACCTGTGTGTCTCTTCCACTAACATGTAAACAACCTGAGAGCCAGGACGGTGTAATTCCAACATATGCCTCCAGCACTAGGCACATAGTAGGCGCCAAATGGTAGGTGCTGAGTGAATGACCTCCATCATCACTATGTCTGAATACTGAGTTGGGCTCAGTATTCCCCACAGACAAAAGACTGTTTTCTCCCCCGAGACACAAGGCGTTAAGGACACTGAAGAAGGTCTGACTGTTGGAAGGAAAGGGAAGATGTGGCGTACACAAAGGAGACGGGTCTGGGAGACTTGTTGACAGATGGGCAGTGTGGGAGGACGGAGAGAGAGAACTGCGAAGGAAAGATTCCGAAGTGAACAAGTGTGTAGGACTGGGACGCGCAGGTTGTCATAAATGATAGCGTAGAAGCGTGTTTCTCTATTGCAAATTCTCAGTGAATGTTGAGTGAATAAACTTCAATGTTCTTCTTTAAATTTGAGAACCATCTAAATAAAACCTAGATGGTATTTAAAACTGCAGGAATAAATGGGATCCCCGAGGGGGAATGCCTAGCAAGGAAGAAAAGGAGCCTAAGGCGAAGCCCAGGGAACTACCAAAAAGTACAGGAGGCTGGGAAGAGGACGAAAAAGCAGATACCAAAAGGTAACAGAAAACCAGAAGAGTGAGAGTGCCGTGAGAGCCAGGAGAGGAGAGCATTTGAGGAAAGAAGCAGTCATCTCGGAGCAGTGCTGCCGAGAGACGGAGCCACGGGCAGGAGGAAGTGGCCGTTTTCCAGAGCTTTCCTCCCTGGCAGCAGAAGTCCAGGAGTGATAGCAGACACTGAGAGAAGATCAGATGACTGCTAAATGGGGAGATAGCTTGGTTTTTTAAGCCCCGCCCCCTTCTGGAACCTGGTCATGGAGACCTGGCCTACAAGTGTTTTCATTCTTCGCATGACTTTGTTTTCCTGAACAAGACAAGGCAATTCAGCTAATGAAGATGAAACCCTCCACTTGTCTGAGTGACCTTAAGGAGCCAGTACATGGCTTATTCAGTAACCGTAATGGATGAGCCAGTGAGGAGTGGCCCCATCTCCTGATGCAGAGAAGCAGGTGTGGGGACTGCCATTAAAAAACCTGTGACCTTTGGGTATAGACCTGCGCTGCTCTTTGAGGCTTCTCAAATTCGTCCTGTGCAGAACATGCTCTGATACCCAATTCAGTTGCCCCACCTCCCCCAAAATGGAATCTCAGCCAGGACAAGTCATGGTCTTCAGTAAAGCATTGCCCTGGTCTTCTCTGCAGGCACACTTGTCCCAGGTGAAAGGTGGGTGGGTCCACCCCGCGCATGTTGGACTGGGGGCAGAATTGATGCTGCTTGCTCTTTCGTCGATTTTTCCTCAGTGCTAGAGCTCCTTTAATACCTACTATTAGGAGATTTCAGTTCATTGAACCCACAAAAGTGGGTGAGGAAGAACAGAATCATATGATTTTAATTTTTCTATCTAATCTGGGTGCCATTCAGAGCAAATGGGAATAATTAGTACATTATAATTCAAATGCTGATGGTCATAAAACATCACTAATAACTTTCCAGTGCGTTTTAAGATCCCATTTTTAGAGAACTGAAAGTAACTCCAACAGTAAACTCAAACTCACATTTATAGGTTTTGGGGAGAAATCTGTATGACTTGAAGGTCATCTCGGGATACAAGCTAACCATGTACATAAGTCACTTTATGCAGCTACTGGTGATTAGGCAAACAACCACAAGATTATAATTTGCCTTCACAAAGACAAAAATTTGGAGCATTATAGGTCAGATGCATTTTGATGGGACATCTGTTGTCTTCTCCCTCAGAAATATAACATTTTCTTTTCCCATTAACCCCAAGCCCTGAAGTCATTTCTCTCTTGGCTCTTTCTAGGACAAGGAGGAGTTTTAGCTGAGAAATGGTGGATGAGGGCAGTTCAACCTCAGTGATGGGGGCTTTTGACAAAGACAAAAAAAGCACACCCCACAGGTCCTTTCCCCTCCACTCCACTCTTCATACTCTATTTATCTGAAGATAAATATTTCTGATGATGATTTCTTTTTTTTTTTTTTTAAAGATTTTGTTTATGTATTTGACAGAGATAGAGACAGCCAGCGAGAGAGGGAACACAGGCAGGGGGAGTGGGAGAGGAAGAAACAGGCTCCTAGCAGAGGAGCCTGATGTGGGGCTCGATCCCATAACGCTGGGATCATGCCCTGAGCCAAAGGCAGCCGCTTAACCACTGTGCCACCCAGGCGCCCCTCTGATGATGATTTCTGAAGCAAAGAGGTGTGTTTTCATGTGCTAAGTGAGAAATGATTTGGGGGAAAGGAGGATGCAATGGTGGAATTCTTTGAAATGACACATCCTCTTCCTGCCCCTTACCAGAAGCAGACCTGTCGTCACAAAGCAAACTCTAGAGAAATGCAGGAGTATCTTTTAGCATTCTGAAAAGGTATCTGGCTTAATTGAGGACAACATCATTTAAGTCTTAGGTTTATGATTTCAGGATGAGGCACCTTACATAACACCTGAGAGTGTGTCCATTGAAGTTTATGCCAAAATGGCTGCTGTCTCAGCTCATCTTGAATTCAAGCCCGTGTCCTTCACCACTCCCCCAACCAAGCTTGCAAATCATCATTACCTTTGACAGGTGTCCAGTTTCTTCCTTTTTAGGGCCAACTGAATAAGAAAATCATTCCCACTTATACCATTCCTGTTAAAAATACATGCTTCTCCCCATTTTTATCCTCATCTTTCTGTAGCTTTGTTATTTGTCACTGAAGATCAAATACCACATAAGTCTCCCCAAATGGCAGCACAGCTGCAGGTTTGTTTTATCTCTGAATGGCCTGCTCCCAGCCTCCTCTCTATTTTTTTCAAAAGATTTTATTTATTTATTTGAGAGAGTATGAGTGAGAGAGAGAGAGAAGGAGCAGGGGGAGGGGCAAAGGAAGAGGGAGAAGTAGACTCCCCCCTGAGCAGGGACCCCGATGCAGGGCTCGATCCCAGGACCCTGAGATCATGAACTGAGCTGAAGACAGACACCTAACCGACTGAGCCACCCAGGCACCCCTGGAATACACTATTGAAAAAGAACTGCAGGGGCGCCTGGGTGGCACAGCGGTTAAGCGTCTGCCTTCGGCTCAGGGCGTGATCCTGGCGTTATGGGATCGAGCCCCACATCAGGCTCTTCTGCTATGAGCCTGCTTCTTCCTCTCCCACTCCCCCTGCTTGTGTTCCCTCTCTCGCTGGCTATCTCTATCCTGTCAAATAAATAAATAAAATCTTTAAAAAAAAAAAAAAAAGAAAAAGAACTGCCTGACAGCCAGTTGAAGTAACTAATGCAACCATCCACCCTGACAGGTGAATACATTCGTTCCACCTGCAAGAAGGGGAAGTTAACTGGCATAAATCATACTTAGTTAAAGCCACCTTTTGCCAAGTTCTTGTTAACATATACACCAGAAACCTTACATCTTCTCCTTTAATCTTCATAACAACACTGTAAGGTAGGTACAGACTGTTATGGTCATTTTACAGAGGAGAAAACTGAGACTCAGAGTAATGACCGAGGTTACATGTCTGAGAGCAGACCATGGAGTCCGAACCCGAAGCCAGGACCTCCAAATCCAAAGCACGAACGTTTGTAACTCAGTTGAGCGGCCTTCGGAGGACCCAAGAATTTATTGTAGGTGATGAGCTCTCTGTATGATCCTCTATAGCTGCAGTGAGTCTTCAGTTCAATGTGGTATTGAGAACATTGTCTATGGTAACAGTGTGTACTACAGTGAAAGAATCTACACTGTCACATTATAGTGAAGGACTCAGTCATTAAGAGAGTGGTCTTCATGTCAATTACTAGTTCCATTATCTAACTTTCTTTGTGTCTTTTGCCCGCCCCCATTACATTATCTAGTGCCTCATGAGTCTTCACATATACAATGTGTGAATAATAATAGTTGGCAATCAGTCTTGGCTACATATCGAGGGAATTTCAAAGATAAATTCGTTTACTGATCCAAAGGTGCTAAATTAAATATTTTGTGGTGGATTCATGTATTTCCACTAGAAATATCCAATTATATACAAACTACAAATGAGGTGTTAAATCAAATTCCATGGTTCTTTCCCTGGGATATTTCTTTCAAAGTCAGGCTGCAAACAGTGTGCACCCACTAAAGACCCATTAAGTACATTCTGGTTCAGAAAGTTAGTTAAAACACTTACGTCATAACAAAACATGCCTCAACAGTCCAGAACCAGCCTCTGAAACAAAAATTTAGTTTGGTAATACCAGGCCAAAATTTTCTCCTTTGTAATTTGTGTGTGTGTGTGTGTGTGTGTGTGTGTGGACTATGCTTTGTAAGATTTTTAGCTCACAGTGCACTCAGAGGCAGCCAACAATCCTTTAAATGTTAATGTCTGAAGATTTTCACACAAGTGGAGAAAGAAAGGAAAATGCCTGCCTGTTCCATGTGGAAGGTAGGTGCTTGGCTGTTGTGCGTGTTTCAGTTTGCAGGCCTCATTGGAAACGGGCCTGGCGGAGGCAGGAGGCTGACCCAGGAAGACTGACAGAGTCATTTCCTTGTGCTCAGACTTTTCCAACCAATTTGCTGAGGCACCAAACTCCAACTCTTTGGAGAGTGACAGGAAGGAGCCACTAGTGGAAGGATGCAAATGGCTAAACAAAATCCCCTAGGCACAGGAGCACCTCTTGGGGCCATTCCTACAATGCGAGGGGAGGTGGTCGTTCATACAGTACTCTACCAGAGCCAACCAGATCAAAAGCCCCTTAAGAAAAGCCTTCACACCCACACTCAAAGCCAGCAGGCAAAGATGCAGATGAGTTGACTGGTGACAAGATTTGATTCTTCCCCAGAGACCAGTACTAGAGGAGCATGAGAATCTAGGATGTGACAGGAATTTGCAAGGGTTAAAAATAGAGAGGAAAGGGGCATCTGGGTGGCTCAGTTGGTTAAACGTCTTCCTTCGGCTCAGGTCATGACCCTGGAGTCCTGGAATCAAGCCCACGTGCCCTTCCCCTCCCTACTCGTGCACACTTGCTCTCTCTCTCTCTCTCTTTCTCTCTCAAATAAATAAATAAAATCTTTTACAAATTAGTGTATTCCAGGAGTTGGAATCTGGGCTTGGGAGGATGAGATTTATAGTAGGTGTGACATGCAGCTGGGGTGATCCTTCAAGGTTGCCTCTTGAATATAACAGCAGTTTGTGTGCATATATATCCTACATTAATTAGTCATTATTCCTGATGATGGTGAGAGTAGACAGGGTTCTGCCGCCGTCTGGGGGCCATGTCTGTGCATTCGCTTCCCAGATTTAGGAAACTTCCAGACAGCACGTTGACCTACCAGTTCATTGGCCTTTTTCATAGCATAGGACAAGAGGGAAAGTAGGATTTACACCCTTCCGACCTCCAGCAGCCAGGAAAGCTTCCCGAAGGAATATTTGGGCCATTCCTTTTCAATTTTCATTTTATATCATATGCATCTGATGAAAATTAATATAACAACCAACTAGAGGTACAGAATTTTAGAAAAGAATCCTTTCATTTGCTCTTATGGTAAACATCAGCAAGTATAAGTTAAATCCCAGCTATTCCTAGTCTGGAAAAAATAATATGGTTTTTCAGAAATATAAAACGCATCTAAGCAACTAATATACACAATTAAGTAATTATTACTTAAAATTTAAAGCTTACTACATTTTTAGAGTGTTATTTTATCTGAGTAGTATTTTTATCCTATGTTTAAGTTAAATCAGAACCCAAATGTCTGAAACTGATATTCTTTTAACCATAAAATTCTTTTTCCAATAATTAATGATGTTTTCCGCTCAGTCTTGATTTCTTATTTTATTTTATTTAAACATTTGTTTTCCAGTTGCATGTGTTGTGTAAACATGTAAATAAATGAACATATAAATACATGTCAACAAAATGAAAGAAAGAGAAAAGGAGCAAATGGAGAGCTCAAGTAAATATAAGCATGTATAATCTACATATAGACCCAAGCCGCTTTAAAAAAAAAAAAAAAACCGGTGATTTTTAAAAATTCAGCATTCTATTTGTAACTGCTAGAGAGAAATCCCTATTTAAGTGCTCCAGAAGGAATCCCTGCCAAGGAGAGATGTGGCTTGGCCAAGCTCAGACTGGTTAGCCATCCAGGGAAGTGGTAGTAGGAAGGATAAGGTGCCCACACCCCTTTTCTGTGCCTTCCTGTGGGAGAGAGACAAAGCAACCTTTGGTTCTCTACCAGTTAGCACACAAGTACTACCAGCTGATTGTGAGCCAGCCCAGGGAGGGCTTGAGATGGCAGCCACTGCTCTTGCCTTCTAGGACCCCGCGGTCTGGCTGCCTACACAAGACAGCTAGACAGTAACTCAGTACATTTGTTTTAAGTGTTTGATAGAGTTGGGCAGTCGTTAAGGGATTCTCAGAGCAGAGCAGAATTTTAGAGTCAGGAAATAGTCAGAAGAACTGCACTTTACATAACTTTAAAGGATCCAGTAGTTGGTCTGGTGGAAAAAAGAGACCTCTATAGGCTGAAATGGGAGTTAATAAGATCTATGCAGGGAATAACAGGGGAATCTGGTGCATCAGTAGAGAAAGGAGTAAATAGCAAAGAGCATTTTTAAAGTGATGGGGAAGTCCAGACTTGATGCAATAATCAAGGTGAGCTGCTGAAGATTCTCGATAAGGAAAATATATATATAATATTATGTTATATATATTATATATTATGGAAATATTTGTATATATAAAGATATACTTACATATATATTTATATAAATATGTAAATCATTAACCCTTGTCACAACCCTATGAAGTGGATGTTGTTAATCCCCATTTAACAGATACTGTCATTCAAGCACCAAGAGGTTAAAGAAACCATCGTGGGTTCACAGCCAACCTGTGGTGGAGTTAGGATTTGGGCCCAGGCAGTCAGTTCCAGACATTACTTTTAACCACTACCTTGCAGTGCTCTTGAGGTGAAGTGCCAGAAGAACATTACATGTGATTTTCTGTCATTGAGCTCAGCTTAGTGTAAGGGAAGAAGAAAGAAATTGGTCCAGAAGACCTGAAGAGTCTTGATAAATGCAAATAAGGTCTCAGTCTCCTGCCATGTAAATTGGTATAAAATGAATGTGGAACTGTTTTTAACATTCTTTAATGCTAGACACACGGTAACTATCATTGCTTGGCACAGAGTCAAAATTGATTAAAAGTGGGCTAGAGGAGCCATTCACTAGCTTAGTACTTTTTCAAGGTACACTCTTTTCAACACCACACACACACACACACACACACACACACACACACGCACGCCTACATATGCAATACACATTTGGTATGCACTACCTCTACCCAGATATGTGTTGGGTGTAGGAAATCATAAAGGACACTGCTGTCAGGGTTTTGCTTTTATAACTGGCAGATAATGAGGAGTAAGAGATCAATTAGAAATAAAAATTATAATCTGACGATGTCTTCATACAGTGGGCAAAATTTGCTTAGATTCTATATTTCTGTATCTATCCAGAGACCTTGATTATTTATAATTCAACTTATTATGTACCCGGCACTGTGCTCGGTGGGCATTGCCTTCCTGGAATTTACAGCCCAGGGGTAGACAGAGATATTTACCAAGAAATATCCTACACATGCTGGTGTTGCATCATAGGCTTGTAAAAAGTTCAGTGGAGGCCGAAGGAAGGAGACAATCACGTTTGCCCTGAGCAGGGGAATAGAGGGTGGTGCAGGGCTGTCAGGTGGTGCTGTGGTGAGGAAGAGTCTGCAGACAATGTGGGAAAGGACATTCTGTCCAAAGGCACGCAGTTACATCATGGGTCATTTGAAGGACAACAGGATGAGTGGGAGGAATATGGTATAAGAGGCAGCTGGAAATGTAGTTATTGGCCAGAAAATCAAAAGGCTTGATTGCATGGCAAAGGGTTTTTGGACTTTCTCCCACAGGCCACGAGGAGTCATTGGGGTTTTAAGCAGCAAACTATCTCAGTCAGCTGTGTATCTTAGGAAGGTCACGTTGACCTCTGCTGTCACAAAAGCAGCAAGATTACCAGCTCTATTGAAACCTGTGAAAATGATTTAAGTTTCTTAGATAAAGATTGGCTAGAGGAACATTACGTTGTTTTCATATTTTTTTTAAACATTGAAAAATATTCTAGATTTCTCTTTAAAACTATTTGTATAAGAAGTTGTGTTTGTCCTTGATACCTCTTTTTTTTAATTACATACTTCATAAAAAGAATGAAATCGCTTCAAAAAATGTTCTTATCTTCCAAACACTATGAAAGCCTCTCAAAATTTTCCAGAGCTCGCCCAGCTCTCTCTCACCAGGTTATATTTAGCTCAGCTAGAGACCTTGACCTTTTGAATAGACTGCACAACACGATGCACTAATGGGAACGTTGCTTAATAGACTTGAATGAAAACTTAGTAGCCCCAACCCCAGCCTCGTCCGCACAAATACAGAAACACACACACACATGCACACAAGCACACACTCATTCATGTTTTAGAGTATTTTGGAAAATGACTTTCAGGTTGGTCCAGGGGAAGACAGATGTGTAATGTTGCTACTGACATAGGTGTTAAATAGGCTTTATTTCTTGGAGCTTAGGAAAGGCATAGAGTTGCAAGTCTTCCTTTCTTAGGAAATTTTTCTTTCTGTTTGAATAATGTTGCTTCCTTTCTTAGGAAATTTTCTTTCTGTTTGAATAAATCTTACCTTGAATGGCTCTCCCTTGGTTTCTATTTCTCAGGTAGGGTTTGGTTTGCAGGCAGGAGCTGTATGCAAAGTATGACCTGCAGGGGTGTAGTGTTTTTCCTGGGAACGTGAATCCTCCTCCCGTTCTGTCTCCCGCTCCTCCCCCCGAGCCTTACTGGCCCTGCTCCTATGGATTGATTTTGCTCAGGGAGACCTCTGCCATGGTATCAAGGTATTTTACTGCAGAATCAAGTTTGTTCACAAATGCCTCCACTGTTTTATTTATTACTGTAGTATTAATAGTAATACTAGTTACAGGGTGGATGACAAAGTGGGAAAGCAAGTATACTCTCCTGGCCCTTTGGCAATACAACTACTCAAAAATTAACCTAAACTTGTTAATCTTATTTAAAATAAAGGTATTGGTGGTTGTAATAAAATAAAAATAAATGAATAAATATATAGAAATAAAAATAGAGGAAAACTAAATAAGCAGGGGAAATGCTGGATAGTTCTCCCGTGGATGATTGTGAGAACAGGAAGAAAGACTACTTTTGAAGCACATCCGTGTCCAAGAGGAGATTCTTTCTTTATAGCAACTTCACCAGCTGGCCATCTGCTCATTTCATGGTGTGCCATGCTCATCGGCCACCTTCTTCTCTCTAGGACTCTCAGTGTCAGGGCCTGTCACCTCCTGCCTGCCTCTGTGGAGGACTACCTCAAGCCTTGTGGGGCTTTATTCAGGAAAGTGGTTGTATGTGGAGATCAAGGGGGTGGTCTCTGCCGCTGGCCTCACTGGGCGTGAATCCCAGCTCCACTGCTTATTAGCTATATGCCTTAGGCAGGTTATTTAACCTCCTTGTGCCTCAGTTTCCTAGCATGTAAAACCCTGCCTAGATAGGCCACAGGGCTTCAAGTGGTCTACAGCAATGTGTGAGAGGTATCAGGCAGCAACCAAACCAGCAAAACATGAACCAAGTCATCAAGATAAGGGGGATAAAAACACTGGCAAACCCATGGCTCGGCAGCCAGGTTCAGGCAGAGATCAGCACTACTGACAGCGCCACAGAAGCCAGGCAGTGGACTTTCCAATAAGGAACGGTTAGCTTTCTGACTTCCTGCTGTAGCAATTTCCTCCTAATTGATTAGACCTCACTGGATTTTAAAGGTGACCAGAGTGTCACCCTGTCCATAGTTGGGCTATTTGACATCTTCTAATATGATTGAGATACCACTGAGAATCCTGTGAGAATTTGGGTTTCCTAGGGGTAGAGTAGGAATTGGAAGGCATTTCTTTCTCCCCTTAGAGGAATTATCTTTGGGACTCACTGTTGCTTTTGAATTAAGCAACAGAGGTCTGAATTAGGGTTGGAGCCTTAAAAGGAACAAATTCAGTTTTTGGCCACTTCTAAGAAGGTGCATGTATTACTTGTCATTAATCTATGCTACGAAATTTATATATGTGGAGATTTTATCATTGAAATATCTCTAAGTGTGGCAGGTTTTTAAGCTACTGATTGTAATCTCATGAATCCAATGAAGAAAATTGTTCTCTCCTCATTTTCTTCTTTTATTAATCTAGATTTTTATCATCTGGAAATATAAAGTAAGAATTGAGCTCATGGTGCAGATCCTGGTTCTACCTTTATCAGCTATGTGACCGGGCATGCTACTTAAACTTTTTTATATTTTGGTTTTCCCTCTTTAAACGAGGATGTGAGTGGTACATATTTTGCGTGTTATTTTGATGATGGGATGGGTTAGTATCCATAAATATAGCCATAAATATCCACTTAGACTGCTGCTTCTTTACATGTTAATCTTCATTATGATTATGGCAATTTATATATTAGATTTCTTAATTGTAAGGTACCTTTTCATACCTCCAGCTCAGTGTGCAGCTTTCTACCCTGTTATTTTGATCCTGGATCTAAAATAAGAATCCAGGTCTTGTTTTATAGATGTTTTGCAATATCATTGCCCAAAGGAACAACATTTCACATTCTTAGAGCTTACACCTTTTGAATTGGAGCCAGAGTTTGGCCTTCAGATTAATAACTCAGGGCAGAAGGCAGCCCATCGAAACTGTGCTGTAAGACACAAAAATATGCTCTCCTCTGCTGCTTTGCCACCTTTCTGTCTATTTTGATAAGTTGGAAAGGAATCAGCATCCTCCATCCAGATGGACTTATTAGGCCCTTTTTTTTGTTCCTAACATAGGGGCGGACGGATGACTTGAGACCACTTGCTGCCTCCCTTGTCTCTGAGCACCTCCCAGAAAATTTTTAGCCCTAACTTTCCCCATTGGATATGGAGCTGCCTCTAGGCCCAGTACATTTAGGAATATGAATCTAAAATGCGAGTGGCTTAAAGTCACTTTCTTCCCAGTCTCTTTTCAGCTGAACTTCTCTTTTACTGTGCATTACTGCTCTGCCTCACTCTTCACAACCCTTAAGGCAAATTACAAATTAAAACCACAGAATTTTGAGATAATTTCATACCCTACAAATTAGCAAGTACCTTCTGTTGCCATACTAACATCTCAGTTGTTATTGACATTTCATGTTGAGAAGTAAGCTCTGGAACTTTATTAGTCCAGGCCTGAAGGAATCTTTCCTTCCCAGGAAATAGTGTCTGGTCAGACTAGGGGCTCAGTGTCTGACTGTGTGAATGTGAAACTATGAATTGTGGATTCATTCTGATTTATTCTGTCTCCCAGTATTTGCTCAAGATGTCTCTGTCCCAAAGTTCTTTCCATAGGATGCTCAAGATTCTTGATGTGACTATTTCTGGCTGATGACAATTCATCAGTAAGGAATCTCTGATTGGGTGGCAGTCCAAGATGGCAGCTTAGGAAGACCCTGATCTCAGCTCCTCCCAGGGACACACCAAATCTATAGCTACATATGGAACAATTCCCTCTGAAAAAACCTGGAAACTAGTTGAACTGCTCCTCCACAACAAAAGATAAAAGGACCATATTGAGAAGGTAGGAGAGGCAGGGACAATCTTACTAAAAACCCCATGCCAGCACGGTGACCCACAATAGGGAGGGATCTCACAAGTCCAGAGTTTCCCCTAAAGGAGCAAGTGGTTTATGTCTGTATCAGACACCCCAGCCCCTGGGACCTGCACTGGAGAGGTGTGTTTCTGGCTTAGAAAATATCTGGCTTAGAAAACCAAAAGGGCTTAGATCCAAGGGATCCAGAGAGCTGTAAGGACTGAGATAATCCTTTCAAAGGACTCACATGCAGTCTTACTCATCCTGGAACCCAGAACAAAAGCAGTAGTTTGAAAGTATCTAGACTATATGTGAAGGAGATTTGTTTGTTAATCTTAAAGCTTCTGCTGGAGGGGCAGGAAAGAGTTGGAACTTTCTCCAGCTACAGAGGCACTGGTGAGCACCATTTTTGCACTCTTCCTGTACCCTGCTATTTCCAGCCGGCATGCATAGATGCTGCACTCTTCCACTGCCTTGCTAAGGTTGGCGGGCATGTGTGGTTGCATCACACTCCCACTGCCTTGCTGGACCTGGTGCGCATGTGCAGACACAGCACATTCCTTCTACCTCACTGAAGCTGACAGGTGTGTACAGCCAAGGCACTTCTCCCACACTCTCTAGTTGCCTCACTAAAGCCAGAGGGTGTGCTCAGTCTACCCAGGGGACTACCATTTGATCACCTGACCCTGGTGGTCAGGGGGGCATATAATTCCGGGCTTCACAGGACTGTAACAATTGGAAAGACAGTTCTTGGCAGATTGCCATGCCCAGGGCATTGCACAGACACTAGAGTGGCACACTCCCAGTCTTCCTATGAAAAAGGCCTATTTATTTATCCTGGAGCTTCAGCCTGAAGGATGGGCTTCAGGCTTGCCGCACATCTAGATACTGTGGAGGAACTCTCAGGAAAGGTAGGCAGGGAGACCCTATCTTCATGCTCTTTCCTGGCCTCACTACAGCTTGTTGATATCCCCATCTGGAGCTGATGGGGCTAACACCCCCAACTGGAGTCAAATTTTTGCAACTGTTGCCCAGGGACACCTTCAGATCTCCTGGTCTGGAGGCCAGCAGGGTTTATAATTAAGACCGCACAGGATTGTATGTATTTGCATACCTTAAAAGCTGATGCCTGAAGGTCTGGCTTCAAATCAGCCAGAAACTAGGTGCTGACATCCTTTACCTTGGAACACTAATGAGTTTTGGCACAACCTCAACAACTAGGACCTGTCAAGAATAAATGAGGCTGCTTATACAATCTCAAAGGTTCAAGAGACAACCAAGACTAAGGCAAGGTTGAAGGATAAGGTTCATCACCTACACAAAGCCACTTTTTCATGACTGGGAGAGGTACTCTTTTGCTTAATACATAGAAACAGACACAGAAAGTCAAGCCAAGTGAGGAAACAGGAGTATGTTCCAATGAAAGAACAAGATAAAACCACAGATAAGACCTCAATGAAATAAAGATAAGTAAACTACTTGATACAGAATTCAAAGTAACAGTGCTCAAAATAAAGATGCTCACTGAACCTAGAAGAAGAAAGCAGGAACACAATGTGAACTTCAGTAAAGAGATAAAAGACTTGAAAAAGTAACCAAACAGAAGGCCGAGAGCTGAAGAATACAATAACTGAACTGGAAAATACACTAGAGGGTTCAACAGCAGACTGAATGAAGCAGAAGAACGGATCAGCAAGCCAGGGGACAAAGCAATGGAACCAATCCAGACAGAGCAGCTCAAAGAGAAAATATTCTAAAAAGTGAAGATACCTTAAGAGACCTATAGGACAATATTAAACAGAGCAACATCCACATTATAGAGGTCCCAGAAGGAAAAGAAAAAGAAAGAAGCCGAAAAGTTTTCTGAAGAAATAATAGCTGAAAACTTCTGTAACCTAGGGGAGGAAACAGACATCTGGGTCCAGGAAACACAGAGAGTTCCAAATAAGATGAACCTAAATAGATCTATATGAAGACACATTATGATTAAAATGTCAAAAGTTAAATATAAGAAGAGATCTTAAAAGCAGCAAAAGAAAAACAACTTGTTACATACAGGCAACCCTCATAGGAGTATCAGCAAATTTTCAGCAGCAACTTTGCAGGTTAGAAGAGAGTGATGCTATATATTCAAAGTGCTTAAAGGAAAAAACTTCCAACCAAGAATACTCTACCTGAGAGGTTATCATTCAGAATAGGAGATATAAAGAGTTTTTCACACAAGCAAAAGTGAAAGTTGATCACCACTATACTAACCTTACAGGAAATGTCAGAGACTTCTTTAAGCTGGAAAGAAAAGGCACTACAGTTACAAAACAAAACAAAACAAAACAAAAGGTAAAGATATGCATATAGTAAATGTACTGAATTAATTACTTATAAAGCTAGAATGAAGATAAAAAGACAAAAGTAGTATAACTATGATAATTAGTTAAAGGATACACAATATTTAAAAATGTAAAGTGAGACATCAAAACCATAAAATGTGGGGGTGGGAGGGAGTAAAAAGAGTGTTAGAATGCTTTCAAACTTAAGTTGCTATCAAATTAACTTAAAATAGGCTTTTAGGCATATATATACTACAATAATAATAGGAGATTTTAATACCCCAGTTTACATCATTGTATAGATCATCCAGAGAGAAAATCAGTAAGGAAACATAAGCCTTAAATGACACATTAGACCAGAAGGACTTAATCAATATACACAGAACACTTCATCCAAAAGCAGCAGAATACACATTCTTCTCAAGAGCTCATGGAATGTTCTCTGGGGCACAGCACGTTAAGTCACAAAACAAGTCTCAATAAATTTAAGAAGAGTGAGATCATATCAAGCATCTTTTCCAACCATAGTAGTATGAAACTAGAAATCAAGTACAAGAAGAAACTGGGAAAAAATCACAGATATGGAGATTAAACAACATGCTACTGAACAACCATTGTGTCAATGAAGAAATCAAGGAGATATTTAAAAAATTACATGAGAAAAATGAAAATAGAAATATAACATTCAAAATCTATAGGATGCAGCAAAAGCTGTTCTCACAGGGAAGTGCATAGTGATACAGTCCTTCCTCAAGAAACAAGAAAAATCTCAAATAAAAAATCTAACTTTACACCTAAAGGAATAGAAGAAAAAGAACAAATGAAGCCCAAAGATAATAGAAGGAAGGAAATATAAAGATCAAAGTAGAAATAAATGAGATCAACACTAAAAAGAACAGTAGAAAAGATCAATGAAACTAAGAGCTGGTTTTTTGAAAAGATAAACAAAATTGACAAATTTTTAGCAAGACTCACCAAGAAAAAAAGAGAGAAGACTCAAATAAAATCAGAAATGAAAGAGAAGTTACTAATGATACCACAGAAATACAAAGGATCATAGGAAACTACTATGAACAATTATACTCCAACAAATTGGACAATCTAGAAGAAATGGATAAATTCCTAGAAATATGCAATCATCTTAGACTGAATCATGAAGAAATAAAAAATCTGAACATACCAGATGGCTTCTCTGGTAAATTCTACCAAACTTCCAAAGATTTAATACCTATTTTTGTCAAATTCTTCCCAAAAATTGAAGAGGAGTGAACATTTATAAACTTATTTTATAAAGCCAGCAGTACTCTGATATTTTATTTTAAAAATAAAACTACCACTGTCAACTATACTTCAATTTTAAAAAATTAAAAATAAAACTACCATATGATCCAACAATTCCACTTCTGGATATTTATCTGAAGAAAACAAAACCACTAATTTGAAAGGATACTTGCACCCCTATGTTCATCACAACATTATTTATAATAGCTAAGATATGGGAATAACCTAAGTGTCCACAGATGGATGAATGTATAAAGAAGATATGCAAGGAATATTACTCAGCCATAAAAAAGAACGAGATCTTGCCGTTTGTGACAACATGGATGGACTTTGAGGGAATCATGCTAAGTGAATAAGTCAAACAGGAAGAAATATCATATGATTTCACTTCTGTGTGGTCTCTAAAACAAAACAAACAAAACAGAAGGGGGAATGAACCATAAGAGACTATGGACTCTGGGAAACAAACTGAGGGCTTCAGAGGGGAGAGGGGTGGAGAATTGGGATAGGCCGGTGATGGATATCAAGGAGGGCACGTATTATATGGAGCACTGGGTGTTATATGCAAACAATGAAGCATGGAACACTACATCAAAGGCTAATGATGTTCTGTATGATGACTAACGTACATAATAAAAAATGTTAAAAAATTAGAAACTTAAGAAAAAAATGAAACAAAACTCATAGATACACAGAAGAGAATGGTGGCTGCCAGAAGGGAGACAGTTTTGGGGGTGGGCAAAACAGCCGAAGGGAGTCAAGAAGTACAAACTTGTGGTTATAAAATAAGTCATGGGGATGTGATGTACAGCATGCTGACTATAGTCAGTAATATTGTAACACTTGAAAGTTATCAAGAGACTAAATCCTTAAAGTTAACTTTAAGGGATCGATTTATTGTGGTGATCATTTCATAATGTATATAAATATTGAATTCTTATGTTGTACACTTGAAATCAATATATTATCTGTCTATGCCTCAATAAATTTTTTTTAAAAAGAAAAAAAAGAATCTCTGGTCTTTTGCAGCATGCTTTGTATTGTCCATCAGTTTTATAGTAGTCATTCTTCTTTATCTGGTTTTGATGAACAGCTCAATATTTTTGCTGGCAGGTATGATTTCTGCTTTTGTTTTTGTTTTTAAAGTTTCGTTTTGTTTTGTTTGTAATCTCTACACCCAGTGTGGGCTTGAACTCACAATCCTGAGATCTAGAGTTGCACAGTCCTCCAACTGAGCTAGCCAGGCACCCCCCCTGTTTTGTTTTGTTTTTTAAAGTAGACTCCATGCCAGGTGTGGAGCCCAATGCGGGGCTTGAACTCTCAGCCCTGTGATCAAGACCTGAGCTGAGGTCAAGAGTTGGACACTTAACCAACTAAGCCACCTAGACGCCCCTGTTATTGTTTTTTTTTAATGCTCTTACCAATCTTAGTTGATTTGACATTCTTACCCTCATTTAGGAAATGGTTTATAATATAGTTATTTCCATGAATATTTGTTTTTCCTAAGAATTCTAGATGATTTACAAATCTTTTTTTTTAAATTAAGTTCAATTAACCAAGGTATAGTATATCATTCGTTTTTGATATAATGTTCAATGATTCATCAGTTGAGTATATCACCCAGTGCTCATCATATCATACTATCTTGTCATCATGTTACACATCTTGCAAGGCAACTAAGTAAACTGCAAGCCAACAACCTGATTGGAAAGACCATTGGGATATGTTTTATCCTTTTCAAGTATAGCATTTTATACGTAAAAACTCAATAAATATAAATTAAGAAATCAGCTGGCTAAGCAGAAATATTAAAGTTAGCATTCAGCCAAGGACTTAATGATTGTTAGGCAAAGGGTATCGCAATAACTGGTCTTCCCACTATAGAAAATTTCTAATAACAATAGTAATAGCTACCATTCATAAGCTGTAATTTACTTTTAATAACCATTATGTGCTTATTATATGCCACGCATTATCCACATGTAATAACTCACTTGATTCTCACAACAATCTTATGGTGTGGTTACTGCAATTTCATATAAGAGACAATAGAGAGATGAAGTAACCTGATCAAAGTTACACACCAGATAGAATTCTGATTTACACCTATGTTTGTCTGACTTAGGACTTGTAACCATAACCCTTATGTTATGGACTCAATTGCCTCTACTTTTACTGATAGGTTTTCAGAGGCCTCAGGCAGTCACAGCTTTACTTGTCAAATTTAAGACTCAGTAATTCTTGATGTAGTGATACCACTTTTAGAAAATCCTTCCCCGCATTATGAAATATATCACTAAGATAGGTAAAACAACCAGCAGTAGGAACCCATGACATTCAGTTCTGTTTTATCCAATTCAACAAATATTTACTGAGCACCTGTGGTGCCTAAGATATAGAACTGGTTATCGGAGAGATACGAAGATGTTTGAGTAATGTAACGCACTCATCTAAATACCTCATAGAATCTGGTCATCTAAGTAAAAATTATGTTTTATGTGAGAAAGAAACAAAATAGACAAAGTTGGACATACCGTAATGTATTCTCCTGAGTGTTTTTCTATAAGATTTCAATAATGCCTTACCCAGGCAAACAGATGTAAGTACAGCCAGTCTAGTTCGGAAGACATTGGGAAGGGGTGGAGGGTAGGAAGTTTGGCCTTGAAATCACAAACTGCTGGGCATTCTGGTCCTGAAGGCTCTGAGGGCCACCCCATGACACCCACTTTGTCTCTGAGAAAATTGTGCCTGGATTCCCAGGGGGGTCTACAACACTGGGGAAGAAGGCACCAGCCTTCTCTCAGTGCTGGTGTAAGGGCTTGGAATCTGGCTGTGTGAACGTGAATTACTCGTGCTCGTTGCTCCCATTACAGCAATTCCCCCTGTAGTGATAATGAAATATGAGCCGAAGGACATCAGTGATGGAATCTTGTGAACCTAGAAAATTAAATAACAGCGTGTGGCCTGCATTGATCTGGAAAGTCATTTTGCAAATGGCTTAATTTATCATCAATAGAAAATACTAGTAATTAGAGTTAAAATTGTAGTTGACCAGTTGTCTTTAGAAAAGTACAAATAAGTCTTTAAAATTACTTAAGCATTTGAATGTATGAGTCAGATTTATTGGAAAACATTAATTCCTGCAGAGATAACCTTATTCAGTATTGTGGCTCATAGATATTTTAAAAGAAACTAAAGCCCTCCAGAAAATCATAAATTTAAGTCTACCTCCTGTTCAGAAAGCTCTGTGGTTCAAATAATATGTTTAAGAAGCTAATGCATAAAATGAAATGCTGCTGTTTACTTGAACACTCTTTAAAAAGCTGTATTAGTGGGGCACCTGGGTGGCACAGTGGTTAAGCGTCTGCCTTCGGCTCAGGGCGTGATCCCGGTGTTATGGGATCGAGCCCCACATCAGGCTCCTCCGCTATGAGCCTGCTTCTTCCTCTCCCACTCCCCCTGCTTGTGTTCCCTCTCCCGCTGGCTGTCTCTATCTCTGTCGAATAAATAAATAAAATCTTTAAAAAAAAAAAAAAGCTGTATTAGAGAATCAGGACTAAATTGCTCTATTAGTTAAATTGGTCAAACTTGTCGGAAGCAGGTTTGTTCAGTAGATGTGTGGAGAAATTGTGTTGGGGAAGGAGGGAAGAGAAAGGATTGGCTGGAAATGGAAGAGGAGAGATGGAAGCTGTCTGAATGTTTGTATACGGAGAAAATAGTAATTTAAAATATAAATCACTTCTTGGCACTTTACTGAATGTCATTGAGCAAATGCATGTACTTCATCTGCTTGGATAACAGTTATTCTCCCTGCATGAATGGTGCCATGGTTTATCTTCCTGACTATCTATAATTCCTATCATCTTGCCATATGACCTATCACTCCAAAGTATCAATTCTGGGGTCAGTGTAGTCATGGGTATGTGTCAGGTTGCATCTTGACTTATCAGAAAATATGATAAGTGGCTTTTATACAAAAACTGGGTCCGTAAAGGTATAGAATACTTTCTGTTCGTCTTCCCCTTTTATAACCTTTACATTATTAGTGAATAAATACTCTGGGCTCCCATTCTGGGGCAACCACTGATGAGTCTGTTTGTGCCCATATGTGACATGGCCAGCAAGCATGGTACACTGTGAATGCCCGTAGCCATACATTCACCAAAGGGAAATGGCATTTCAACTAGCAGAGCCAAACAGAGATAGGAATTAAGAGGTAATCTCTAATTTTGTGATGCAGAACCCACGTTTTCCCTCCTTATTGGCTACCCTCGGCTTCCACATCTGGAAATAAAAATACGCGGACTTTTCAGGACAAGTAGAAATTAGGTTGTAGGGGCACCTGGGTGGCTCAGCTGGTTAAGCATCTGCCTTCAGCTCAGGTCATGATCCTAGGGATCGAGCCCTGTGTTGGGCTCCCTGCTCAGCAGAGGGTCTGCTTCTCCCCATTTGTGCTCTCTGTCTCTCTCTAAAATAAATAAATAAATCATTAAAAAAAAGAAAGAAATTGAAGGAAAAACAGTGGGCTTTTGAGTAAGATCCAAAGATTGCTCATATTATTAAAACAGAGTTATAGAGAGCACTAACACCTTGTTGTAATCGCTTTCCCACTAGTCAATCCAAGGCCCTGGAAGTCTTGCGTTTCTTCCCCCATGATGACACCAGGGCAGTTGGGTACCCTATTCATAGAGAATTAATTAGTATTCTTTAAGATGAGAAGTTTTGAGGAAATACTACATGTGATTAAGCCAAGTCCCCTCTGTGTTGTTTATTTCTTTGTTTATCCAGACGCCAAGGGAAAACATTATTTATTTCTTAAATGCAATTTTTCATTTCATAACTATACTGCATGAGGCACTTCATAAGGAGAAAATGTTGTAACCTTTCAAATGAAACAGAAATTCTCCTTCTTCTCTTCTCCAAGTAATGTGCTTATGGCTCATCCCTCACACTCTTTCGTGCCAGAATTCCCCAATGACTGTTAAAATTTCTGGCAAACTTGTTTTTATTTGCATAGTTTTTTCCCAGACAGCTATATATTTTATATATGTTATATATAAAATAGAGTCAGCTTTATATCAAACTAAGTTTTTAGGTGATACAGGCTTTTTGTGAAAGCAGTTTCCAAAGTGATTTCTAGTGATTGAGAAACCATGCATATTTTAGAAGATTGTATTTTCTTTAGCAGTGAGTTCAATGACTTCTCAAAACTTACATCCAAAGGAACACCTGTGCAATAGAGCAGTGTTTCATCAGAGCAACGCTTTAGGGCCTCGAAATAAATCATTCTTAGGAAATGCCACTGATTTGATGCGTCTTCTTTAGGAGATGCCAGTGCAGCTCTCATTCGCCTTGGTTGTACCCACACCACCCTGTGTCAGGAGATGTGGGCATTTTGTGTTTTTCTCCTTGAATATACTGACATCCCCAAAGCTGGGTTGTCAGTCCATCTGTGGCATCAAATGAGGACCTGTATGAGCTTTAGGGTCACAACCAATAGACAGCTAGGACAAAAGTATTCTTCTAGGCACAAAGGTGTATATGTTTAATCTTCTTGGTTGGGAGGTTCTAGAGAGTGTGAAAAGGTGCTTTGTCAGAGACCAGCCCACAGTGAAGAAAGTGAGTGGGGCTGGTGAGCAGGTGAGCAGGCTTCTTTACTTTTGTGCATGAAGAAAGCCCCAGGGACCCAGTGCAGCTTTCCACAAGCTCCTATGGGTCTCTACCTCATGCTATAGAGGCTGTAACTTCAATACGAACAGACGAGCCCTGCTGTTGAACTAACTGTCATGCCAGCTGCATTGCCCCGTGGACCCTTACACCTCTTCCAGACCTGAGATACTTTTCCTCCCATCTCTTTAAGCTGTGGACCCCAGACTCCTATTGCTGTCCTTTCAGTGTGGTCTCCAGGTAACAACAGTGGCTTCCCTAGCAGCTGTGCTTTGCTGTTCTGTAGGTTCAAAGATGTCAGGATGGAAGGAGCTGGATTCTAACACCTTACTTAAATTGCCCTCCTTACAGGACCCTGGGTGGCTCAGTCGGTTGAATGCTTGACTCTTGGTTTCGGCTCACGTCATGATCTCAGGTTCTCAGGTCATGATTTCAGGTTCACCAAATAGAGCTCTGTGATGGGCTCTGCACTCAGCAGGAAGTCTGCCTCTCTTCCTCTCCCCCTGCCCCTCCCTCCCACTCATGCCCTTTCTCTCTCAAATAAATAAATAAATCTTTTTTTAAAAAATTACCCTCCTTTTCAGTCCTCCTCCCCCTTCTATGGGCCCTCAAGCAACCCTGGAGACAAAGAGATTCTAGGAGGATCCTTAAGATATATACCTGAGATTCACCCCTGGGAGAATTTTGAAATTCAGACTCCACAGACAGCAACTGACTCAGTAGAAACAAGGAACTCCCAAGGTGGTTCTGCTGTGCAGTCCTGGTTAAGCATCTAAGACCATGTGACAACCTTTTTTTTTTTTTTTTTTTTTTTTTTTTTTTTTTTTTTTTTTTTTTTTAGGATTTTATTTATTTTTTTGACAGAGAGAGAGACAGCCAGCAAGAGAGGGAACACAAGCAGGGGGAGTGGGAGAGAGCCCGATGCGGGTCTCGATCCCAGGACTCTGAGATCACGCCCTGAGCCGAAAACCGACAATTAAGGACTGAGCCACCCAGGCACGCCCCCCATGTGGCAATCTTTTTCTTGTGCTAAAGGTACTTGGGTTTTACTCCTCTCCCTCACCAAACTTCAAGCTCCTTGAAGGCAGGGGTCATGTCCTATTCTTCTCTGAATCTTACCACCTATCTTATGGTAGGTATTCAGTATTTGTAGGAGAGATGGGAAGTTCTTTAGCTCAGAAAGCCAAGGCTGCTGAATGTTAAATATCTTAGCCAAGGTCATAGAATGAATTTGTTGCATGGATCATCTCAGCTCATTGTTCTATTATTCCAGTACCGTCATCTGAACTTTACCCTCTAGCTCTATAATATCTGCACCTCCTCTGTCTGGTGGGACCTAACCCCTGTTTGCAGCTTATATGACACACTAAAAATTATGCTGCCCATCTGGTAGCTTTCCTGTTCCCTTCTGGTTGTCTCTGTCTTCTTACCACCCCACGATATGGTGTAGATTCTTATCTCCCAAGAAATGCATTGGTGGTGCCCTCTCAGAGGTTAGGGAAGCCAGAATTCATCTCCTAAATCATTATAAACCAACAACTAAACTTTACACTTGGCTCCTCAGAGTCGTGTTAAATTTCCCCTGCTGCTGTTCCTTGGGATATAAAACAACATGATGTTACTAAAAATCTAGTGGATTCTCTTTGAGTTATGTGAATTAATAAGAAAGAAGCTTTGTATTGACTGACTGTTGACACATGTATTGAATATACGTGAAAGTGACATGCTAACAAATATATTTTAACAACAAAAGATCTCTGTAAGAATCAATAGATTTGGTGATTGGTCTTCATTAGAGGATTCACAGCCTCTATTGACACATTTTTATTAAATTAGGTTTTTCAACTCATCTTTTATATTGCAGTCCTGGATAGATGGCCAACTATAGACAATATAGTGATTTGAAGTACAGAGAATCAGAGGATGTAGTCTTCCTGTGTCCTTACTTTCCTTCCATGGTCCATGGTTTCTCTTATATTTATCTCTAGTGTAGCACCCATGACATTGTACTACAAGTATTTGTTTTAATGACCATGTCCTCTCCTAGACTCCAGGCAACATAAGGGCAGAGAACAGTCGTGTCCATTTTTGTATAACCAGCATCTAGCTGATGCTCAAAAAACACATTTAAATGAATGGATGACATTTGACCTGCAAAGTAAAGATAAAAATTTTTACTTTCATGGCAAAGGTAGAAAGAATTGCACATGACTTTATCATTCAGTGATCTCTTAATAGCAACCATTGTAAATACATGATGACTAACATTTACAGAGAGTTTATTATGTGCTGAGCACAATGCTTAGCTTTGGATACTATGCCATTTAATTCTGACAGCAAGCCCTATTAGGTAGATTCTATTGTTTCCCCTGTGTGTACATGATACAGAAGAGATTTAGAAAAGTTGAGTAACTTGCCCCAGGTCACACAGTCTGTAAATAATGGAAATAAGATTCAAACCCAACTCTGTTTGACACTAAAGACTATCTTCTCAACTGTTGCACTATACTGTCCTCCTTGCCCTGCTGCCACCCAATTTGCTGATTATCTTCAAGGATAATCTTAAAACAAACTCATGAGAATCATGTAAATATTTGCTGTAGCAAAGTCATGACTCATTATGTTTTGGAGCACCAGAGTCTTATATGAAAATGTTAATTTCTCCAAAATATGTTTGCTCTTAAATGTTTAAAGTGCTGCTTAATTTAGACTGTTTCTGCATTGTGAAAGCTGTACTTTCTACCAGCCATTGGAAAATTGTGAGATGAGTGGAATTTGTCATTACAGAGCAAATACCGAATCAGTCTCAACTGATGGGTTGATCGAAGCCTTCCCATTTCTACCTTTTGCCTGCCCTTGTCAGTCCTCACATGCTCAGCAGTCATCAGGACTGCTTAGACCTCTCATGATGGCACCATGTGTCACCTAAGAATGGCTCATGCATCAGACTTTTCTGGTGACTTATATGAGAAGGTTTTACCCAAAAGAATGGTTTTTGGTGGAATTTCAGGAGCTCAGCTGGCTGTGTCGTCAGTGACACCACTGTTTACTCAGCCAATGTGTTCAGTAGACCTGGATTCGAATCAGGAGTTGGCCCTGATGGTATGATTTTGCACTTTTTATTATGTGACAAGCCAAAAATTGGAGCAATTGTCTTGAACTTCAGTCTCCTTGATAAATGGACAGATGCTCTATATGAAGATAACTTCCTTCCAGTGCCTGTCCCTGTTTGTCCTAGGGTGGATGCCTAGGAGCTATGTGGTCTCTATTATCATGTTTCTACCAGCAGTTTTCCTAACAAATTCTGTGCTTCTTTCTTAGGGACTCATATACGTAAATATACACCTTACCTAAATAATTTTGCTTTTCCTTCTAATAATCATTCTGGAATATTGGCTGTTCTTATCTTGTAGAGAATCAGACATTTTTACATTATTCAGGCATCCTATCCTTAGTGTTCACCTGCAAAAAGAGCTCCTCTGAAGAATCCAGCAAATGTGAATAAGAGTAGCATCTGAACTAAAATGTTAATTTCATCATATTTCACACTCTGCTTAAATTCATCTTGCTTCAGTGTTAAAAACCTCATATAAACTCCTTCAGCAACTTCACCCTACGTAGTTTGTCAGTAATTCATACTTCTCATTTTTACATGATGCCCTGAAGTGCTTATTTTAGACCATCTAACAAAAAGGCCATAAAGAAGTTAAGAATTTATCATTTTGTCCTGTCAAAAGACCATAAATAATTCTCCATTAAACCAAACTTTCCTGTTCTTTTCAGTCTTCAGTCAATGGCAAAAGATGAAGTATAAAATGAAGTTTTGTATTTCAATATAAATCAGAGAATATTTCACTTGGAGGGAGACTCAAAGTTCCTCCATTCTCCATTCTCCATCTTTTTCTTCTTCCATCCAATGCAGCCATCTCTGTCTTTGAAGTCCCTGGCAAGTGGTTCCCAAGCCTTTTCTTGAGCACATTTAATGAAGAGGACCTCAGTCCTTTGAAGGAAGCCAAATCCACAGTTGGGTGGCTCGGGTTACAAGAAAAATGCTCTTTGGATAGAAATAAAAATTTGCTTCCCTGTTATTTCCACCAATTAACCTGCATCCTGCCTTCAGAAAAAACACTGCATACATTTCATTCTTTTTTTCCCCTCCTGGCAACCTGTAGGTATTTGCAGACAACCAAGTCTTCTCAAAGCTAAACATTCTCACACTCTCTTCCTCTCTCAGAGGCATGGCGTTTAGTATATTTACCATCCTGTTGATTCTCTAGATGCACTCTATTTTGGTAAACATCTTCATTAAAATTATACTTTTTCTTATTTAAGAAAATCTGAAAATATGTAATATGTAAAGTAGATTGTAAAAACCTTCTAAAATGAGACATCTCCCCCCTCCCCAAGGGGTAACCATTCTGAGCCATGTGTTGTGTATTCCTCTGGCTGTCAATCTGTAATTGACAGAGTAATTCTGTTCCCTTCATGAGATATACCACCTGAGTTTTAAAAAAAAAAAAAAAACAAATTTGTGGAATCAAAAAGCATTGTGGTGTTTTCAAGTATTTTCTTCACAAATTTGAATCTGTATTTTGTTATTTTTTGAAAGTTCTTAAAATACCATACATCTAATTTTAGGCGCACATATGGTTCACCTTTTAGGGATGTGGCTTTGGAAGCAAGAGAGAAATGTGGGTTTCCATTTGTCAAATGATTAAATCTGTTTCTGCAAATCACACATCCGATAAGGGATTAATATCCAAACCATATAAAGAACACAATATAAAGAAATCTGAGAAAAAATTGGCAGAAGACTTGCATAGATATTTTTTCAAAGATATATAGATGGCCAACAGGCACATGAGAAGTTGCTTACCATCACTAATTATCCGGGAAATGCAAATCAAAACTGCAGTGAGCTATCACCTCACACCAGTCAGATTGGCTATTATCAAAAAGATGAAAAATAAAAAACCCACAAGTGTTGGGGAACCCTCACATATTGTTGGTGTTAAAATAAATTGATGTAACCACTATGGAAAACAGTATGGAGGTTCCTCAAAAAATTAAAAATAAAAATACCATTTGATAGGGCACCTGGGTAGCGCAGTCGTTAAGCATCTGCCTTCGGCTCAGGGCGTGATCCTGATGTTCCGGGATCGAGTCCCACATCGGGCTCCTGTGCTGGGAGCCTACTTCTTCCTCTCCCACTCCCCTGCTGTGTTCCCTCTCTCACTGGCTGTCTCTCTGTCACATAAATAAATAAAATCTTTAAAAAAAAAATACCATTTGATCAAATGATTCCACTTCTGGTATTTATCCAAAAGAAAACAAAAACACCAACTTGAAGAGATATCTGCACCCTTATGTTTATTGCAGCATTATTTACAATACCCAAGATTTGGAAAAAACTGAAGTGTCTATTGATAGAAAAGTAGGTAAAGAAGATGTGGTATGCTATAAACACAATGGAATATTACTCAGCCATAAAAAGGAATGAGATCTTGTAATTTGCAACACATGGATGGACCTAGCGGGTAATAAGCTGAGTGAAATAAATCAGACAGAGAAAGGCAAATACCTTATGATTTGACTTACATGTGGAATCTAACAAACAAAACAAAAACAGAAACAGACTCATAGATACAAGAAACAAGCTATTGATTACCAGGGTGGGTAGAGATTGGGGGTGGGGGGCAGGTTAAATAGGTAAAGAGAATTAAGAGGTACTAACTTCCAGTTATAAAATAAATAATTCTTGGGGATGTAATGTACAGCATAGAGAATTTAATCAATATTATTGTAATAGCTTTATATGGTAACAGATGGTAACTAGATTTATCCAGGGGATCATTGTGTAAATGCATAAAAATATCAAATCTCTATCATGTACACCTGAAATTAATAGGATACTGTGTGTCAATTATACTTCAATTTTAAAAAGGAAGATTCTACTTGAGAACAGGAAGAATTTTATAGCTTCATGGACTTCAAGCCTTTTGCAGAGATTCCATTTTTTCTTTCTTCAGATACTGGGAACATTCATAATAATAATGTTGTCCAACAATTTTTATATAAACCAATGTTTATTATGTTTTCTTTTCGAAAAATGTGGTCTACTCTGTTGTATTCCTGCTTGATAATTTTGCAAAAGAGCAAAAAAGGTTCTTAGTACTTCATAACACCACCTATTCCCTAATAGTGCTCTGCTTTGAAGAGTTAATCCTGTATAGGGATTAAAGTAAATCAGTGTTTTCCTGAGTGTGGAACTTCACCACTGAAATTACAGTAGATCATTTTTTGGCATTTTAGGGACCACAGTGAATACATAGACTCATAAGTGAGAAAAGTATTTTTTCTTCAATTATCTTTCTTCAGGCATCTTCGAACAAAATCACATGTTTGTTTCTAACATTAATCAGTTTCCTTTTAAGTAGAAAGAGCAAGTCATTCCAGGAACACCTTTTGGCTGACCACAAGATTTAGCTACAGTCAGATAGAATTGTTTTATTTCACTTTATTTACACTAACAATTACCTTATATTTATGGCAATTGATACTCATTTTCTTTTTTGTTATGATGATGATGATGATGATATGTTAGTTGCCATATAGCACATCATTAGCTTTTGGTGTAGTGTTCCATGATTCATTGTCTTTCCTTTCCATCAATTCATTTAGAGAATAAAAATGCATTGATTTAAAGAAAAAAGTGCTGGGGCGCCTGGGTGGCACAGCGGTTAAGCGTCTGCCTTTGGCTCAGGGCGTGATCCCGGCGTTCTGGGATCGAGCCCCACATCGGGCTCCTCCGCTGTGAGCCTGCTTCTTCCTCTCCCACTCCCCCTGCTTGTGTTCCCTCTCTCGCTGGCTGTCTCTATCTCTGTCGAATAAATAAATAAAATCTTTAAAAAAAAATTTTTTTTTAAATAAAGAAAAAAGTACTTAATAAATAATGCACAGGTGGTGTTTGGCTATTAAGCCATATGTGGATGGATTTAGGAAACCTACATGTAAATGATATACCAAGTAGTATGAGCATGTTCCTATTTAGGAGTTTGCTCCATTTGGATTTTTTTTTTGTCTCTCCTGGTCTCAGCTACAGTCATGCACCAGTCACTGAATGATGCTTTCCTCCTAACAGCAAGAATCCTGGGTGTGGGGTGGGGGAAACCTGTGACTGTTTTGGTCTTCCCTCAACAAGTTCATCTCAGTGGCCCTTCCCTGTGGAAAGGTATTACTGGGGGGCATTCCCTTTCTCTCTCAATACCGTCTCTGATTCTGGCCACAGTATTTTCCATTGCACAGCTGTGTGCTGCGTGCTCCTCTCCCCTTTCAGAGTGCGCCATCTAAGCTTTCTCCTTCGTCTTTGTTAAAAAGCAAGAGTATTTGACTTTAATTTTGGTGTCTGTGAGAATGACATCCATCCACAAAAGAGCATGCATTGGAAGAGGCAGAGGATGGAATGATGGACATTTGCAATAAAAGATTATTGTGTCACAACTTAAAAATATTTACTGCTAATTCAGATCTCTTGATTGTGGTCAAGGCAATACAAGTGGACTCGAAAATAGGTACCTATAAAAAAAACTCCAGCAAAATTAAGAAGTTATAGACTTTCTCAATAATCTAAGTGTCATATCAAGATGGTTTAATTGTCTACTCAGTACACCATTGCTTCAGCTGAGAGGAAACATACCACAATAGCATGCATTCTCATCCATGGAGTTCCATTAAAGGACAGGGACAGAGACAAGCCGTCCTGGATAAGACACAAAAAAGTCCTATCATATGATTAATGCATTATTAATTTTAGAGCATTAGAGTAAAATATACTTAACATAAATTTTGCCAAAAATGTAACTATTACCTTTTTATTCAGAAAATCCCTTAAGGAACTTCATGTTTTTAAAGAGTTTTGGTAAATGCTGAATCTGTGAAAGATTGCTCAAAGCAAATGACAGATTACAGAGTTCTCAATCCTATTGTAGTCTTTTCCTTTTTTAAAGGGAGAGAAGGGAGAAGAACTAGCAAGGTGCCCTCTAGAAACTAAAATGAAAAAAAAAATGCCGTAAGAATTTGGGGATGGTAAACATAGATATTGTCAAAAATCCATCTATTTATAAGTTTCTTTGATAAACAAAAACCTACTCTGAAGGGATATGTGCTAAAAGATCGTTTTTGATTTTGTAAAGCTTACTTTATTTAATAGTTAATTTATTTGTTAATTTAGGATTTTCCCCCAGTCTCGCATATTCTTAGGGTTTACCACTTGTAATATTCTGTATATGTTGCTGTTCTATAAAAAAGACAGCAGTATGGGATCTGAGAATGAGGAACAGTAGGATGACAGATGGAAAATATGACACTCTCTGCATGCAGATCCTAAGAAAAGATGAGAAAGGGTACCCTATAAATTTTTTTTAATTTTTATTTTAATTCAATTAATTAACATATAATGTATTATTGGTTTCAGAGGTACAGGTCTATGATTCATCAGTCTTATATAACACCCAGTGCTCATTACATCACATGCCCTCCTTAATGTCCATCACCAGTTATCCCATCCTTCCACCCCCTGCCCTCCAGCAACCCTCAGTTTGTTTCCTATGATTAAGAGTCTCTTATGGTTTGTCTCCCTCTCTGGTTTCGCCTTGTTTTATTTTTTCCTCTCTTCCCCCATGATCCTCTGTTTTGTTTCTTAAATTCCACATATCAGTGAGATCATATGATAGTTATCTTTCTCTGATTGACTTATTTTGCTTAGCATAATACCCTCCAGTTCCATCTGTGTTATTGCAAATGGTAAGATTTCATTTTTTTGGGCTGCATGATATTCCTTTATATATATATACCACATCTTCTTTATCCATTCATCTGTTGATGGACATTTGGCTCTTTCCACAGTTTGGCTATTGTGGACATTGCTGCTATAAAAATTGGGGTGCAGGTGCCCCTTCAGATCACTACATTTGTATCTTTGGGGTAAATACCCAGTAGTGCAATTGCTGGGTTGTAGGGTAGCTCTATTTTCAACTTTTTGAGGAACCTCCGTACCACTGATTAGCTTGCATTCCCACCCACAGTGTGGGAGAGGTCCCCTTTCTCCACATCCTTGCCAACATCTGTTGTTTCCTGACTTGTTAATTTTAGCTATTCTGACTGGTGTAAAGAGGTATCTCATTGTGGTTTTGATTTGTATTTCCCTGATATTAAGTGATGTTGAACATTTTTTCATGTGCCTGTTGGCCATTTGGATATCTTCTTTGTAGAAATGTCTCTCCCTGTCTTCTGCACATTTTTTATTGGATTATTTGTTCTTTGGGTGTTGAGTTTGTTAAGTTCTTTATAGATTTTGGATACTAGCCCTTTATCTGATATGTCATTTTTGCAAATATCTTCTCCCATTCTGTCGGTTGTCTTTTGGTTTTTTCAACTGTTTCCTTTGCTGTGCAAAAGCTTTTTATCTTGATGAAATCCAATAGTTCATTTTTGCCTTTGTTTCCTTGCCTTTGGAGACACGTGTAGCGAGAAGTTGCTGTGGCTGAGGTCAAAGAGGTTGCTGCTTGTGTTCTCCTCTAGGATTTTGATGGATTCCTGTCTCACATTTAGGTCTTTCATCTATTTTGAGTCTATTTTTGTGTGTGGTGTAAGGAAATGGTCCTGTTTCATTCTTCTGCCTGTGGCTATCCAATTTTCCCAACACCATTTGTTGAAGAGACTGTCCTTTTTCCATTGGATATTCTTTCCAGCTTTGTCAATGATTAATTGACCATAGAGTTGAGGGTCCATTTCTGGGTTCTCTGTTCTGTTCCACTGATCTATGTGTCTGTTATTGTGGCAGTACCATACTGTCTTGATGGTTAGAGCTTGGTAATAGAACTTGAAGTCTGAAATTGTGGTGCCGCCAGTTTCAGTTTTCTTTTTCAACATTCCTTTGTCTATTCAGGGTCTTTTCTGGTTCCATACAAATTTTAGGATTATTTATTCCAGTTCTGTGAAAAAAGTTGATGGTATTTTGATAGGGATTGCATTGAATATGTAGATTGCTGTGGGTAGCATGGACATTTTGACAATATTTGTTCTTCCAGTCTATGAGCATGGAACATTTTTCCATTTCTTTGTGTCTTCCTCAATTTCTTTCATAACTGTTCTATAGTTTTCTGAGAACAGATCCTTTGCCTCTTTGGTTAGATCAATTCCTAGGTATCTTATGGTTTTGGGTGCAATTATAAATGGGACCAACTCCTTAATTTCTCTTCTGTTTCATTGTTAGTATATAGAAATGCAGTTGATTTCTGTGCATTAATTTTATATCCTGCCACTTTACTGAATTCCTGTATGAGTCTAGCAACTTTGGGGTGGAGTCTTTTGGGTTTTCCACATAGAGTGTAATGTCATCTGCAAAGAGTAAGAGTTTGACTTTTTCTTTGCTGATTTGGATGCCTTTTATTTCTTTTTGTTGTCTGATTGCTGAGGCTATGACTTCTATTACTACCCTGTATATTTTAAGTACAATATAATCTAGGAGAAAATTGTCACTGCTTTTGATGGATAAATATTAACTCTTTAATCATTATTAATGTTTAATGGAAGTAACAAATTACTTATATATTTGTGAGGGAATGGAAATGGAACACATATAACAGAAGATTTATTTTTAATAGAGGCTAAGGATATTTTGCATTTTATTAATTCTTTAAAATTGAGAAATGGAAGTAGCCTTAGAGGGAATCAAGTTCCTCCAGTTTGGCAAATCAGAAAACTGAAGCCCAGTGAAATTGTGCCTGATTCAATTAACCACCAAACCAGACCTAGCTATCAAGACTCCTGCCTGTCAAACTATCCCTCTTTGCTTTGAACCTTATCCTCCCTTGCTTTTAAGAATTCTCTTTAAGGGTTTGAATGAAGTCTATGATATGCCCCTAATTACTTTGGAAGGATGAACCTTGAAATGAAATTTGAAGATTAGTTTATTTAAAGAATATAATAATAGAAATTGAGTATGACCAGCTGTACAATTCTGACCATAAAATTCACTGAAAGTATTATGTTTAGTTTTTGTATATTATTGACAAATAAGCCTATTTTTAACATGCAGGAAGTGGGTGATAAAATAGCAGACAGTACCCCCGAAAGCTTTAAAAAATAGAAGCAAGCCAGAAAGTCTTCATGGTAGGCAGTGGGCTTTTTCACTCTACCCTTAAAAATAAACAGGGAACCTGCCTCCCCCCTACTCTCAACCAGTGTTCTTGAAACAGTGTCTCCAGAACTTCCATATAAAAAGGGCTTAAGACAGGCAATCTTTTTGGAATGGATGGCTAAGGAAGTTGCATTGTAGCCAGGATTGCAAACATGCTATTTATATTTAGGCTGTATATTCACTCTGAGTAGTTTGGGGAAGGGAATTGATGGAAACTATAGGTAGGCTCAAGTGCCCCCAGTATCCCTCCAGTGCAAGGCAATGCCATGAGTTCTTGTAGACTGCCTCCCTGTCTAAACTTAGGATAGATTTGCCTAGCCCACTACCATAGTGAACATAGGTCTTCCTCCCAGGGCAGACCTACTGATCCTCTTTTCTGTTGGAGACAGTTGCTGTCATATTTGCCATGACATACACTGTTTCATGGACCATCCATCCCCAGTGCCGTTCAGTCAGCAGTCTTACACCTTGACCTCCAGGTCCCTCAAGAAACAAGTTGGCTATAATAACATCATTGCTAAGGCTTAAACAGGAGAAAGATTAGTGCCTAATTTCCAAAAGCCATCGGTCTTATCTGCCATCACTTCCTGAGGGTCTTTACACCGTGTAAATATTAATCTCTCTGACAGTCTCCTATTGGATCCTTGTCCACAATGAATCTTTTCCCAAAGGTTCTCTTCTTACTTTCTTTGGGCTCTGAGCTCTAGCTCAGTCCTCTGTTTAACTGGTTGCCCTTTGATGACTCTTACTCTTATGAAGCAATTCAAAGTCAACTGAATTGATTTATTCATTCAGCACACTTACTAAACATCACATATGAATCAGAAACTGCAATTCTAAGGACATAAACACTCAGTTCTTGCTCAGGAGAGGGGCATAGATTAAGGGCCAGACATGTTAAGTAAAAAATCAAAGACAGTGTGCTTTAGGAGAGGCTATGGGAGTGTGTAGATAAGCAGGTGGGAACATAGGGATGTCAGGGAGAGCTTCCTGAAAGAAGTCACCCTAACCTGAATCTCAAAGGATAAATAGGCATGAAATAATGATTAGAGAGAGAAAGGTATCCAGGCAGAAAGAATACCATACACAAATGCCTGGACGTGAGAATCAGCACAGAGAACATGGAGAATTTCAAATAGCTCAGCATTTGGGAACATAAAGTGTTAGGAAAAAGTGAGTGGCTATGCAGTCCCTGGAGAGTTTTAAACATGGGAGTAATGTCAAACTTATAGTCTAGAAAGATCACTCTCACTAAAGACTGGAGAACGATTGATATGTGCAAAGTTGGAAGGAGAGACATAAGTGAAGAGGCCATGGCTATAACCTAAAGAAAAAGGTATAAGGGCCTGAGCTGGACCAGAGGGAAGGCAAATGGGAGAGCTAGATAAGAATCAAAATAAGCAAGACTTTGTGATTGATTGGCCTTGGGGTGATTGAGAAAGAAGCAACAGTCAAACTAGAACCCGGCTCTTAGCTTAAAGGTTGGGTAGATAGTGACAGCTCCATCATCTGTGGGACAGATGATGAAGAGAGTAAGCTGGTTTAGAGGAGGAATAGTGAATTTGGTGTTCACTGTGTGGATTTGAGGAGACCAACAGACATTCAAATATGGAAGTGTAGCACACAATTAGAAATACAAGAATGTTAAATGCTAGGTAAAAACACCCAGGGAGATTTTATAGAATAATAAGAAGATTAAGATATGAATGAAACTCTGGGGAAAATACACATTTCAAGAACAAATGGAGGAAGAAAATCCAGAAAAAAAGATAAAGAAAAAAATGGTTGGAAAGAATTGAGGAAAACCAAGAGCCCATGGTATCATGAAAGCCAAGAAAGTAGAGAGTTTCAGAAAGGAAAAGATCATCAGCAGTTTGATATTCAACAGGGAGGTTCAGTAGTTTAAAGATGGAAGGATACCCATTCAATTTTGCAAGCCAATGCAGGAGAATTTTTAGTAAGATGGGGAGGAAGATGATGAAAGCCAGATTGCATGGATGGGTGGGAAGAAGCAAGGGTATATTTGAGAGTTTGGGTGAAAATGGAAGAGAAGGGGCACCTGGGTGGCTCAGTCGGTTAAGCATCTGCCTTCGGCTCAGACCATGATCCCAGGGTCCTGGGATCGAGCCCCATGTGGGGCATCCTGCTCAGTTGGGAGCCTGCTTCACCATCTCCCTGCTGCTCCCTCTGCTTGTGCTCTCTCTCTCAAATAAATAAATAAATAAAATCTTAAAAAATAAAGGCAAAGGGAAGAGAAAGATGAATTGGTAACTATAGGGATACAACTAACGGAAGGAAAGTCATCAGAAGAGTGGTAGTGATTGAAGATTCAGGGAAGAGATAAGGGACTGGTTGATAAACATGGTTCTAGAGTTTACTGGAGAGGTTGTGGTCAAGGGCACAGATAGAGTATTGGACTTGGCCAATTGATCCTCTGAAATTTGAATATGCATGCATATGAAGATGGGGAAATATTAAGGGAGACTGAAACGGAAAGTTGCATGAGATCATGCCCAGGGGTCCCTTGTGAAGGAAGACTCCGAAGGAGAGGAAAGCAGGAAGGTGCTGACTGAAGACATAAAGAGATTGATGAGAGACCCTTCTCTGGGCATTTCTGGCCCCTTGGGAGGCTAGGCATTGATATGGGCCTAATTAGCCAATAAAGGAAGGACCTGAGTGGTTGCCTTAGTTTCAAACCCATCCCAGTAGGTGGTGTTAGCAGAGAAACTGTGGTGGGGGCAGAAGGGGCGGTTGTTGCTGGGATGTAAAGGTAAGAGAGAGTCACTCTTCCTTGTCTTTGAAAGTACTAATGCCCTTGGAGAGGATAATTTAGTTGAAGCTGACAGTGGCCAAAAGGCCACCTTTCATGGTGATGTTTCAAAGACTTGCTTTCCATGGCCAGTGGGGGGTGTGTGTGTGTGTGTTGGTTTTTTTTTTTTTTTTTTTTTTTTTTTTTTAAGATTTATTTGTTTATTTGAAAGAGAGAGGGCAGGGATGGGCAGAGGGAGAAAATCCTCAAGCAGACTCCCTGCAGTGTGTGGAGCCTGATGCCAGGGCTTGACCTCTGGACCCATGAGATCATGACCCCAGCCAAAACCAAGAGTCAGACACTCAATCAACTCAGCCACCTGGGCGCCCCATCTACGTCTGTGTCGGTATTAATGCAGAGCCAACAGTTCAGTTTAATGTTGTAGCCTTCTTGTTCTCCTCTCTTTATTCTGGCCCCTTCTCTCTTCTGGATCTAAATTTGTTCTGTGATTCTTAATTCCCAGCAATGGGAAAATGAGAGCTTAAACCTTTTTTGTTCTAGTGCCAACTGTATTTTAACTGATGTCAAAGAAAAGTATTTGATGTCAAAGAAAGTGTTTGAACTCTGACAGTTAAAATTCAGGCATCAGACTTCAGATGGCTGCTGACTTGGAGCAGCCGCCCAGGATTTTTTGCCTCATCTATGAACTGGCCTGTCCTTCACCACAGAATAGCTAGTGTGTCAGAGACACTTTACTTACTGGGTCAGAGTCCATCACAGAAGGAACAGTGAGACTGACTTGAACAGTTCTCCCTTCTGAGAACGTATGAAAAATGTGGAATCATCAGTCCTATTGATTTTGTGGTTTATGAATCAGTCAGGATCCAGAATCAGGGAAATCATCATGGTAGAGAAGTTTTCCTCAAGGCAGAGTTAAAATGTTTTATGAGCCATCTTTGCTCATATTAAAAATTTCTGGGAAGAAGAGGAATGAATAGGAGTTTCACCAAAGTTTTTGGGAGGGTGTTTCCCCTTCAGAACTCATGATCTGGAAATTTTCCACACATTGAGACTGTATTCCTTTTAGTTAATTAGCCAAACTCCTTGATACATCTTCTTTGAAAAATTTATTGGTTTTATGATTCAACAAACATTTAGAACACCTAAGTTGGTGTTCCTAAACACCTAACATGTGCCAGATTGTGTGCTGGGTGCAAGGGATACAAAGGGGAGCAAGACATGGAGCCTGCCTTCAAGGAAACCAAGATGTGCCCACCTCGTTGTCGCTATGAGATGTGACAGCTGTGACAGCAGGAGGATCTGGGGAAGGAGATGAAAGTGCCACCATTTTAGAAAGTTCATTCTTGCTGTGCAGATTTAAATGGTCCAGGGCCAAGACTTATAAGCACTTGGCTGATATGGTCAGCAGTCCAGAATCAGAGTAGTGAAAAATTAAGGAAAATCAAATGAAATGAAGGAAATGAAGAAGTAAGGAAAAATTGAAGATTCCAAAACCCCCTTTCAGTTTAGTGAGAGAAGTGCTTACATGAGCTAGATTTTCTCTAATTACCTTACCTGATAGGACACCCAAAGAACTGGAAATTAGAGCCAAGTCTTTATCTCAGCACACCACTGATTGAAGCTCTCAAATCAATCATATAATATCCCCCCCGCCCTGCCCCATGCCTCAGTTTCTCTGCTATGTAAACAGAAGCAACAGTGGGACTTCTGTTCTCCTGTCTCATAAAATCCTCTCCTGCCTTTCTCTTCTGGGGCATTGGGTTACACGGGCCCCTCCTATCCATGATAAACTCCCTTAATCTTGCCTCGTAATTCAGTTGCCTCGCGTTAATCCCTTGCTGCTGCCATTCTTTGAATTCATGCCAAGGTTGTTTTGTTGTCGTTGTTGTTGTTGTTGTTGTTTTAACCTCCTTTGACACTGAAAACTCTGTATTCTAGTTGGAGTTATCTTGATGCCTAGAAGGAAGAGAATCACTTCCTTCTGTGTACTTTAACAATTGTGTTTACAGAGTCTTAAATTTTTTGTCACTGTGTTCATTGTAAGACCACATTTAATTTATTTTCTATCAATGCTCTCAAATACTTCACCCTTTTCTAAGGTTTTCCTTTTTGTTCGGTGTCTGCAATTTGAATTATGTAGTCCCTCCTACACTGTGAGCTTGTACTTTCTAAGTGTCATTAAGGTCCTATTGGATGACTATCAGAAATTTAAATTAAGGCTTTTGGCTGTGTCAGAGAAATGTATTTTCACATTCCTAAACTACACTGTTTTATTAGTGAAAATCTACTCTCCATGCTTAATAGATTGTGACTAGTAATATGCAATTAAGGTATTTTCCACGTGAATGTATCCTTATGAAGTGCTTAAAAGAGTGGAAAAATAGGCTGTCATATCAGAGCAACAACAGATTTCCTTCCTACAGACTGCTGGAGGGCCCCATTAGGGAGAGATTTAGGGATCAGAGGTGTGGTTATGTAACAACATCAATTGAATTATGTTCTGGTTTAAATTCAGTCCTTGTTATTAGCTAAATAGTATTCACTCACCTAAAAGTGTTACTTTTGATGTTTTATTTGGTAGGTCCATTTTCAAGGAAGCTATGATTATTATCAAAGGCAGAGCATTTAAAAAAAGGCTATTCCACGAGTGTTAATGAGAAAAGGCAAGCTTGAAGGATATGAAGATCTGTTCTTGGAGTTTTATCGGAGGGCAGAGGGGTCAGGCTTGCATGGCAACTCGATAACAGATCTCCTCACAATTTCATGTATACTAGTTAAAAAAAAAAAATCAACATCAGATGCTGAAAGGGGCCTAGGAGCTCACTTAGTTTAGGTTCCTTCCTTTTCTAGATGAGGATCCTAAGCTGTAGCTGTCAGCCCAGGTCACAAGGCTGTGTGGCTCTCAGGCTAGACCAGAATCTGGTCCTGAATTCCATGCTGTACTGACTAGTCTCGAAAAACATCATCCACGTGGATGTGATACTCTATAAGGTACAAGAATCAAGACCATAGAATCATCTGAATGAACTAAGTGAGGTATTTTGTCTACTTTAGCTGTACCACTTGACATTTCAAATTTCTATTTTGTGATAACTTTAGAAAGATCTAGTTAATTTTTTTACTTATTCAACAGATGTTCACTGAAGACCTGCTCTGAGTCATGCATTGTGTTTGGTGCCATATTTATTCTCATTAAATAGTATCAAAATATACTTTAAATTTAATCGATGGTTTGAATTGGCATATTATAAAAAGAGTAGCCAGTAAAAGTTTGCATAAAGGCTTTTTTTCTGTAAATTTATCATTTAAGTTACTTAGAGATTAACTCCACAAATCTATATTGAGTGTGTATCATTTGCAAAGTCTATAATTGCTGTGGGATTTAAAGATACAGATGTCAGAGGAAAAAACTTTTCACTGTGTACAGCTCAGAGACTTCTCAGTCTATGAGTGGGTCCCCGTGTGACCAGGATACCAACGCGTGTGCCAAACAAAGGTGTAGTAAGGCTGCCCTTTCTGTCGATAGCTTACCCGACCCAAGTGGGAAGCTCAGTGCAGTGTGAAGGCTCATTTACTTATTTACTATAAACATTCCACCTGCCTCCAAACAAGATATGAGAAGCAAATGATACCAGACCGATACTATATTTTATCAATTCTAAAAATATACATTTTTTCTCATTTTTATCTCTCTGAAATCAGTATGCATCATAAATTGAACAGATTGTAGTATTGTTTCATAGGTTAATTGGTAGTAATTTTTTTTAGTTCTTCATAGAATAATGTTTTATATTTTTAGATTGGATTAAATAAAGTACATCAGGATAATTATAACAAAGATTTTTAAAAAGCAGGTGCACGGGGCGCCTGGGTGGCACAGTCGTTAGGCGTCTGCCTTCGGCTCGGGGCGTGGTCCCGGCGTTCTGGGATCGAGCCCCACATCAGGCTCCTCCGCTGGGAGCCTGCTTCTCCCTCTCCCACTCCCCCTGCTGTGTTCCCTCTCTCGCTGGCTGTCTCTCTGTCAAATAAATAAATAATCTTTAAAAAAAATAAATAAATAAATAAAAAATAAAAAGCAGGTGCAAAATAATTAAAAATTAAAAAACCTCTAAGATGTCAATTATACCTCCGTAAATTGTTTTTTAATTTAAAAAGTAAAAAAATTTTTTTTCTTTTTTAAACGGAGGCTCAGGCTAGTTGTTGCAGTGGAATGGCCAACTTAATTCTGTTTGCTGCGACACTGCCCACGGAGCCACGGCGCTGTTTGGGAGGAGGACAAGGCACAGACAGGTTAGCTGAGAAAGAAAGTGTGGGTGCAGGGGACAACCGCAAAGAGTGCGACCACCCCGAACAGCTGCAACCTCGCGTATTTATTGGCGGTAAACAATCAAAGACAATCAAGGGGAGTCCCGTGATCCTAGTGAATAGTAGTACATCACGGGGAATTCTTAAACATGTTTCTATGGACCCCTCGGGCTATTGTCAAGAGCAATCAGGTTCCGGTTGGGGCGGTGTTCAGCCCTTAGCGGACCAGGCATTCCTGGCTGCTCATTATCCGAGGGGATTTCAGGAAGGGCAGCATTCCACCCTGAGCAAGCTGGGCGTTCCCAACTGCTCACGATCTGACGTTTACGCTAAAGCCGAAGGGTCACAAGCATGTCTTCCTATTATATCCTTAGCATAAGCTCTCAGCCAGGGGCTGCTGCACTGGATTTTCTAAAAACATAGGTAGGATACCAGTTATACATGGCAGTCCCTTCTGAAACCCCAATATAGTAACATTGCAGGAATAACGTAATACAACTCCCACCTACCCACCAACCCACCCAAAAAACTAGAAACACTGTTTCAAAAGAAGAAATATATTTTCACAAGACAGAGAGCAGAGCAGATAAGTGGAGTGATAACTAACATGGCAGAGCCAAGGTAGCAGTAATCCAAGTGCCCATAAAAGGGACGCTAATGGGTATGGTATTAAACTGTAATTCTGTGAAGGTATTTCTAGGGACAACTAAAATTATATAACCTAAGTAAATGGAGTTTTCTTAAATACTTAGAGGGTCCTTCTAACTCCACTGGGAAAAATTCTCAAGGCCAGGGGTGGAAAAAGTAGGACACAGGCAGAATTTCTGCATGCCTCCTCTGGGTCCAACCCTCCAATAGGTTTCAATCTGATGGTTTGCATCTAGCTTTTAAAACTTGTTTGAGATTTTATTTAAGTTAGAATCGTTTAAGAAATCTAATCAATTATACTTTCTATTTTAAAACAATTGGTATAAAATCAATTCAGCCACTTACCTGAATTCCTGTATGAGTTCTAGCAATTTGAGGGTGGCGTCTTTTGGGTTTTCCACATAGAGTATCATGTCATCTGCAAAGAGTGAGAGTTTGACTTCTTCTTTGCCAATTCAGATGCCTCTTATTTCTTTTTGTTGTCCGATTGCTGAGGCTAAGACTTCTAGTACTATGTTGAACAGCAGTGGTGAGAGCGGGCATCCCGGTTGTGTCCCTGACCTTAGGGGAAGAGCTCTCAGTTTTTCCGTTGGGAATGTCATTCACTGTGGGCTTTTCATAGATGGCTTTTATGATACTGAGGTATGTTCCCTCTATCCATACACTGGGAAGAGTTCTAATCAAGAAATGATGCTGTACTTTGTCCAATGCTTTTTCTGCATCTATTAAAAGGATCATATGGTTCTTGTCCTTTCTTTTATTAATGTAGTGTATCACATTAATTTGCAGATGTCGAAGCACGCTTGCAGTCCAGGAATAAATCCCACTTGGTCGTGGTGAATAATCCTTTTAATGTACTGTTGAATCCTATTGGCTAGTATTTTGGTGAGAACTTTTGCATCCATATTCATCAAGGATATTAGTCTGTAATTCTCCTTTTTGGTGGGGTCTTTGTCTGGTTTTGGGATCAAGGTAATCCCAGCCTCATAGAAAGAGTTTGGAAGTTTTCCTTCCATTTCTATTTTTTGAAACAGCTTCAGAAGAATAGGTATTAATTCTTCTTTAAATGTTTGGTAGAATTCCCCTGGGAAGCCATCTGGCCCTGGACTCTTGTTTGTTGGGAGATTTTTGATTACTGCTTCAATTTCTTTGCTGGTTATGGATCTGTTCAGGTTTTCTATTTCTTACTATTTCAGTTTTGGCATACTATACGTATCTAGGAATGCATCCACTTAGCATATAGTTGCTCATAATATGTTCTTATAACTGTATTTCTTTGGTATTGGTTGTGATCTCTTTCATTCATGATTTTATTTATTTGGGTCCTTTCTCTATTTTTTTTTGATAAGCCTACGAGGGGTTTATCAATCTTGTTCTTTCAAAGAATCAGTTCCTAGTTTTGTTGATCTGTTCTGTTCTTCTGGTTTCTATTTTGTTGATTTCTGCTCTAATCTTTATTAATTCCCTTCTTCTGCTTGGTTTAGGCTTCATTTGCTGTTTGTTCTCCAGCTCCTTTAGGTGTAAGGTTAAGTTGTATATTTGAGACCTTTCTTGTTTCTTGAGAAAGGCTTGTATTGCTATATATTTCCCTCTTAGGACTGCCTTTGCTGCATCCCAAAGGTTTTGAACAGTTGTGTTTTCATTTTCATTTGTTTCCATGAATTTTTAAAATCCTTCTTTAATTTCCTGGTTGACCCATTCATTCTTTAGTAGGATGCTCTTTAGCCTCATGTATTTCAGTTCTTTCCAAATTTCCTCTTGTGATTGAGTTCAAGTTTCAAAGCACTTTGTCTAAAAACATGCAGAGAATGATCCCTATCTTTCGGCACGAGTTGAGACCTGACCCTGTATGTGATCTATTCTGGAGAATGTTCCATGTGCACTCGAGAAGAATATGTGTACTGTTGTTTTAGGATGGAATGCTCTGAATATATCTGTGAAGTTCATCTGGTCCAGTGTGTCATTCAAAGCCCTTGTTTCCTTGTTGATCTTCTGCTTAGATGATCTGTCCATTCTAGTGAGTGGGGTGTCAAAGTCCCCTACTATCATCAGATTATTATCATGTTTCTTTAATTTTGCTATTAATTGGTTTACATAATTGGCTGCTCTCATGTTATTATCTCATAAATGTTATTATCTCATGTTACAATCTCATAAATATTGTAAATATTTATGTCTTTTGGTTGAGACATTTAGCCCATTTACATTCAGAGTAACTATTGAAAAATATGAATTTGGTGCCATTTTGTTACCTGTAAAGTGACTGTTACTGTATATCATCTCTGTTCCTTTCTGGTCTGTGTTACTTTTGGACTTTGTCTTCACCTAGAGGATTCCTTTTAATACCTCTTTTAGGGCTGGTTTAGTGATCACAAATTCTTCATTTCTGTTTTTCCTGGAAGCTTTTTATCTCTCCTTCTATTTTGAATGACAGCTTAGCTGGATAAAGTATTCTTGGCTGCATATTTTTCACATTTAGCACCCTGAATATATCATGCAAGTCTTTTCTGGCCTGCCAGGTCTCTGTGGATAGGTCTGCTGCCAGTCTAATGTTTCTACCATTGTAGATTACAGACCTTTTGTCCTGAGCTACTTTCAGGATTTTCTCTTTGTCTCTGAGATTTGCAAGTTTCACTATTATATGTCAAAGTGTTGACCTATTTTTACTGATTTTGAGGGGGGTTCTCTGTGCCTCCTGGACTTGAATGTCTCTTTCCTTCCCCCAGATTAGGGAAGTTCTCTGCTATAATTTGCTCCAATATACCTTCTGCTTCTCTTTCCTCTTCTCCTCCTCCTCCTCCTCTTTCTCCTCCTCCTCCTTCTCCTTCTTCTTGTTCTTCGATCCCAATTATTGTAATGTTGTTCCACTTTATGGTATCATTTATGTCTCGAGAATTCCCCTCATGATCCAGTAGCTGTTTATCTCTCTTTTTCTCAACTTCTTTATTCTCCATCATTTTGTCTTCTATATCACTAAGTCTCTCTTCTGCCTCATTTATCCTAGCAGTTAGAGCCTCCATTTTTTATTGCATCTCATTAATAGCCCTTTTTATTTCAACTTGCAGATTTTAGTTCTTTCACTTCTCCAGAAAAAAGATTCTCTAGTGTCTTCTATGCTTTTTTCAAGCCTAGTTAGTATCTTTATAATCGTTATTCTGAACTCTAGTTCCAGCATCTTACTTATACCCATACTGATTAGGTCCCTGACAGTCAGTACTGCCTCTTGCTCTTTTTGAGGTGAGTTTTTCCATCTTGTCATTCTTGCAGAAAGTGATCGTTTTTCTATTTGTAGAGTTGCAGCTACTCTTTTCTTAGCTCTCCAGTTGAGTTTGCTGGTGTTCAGAATGATTTGATAGCTATCTAGCTGATTTCCTGGGACCAGACGGAACGAAGGTCTCCTACTCCTCTACCATCTTGGACTCTCTGCCTACAGCAGTTGGGTTATTTTTAAAAAGATTTTTACTTAATTGACACAGAGAGAGAATGCACAAGTAGGCAGAAAGAGAGGGAGAAGCAGGCTCTCTGCTCAGCAGAGAGCTTGATGCGGGGCTCAATCCTAGAACCTCATTACCTGAGCCAAAAGCAGATGCTTAATTGACTGAGCCACCCAGGTGCCCTTAAAGCAATTGGATTTTTTAAAAAGATTTATTTATTTGACAGAGAGAGAGAGAGCACGAGCTTGGGGAGGGTCAGAAGGAGAGGGAGAAGCAGACTCCCCACTGAGCATGGAGCCCAACTTGGGGCTCGATTCCAGGACCCTGAGATCATAACTTGAACCAAAGACAGATGCTTTTTTTTTTTTTTTAAGACTTTATTTATTTATTTGACAGAGAGAGACAGCCAGCAAGAGAGGGAACACAAGCAGGGGGAGTGGGAGAGGAAGAAGCAGGCTCATAGCGGAGGAGCCTGGTGTGGGGCTCGATCCCATAACGCCGGGATCATGCCCTGAGCCGAAGACAGACGCTTAACGACTGTGCCACCCAGGCGCCCCCAAAGGCATATGCTTAACTGACTGAGCCACCAAGACTTCCCCAAAATGAATTTTTATTAAAACCTGCAGGTGGTTTCCCTTGTGTCCCTCTGATATTTGGTTTTGCTAGAAGTTCTCCTCTGGTTTCATAAAACTATGCCGTCTATAAATGCTAACAGCTAAGCAGGAGATAGGTTTTATCCTCCATTACATGAGGCATATTGTGCTGTGGTTTCTGTGAGTGGTCACTCTCATTATCACCCTGTATTTTCTAGAAAATCATCACTGTGCCCATTCTGCCCCAAGGCTCCTAATGCATTCTGACATCTTTAATAAATGCTTAAAGCATGCCATGTAATACAGATTCTTTTTTCCCCCCTCAACCATGGGGATGTGAGAAAAATATATTTGAGTCTGTTTCTTTATGGAAGAACCCCAAAAAAAATTCTGGAAGGAAACTCTGTCAGTTAATCATTTTTTATTGAGGCATATGCAGATATCCTATTTTTTGAAAGTTTGCTTTTACAAAAGACCTACATGAATACCTGTTTTCACTCACTGGAAGAAATCTGACTTTTGCTCTTAAGAGAAAAAGGTGAAAAGCAAAAGCTCAGCATTTGTTTTGCAGCAAGCAAAAAGAGGCAGCAGGCACCCTGAATGGTGAGAGTGGTCCCGTCAAGCTCCTTCCAGGAACTACACTCAGCATCTTGGCATCAAGCGACCATAGCTTTGAGCTTTGCCTGTGAGCAGCGTCTGTGCTGTATCTCTATTTATTTTATGTATCCATCGGCAAGATGTGTCCTTAGCTATCAAAAGAGCCCAAGAAAGGTTATTTTTGAGGTCTAGAAATACTCAAAATCTTTTCTGTATTAATTAATGGTAATTGCTTCTTTGCTTTATGCCATTTCAGCTTACAAATGTTTTTGTAGGAATGCTCTACTTTCAGATGTCAGGGAAACCTGTATAGAATATAGGGGGGAATGGTACCTCAGATACAGTAGTAGACAATTATTTAAGTCATTTTTCTAAGTCACTTAATATTGGTTGTTTGTGCCGCATGTGTCTAGAAAAAGTTATAGCCCACCTTTCTAGGAAAGAGGTTTCAGAAAGGGTCGTTGTGATTTGTGTTTTAAGATTCACAGTATTATAGGCTTGTTCTCAAAAGGCTTCCTCCAGATGTGGATCGGTCCTAGTGAGCTCCCCTGCCAAGAAGGCTCCGTGGAGCTGCCTGTGATTAGCCTGCTTCAGTTACAGTCCTTGTCACTTTCCATCCCACTTCATCAGACATTCGAAGATTGGATTCCCTTTCATGATAGACAGATACTGCCTTCAGCTGCAGCCAGGGGCACTCCCTGCCTTCACCTATGGGTTCTAGGCCTTAAGGCAGATAGGCAATAATGCTCTGAGGATCAAATAGAGTATCTGAAAATATTTCAAAGCCTTAAAATGTTTGCTATTATATTGTGTTATATCACGTTATATCACATCATATTATGTCATATCAAGTCACATTACATTATACTCCCCTATTTTGCCCTACTAACCTTGCTTCAGTGTTTCTCCTGTCCAGTCCTTAGCATATGTTCTTGGGACTGCCCACCTGTGCCCCACCCTAGGGCATGTTGGATGCCGCTTGACAGTGCCCACCCACCAGTAGAGACCACTCTCACTCTACTTTCAGATGCGGCCCTGAATAGAGTTAGAATTGGTAGATAGACAGATTAGCAGATCAAGTCAATGTCAACTTAGAACTAAGAGCAGTCACTTGAAAACCAGGCTTGGCTACTCCTGATCTTAAAGTAGAATTCTTTCTTTCTTTCTAAAGAAGAAGAGAGAGATGAGGGAGGGGAAGAGAGAGAGAGGAGAGGCAGAGGGAGAGAAAGAGAATCTTAAGCAGGCTCTACACCCAGCATGGAACCTGATGTGGGGCTTGATCTCACAACCCTGAAATCAAGACCTGAGCTGAAATCGAGTTGGACGCTTAATGAACTGAAACACCCAGCCACCCCAAACGTAGAATTCTATTTGAAGTCTTCTAATTTGATTTTAGTGTCTTGCCAACCAGTTTCCATGTGGGTCCTCATTATTTGACTAAGTTTTTGAGGATTTTAATAACGGGTCTTTTGAAGCATTCAAGAGGTCTACTGAACTACATTGCCTGATCTTAGCTTATGCTTATCTCTTCCCCATTTTCTAAGGGCCCAGATAAATCAGCCACTGAGGCAACATTGGCCATTGTTATAGTCATTAGTATTGACGACTTACTTTGTATTTTATAGGTATTTAACTTACTCCGTTCAGAGGCAAACTACACAAACTGGATTACACCTCTAGTGAGAAAGCTGAGCACAACCCATAAAATTACCCTGTCACTTAATAGAATAAGTATTTATTGTATTAAATGCATACTATATATTAAATAAATAGTTAGTATCTACCATGTACAAGGAAGTATGTTAGTGCTAGAGGACACAGTAATGCAATAAGACAGAGTTTCCACCCTCCTGGAGGTCACTATGTGGCTAAGATAGAGCTAGAGTTTGCTTACAGGGCATGTTGTAGCTCCTGGGGGTTGAAAGTTAAGTCTCTTTACTAGCTGACTGCAAGATTTACAACTCAAAACTCAGCCTTTTGTAATGAGGTATTTACTTCAATTGTTAACTGTTGATGGTAGATTTGGTACTATAAATATAAGACTTTTCAATGTTTGGTCCTAAGATGAAATGGTGAGATACCCAGCAATGTACTTGCAAAGACCCTCAGGACATGTATAGAAATTAAAACACTCACTCTTCTTTAGTCAGAATAAATTCTGAGAATGTGTTTATGCTTAAACTTCTTTCAGCTGACCAGTCAGGTTCCCTCTGAAACTCTGATATATGCAAATTTTTGGTTACTATTTGGGAAGGCCCAGGAGTACAGTGTGTCATAGATGATAATTGCAGTACACGTAATTTTTTTCTTTTCCTAAAAATTTTATTAGGAAAACTTTCAAATATAGGAAACCTTGAAAGAGTTGTGCAGTGATCACCCATCTACCTGCCACCCAGATTCTAGAATTAACAAGTTTGTGCTTTATCACATATATTTTCATCCATCATTCCATTAATCCGTCTTACTTTTTCTATATTTCAAAGTGAGTTGCGGGCACCAGTGACCTTGACACCTAAGTACTTTAGCATGCATATTGTTAAGTAGAGTTCAGTATTTCATTATAGCCTGAAGTATGAATCTTAAGCATACCATTCAGTGAATTTTGTCAAACACGTACACCCCAATAACTCAAACGCCTATAAAGATCTAGGACATTCCTATCACTGCAGAAAGTTCACTCGCATTCTTACCAGTCAATCCCCATTCCTACCCTCAAAGACAACCATTCTTCTGGTTTATTCCACCAAAGATTAGTTTTCCCTGTTCTAAAATTTCATATAAATTGAATGAACTCTTATGTAAGGCTTCTTTTACTCAACATGTTTCTGAGATTCATTATTGTTGTTCTTTTAGTGTGGATGTTCTACCACACTATCTTGATTAAGGTAGCTTAATAGTAGGTTTTAAAGTTCTTTTTATCATTGAGTGGTATTCCAACATATGAGTGTACCCAGTTTGTTTATCCACTCTCCTGCTGATGGACATTTAGGTTATTTTCAGTTAATGAATATTGTGAATAAAGCTGCAATGATCACTCTTGTACAAGTCTTTTTTGAGGATATGTTTCATTACACTTGGGTGGGATGCTAAGAATGGAATTGCTGGGTCACAGGTAGGTGTATGTTTAGTTTTATAAGAAACTGCCAGAACATTTTCCAAAGTGGTTGAACCATTGCGTATTTGCATCAGCAAAGTATGAGAATTCCAGTTGCTCCACATCCTTACCAACATTTGATGTTGTTGGTCTTTTGTTTTAGCCATTTTGACAGATGTGTAGTGTTATTTTACTGTGGTTTATTTTGCAAATTCCCAAAGACTGATGATGTTGAGCAGTTTTACGTGTGCTTAATGGACATTCATATCTCTTCTTCTGTGAAGGGTTCAAATATATTGCCCATTTTTATTGTTTTCTATGCCATTTATTATTCAGTAGCAAGTTTTTTAAATTTTCAGTTATATGGTTTGTAAATATTTTTTCCCATTGTGTGGCTGTCCACTTCATTTTCTTAACAGTGTCTTTTGATGAACAGATATTTTTAATATTGATGAAGACTAATTTATCATTTTTTAAATTTTGTGCATATTTGCTGTGTCCCATCTCAGAAACCTTGCCTACCCTCGGTTTGTGAAGATATTCTCTGTTTCCTTTTGGAAGGTTTATAGGTTTAGCTTTTACATTTGGGTCTATGATGCATCTCAAATTAATTTTTGTGTGTGAAGTTCACTTTTTCCATATAGATATTCAGTTGTTCCAGCGACCATTTGTTAAAAAGACTTCCTTTAATCATTGAATTATCTTGGCATCTATTAGAAAACAAACACAGATAGTCCCTGACTTTTCATGGTTCAACTTAAAATTTTTTGACTTTATGATGATACGAAAGCAATAGACATTCAGTAAAAACTGTACTTCAAATTTTGAATTTTGATTTTTTTTCCTAGCTTACTGATGTGTGGTACAGTACTCCCCCATGGTGCTTGGTAAGGTAGTGAGCCACACAGTTCCTAGTTGGCCATGCAATTATGAGGGTAAACAACTGCTACACTTACAATCATTCTGTGCCTATATAATCATTCTGTTTTTCATTTTCAGTACAGTATCTATCCAGTATAACTATCCATGAGATAGTCAGTACTTTGTTATAAAATAGGCTTTGTGTTAGATGATTTTGCCCAACCGTAGGCTAATGCATGTTCTGAGCACATTATGATGTTCAGTAGGCTTAGTGTATTAAATGCATTTTTGACTTAAGATATTTTCAGTTTATGACAGGTTTGTCAGTACAGAAGCAGCCCATCCTAAGTTGAGGAAGATCTAGATCCTTCTAAGTGTGGGTCTCTATCTGAGCTCTCTATTCTGTTCCACTGACCTTATGCCACTATCACATATCTTGATTAATGTAGCTTGATAGTAAGTTTTAAAGTTTTAAAGCTTTTTCAGATTGCTTTGGATGTTCTAGATATTTTTCATTTCCATATAAAATTTTTTTAAAGATTTTATTTACTTATTTGAGAGCACAAACAGGAGGAGAGGCAAAGGGAGAGGGAGAAGCAGACTCCCCACACAGAGAGGAGCTTGATGTGGGGCTCGAACCTGGGACCTGGAGATCATGACCTGAACCGAAGGCAGATGCTTAACCATCTGAGCCACCCAGGCATCACTCCATCTAAAATTTTAAGTTTTTATTTTTACCCAAGAAAGCCTTGATGGGACCAATTTCAAGAAAATTGATAATACTGAGTCTTCTAATCCAAGCACATGGTATATCTTTTAATTAGTCTTCTTTAATTTTTCTCAGCCATATCTTGTAGTCTTCAGTAGAAAGGTTTGTACATCTTTTAAAAATTTATTCCTCTTTTTAAATCCCTTTTTAAAATTTATTTTGTGTTTTTGACACTATTAAATGGAAATGTTATTTGATTTCATCTTTCACTAATACATAGAATGTTACTGATTTTTGCATATTGACCTTATATCCTGCCAACTTACTACATTTTAATTATTAACTCTAATAATTATTTTTAAAAGTTTTAATTATCTTCTACTTAAGTAATTATGCCATTTGTAATAGAAGCAGTTTGTTCCCTTTCTTTTCAATCTATAAGCCTTTTATTTATTTTTCTTGCCTTATTACACTGACTAGGCTCTCCAGAACACTATTAAATATAAGTGGTGAGAATGGACTTTCTTGCTTTTTTCCTGATCATAAGGGAAAATATTCAACATTTCACAATTGGAAATGATGCTGTAGGTTTTCATGGATACTCTTTACTGGATTGAGGAAGTTCCCTTCTATTCCTCTTTTGCTAGTATTTGTTATGAATGTTGAATTTTGTCAAATGTTTTTTTTTTCTGTATCTATTGAGGTTATTGTGTATTTCTTTTCTAGTCTGTTGATACAGTGAATTACATTGATTATTTTGCTAAGGATTTTTGAATTTATATTATTTTTTCATAAAACAAGATAAAATACTTAAAATCATTGAGTAGCTGGTCTGGCATTTCTGAAGTCATTTTAGAGAGTTTCTGGATAGGTGAGATCTTAAAATTCTCCAAAATAGGCTTGTCCAAACCAAAACATTGCAAACACCCATTTTCCCCCCTTTAGTCAAACAGCTAAATAGAAAATTAAGACCTTTTACTTCAGCTTTATTAATAGTTTGACATAATTTAATTCTGTTCCCTAGCAATTTTTATCATCTAAATGTAAACCAGCTGTTAAGCCATTATCCAGTAGTAGACTCAGTTGTTAAGTATCAATTAGAAGATTAACCAAGGTAAGAAAGTCTCCCTGAGTTCTTAGTAAAGCATCCTGATTATTTAAAAAAAAAATGCATTTCCTTAAGGAAATGTGCTCACATTACCCCTTGAAAGAAATAGTAAAACCCAGAAACCATCAAAATAAGAAAGACTTACTAGATAGTCCTTAAGAGAAAAAAAAACAAAACAAGCACCTCACTGTTCTTAGTGGTCCACAGAATAAACAGAAGTCAGCAGTATTTCAATGAACTCAACTAACCTAAATCAAGTAAGTACTGGGTTAGACTTACCAATATAGGTGGCATCAGTAAGACCTTTTTTTTTTTTTTTTTTTTTGGTTTTATGTTTTCATAGGTTTTATGTTCACAACGAACTCTTATGCATGTACATGAAGGATGGCCATTCTGTCACATTGCAGTCCCTCAGTGGCACCTGATTGGTGTTTTTTTCTCTCTCATCCTCACTCCTTCTCCCTGTTCCCAGCACTCCTGTGTAGTATGCTCCCTGTCCACCTTTTACCATCTGCCCTCTGTCTTCTATGCCATGGGCCTGTCACAGCTTCCCGTGGCACCTGGTGACTTCTACAAGGACTACTATGCCTGGGGAATGCCTGTGTCTAAAAGGAGTCTACCCCAAGAAGCCCTTGTAACCAACTCTGTTCCTGCAAAGGAAGATGTTGACATTTACCATGAACAAATATTACTTTTGTCAGATCTGTAATGGGCTCCTCAGCATTCCCCCATCAACCTTCACATCATTTTAATGATAGCCACTTTGTTTGAATATGACGCAACCAGGGGTGGAAGTGAAGTAAGGCACTGGGGAAACAACACACACACACACACACACACACACACACACACACACGGCTTTGTCCCTGATGAATGTTGAAGAGAGCAGAAACCATTCCACAGTGAAGGTTTTGGCAGGCTACATTGTTGTACAATTTATCAGTTGATAACTTTCGCTGCCTCCAAGTCATTGTGTTTTCCCAAGTGAAGAACCTTTGGCTGAGCCCCGGAAATACACATGCTCCACAGAAATAAAAAGTTATTAAACCACGACTGCAGGGGAATGCAGAGGAATGCTCTGTTTGTAATTCTGGGGGAAACAATTTGGAACACACTTTAGAAAGCTTAACAAAATTACTTAAAACCTCACAGGGAAACAAGCAGCCTTGTTTTTGTCTGGTCTTCAAGGATTTCATTTATCTTTTAGATCTACTTGCTGCAAAATAGTGATAATGCACAAATTCTGTGAGGTGTTAAATCTGCATCTACCCGTGGCTTGCCAAATTAATCAAATTACCTTAATGTTAATGCAGTCGGTGAGAAGAGTTTAATGATATTCAAAACCTTCATGGTAATAATTACAGATGAAGAGGGTCAGTCAGTTGAGAATTAATGTGAAAAGTGAATAGAATGAAAATCCGAATTAGGATATCAGAACGTGCATAAATTGTGGGGAAGGTGAACCATGAAAATAAAATTCATTTATGTTCATTCTGAAGGAGGAAATGAATGAAGGTGTGTCGGAATTTGAACGTGGAGAAATTTTAAGGATTGGATAGTTCTAATGGGGAAGGAAAAAGGGGAGTTAAGGATGGTTGGGTAAGCCACATTCTTTCTTTCTTTTTTTAATTGCAATATTCACTTTATTGTGGTACTCTGGAACCAAACCAACAATATCTCTGAAAGCCACATTATTTCATTTTACACCTACTTCTTCCTTTTTTTTTTTTTTTTTAGAGGCAGGGGAGAGGGTAGGGGCAGAGGAGAGGAAGAGAGAGAATCTCAAGCAGGCTTCACACCCAGCACAGTGCCCGACTTGGGGCTCCATCCCACAACCCTGAAATTATGACCCAATCTGAAATCAAGAGTTGGATACTAAACCACTGAGCTACCCAGGTGCCCCTGCTTCTTCCATTTTTTAGGGTGCTGAAAATAGCTATTATAATTCATCTGCTGCTTGCACCCACACATTCTTCTCCCTGATGTCGTCTGTACATACACCTTTTATTTCTCCTCTGCATTTTTTTAAGTTTTTTATTTTAATTCCAATATAGTTAACATACAATGGTATATTAGTTTCAGGTGTACAATATAGTGATTATTTCTCTTCTGTATTTTTAAAATGAAGAGATAACATGGTATGTAAATTATCCTTCCTGCTCAAAAAAATATTGTACAAAGCAGTTCAAAGTAAAAAGTTGAGATGACTTAAAGTAAAACACATCTTATTTCCATTTCTTTTACCATACCCAGATCCCCTTCTTTACAAGTTGAAAGAATGTGTCTTTTTAAGGAGTTTAAATACTCTTAAGATTTCCAATGAGTAAAACATCCTACATATTTTAGAATTATGTTGGCTACCCACTGCATTTTTTAAAAGATATTTATTCATTTGAGAGCACAAGAGCATGAGCAGAGGGGGAAGGCCAGAAGGAGAGGGAGAAGCAGACACCCCCTGAGCTAGAAGCCCAATGCAGGGCTCAATCCCAGGACCCTGGGATCATGACCTGAGCCAAAGGCAGACACTTAACTGACTGAGCCACCCAGGCACCCTTACTCACTGCATTTTTATAGAAGGCACTCAACAACAGATGGTGTAGTAACTTTAAAAAGTGATTGAAGATGTGTGGCTAGGCCTTTGCACTCTTCGTTAGAATGTCTAATGAGCTCTAATTCTTTATCTTTTTACTTGTCCACCCCCCCCCCCAAATGACCATGAGCTCATTGAGGAAATTAGTGACCCTGCCGTGTTCATCCATTTTATCCCCAACATCAGTCCCAACGTCTGACCCACATCTGAGTGCCGAATAAATGTTTGTTGAACTACAGGAGCTCACAAACCCTGTCTCTTCTGTTCTTTCCCACTGAAACAGCTGTAATCATCTGCCCTCCAGATAAATTCACACTGTATCTGTTTGTAAGTCACATAGCTATAGCATGATAAATGGATGTATAAGATGTCATGACAATAATAATTTATCTCATGGGAGTAACATCCTTTTATTAATTTGTGTATGTAGCACATTAAGGCATTTCACTCCATTGAAAGTTCTTTTGGGATAGTTGTTCATTCTTCTTGTCTTTTGAATACTACTTCATCCATTTCAGTCCTTCTTTTTGTGAATATTCATTAGAGCTGCCTTTAGAGTTAACTACAAAATAAAGTTTCCATATCCACTCTGTACATTTCAAGCTTCCATGCAACTGTGTCATTAAGCATGTTAGTTAAGACTTGCAGATGCATCTTTAAATTGATCCCCCTGGATTAAAGCTAGTTTGCAGGCTTTTGATAATACAGTCATACCAGGAGGAATTAAATGCTTATTATTCTCATTAGATTGTCAAGTCTTCTTTCCCCCATTACATACATAGACAAGAGCCTGTCTCTACTGAGATATGTGGGTTTTTTTTAATGTGGTTACTTGCATTAATTCAGAGGAAAAATCATCTTCAGTAATTAAAAATCTGAAATGGATTGTATTTTTAAGGACCTAGAATTATCTTTGCCAAAATTCTGACTAAAATTATCCTCTTTCAATCAATATATAAAATTGCTTTGTATATTGACAATACTGGCTTCTGCTAGCATTGTGATTGCCCCTTTTGCATGTATATGAATGCTTCTACGGGATCTGAAAGCCGTGCTTTGCTTTGATTTCTTGCTCTTTCTCTCTCTCTCTCTTTTGGATTAGACACTGTGCTCTGTGCTTTTTCAAATTTTTAAACAATTTATGTAAACTAAAAAAAATTCATAAATAGGTAGATATTCTCCCAACCATGTCCACATATTATTTTTACAGATAATAGAAAGCTTTACTCTGATTTCTTTTTTTTTTTTTTTAAGATTTTATTTATTTATTTGACAGAGAGAGAGAAACAGCCAGTGAGAGAGAGAACACAAGGAAGGGGATTGGGAGAGGAAGAAGCTGGCTCCCAGTGGAGGAGCCCGATGTGGGGCTCGATCCCATAACGCCGGGATCACGCCCTGAGCCGAAGGCAGACGCTTAACCGCTGTGCCACCCAGGGGCCCCATTTACTCTGATTTCTATCTGAGTGATCACAAGCGGAGAATTACTGACCCGGTGAATGAGTTATTCCCATAGATTTCTACTAGTTTGTGTAATTTTTAAACCCATACACATAAAATAATTATTATCACCATTAATTGTCTCTATCACAGAAGTGTTTTTTTTTTTTAAGATTTTATTTATTTATTTATTTGACAGAGAGAGAGAGACAGCCAGCGAGAGAGGGAACACAAGCAGGGGGAGTGGGAGAGGAAGAAGCAGGCTCATAGCGGAGGAGCCTGATGTGGGGCTTGATCCCATAACGCTGGGATCACACCCTGAGCCGAAGGCAGACGCTTAACCGCTGTGCCACCCAAGCACCCCATCTATCACAGAAGTGTTTTACATTTATTTTCTTTTCATTTTCATTGGCATTAAACTTGGCTTTCAAGTTCCATTTTGGAAATAAATTTTTCTGGTAAGCATACACCAGGTTCTTGCACTGGTGTAATAAAGACAGAGGACAGAGTAATGATGTTAGATGATCCTTGATTTGTCAACTTATCCTCTGTCCTTTCAGGTAGAGCAGCATTAGGCTTGTAGAGCAACAAAAGAACCCATCACGCATTTTATCCATCCGCTTCCTCATTCATTGAACCAGGCTAGCATGTTTTCTCTGACAGGTACTCTGCACAGCACTGGGGATATGAGGATGAACGAAGCACTCGTTACTGTCTAACGTTAGGGGGGGAACGTTAGAAATTTAACTCTTAACTACGATGAGGAAGTTCTGTAATGTCACAGGCGTTAGGGAAACATCACAGAGAGACATAAAGAGGGACCTACACCAGGCTTCTGTTCATAGCAGCAGTGGTGAGGAAGGCCTCTCTTATTTTCCCATCCAATCAGCCAAGTACCTCTACCAGCCAAACATCAGCAGTGGCTAATGTGAGGCCATTTGACAACCTAAGTCTGGCTAGACAGACCGGCCTGAGCTGCACTAGCTTAAAACTTTGTAAAAGCCCTAGATCTCTTAAACCCAGACACCACTCGTAGCCTCCTTGGCCCTGAGGCTTCAGCCCCAACCGAACTTGTACACTTCCCATCCTAGCCAGAAGCCTCAGATGAACACTTATGCCTCTTTGTCCTTGGCCTGATGTCATGGATGGTAATGCACCTGGCCTTCCTCACCATTCTTTGGTGTTTAACCCTTGGAACTGTAACCTGGGACACTCCTGGCCCATTGACTCATCTGAAATTCTGGGGAGTGAGAGACAGGGAAGGTATCTGAACTCATAGTAGGAGAATTATTAATAGATTTTCTCATCATAACATTGCTTCGCTATTGAATACTTCTTGGGCTGGCTACTTTGGAGAATTAATCCTTCATCCCTTCCATTCAACATTTATTGAGATACTAAGTTCTATTCTGTGAGAATAGAAAGACTCTCAGGAACATAAGGAACTACCATTAATTCTATATACTTTCTGTATCACCAAGCTGATCTATGACTGAAAAGTTATTATCGTGCAGTTCTAATATGTTCCATTGGGCTTGTCACCAGAGCCATTGGAGCTGTCATTTTAATGTTGAGGATAGTAATGACAGAAAGCTCACGTTTCATAATGCTTTTCACTTTTACAAATCATTTTCCAAACCGTTATCTCATTTTACCCTCAGAGTGAAAAAGTAGATAACGAGATAAAATCCTCCTTTTACCGATAAAGATTTAGAGGCACCAAAGACTGATTTAGTCAGGTAGCTCATGGGAAAGCCAGGAATAGAGTCTCATGCTTGAACTGCACTCTGTAGTTCATAAGTGGCTGTACTATGTTATCTCATTCATTCTTCACAATGTCTTGTGAGTTGGAGATACCACCCTTTTACAGACAAGGAAACTGAGGTGTATAGAGGCGATGTAGCTACCCAAGGTCCTGCAGAGTCGCATCCAGCTAAGAGGTATCAAGTGGCTTCTTTGGACCAGGCACTATGCTAAGTATATTCACATAGAGTGTTTTTTCTAATCTCATAGCAATCTGTCAGGTAGGTACCGTCATCCCTATCTGATGGAAGAGTAAGCCAATTTATTACGCACATCTCCATTAACGAGCAGTGGAGTCAATTCTTAAACTCTTTTCCAATGTTCTTTTCGTAAGCTAGAGGTTCTCAGCCTTTTCCCATCTCCAGTCCATTCATAAGCAGAGCACATGTTCTTTGATAATATCTCTTCTTGCACACAGAGATTTCTCATGCAGGGTTTGGTCCCCTGGGAGGTACATCAGAATCTGCTGGGACAGGAAGAGAGTGTGGAGAGGGGCATTCAGGAGAGAGGGCAGTTTAAATCAGCACTCTTCCCCTCCCTGATTAGTGACTAAACTTTATCTCTTCACTCTTACAATAGTCTTTTTTTAAGATCCAACTTTATCCCTGCTTTCTCCTTTCAACAAAAATTTATTGAGTACTTAATGTGTGCCAAGTGTGTTGTAGGTGTTGAACACACAGCAGTGAACAGAATCGGTGAGACCCCTGCACTTAGAAAGCCTATATTCCAGACGGAGACAAGTTCTTGGAATGACGTTAAACACAATGGTGAGGGAGACAGAGGGGAGAGTGGCCGCTAAATAAGATGGTCCGGGATGTCCTCTCTGAGGAGTGAAAGTCAGGCCAAGACTGAAACACAAAAAGCAGTCAGTCTTTCAAAGAGCTGGAGTCGGATCTTGGATATTGTCTTGTCCACGGTTGGCACTGGCACTGTTCTCCCTCATCTCACAAATGCACCGAGCACAAACTCAGCCTACCTGACTCCCAGCTCCGGCCACACCACAGAAAGCACCAGCCGGGCCCTTCTCTCACGGGAGCCCGGAGCTGACTCTGGTTCCCATGACCTGGAATCCCAGACTGCCCCGCATTTCGTCCCACAGCTCCCCAGATCCACAGGCCTGCTTGTACCGTCTTCACCAAGGGTGGGGACCTACACAGAGAGAGCCCGCCACTCACATGAGGGTGGACTTCAAAACATCCACTCTTCCGAAACTGAAAAACATTTACATTAGCAGTCTGTTTTCCTATAAGCAAGTTGTTCTTTTCTTTCCCTGTCCTCTGAATGGCACTTAACATACACGCAGGAGACAAAGCAACTTGTGGAATGGGTAGGAACTGGATTCTGGAAAGCAGCTTGGCTCGTGACTCTGTTTGACATGTCTATCTATATCCCATGTCCTGTAACCTCTACATACAAGGTGGCTAGCAACTAGTTTTCTATTCAGTATTGATTACAGAGGGAGGCGAAGTGGTGAAGTTCCCTATAATTAAAACTCAAGGACACAGAATCAATGGTGTTTTCGGTATCATATCAGTAGAAGTGTTTCATACAAAGCAACCACTGAAATAAATCAGGCTAGGATTTAACAGTGAATGGGACCCAAGCTTATTTATAAAAGTGAAACATAAACTTTAAACCGTAACCTAAAAGATCAGTGATGGGAGTAAAGGAGGCATATGACCCTGGGGAGATTTTTCAAATTAACATTCCTTTTTCTCCTTGTAAAAAAAAAAAAAAAAGGACGCGTATACTGGAGATATGATCCCCTTAGCAATAGTCATTATACTCAGTTCTGCTCTTCTTGGTCTGTGTTGGAGCTGAAAGAAAATGCTGGAACCTGCTGAAAGAGTGTCTTTCACAAAACCAGCATTTATATAGAGTATAACCTATAGAACCTATCTATCCCGGATCAGGGTTTGCACCGCCTGCATTGATAACCCCCAACTGGAATTCACACACCCTCACCCTTTCATAATGCTTGCTCTGTCTATAATGGCATCTCTGTATTGAGTTGCGCTAACCTCTAATCTGTGTTTGTCTTTGCCATCTCAATGTGAACAGGACAGTTTTTCACCTTCATAACCCCACAGTGTCTTGTACGTAGATACTGAAGATATGCTGAATAAAATTTGTTGTATTCAGACCCTTAGGCATTTCCTAATTTTTTGCATTGATGCATTTGGACAAAATTCTGAATTTCTAAGATGAGCTTCTCAAGTAGGACTTGGATTATAAATCAGTTTATCCATTCTTTCGTTAAACATCCCGTAGCATATACTATGTTGATCAGCTTACCTCTCATAGATTTTAAAATACATACTTAAAAATAAGTTACCATTTTTGAAATCTGTATAAGTCCTGATGATTTAATTTTGAGGTTTTTATGATTTAATTTCTTAAATATTTAATTTGAATCTACTTAAATTGGCAGAGACTCTGAAATAAGCTTCTCCAAGGGAACAGGATAAACTGTGTCTGTCACTATGATATGATTTTTGTTTTTAACTTTTGGGGAAAGCAAATAGCAGGAAAATCCAATTTTTCCAATAATAGATTTTTCCACTCAATTGTTCAGCCGTCGAAACTGCTGGGCAATGCCAAACTGGTTTCGAGACTGCTCCACTGCCGGATGAAGCTATCAGGATTGTCAGTCTCCAGGGAGCCTGAGAATTATTTCAAAATGGTCAAAAGGACCATCAGAATTAAATGTACTTTACTGGGGGAAAATCGTTATTTTTCTCCTGGGATTTACCGGCCATTTTCTTCGTCCTTCAAGGTTCTGAAAGGTCTTTCAAGAGACACAGTTCTGTTATTTTCAACTACCTATACAATGTATGTGTAACTAAATATTCTAATAGCCTAGATTTGAGGAGTGAAAACAAGAAACTATTTTTCCTAACCTGCAAGAAAAATTCTGTACTATCAAATAAGGTTCTTAAACATTTGACTGACAACTCTCAATCAAAATAATGGCTTTCACTTTGTTTCATAAAGTCAATTCTTTTACCTTCCTCTTTTTTCTAAAGAAAGGGAAGTAAAAGGAACGTTCGCCCACTGTTGGTGGGGAAGCAAACTGGTGCAGCCACTCTGGAAAACAGTATGGAGTTTCCTCAAGAAGTTAAAAATAGAACTATCCTACGATCCAGCAACTGCACCATTGGGTATCTACACAAAGAAAACAAAAATACTAACTCAAAGGGATACATGCACCCCTATGTTTGCTGCAGCGTTATGTATAATAGCCAAGATATGGAAGCAGCCCAAGTGTCCATCGAGTGATGAGTGGATCAAGAAGATGTGGTGTATATATATATACAATAGAATATTATCTAATTATAAAAAAGAATGCTTGCTATTTGCAGCTACATGGCTGGAGCTAGAGAGTATAATGCTAAGCAAAAAAAAAGTGAAAGAAAAACAAATACCATATGATTTCATACGTGGAATTTAAGAAACAAAACAAAGGGGAAAAAAAGACAAACCAAAAAACAGACTCTTGACTAAAGACAACACACTGATGGTTACCAGAGGGGAGGTGAGTGGGGCATAGCTGATATAGGTGAAGGGGACTGAGTACACTTATCTTAATGAGCACTGAGTAATATATGGAATTGTTGAATCACAGCATTGTACACCTGAAACTAATATAACACTGTATGTTAGTTATACTGGAATTAAAATTAATTTTTTTAAATCTGAATTTCCAAAGAATTACCTTATTAATGTGATTAAAAAATGAACCATTTTCTCCTATTAAAACAAGTAAGGAAAATGGTCAATTCCTCTGATTTCCAGTAACAGCGATAGGCGTGTATATTAATTTTCTTAACAGTTATCTTAGCTGTCTTTGGCTAAGTTTTTCAAAATCACATTCACTCATATAACTACTGCCATTGTATGAACCTGTAACTTAAGAATGCTGACTATAGGAGCACCCCGGTGGCTCAGTCCGTTAAATGTCCAACTCTTGGTTTCAGCTCAGGTCATGATCTCAGGGTCATTGGATCGAGCCCCATGTCGGGCTCCCTGCTTAGCAGGGTGTCTGCTTGAGATTTCTCTTCTTTCCCTCTGCCTCTCCTCTCCGCCCCCCGCCCCTGCTCATGTTCTCTCTCTTTAAAATAAATAAATAACTTTTTAAAAAAGAATGCTGGCTACAGAATGAGTGAAAAATATTTTATCAGTATATATTTACAAATTGCACACACACAGTCTCTCTCTCTCTCACACACACACACACACACAAATTAAGGTATACTCTGATTTGATAAAGCCAACTGTAAAATTATAAACTCACAAACGTAAGTATGCGATATTTCTTATAAAAGCAATCTTCCCTTTAAGAGCCTCAAATCACATTTTTGGTGATTTAGTTTACAGATAACTTTCAAGAACATCCTTGTTGCATTAAGTAATGTTTACCACAGTTGATACAACCACAGAAAAAATACCAGACTTGCTGTCATATGAAGAGTGCAGAAAATTCTAATCCTTTTTGAAGCTGGTCAGAATCAAAATAACAGTTTCTAAAAAATAAACGTCTTTAAAAATATTGAAAAGCTACCACACATTTTGACAAGCTCTCATTTTTATCTATAAAGGTGTTGGTTAGATGTTTAGATGGTGAAACTTGGAGCGGATGGGGACTGGGTACCTGTGGTATCCACCACACCCCTGTCCTCATCAGCCACCTTTATACATTGGGTCACTTCACTGTGCCTGGGTCTTAGCCAGACAGTAGTGAGTGAGATTTGGAAATAGAAAAACAGAGCTATTGGAAGGCATTGTTGCTTTCATCTTTTTTTTTTTTTTTCTTTACAAATATATGGTTTGGCCAAGTCTATAGACAACTAGCTTTGTTGTTTTGAACAGACTGACAGGTGTCCAGGACTGACTAGCTTTGACTCTGCATTTGAAACGCTCCATCTTTTGTGAGTGGGCAAATCACTTATATTCTTTGAAAACTCAGGTTTCCGTAAAAATGTAAAAAGTAGAGATAATGATAATCCGCTGCTGCCTGCCTCAAAGGATTGGGAGGAAGTTCAAATGAGATACTCTATGATAAGGAGCTTTGAAAACCACAAAGCCCTGCACACATGTGTGGTTTCGTTCTGATGGTCTCAGAAGAGTTGTCTGCCTGAAACACATCAAGCAGCCCCGAGACCTTAACTACATGCAGAGCCGTGTGTCCAGATCAGGGTTGCTTGCATGTCTGCCAAAGGCTTTGCAAAACTCCCTGTGTGATGTCCCCTCTATAAACCATCTCCAGGGCTAGGTCCAGCAAGACTGGAGATTCAGGGCTCATTGGAGAAGGGCAGTCAGCGTCACCCAAGCCGGAGACCAAAGGCATTTGGACTCCTAACATTTAGGAGTACTTTGCATTTCCTTGAATGAGAAGCAGGAGTAAAAGATACTGACCCTGTGTTAGACACTGTGTCAGTCCCGTAGGAAGAGTTAGGACAACTGTGGCAGAAATCTAACCTTTTTAGCAAACCCACTCAAATCTAGGGATGGTGGTTAAGTCAGTCAAGTACAGAATTTAAAGAGTGAATTCTGCTCAGTCCAACTAACCAGTGGGTAAATTACAGAACCTCTCCGTGCCTGGGTCTTCTCACCTGGAAAATGGAGATAGCCATGATGTCCATGCAAAGGGATTGTTAAAAAGATTAAATGAGATAATAAAACACTTAGAACAGTGCCTGCAGCATAGTGAGGTCTCAATAAAAGTTAGCTACAATTAGTTTTATTTTTTATTATCTTAATCAGGATTTAAACCCCAATATCTCCATTGGTTCATCTATAATATAAATGTAAGCAGCTACACATTTCCTGGAAGTACAGTTTTGTTTTGTTTTTTTTTCAGTAATTGAGATATGTCTTGAGATACATAAGTAGATTTTTTTTTTTTTTTTGAAGTAAATCCTGTCAAGAGTTCATACTCTCTTTGGTTTAAGAAGCTGGACATAATAAGGGGTCCTAGCTTAAATGAGCAGGAAGAGACATAGAATCACCAGTAATGGAAATGGTGCAGAGTGTAAAAACCCAGGAGAACAGTAAAGTACATTTAAAATGACAATATTGGTATTACACAGGGCCCATAAAACAGTTAAACATGCAGTTCCTGCCAAACTTGTTTGCCATCACTTCCTAAATTTGGCTGGCAAGCAAGAAAGACATCTGGAAAAAACAGTTAAAACAAAACAGTGTCTAATTAGTTTTAAAATATTTTAGTTAAGAAGTACAGTAATTAAATAATGCAATTGGGAAGGGTTAACAGGCAGAAACAATGCTGGGCAGGCACAGGATTTGTTCTCAGATATTGTGCCTGGACACATTTGAGACTTGTGGGGGAAGTAGAATCACTTCTTTAGTTTTTCATAATGAAACTATTCAAACTAACAAAAGAACCAAAAATAATATGACACCTTTCCTCACCACTGAGATTAAGTAGACATCAACATTCTGCCTTAATTCCCTCACAGAGTTATTGCTAAAACCAAAATTATATCCAATTATTGTGCTAGCTGATCCCCATTCTAGTACTGATTCCACTTGGCCGCATAGCTATTTTCCAGGACTAGAGATCCAATACAATAAATTAAAATATAGGAGTAAATCTTAGATTCTGAATTGTAAATTAAAAAAATCCTCCCTGTATCCTGAATCTTCTAAGAGACTCACCAAACATCAGGGCATTTGTGATGGAATTAGTCAGTTTTTTTTTTTTAATTGACTAAAGCAAAGTCAACCCGCTACATTAGGTGGTATGATTTAAAGCACCTTATACAGGGGCATCTTTGTAGGCTCAGTCTGTTAAGCAGCTACTTTGGTCCTGGGATAGAGCCCCCTGTTGGGCTCCCTGCTGAGCTGGGAGTCTGCTTCTCCCTCTCCCTCAGCCCTCCCCCAACGTGTTTGTGCACGCGTGCTCATGGGCACGTGCTCTCTCTCTCTAGTAAATAACATTAAAAAAAAATAAAGCACCTTATAGATCCTACTTACTCAATAATATTTTCCCCATCAACTTGCCACTTGCTCTACTGGTCAATTGGAATTCTAATCACAACTCATTCCTATGGGGTCTGTATTTGTTTGGGTTTTCCAGAGAAAAAGTACCTATTGGATATATATATGTGCAGATGACGCCTGCATATCCTACAAAGCCCCAGTTTTCTCTTCCTCTGTCAGCTGATCCTAGAGAACTCCCCATGAGATCATAGCTGCATGCTGGGGGAGAGAAGACATCAGTGTAGCAGGTCTGGGGACCATGTGCATTTGGACCAATTATAATTCAGCTTGTGCTTTCAGGGCCTTCTTAAAGCCAATCACGTACATTCCACTTCCATTTGATGATGGAGTGCTACTGTGCATGACCAACGTTATGGCTGGATGGGTCAGATAACACCAAGTTTATGATGGGCACCTCAGGTCACATGGTAACTTGGTGGCTCATGACTCAGCCTCTACTTAGGCCTGATAGCCAGCCAACAGCTCTTGCTCAAAAGGAGAGTAGTCACTTTGCTCTAAATTTCTAAGGGCCTGCACTGATTCACGTTTTGGGGCCTGCTGAAAGCTCCAGACAGCATCCTTGTCTACCCCTGACACTCTAAGCCCATTGGATCTGCTAGCTCACATGACCCACATGGCAGAGCAGCTTGCCTAGCTGCCTGGACTCGTTCTCAGCCCCATGCAAATCTAGCAGCTTTTTGGGTCACTCAGTAAACAGGCCAGAATAACACACCCAAATGAGGAATAGGTTGCCCTAGTTGTGGAAGAGACCAGCTGCAACAACATCTCCTTCACTCGAACAGGTGAGGAAGCATCCCAACATGCCCCTCACCACTGAAGCCTTAGAAATACCAGTAAGTTAGAAGGCCACTGTATTTTCTCAGATTATTTCTCATCCTCTGACACACAAATGTCCTAAGTAGTCTAGAATGGTTTCTACTTCTTGTTCACTATGTCCAAGAAGCATAATTTCATCAATATAATGGACCAACGTGATATTTTGTGGAAGGAAAAGGCAACTTAGATTCCTGCAAACTAAATTCACACACAGGGCTGGAGAGCTGATAGACACCTGCAGTAGGACAGTGAAGGTGTATTGCTGCCCTTGCCAGCTGCAAGCAAACTGCTCCTGGGGGTCTTCGCTAATAGGTATCAAGAAAAAAGCATTTGCCAGTCCTGTAGCTGCAGACCAGGTCCCAGGGGCTGTGTTAATTTACTCAGGCAATGACACCACATCTGGTGCAGCAGCTTAGAATCCAGTGTCATTCTCCCAGATCCGTCTGTCTTCTGCAGAGGCCAGGTAGGTGAGCTGAAGGGGAATGTGGTGGGAATCACCACCCCTGCATCTTTCGAATCACTGATGGCATTGCTGGTCTCTGCAATTGCTCCAGCAATGCAGTATTACTCTTGGTTTATTATTTTCCTAGGTAGATGCACTCGGCCTTTTCCACCATGATATCCCTCATTCCACAGGTCGGGAAATCAATGTGGGGATTCTGCCAGCTGCTGAGTCTATCTGTTCCAATTATGTATGCAGGAACTGGAGGGGGGGAATGTGAGGATGGGTTTGGGGACCCACTGCATCCACTGTGAGACAAACCTGAGCTAAAAATTCATTGATCACCTGACCTCCATAAGCCCCTACTCTGGTGGGCCACAGGGACATTTTGGATCTCTTCGAATTTGTGTCAGTTCAGAATCAATATCCAGTGCTCCCCCGAAAGTCTGATTATTTCCTTCTCCCCAGGGCACATTTACCTTGGTGAAAAGCCATTGATCCATTTGAGGAAGGCAGGAGGAAAGATTAATAGTGCAAGTTTGGGGCACTATGTCAGGGTACTTCCTCAAGGCTGCCCCTCCTCCCCTTCATTCAAGAACGTCTGGGTCTGCAAACTAGCTGAAATCTGGGAATTGATTGAGGTGCCACGATTCTGTTTTTATGATTCAGGTTGGACTTTTGAATACTTGACCTAGAACGTTTCCGCTTATATAGATCAAGAATTTAGTAGGCTTCCTGTCTGTTTCACATCTATGAACACCGTGAACAACTAGCCAACACCATAAATTTGCAGGAGTCAGACTCTTCTGTTGCTGTTTTGACTCTTTGTCCATTATGGTGACCACACCCACCTTGCCTTTGGCAGTTGAATGCTGCCACTTGGCCCCTGCCATCCTGGAATCTAATTATTCCCATTACATTTACTGAATTCAATGACTACGGTCCCTACTGTAAGTTCTGGCCTACATAGAGAAGCAATCATGGACCTCTTCAAGGAGTTCTCCCCTCACAAATTTATTTCTTATGGTAGTGGTGAAATAAATGTCTTCTGGACTCTCCCACGGTGGATGAGCAGGTATTAAATGACAAATCCACTCTAACATTCCAATCTCCCAGAGCTTTTGAATCCCTTCCTGTATATTAAATTAAAGCATATCCAGCATTTCCAGTGTGCTCACTGTGGGCCAACTCCTGGTTCATGTTTCAGCTAACCAACCAAACTATGACAGTCGTTTCTTTTTTAAATTTTTTGGTTTCTTTTTTAATATGAATTTAGTTGACACACGGTGTTACATTAGTTTCAGGTGTACAACATAGTGATTCAACTTCTTTATATGCTTTACTATGCTCACCACAAGTGTAGCTACCATCTGTCACACTACAACACTATTACAATGTCATTGACTATATTCCGTGTGCTGTGCCTTTTATTCCTGTGACTTATTTAGTCCATGACTGGAAGCCCATATCTCCCACTCCCCTTCACCCATTTTGGCTATCCTCCCCCCCCCCCTTTCTCTCTGGCAACCATCAGTTTGTTCTCTGTATTTATAGGTCTGATTCTGTGACAGCCCTTTCTAACTACCTGAGCTGCAACATTAAATGCAGAATCTCTGCTTAATGACTCATATCAATAAATAAATTCGCTCCTTCCACCATTATCCTTTATACCCTGAATATTCATTTCCACATACATTCTCTAGATTTCTGTCTATATAAATTCAAAAACTCAAGTAGTTCTTTTGGAATGTAGCACACCTCCACAGGGGTCATACTTCATGCCCACCTTTAGGTGCCTGCTGGGACTTGAGTCTAGTTATAGGTCTAGAAGCAAAGAGTGGGATGGGTCCTAAAGAGAATCAGCATTGTCTTGAGGTCACTACATTTCCTTCAGACAATTCATAGTTCATCCCCTCAGAGAGAGGTGGAAAGGCTGCTACTGCTGGAGGTAGGGAGGGCATTCCTNCTGGTAGTAGAAAGAGACCTCTTCCACTGGCAAAGAAGATACATGAGAATTGAGGGGCACAGTGTCCCCATCTTCATCAGGGTCTTCCCACACATCTCCATCCCAACTTACAGGATCCCATTTTTCCAGTCAATGCCCTCACTTTAACAGTAGGCTGGGACTTCAACTTGCATTGTATTCTAACCAATTGCAGAAAGAGATTCTGGATTGGATGTTCAGCATTCTCAGCCCTGTAGCTACAGGTGGTAAAGGTCTCCTTCAGGGCACACGGATTGTTTCATTCATTTCTGTGGCACTCTAGCTGGGAATCTGAATTCCTGAGCTCATCCTTTTGTTTGACCACTTTGTCAAGAGACATTAGGAGCAACTAGCCAACATCTTACTCTTTAGAGTTTCAAAAATGTTCAGAGGTATCATATGCAGAGCCGTTTAGCTTCTTACTTCTTGTGAGTGGTTTCATCAGAGGTACCCAACAGAGATATTTTGCATACCTTTGTTGTCAAGGCATGCCATGAACTACCTGTATTACTGGAAATAGTCTTTAGCATCTTTAAATTTAATCAGATTAGAGAGCCAGTTCCAGAAACCTCAGAATGAATTCAGAAAACTCATCCTTATAATTCTGTTCCTCTGGAACCACTCTCAGTACCTAAATCTGCATTAGTCTGGGTTCTCCAGAGAAACAGAGCCAATAGTGTATGTATATATACATATACAATTTATTATAAGGAATTATCTCACACAATTATAGAGGCTGAGACATACAAGATCTGTAGTTGGTAAACTGGAGACCCAAAGGGTCATTGATATAGTTCCTGTCTGAGGCTGAGGACCTGAGAACCAGGGAAGCTAATGATGTAAATTCCAGTCTGAGTGAGTCTGAGTTCCAAGGCAGGAGAAGGCTGATATCCCACCTTGAAGACAAACAGCTCAAGAGAGAGAATTCTTTCTTACTCAGCCTTTTGTTTTACACAGGCCTTCCATGAACTAGATGCAACTCACTCACGTTGGAGAGGACAATCTGCTTTATGCGGTCTACCACTTCAAATGTTAATCTCATCCAGAAACATCCTCACAGACACACTCAGAAATAATGTTTAACCAACTACCTAGACACCACATGATTCAGTCAAGTCAACACATAAAATTACCCATCACATGGTGGGTGTGAAGAGGGAGAGCAACTCTCTTTATTGAACATACTCTCATTTTAAATACCCAGTTTCTGGTTGTCTGGAACAACCTTCTAATTGTCTTTCCAGATGAACAGCAGCATGAATCACTGGCGTGCTATGAATGAGATGCTGGATTGGTAATTTTAAAATGCAGTGAGACAGGAAGAGTGAGAAAACAGAGCAGCCTTGAGATGTCTGGACCAGGAAAGGAGGACATAGGTGATAAGGAAGTTGGAGTAAACCCTAGGATGGTGATGATAAGTGCTGGGTGGTGGTAATGGTGGTGGTGGTGGTGGTGGTGGTGATAGCAGATTAAATTTATTAAATGATTATAACGAGTTAGGCAGGTACTTTGATAATCCTAACTTATTTAATCATATGAGGTATGTACTATTATTATCTGCAGTTTACAAGCAAGAAAACTGAGACTTCTGGAGGTTAGATCAGAAGTCACAGGGTATTGGTTATTTATGGAGTTGGAATTCCACCCTACTATGTAATACTGCTGGAAAGAGCTATCAATATCAAACAATGCGGGCTGCCTGGGGAGGAATACAGGCAGGAATTACACCAGAGCACACAGCATGCCTTTCACAGTTTTGCTCTAGCTAATTAGAGGAAGGATGTGTTTGTTAGAACACTTGAAAGTGTCTGAATCAAAAGGCTAACAAGGGAGACTAATCTCATGTTTAGCTCAACTCAAGTTGGCAGGAAGGATAGTTGATGCAGCAAATGAAGAAAAGAGAAAGGGTAAAAGAGAAGTAGAATCATCTTTGCCCAATTTTCCCATTCTCAAGGTTGAAATGAATTATCGAGGAGAAAAAAGAAACATGGGGTCAAAATAAGATAGTTGATTAAAAGACAGAAAATATTACCAGAAAAGAAATTTGGATGGATTTCTATGTAGGGTTGACAGTAATAGAATAAGAGTAGTTACAAGTATATGAATTCAATCTCAGTTTAGGTCATTTGAAAGAAACAAGATGATACAGAGGTGCTGTGCTTTGTATAATAGATACCGCAATCCTGGGCTACCTAGTACACTTCATGCTGGTATGTAGGCTCTTGGGAGCATGTCAACCATCTCTGACATCCAGCTTCTGACATAGCAATTTGCCTACAGTAAGAACTCAGTAAAATATTGTCATTTTCCCAAACTGAATTGGATGATTATCACAACAACAACTTTTCCATTATTAAGCAACAGTCTAATTTTTTTTCTTCTTTTGGAGTAACATGGTATATAAAACATAAGGGGGATTAATTATGTATGTCTGGAAATTCAAGACCAAAGATTCACAATATAGACTTTGTAGTCAAAACCAGCTTTTTAATCCCAGCTCCTCCACATATTAGCGCTAGAACTTTAAATATGTTACTTAATCCCTCTGAGCCTCATTTCCACATTTGCAGACAACTGCTGAACCTCCCAGTTGTTGATAATTGAATAAAATGTGTCAAGAATTATCTTGATGCTTCCTTAGTGATAACGGATGGACTGGATGGATGAATAGATTAATCATGTAATTGTGGGTCAACACAGGGAGGTGGAGTGCTGTGAAGGATGTTGACACTGCTCTGCCCAGGGAGATTGACATTTCATTTTCTGAACTGCCTTGCCAAATGATTCTCTTCCTCCTCCTCCATAGACTATCTTTGAAAATCCATATGTTGTGAATTAACCTGTGGCATTAATCATAGCTTCCTTGTTCCAGAATTTTTCATATCAGTATTTTCCCATGCTACACTCCACTCTCGTGTTTATGATTGAGAGGTGGAATTAGAGTAATTCATTCGGAAACAAATATGCAAAGAAATGTATTTAACAATCACAGCACTTGTAATGAAAGTTCCTCACTTATATATGGAATCATAAAAAGTCAAACTTGTAACGGGGAATAGAATGGTGGTTACCAGGGACTAGGGAAAGGGGAAAATAGGGGAGATGTTGGTCAAAGGGTTCAAACTTTTAGATAGAAGATGGAGACCTAATGTACAGCATGATGACTACAGTTAATAATAATGTATCATAGGGGCACCTGGGTGACTCAGTCGGTTAAGCGTCTGTCCTCAGCTCAGGTCAGGATCCCGGGGTCCTGGGATCAAGACCTGCCTTGGGCTCTCTGCTCAGCGGAGAGTCTGCTTCTCCCTCTCACTCTCCCTCTGCTGCCCTCCCTGCCTGTACTCTCTCTCTGTCTGTCTCTCTCTCCAATAAATAAATAAAATCTAAGAAAAAAATTTTAAAAATCTATTGTATACTTAAAATCTGCAAGTGTTCTCCCCACACATACTCACACAAAGTAACTATGTGGTGGATATGTTCATCAGCTTGATTGTGATAATCATTTCACAATGTATATGTATATGGAAACATCATGCTATACACCTTAAATATATATCATTCTTATTTGTCAGTCATAAAGCTGGGGGGCAGGGAGAGAAAAAACAGTCAGTACTAAATGGTGCCAGAGCCCCAGAACTTTTTTAAAGCTCCTGGGTAAAAACTCCACAGGTCAGCTTAGGGCAGATCTAGCTTAAAAGCAACTTGAGCTATTTAAGAAGAATTTTAAGAACAAGAACTTTATTGCCTTGAATCCTATAATTTCTTTCCTGTGTAATTGCAAATGACCTTCAATGCCTTTTAATTGCTGCTATCAAAGAAAAAAAGATCCAGGCCTTAGAAAATGATCATGCTTTTGAAATTACCTCTTCAGAACCAGTAGGAAGGCTAAAAGTGGCCAATGGGTGATGAAAGGTGGAAATAGAGAATAGTTCATCCCTTCTTGCCTTGTATACCCACCCTACCCCAGCATCAACCCATCCACCCTCTCCTCATCCGCAATCAGTGCTTGCATAGATAACTCCAACTTTCAGATCTTGGCTTAATCATCACTTCCTCCATGAAGTGTCCTTAATCATTCTGTATCTCCATCTAGATTAGGGTTGTCAAAAAAAAATTATACTGAGCAAGGAAGACTTTATTCAAGGCTATTTCAGTAGGGGAGAGAGATTGAACTCAACTCTGTTGAAAGAAAAAGAGGGAGAGTTTTTAAGTCCTGGGGTGAGCTAGTGGGAAAGTACTGGAAAGCATTAGAGGCAAGGTTAGTCGATGTGATGAGGCCATCTCTATTTGCTCATTGGCATTGAAGTTAGACTCCTGCACAACCACCACCACCACCACCTCAGACTAAAAGATGGAGATGCTATCTTTCTTGATGATTACACTTCAAAGGGATGGCTTCTACATCTTTGAGAAAGACATCTTGGGTTATAAAACCAGAGAGAGGCTAGAAGAAGACTTACATCTCAAAGGGGCAGATAAAGAATTTACAAGTTTTCTAATGTAAATACTCTAAGAAAAGGGAGGCCAGGAGCCTATAGTCAGGAAGCAACCTGTCTAAAGTTTAGTCAAATTGGGGGAAACATGACAGACAGCTTGGTCAGGACCTGCCCCTTACATGCTTTCATGGCACCTTCACAGTAGTTGCTTCAATTAAAAATTCTTTGTTTGGGCTTTTAAAAGTTTACTTTGGGGGGCGCCTGGGTGGCACAGCGGTTAAGCGTCTGCCTTCGGCTCAGGGAGTGATCCCGGCGTTATGGGATCGAGCCCCACATCAGGCTCCTCTGCTATGAGCCTGCTTCTTCCTCTCCCACTCCCCCTGCTTGTGTTCCCTCTCTCACTGGCTGTCTCTATCTCTGTCAAATAAATGAATAAAATCTTTAAAAAAAAAATAAAAGTTTACTGTGAATTTGTAATCTTAAGAAGAGCTCTTGATGAGAACCCCAAAGGTGCCTGTATTGACGATAACTGATTTGTTTATTTGGGCAGGGACAATGTCTCTATTTTGTTTACCACTGTTTTCTTAGTGCAGAGTACCTGGCACATTGTAGACTCTCATTGAATATTTGTGGGGAAAAGGAGAGAGCTCTGTAAGAACCCAGTTTCTTCAGAATTCCTCCCTGCTCTTTCTTTGGTATCAGAGGGTTAAAGATTCATTTGAATATTGGGTAAATGGAGAAGGAATCCATTCATTCATTTATAAGTATTTATTACCATGATCATAGTACTGTCCTGTCGAAGGAGCACGTAAAAACAATATACCAACAGTCTACACACAGGATGCACAAAATATTCTTTCACATATATGAGCTGGCTCAAATAGATAAGCTCTACTAAATACGAAAAAATGTTGTTATTTGGAAATATTTGTATTAATGTCATTTTTCTTCTCTTGAAATACTTCCCCATGGCAAGTAAAAGCCTTTCCAATCACCCCACTCATCATTCTTTTTCAGAAATAGTTGCTGTAGTTTTATAAACATTTTAAATCATCACTCAAGTCTAGCCTTGGAATAGGAGAATAAGGTTTTTTTTTTTTTTTAAGACTGTATTTATTTGAGAGAGGGGAAATGCGCAAGCGCACTTGTGTGGGCGTGGGGGGGGGAGGAGAGAGGGAGGACGAGCACCAGCAGAGGGACAGGCAGAGGGAGAGGGAGAAGCAGGCTCCCTGCTTTAGTAGGAGCAGTGAGCCCAATGCAGATCTCAATCCCAGGACCATGACCTGAGCCGAAAGCAGACGCTTAACCAACTGAGCCATCCAGGTGCCCCTGGAATAGGAGAATGAGTTCTAACAGAAGACTTAAAGTATCTACAGAACCTGGAACACAAGCTTGTCACTAAGGATAGTTCCCCTAAATTCAGGGATTCAGCTACCTTTTAAATAAAATGAAGATGACTGTTACCTGAATATGAAACCCTGTGAAACAGACTTTATTATCAATAAATCTAGAAATTTAAAAACTTTCTCTAGCTACCAAGAATCACCCGTGGTTTTTCATGCGTAACATGGAACAGCATTCTTAAATCATAACGCAAAATAAAGACTTTCATTTCTGCCAGACCATTCTGTGATGGCATTATAAAGAAAACAAAGGTGATTTTCTCCTTTGCATATTTAATTGGTTCCTTCCAAAGTTTCTGAGTCGGAGAGCTTTAATAATGGCATCTTACATTTCTTTTGTTTTTTCTAGATATAATTCATGTTGACATAATGTTAAAACATCTGGATACAAAGAGAAAACTCTAATTAAAAGCCTTCTGATTTGTTCTAGATAGTATCTAATATCCAAATATTTCCAGGTGCCTGAATCACAGAGACACATAGTTGTCAACTGTTGAAATAAAAACCAAGTGGAGACCAGCCTTGAAAATTCTGTGAGCAGACAAAAGTAGTTTAGTCATACAAACAAAGTTTGAATTAGTGTATTTTGCAAGACTAACTTGACCTGGGTCATTTCTTGCTTGTGCTTCTGGAAATTATAAGCAAAACTTGAACTGTTTCCCAAGGTTGATATGAGGTAACTGCTAACCAATTCCCTATTATTTAAGAAAATGCTAATCTAACCAGTCACTGTGAAAGATAGACAATCACCGTGCTCTCACTTTGTATGTATTTATAACAATTTATATTTAATTATAACAATAGGTCCCTGAGCCTCGTTTGAGTGCTCCTGGTTTGCAAACTATCGTTTTGGTGTGTGCACGATAAACTTATACTGGTTATTGTTTTGGCAGTTCATTGGTTTTATTTCTGAACTTTTTTTCTTTTTTCTGAACTTTTGACACAATAAATAATTAGATGAATGGTCTGCCTTTCCTTCAAATGTTCTAAAGTCACGTAGTCCCAATGCTCACTACTCCAATGCCTTCAGTAATGACTTCGAGCTGAGACTTTAGATTTTTTAGGGTTTTCTTTAATATATTCATGACAACAGTAATTCCATAGTTTGTTGAGGACAAACCTGAGCATCTAGAGGAAATTTGCAATCTGTGCACGCTGTGTCAATTACAATGCTTGCTGCAGCCAAGTAACAGAAAACAAACTCAAAATACCTCAAGCCTTAAATTTCAACAATAAGGAATCGAATTACTTCCGTGAACAAGAACTCATTAGTGGGGCAGGTCCAGACTAGTTGAATCTGCAGGTTAACAATATGGTCACTGTCCATCATTTCTTTTCTGCAGTGTTTCTGGTGTCTCCCTTGTCCTCAGGACCAAAAGCTAACTGGCCTAGCTGCAGATAGAGTGTGTTGAAACGAAGGGACACCTTTTCCTACATGTCTCTTTTTATCAGCCAAGGAAACTTTCCCAGCAATCTTTCACACTGCATCATATCATTCTATCAGATGCACAGGCCTAAGGCAGTCACTTTCAGGAAGACTGAGACCATCGTGGAAGAATCAGGATTTCCCCTAATAGGATGCCCAGAGGAAGCCAGGTTCTGCCAGCAAGAGGGAGGGGGTGGCTTTGAGTACATAAGCCCCGGGGTATTCTGAAATCCCTAGAGCTAAGCCAGTCATGTATTCATATGCAATTGTTTTCTCAGCGCCTACTTGAGACCCTCACATAGAGCAGCGAGCAAAACAGATTAAGCCCTACCCACATTAAAGGTATAGTATAGAAGCAGGAGATATTTATTTATTTATTTATTTTTAAAGATTTTATTTATTTATTTGACAGAGAGAGACAGCAAGAGAGGGAACACAAGCAGGGGGAGTGGGAGAGGGAGAAGCACGCTTCTCAGGACCCTGGGATTATGACCTGAGCTGAAGGCAGACGCTTAACAACTGAACCACCCAGGCGCCCCAAGCAGGAGATATTTAAAAATAAAAACAAGGGGTGTCTGGGCGGCTCAGTCAGTTCAGTGGCTGGCTTTGGCTCAGGTCGTGATCTCAGGACCCTGGGATGGAGCCTCATGTCAGACTCCCTGCTCAGTGGGGAGTCTGCTTCTCCCTCTCCCTCTGCCCCCATTTAAAAATAATTTAAAATAAATAAATAAAAACAAAAACCAGGTAGACAAGGATATAAATGCTGTGGAGGGGGAAAGGGAAGGTGGCAGGGCTAAGAAGTTTCTGGTTCTGAGGGCAGTGTTTGTACAGGTGTATATTGGGGGTGGGGGATGTTATTATATTATATAGGGCATTTGGGGAAGGCCTTACTGATAAGGTGTCACTTGAGCAGAGACTTGGGATATAATTCTGAGTGAAAAGAGACGTTATTGGTGGGTTTGAACAGAGGAGTGATGTGATCAGACTTATATTTTTTAGAAAATAGACTCTAGGTGGACATGGGCTGACATAGGAACACTCCGAGGAGACCATTACCACATTCCGGGTAAGAGGTGATGAAGGTCTTGATTCAGGGTATCAGTGGAGGGGTGAGAAGTGATGGCATTCTGGATATATTTTTAAGATAGAGCAAAGAAGGTTTACTGATGGAGGATATAATGTCAAGGGTGACTGCAGAGACTTTGGGTTGGGCAGCCAGGAGTCCAGAGTCCCCATGAACTCAGATAAGGGAAGTAGCCGGGGTCAGTGTCAGGAGAATAGGGGAGGTCTGGATACAGACCACTGGATTTAGCAACATGGAGAACACTGGGGAGCTTGACAAGATCTGTTTTGGTGGAATGGCGGAGATGGACGTGTAATTGGAGCACGGGCGTGCTCTTAAGGAATGGGGCTGTGAGAACGGCAACTTTTATGTTTTGAAAACCAAAGTAGTAAAAGCCAAGTCCCTTAGTAAACACTATGCCCAGAAATTTGTGTCGATAAAAATCCTGTCTGTCCTGCCAGAAAACTTGATGTATGCAGAAAGGAGTAGCACATCCTGAGACTGACATGGGCAGGCTTGCACCACTGTTTGGTGGTTTGGCAGTGGACGTAATTATTGTTTTAACAAGGGTTCCACTTTCCCAACATCATGAACAATTCCAAAAGTCATTATTTTCTTATATGTTACCCATTTTATTCACCATTGTATCCCAGCAGCCAGAAGAGTACCTAGCACAGAGTAGGATTTTAATACATATTTGTTTGTGGAATACAGGCTTATTTCACGACAGTATTACCCCCAGATAGGACTGGAAAAAAAAAAGGATTATGTTCATTTTCTTCCCCATAATTTCTTTCCACAGTAGTTCCATAAAACAGCTGTTCCTTTTTTTCTAAATAGCTAGAGACTTTTCACTTGGGCTGCTTACTGCAATATACAATACCCATTACTATATTTTAGATACACTATACTTTAAGGGGTGTGTTTTATAACCATGAAGAAAAGTAAAAATAAAGAAATTCCGTAATGAAGAAAATATGATCAGTGCTGTAATGAACACACGCTTGATCAACAACCGCCACCACCTTACACAATGCCCACCATAGGCTTTCTAACACCGGCTCATATAATCCTCACCCCAACCCTCTGGGGGACGTGTTAGTATTATAACTCCCATTTTACAGATGAGAAGATTGAAGCATAAAGAGGTTAAGTGTTTTGCCCCAAGTTTTCTGGCTGGTATGCCAGGACCAGGATGCAAACCCAGGTAGTCTGGCTGTGGCGTCCACATTCTTAAACTCCAGGATCTGCTTCCTCCCTTTGCCTCATTTTGAAGACCCCACCTCTTCAATCCATTGTATGTTGTTTGATCATCTTAGCTTTACGTGTCTTCCCATTTCTTAGTGAAAAACTTATATGGACTGTGTCACAGACCTAAATAACCTAAGGAAACATATTAGTTAAAAATGTTCATAGAAGCAATGTCCACAATAGCCAAACCATGGAAAGAGCCCAGCTGTCCATCGACAGATGAATGGATAAAGAAGATGTGGTATATACACAATGGAATACTACTCAGCCATCAAAAAATGAAATCTTGCCATTTACAATGACATGGATGGAACTAGAGGGCATTATGCTAAGCGAAATAAGTCAATTGGAGAAAGACAATTATTATATGATCTCACTCATATGTGGAATTTAAGGAACAAAATAAAGGATCATGGGGGAGGGGAGGGAAAAATAAAACAAAACAAAATCAGAGAGGGAGACAAACCATAAGAGACTCTTAATCTTATAGGAAATAAACTGAGGGTTGCTGGGGGCGGGGGGCGGGATGGGGTAACTGGGTGATGGACATTAAGGAGGGCACTTGATATAATGATCACTGGGTATTATATAAGACTGATGAACCACTGAACTCTCCTCTGAAACTAATAATACACTGTATGTTAATTAATTGAATTTAAATTTTAAAAACTATAAAAAACAACAACAACAACAACAACAACAAACCCAGCTCTTGTTTTCAGGGAGATAATCTCTATCCTAGGATTCTGAAAGGAAAGAGTAATATAAAAATCACTAGATTCAGATTATTTGGTCCACATGGGAAACTGTTAAGATCCAGAAAGTTCACATGACTTAGCCAAAGTCCCACAGCCCCTTAAGGATAGAGCTGGGATTTGTACCAACATATCTTGCCAGCTACTTAGCTGAGTTTGGGGATATCTTAATTAAAGGCAAAATGACATGTAACTAACAGGGTAGATCACTGGAATGCAAGACAGCTGAAAGAACAGGCCTCGTGGTAGCATCTCAGTTCATCCTCCACCTACTTTTTTCATTCAGTGATCAAATGAGACTATTAGCTGTGGTTGTATCAGGAGCATTGCTCAGCCTTCACATCCTCCCTCTGGACTCCGTGAGAAACGAGGCGGCATGCCGCGGGTACTGTGGAGAGTGGGAAACTCTCAAGGCTTTTTAAGCTGTAAAAATTGAGTTTTTAGATATAAATTACTTTGGTAAGAGTAATACCATTTCACATACTACCTATAGTCACAATTCATAGTCTCCTTTATTTGTCTAGAATAATGTTTATTTCTGTTGCTATTTTTAGACCACCGTGTGAAAAATATGTTATCATTAATTCTGTTGCTTTTCTTTATCCCTTCTCTGTACTTCTGTTATTTTTCATATATTCCTTTTACTGTGACTTGCTTTAAAATTTCTGATATAATGCTACTGGTATTTTAATGTTACATATCAGCTTGCGATTACAGTCCCTTTTTCTTATTTTAGAATTTTTTTTGCTAATGCTCATCCTATTTCTTTTATATAATTTAACTAAAATTTGTGTTAATTCAGAATGATTTGGATGAGAGGTATTCTGGTTAATAGAATAATACATATTTATTCCAGTTAATAGGATACTATATATTTATTGAATCAATATGCTAAAGTATCAATTCCCAAATAAGTCAAATTAAGCATACATAACCACTTAATGTTCATTAATTTATTGTTTAAGTCAGAAATCATTTATTATGTGGATCAAGCAGTGTTCTAGATATTGGGAAAACAACAGTGTCACAACATTTTTCCTCAAGAAGTGTATGGTCTACTTGGGGTGCTAGATAAGTATCATATAATGTGGCAAGTGTCATATGATGAGGATAAGAACATAGCACTCAGGGCACCTTTAGACAAACCTGTACCCCAGCCTTGGGAAATCAAGGATGAAGGCACATCTTGTTAAATATAATTTCATTTTGAATGATTCAGAGGACACTTTGGGGTCTAACAGTACTTTAGATTTGTTAATTAGAAACAGTCATCACTGCACTGTAGATTATAAAGGTGTTTGTCAAGAATTTTAGGTTGGGGGGGGTGCCTGGGCGGCTCAGTTGGTTGAGCGGCCAACTCTTGGTTTCAGCTCAGGTCATGATCTCATGGGTGGTGGATCGAGACCTACAAGGGCTCCGCACTCAGTGGGGAGTCTGCTTGAAGATTCTCTCCCTCTGCCCTTCCCCCAACACGCGTGCGTGCCCACACTCTTTCTCTCCCAAATAAATAATAATAAATCTTTTTTTAAAAGTGTTTTAGATGGAACAATGATACATATACCCTTTTGTCTGTATAGATTATTACATATTTCCTGCTCCTACCTCACCTTTTGCTTCATTGTCAAACTGTATAGCTTTTGCTTCCAATTTGACCATTTATCACTGTAGGACAGTCTTTGCTTTCTTCCTTCAAGTCTGTGATTCTTGGAATACTTTCATAAATCAACATCCACTTCATTTCTACCGGTACTCCTTATCAGTTGTAATCCCTTGTCTAACCCTTCAACTTGTTCTTTGCTGCATGCAGCAACTCTGGCCAAGTAAAAATACATTTTATCTTTAATGTAGTACTTTTCCCCCAGTGATTTTCCATTTCTAGGTATATAATGGCCCAGAGCTCTCTAACTCATCATTGAGAATCTTGAAATGGCAATAATTCCTATGTGTAGGAGCTCCATTTGGGGGTTTATGATTAACGAGAAGGCTAAATGAAGTACCCAACTACATTTTTGGTAGCCAGAGTGCTAATGCAGATAAAGATGTCTGGAGGTCATGACGGAGCCAGGACTTCAGTGCCATGAGGCTGGGGAAACTGTCTCATTTGCTTCCTCACAGAAAAAGCCCTTTCCTCAACACTTTACAGTATGAATCTCCACCCCGTTAGGAAAGCCCTCACCCCCTGCTCACAAAGTTGGCCCTGTTCAAGCATTTTTATACATTTCCTCTTACATGGCAATCCATGGAGCAAAATGAGGACTTGGATTCTTTAGTTTCTTTACCTCCCAAATCTGTGGACCCATCCCTAGATCCCCCAGTTTTTAGTCTTCAACCCACCCATAATCCCATGATGCCTCTGCCACCCATGAGATCTGGAACTGAAAATTAATTTTGTGGCTCTTGAGGTTTACTGAAATTGGGTACTTTCTCTCTGACGCATTAGTGGGAAGCTCTAATATTCTATGAGAGAAGTTTCACTGCAAGAGTTTGCCACTCCAGAAACAAGCGTGCTTCTGTTTTTGTTGGCCTTTCTGAAAAGCACAATACTAATATGTGTTTTCCCAGAGTTAACACATTTGCAAACTGAGTTCCTGCCCACTCCAGTCTCAGACTGAGAGAAGCAGCTGCTACTGGAATGAAGGAGAAACACCATTGAAGAGTGAGCTGAGCGAGAGGGAGGGCCCGGAACCTCCAAAGAGAGGTGCTGCCACTGATATCTTTCCCTCCACGGAGCTGGGATCACTTAAGCTTCCTGCCATCTGTGGAGATAACCTAGTAGGGAACTCTTCTCTCTCTCACAAGGGAGTTGTAACTGGCTTTTTAGTTGTATCTGGCTGTGTCTCTAACTAGGAACAGAGATGGCATGTACACTCCAACTTCAGTTCTCTCGTTTTATCATAGAATTGTTAAAAGGAAGGAGGGCAAGAACAGAGGACCCCTCCCCCAATAAATAGAGATTATAAAACTTCAACTTTATACCGACTTTAAGCTCTAAGTTGCCAAATAATTTAAAAAACTAAGAAAGAAAGAAAATAGATCTCTCCCGCCCAGTTTTCTGGTCTTTCCGTAGCATACTGATGTAAAAAACATCATCCTCCCTCCACCCACCAAAAAATATTCTTCCCACCCCAGAAGATACAGCATATATGTTTACAATTAATTAATCCCTTTGATTTCTACTTATCGGCATAAACAGTGAATCCCTCTGAGTGTGGTACATTGTGTTTCCAAATTGGCTACAACAATATTCCCCATCCCATTAATAGCTTTGTTGAGACCTAATTCATATACCATAAAAGTCACCTATTTAATGTGTACAATCCAATGGTTCTTAGTATATTCACAAGTTGTGTAACCATCAACTACAATTGATTTTAGAACATTTTCATTATACCCCCCCCGAAAAACTGTATACCCATTAGCAGTCACTCTCCCCTTCCCCTCTACCCCTTCTAACCCACAGCCCTGCACAACCACCCTCATTAGGAAAGCTCTCATCACCTGTTCACAAAGTTAACTCTTCTCAAGCATTTTTATGCAGTTCCTCTTACACGGGCAATCCATTGAGCAAAATTTCTGTCTCTGTAGATTTCCCTATTCTGGACATTTCATATAAATGGAATTATATAATATGTGCTCTTTACCAACTGACTTTTTTCACTTAATATAATGTTTTAAAGGGTCATCCCTGTTGTGGCATGCATCAATATTTCATTCCTTTTTATTGCCAAGTAATATACCACTATATGAATATACCACATTTTATTTATCTGTTCATCAGTTAATAGACATTAGGGTTGTTTCCATTGTTTTTCTATTTGGAATAATGCTACTCTGGACATTCATGTGTAAGTTTTTGTGTGGACACGTTTTTATTTTTCTTTGGTGTATACCTAGAAGTGGAATGCTGGAATGTAAGATGACTCTTATGTTTAACCATTAGAAGAACTACCAGACTGCTTTCCACAGTGGCTGCATGATTTTACATTTCCACCACCTGTGCATGAGGGTTTCAGTGTCTCTACATCCTCACCGACACTTGGTGTTATCTGTCTTTTTTATTATAACCATCCTGGGTGTGAGATGTTCTCTCACTGTGGTTTTCCTTTGCATTTCCTTGATGGTTAATGAGCTTCTTTTCATGCATTTATTGGCTATTGATACATCTTCTTTGGAGAAATGCCTACTTAAGTTCTTTGCCCATTTTTTAATTGGGTTATTCAGGCTTTATTACTGAGTGTTAAGATTCTTTACATATCTAGATAGGAATCATATATGATTAGCAAATATTTTCTCCTTCTGTATGTTCATTTACAATGTAATTTTGACATTCCTCTTTCATTGTGGACTGAATCTTCAGCCCGCTTAACCAAGGGCCATGTGACAGAAGTGACTCTGAATAACTTCTGAGTCTGTATCTTATGGGATCTCCAGATTATGCCTTCAAAATCTGAAGAACATCTTTAACTCTTGCTGCCATGCTGTGAGATAGCACAGCAGCCACATGGAGAAGTCCACATAGAGGAGGTCCAAGGCTCCCGGCCGATGGCTGTGACTGAGCTCCAGCCAAAGCCAGCATGACTGCCAGCCATGGGAGTGAGACCATTTGGGGCTTTCTGGGCACCCCAACAGCCCCATCAACGCAGGTGAAGCAGGAGAATCACACAGAGGAGCCCTGCTCAAATCCCTGATTCAGAATAATGAAAAAATAAAATAGTGTTGTGTGTTTCATAAAAATGGGTAACTGAAACACTGAGAAATCGACTAGTTGTGTCTAGTTCAGAAATAACAGGTTATAGTTATCAAAGAAACTTCTATGGAAGAGATGATGTACTTTGGTGTCATTGGGATCGTAAGTCTTGAATATTGTGATGTGAGGTTTTTCAGGCATTTAGGCAGTAGTGGCTTCTCAACGGCTCTATCACTTCAAATTTAAACCAAATATCTTGAGACTTTTACACACATCCAAAAGTGAAATATCCACCTCCCAAAGGATTCCGGGTGAAGTTTGTTGAGCTGCAGTTATGCTCAGCAATCCAGCTACTACCTAAGTACTCAAATCAAGAATCAGAGTTTTCCTCTCATTAATTCTTGTGGTTTGTAGATAAAGGGTAACGGACCAAAATTCTAGAACTCCTGTGGAATTTCCGCTATTCTGATAGTCACTCAGGGACAAGTCACTCCATCTCCTTGGAACTCCTCTTCCTCAGATTCCCACAGGGTGTGTGGAAGTGCTTTAGTTACACTCCCAGTGGGAAAGAAGTGAGAAAGGATGAGGCCATGGGTGGGCCTCCTCATTACCACCATCCCTTCAGGCAAAGCAGCTCTGCTTATTCCTGGCTTAAATATTGTAATAAAGGAGTCGTTATTTCAAATTATTGTTATTTTTTTTAAAAGGTGGAGTGGTATGGATGGATTGATAAATGGGTGGATGTATGGGTGGGTAGAAGGAGGAAGAATAATATTGTTTGAGAGACCATTTAATGGTATCCTTTCAACTCAAAAAAATTGAGTTTAACCAAAAGTGGCAGGTTGAGATTTATGAAGGGAGTGTTTTTCTTCTTTCTTTCCTAGTGGAAAAAGCTGGATGGATGAGTCCTTGTTTTATCATATATGAGAGATGTTTATCTCGGGAGGATTCATTAAATAGCAAGTGGAGAATAAATCTGGGTTCAGGTATAAAAAGAACTTTCTGGTCATGTAGGATATTAATCATTGAGATGGTTTGTAGATAATAAGCATTGTGTTTTCACCTCCTTAAAGATTATGAAAATTAAATATTTATCTTCCCACAATGGTTTAGATGACATCTGCCTGAAGGTTATATATAGAGGGTACCTTCCTGCTTCTAATTTATTAAAACATCTTAGAAAATCCTATATAGTCAGATGAACTCTTCTCTAAGATGGTACTTGCATTATGTCTCCATCTTGATAGTGTTAAGTATTAGGCAATTATTTAAAAGATACTAATTACATTGAATATGTTGTTCTCCTTCAAAATTTGTGAAAAGAAGGTAACCATTCTAAATTGATTATGATGTCTATTTGAAAACAATGATTGTGATTATCTTTGGCATTTTGGGGCCTATCATAGGAAACAGCCAGCTTAAACAGCAAACTTACAATTTTCCCTTTTTTTCTGTGAGCAAAATGTTGCTCGTCTTAGTTCCACGCTACTGGAGACCAGAATCCTCCCATTCATGAATGAAAGCCCAGAAATAGTAATAAGCATGGCATTCCAGCAGAGAGAGAAGTCACACTTGGCATTTTTATCTTCATAGTGTCTACCACAACTCCTTTATTGCTGTACCTCTATATTTCATGCATAAAGGAGGAAGAGGATCATGTTATCCTTTCTATCATTGATCTTTCTGTTGAGACTGACATCACCAGTTATTTGTGATGTGAATACCAGTCTCCCTTGCTCATTGCTCCACCTCCAAATTACAAACAACTTTCAGTCACTAAATAATCAATGGCTTGCCTGAATTTGGAACTTTAAGAGGAAATTTAACCAATTTGTGAACTCTTCCCTGGGTTCTTTCAGGCACTGGATATGACTTTACCAAACAAATACAGTCAAGGTTATACACACAAAGATGGCAGTGTTGATGGTTTTTTAAATATTTTTTTTAACTTGAGTATAGTTGACACACAATGTTGCATTAGTTTCAGACATACAACTTGTGATTCAGCTTCTCTCTATGTTATGCTATGCTTACCGCAAGTGTAGCTTGTTACCATACAGTGCTATTACAGTATCATTGACTATGTTCCGTATGCTGCCTTTTATTCCCGTGACTTATTCATTCTGTAACTAGAAGCCTGTATCTCCCACCCCACTTCACCCATTTTACCCATTACCCTCTCCTCAGCAATCATGTTTGTTCTCCATATTTATAGGTATGATTCTGCTTTTTTGTTTGTTCATTCATTTGGGGGTTTTTGTTTTTAGATTTCACATGTGTGTGAAATCAATCATATGATATTTTTCTTTCTCAATCTCACTTATTTCACTTAGCATGATGGCAAAAATTTCATCCTTTTATGGCTGTGTAGTATTCCATTATTTATATATATCACATCTTCTTTGTCCATTCATCTATCAATGAACACTTTTGTTGCTTCCATATCTTGGCTACTGTAAATAATTCAAAAAATATAGGGGTGCATATATCTTTTTGAATTAGTGGTTTCATTTTCTTTGGGTACCCAGTAGTGGGTATTATTGGATCATATAGTAGTTACACTTTTAATTTTTTGAGGAACCTCCATACTCTTTTCCACAGTGGCTGTACCAGCTTTTATTCCCACCAATAGTGCACCAGTGTTTCTTTTTCTTCACATCCTCGCCATCACTTGTTATTTCTTGTCTTTTGGAATCCAGCTATTCTGACAGGTGTGAGATGATATCACACTGTGGTTTTGTCTTCATTTCCCTGATGGTTAGTGATGTTGAGTACCTTCTATTATTAATTTTTTATTTTAATTAACATATAGTGTTCTATTAGTTTCAGGTATACAGTGTTGTGATTCAGTAATTCCGTACATTACTCAGTGTTCATCATGATACGTGTACTCTCTGATCCCCATCACCTATTTCACTAATTCTCCCACTTACCTTCCCTCTGGTAACCATCAGTTCATTCTCTATAGTTAAGAGTCTGTTTCTTGGTTTGTCTATCTTTTTTTCCCCTTGCTTGTTTGTTTTGTTTCTCAAATTCTATATGTGAGTGAAATCATATGGTTTTTGTCTCTATCTGACTGTCTTATTTCACGTAGCATTTTACTCTCTAGCTCCATCCATGTTGTTGCAAAGGGCAGGAATTCATTCTTTTTTATAGCTGAATAATATCTATATCTATATCTATGTCTATATCACGTCTTCTTTATCCATTTGTCTATCAAGGGACGCTTGGGCTGCTTCCATAATTTGGCTATTGTAAATAATGCTGTAATAAACAGAGTGGTGGTTGTATCCCTTTGAATTAGTGTTTTTGTATCTTTGGGTAAATACCCAGTAGTATGATTACTGGATCATAAAGTAGTTCTATTTTTAACTTTTTGAGGAACCTCCATACTGTTTTCCACCATGGCTGCACCAGTTTGCATTCCCACCAGATGTTGAGCATCTCTACATGTGTCTGTTGGAAGATGGCAATGTTTAAAATGTTCACATAGTACTCTCATCATGAAACTTCTTCAAAGTTTCCAAAGTAACACCCCAGCCAGCCAGCTGTCATCTTTCCTCCCATAGCCCTGCCAGAACGAGTTTGCCTGACAGACCTTAATAAGCTCTGCTCTCATGCTTGGCATATATACTCAGTAAGAATAAACAACACAATGTACTGTAGTTATTCCTTTTATATAAATAAGACAGTAATATTATGAGGAAAACATCCTCCAATTCCATGTAGTTTTTTCACTTTAATCAAAATATGTACTAGCTGCAGAGCTGAACATTTTAGACATGAGTGTCTGCTCCTTACAAGATTGCTTTTCAGAGAGGGTGATGTGTGTGACTCATTATCAGCCCCAAAGACACTTCATGGCAGGGCTCTGAACATCAGACTTCCTGCCTCTAGAGTCCAGCTGCTCACAGTTACAAGTGTGAATATCAGAGGCAGAAAGTTTCAAACTTTCATTCTATTTTTTCAGTTTACCAAATAGGAATCTACAATAAGCTGGATTGCTCTGGTTTGCATAATACCGTTTCTTTGTTCTCTCATTTAAGCACTTTAGAATACTTACCTCCCCACCTTCATCTTTCACTTTTATGGCCTTCTTTGTAGTGATCTGGAGTCCCCAATCTAATATATGACTCAATGTAATTCAGGAGTTTTGACATACGGATGACAGACATTGTAAGGACACAAGAGGAGTTTAGATATTGTGAAGTGCTGGTATGTCTTGGCTGGGAACATCCAAAAACAAAATTATTTAATAATGGAGCACACTTCCTGCTGCTTTTATAACCAAATTATGGAGTGTGGCTTGTTATGATGATGGAAAGGACATCTTTAGGAAGAACTAGAAGATATTGCACTATTGGACAGAGTTGAGGTGAGCAAACTTATTCACTAAATTAGGTGTCCTACTGGGTTGTTCTTCCAATGCAAAGACCCTCCTTATTTTTGCTAGGCCCTCGTGAAATCTCATTCCTCTTATTGTACTAAATGATCCACTCAGTGACAAACTGATAAGAGTTTCAGCACCCAGGACAGTTCCTTGCCTGCTATAGCTGCTTTGTATTGAGAGGTTACAACTGTATTTGAGGTTTAGAACTCTGAATTTGAGTCTCACCTTATAAAAGTGTCAGAACACTCAGAAAGATGAGATGGTCTATAATGTAGTAATGTGGGAAGATTTTTGTAGGGTTGTCACATGTAAAAAGTTAAGGGGAAGAAAAATAACTTTACTCTCAGATTCAGTGGCTGGGACCATGTAAATTTAAAAACATTAACAGGAAAAAGTTTATTTCATAAGCGCATGGAGTGGTCTCACAGAAATGAAATGAAAACCCCAAAGAGGTGGCCAGACCTGGAGGCTTATACACCACTTTAACAACAGGGCAATACATTTGCAGATAAGTGTCCAGACCAAGGGAAATGTTATTGAGCTTCTAGTGGTGGCAAATTCTGGGAAGGTAAATACGTGGGCAAATGAATGTAAGATAAAGGTTATTTCAGTAAGGGTGTTAGTTGGTGCCATTTTCTCTTTCTCATGGGAGAAGGAGTGAGGAACCTTCACAAACAGAGATTCATGCCCTACCTTTGGGTAGATAGGGGGAGGGTGGAGAGATTTTTCTCTATTTACTGTTTTTAAGTTACTTTCAGCTCAAAATAATACCTATGCCAATGTGGCATGTTTTGGGATGGCATATTCTGATCCCCTTCATCACATGTGAGGGTAACTGTGTAAATGTGATAGATATAGCGAAGATTTCCACCAGGAGTTAAACATCAGGATCAGAAGACTCATGGGATTAAACATATGAATGTAATGGATATGGAAGTACTTTCATCCAGACATAAAACATTGTATTACATCAGACAACTTAATCACATGAACAGCCTGTAAATGTCATGGGTCTTGGAATGCTTTCAGCTAGAAATCGTACCTTTGAGAACATCAGAGAACTCAGAGGGGAGAAAGTATAAAGATGATGTATGTANGGGAAATTTTCAGCCACATGTCAGGACTAAGAAAAGAGCAGAACTCAGAGAAGGGGCTACCGCCTATTAAGATCATGCTATTAAGGATGTTCCTCGGAAGTTCCTTACTATTCATAAGAAAACTGTCTTAGTCTGTTCAGTCTGCTGTATGAAAAATATCCAAGAATGGGTGACATAAATAGCCAGCATTTTTTTCTCTTAGTTCTGTGAACTGGAAAGTTCAAGATCAAGGGCTGGCAAATTTTGTTGTCTGGTGAGAATCCACTTCCTGGTTCATAGATGGCCATCTTCTTGTTTTGTCCTCACATGGAAAGGGTCAAGGGAGTTCTCTGGGACCTCTTTCATAAGGACACTAATGCCATTTATGAGGACTCTGCTTTCCTGACAATCATCTCCCAAAGGCCTCCCCTTCCAAATACCAGCACATTGGGGATTAGGCTTGAATATAGGAATTTTGGAGGAACAGCTACAATCAGTCTAGAGCAAGAACTCACACTGGAAGGAGACTCTTAAAATATCTGTAGACAGTTTTTCAGCCACTAGCGATAATTTAGGCCTTCTTGGACATCAGGAAATTCTCTGAGGGAAAGAACCAGTGAAGGTAATGAATATAAGAAACACTGTATAAATCCAACCCTCAGTAAACTTCCACTGTAGAGAAACACAGAAAGTAATAATAATGTGAAAGTTTTTTTGTCAAAAGATTGAATCTCACTAGGTAGAGAATGAGGAAAATCTAAAAGTAGTAAATGTATGGTAACTACAGCCAAAAGCCACCTTTCTCTGGGCAACAGAAAATGTATTGAGTGGTAGAGAGCTCATAGTATATCAACCAGATGAAAAATCTTATGAAGGTAATGAATTTGGGAAATTCCAACAGAAGTCAATCTACAATAAATTCTATGTGGTAGAATGTGGGTATTGGTGTTAAAATAAGTCCCATGAAAGACTCCTTCATCCTTTATATTCTCTGTCTCCTGTCTCTACACTGAAGATGGAAGAGTACCACCACATGGAAAGAGTTGGGTTCAAGAAGTACTACACAGAAAAATTCCTTCTTCTAAACAGTCTGACTTTTGTGAAGAAGAAAAAAACTTATTCTGTACTGAGCTGTTATAGGTTTGGGTCTACTTGTAACTCCCATATCCTAGATATCTCAGCTAGCACAAACTATGAATATGACCCTTTGAAAAGTGCCACGTTGGTATGTATCAGAAAAGCCACGTGGGAGGATCTGACAATATCCTCAATGACCATTAGCTATTAACCATGACTCCTTTTTATGATTAGTCAAGTAAATAATAGGATTTGTTTCATGTTTCTTTATGATTATGTATCTTTTGTAGTAATACAAGTGTTGAGGATATCGTAATACTTCATACCAGGAATCACATGCTGTTAATCAGTCCCATTGATAGTGATATTAAATTGGATAATATGGGGCGCCTGGGTGGTGCAGTTGTTAAGCGTCTGCTTTCGGCTCAGGGTGTGATCCCAGAGTTCTGGGATTGAGCCCCACATCAGGCTCCTCCGCTAGGAGCCTGCTTCTTCCTCTCCCATTCCCCCTGCTTGTGTTCCCTCTCTCGCTGGCTGTCTCCATCAAATAAATAAATAAATAAATAAATAAATAAATAAATAAATAAATCTATCTTTAAATTGGATAATATGGTTAAAAAAAAAAAAAGAACTCTGAATTTCTAAAGTTCGATCCATGATCAAACTTCCAGGCTATACTGCCTCCACAGCAAAATCCAAAGAAAGCACTTTTGCCTCATTATGTGGTATTATAGGCAGAGAGTTATTGAAAAATCAAACATGCTCATTCTGCAGTTGTCTGCTGCTCTTGCAATAAAGGAAATAAGGAAATAACCATAACCATGAATTACCCAAACCAGATGTCCATAATCCATTAGAGGTGGTAAATGTATGACCCTGCTCAACCTGAATCATCAGAGTGGGCAGGGCTTCTAACATTGCTCTGGGGTTGGGGAAACTGTGCTCACAGGTAACTCTTGAATGCCTTGAATGGAAAAGCTTAGAGTGCCTGCAGAGAAAAAGCAAAGGCTGGGGTATATGACAGTGAGAGCTGTTCTCTTGTCCTCTGAAAATCAGATACACATGGCTCACTCCTGTTCTACATCAGTGCTGGTAATTGTACATGGGTATGGAGTCTTATTGTAGGTGATGTTGTATTGGTACATTACCAAGCAAGCCTTAAATAGAACGGTTCTTTATTGCTGCAGCTACTACCCTAGACAAAACGTTCCATAAATCACTTCCATATTCAGCTAAGATAAAGCACCAGAAATCAAAATACAGCACTGCCTTGGCGTATATAATCCTCAGATACTGGCATTTTAAATCAAGCTGTAGAATTTGACAAGCAACAAAAATCAAATGCTCAACGATTTTTTTTTTTATCTGATGATGTACCAAGGATCCTTTTATATTTACAAAATATTTCTTGGGGGAGATCTCAGTGATGATGTAAGTAATATTTACTTTGAGCCTGTGTTGTTGAATACTAAATTTAGTTAATAAATCTTCCCTTGTGGTCCCATCACATAAATATTGTCAACAGTCCCATTGCATATGCAGAATTGTTAAATCATTACAACCAGTAGTAGTGTTTTTTGATCATTGGAAATAGGTGGCCATGTGTGATGTGTGTTGGGGGTGGAAGGGGGGTGAGAGGGCAGGAGGAGGAGAAAGAGAGAGAGAGAAATTTTCATATTACTGAGTTGCCCTGGAGCTAAATTTATGTTTTTTCAGCTAAAATTAAATGTACCGTTTTCATAGGATTTTTCTATGTAATTTTAACTAAAGGTTAGTTCTTTTTAAAGAAACTAAGAACTGACCCCAATTCTACTTTCATTGATTAGTAAGGTGCCTTTGGACCCTTAGGCCGTAATTTGGAGAGACTACATCATAAAGAGGAATGTTTCTTGATATCAGATATGAAGCAAGCTTCTCAGATCCAGAGGACCAATGACTCTCCTCAGCACAGATCATATCAATGTTGACTTAAGATATGTAGGAAATATTCTTTTTCTAAGTGTTTGGGAATATTGCAAGAGAAAATACAGTCTTGCCTTCTGTCAGATAAATTTTGAGTTTTATTCCTTCGTGTCATTGGAATACTGCCACTTAAACAACTGAAAATATAGGTGCTACCAGCTGATGACCAGAAAAGTCTGTCTCGCCTTTACAGGTTCAATGTCCTCCCTTACTTATTCTGACATATTGGACCTGTCTCACTCACCGCTCTTTGTATTCATGGCAGAATGCCATTGGATTCACTGACACTCATGTGTTTTTGCATGGTGTTAAGGACAGATGAGGGTTCAGTAGCTCCCTACCCATTGCATCTAAGCACATCTTCTGGAAAGTTAGCTGCTGGCCTGGTCACCATTCATAGTTCTGCCTCTTTACTCTGCAGAATTTGTGGTCCTGTAGTTCAGAATGATTTACTTTGTCTCTGAGGGCCACAAGCCAGGTGGAGTAGCTTGCTGCATTGGCAGTATTTATAGTGTAGGTAGCAGCACCTTACATCTTCCTCAAGAACTCTTTGCCTGCCCTTTCCCAAATGGAAGCTGGTTAGCACGCCTTCTGCTTTCTACAACCCTGCAGAGCTGATGCTACTCCAAGCTTGGCTTCAGTACTGATGTAGTGGCTGTGTTCCAGCTCATCACTCGTGACGTACACTTGCCAATTGATGCATAAAATGTGTTGAGAAAACTATTTAAGAAGCTACTTAGGGTAGCCAGAGCCAGTCTGTATCCGAGCCATATTGGCCCTTAAACACAGTCCCACCTCTGTAACCATCAGCTGACTCTTCATCTTGATCCAGTGTTGATGCTGTATTGGATGGGGTTCACTTCTGACTACTACACCTAAGTAGGGAATGTATAAAATGGACCACGTGCATTTTTTAACATCACAAATGCCTCAAGAATATGCGTACTTCTTTGGGCGTTTTCCTTCTCCTGCAGCTATTGTCAACACGTCGTGTTATTTTGACATCATTTGTCAAAGAGCCGACAAAGAACTAAAGGTTTCAGCTGTCCCTAGTCATTCAGTTAGCTCTGACCAAGAAAGAAGTCTCAATGAGCATAGAACCTCAAGAAGACATACAAGAGAAATAAAAGACAAAGTCCCTGCTTTGGAGGAGTTTGTGATTGACTGTCAGAGTCTTGACAGACTTATAAAGAAGATTTCAAACATTTGAAATGCATATTTTATATTGCACTAGCACCAGGGCCCCAGAACTGCCAAGGGCAATTGCAGGACAAATGAGCAAATCATATGTGTTAAGGTTCACGTGGAAAGATTTTTTTAGAGAAATTGAATGGTAAGCAAGGTTTATAAGGTGGTAGGACTGATTCAGAGGAGGAAAACAAGCATTCAAGAAGGAGATAATCACATGCAAAAAAGGCATGGATGGTTATGAGAATTAGGTCACCTTTGGGGCAGGAGTGGGGGGGCAGCATGCAGATTTGGGTGGAGTAAAGAATGCTGGCAGGAGAGAAAGGAAAACTGAGATTTCTGAGCAAGAGAGAGACCATCAATGGGAGGTCTGGAACACCATGCACAGGAGTTGAATCCCCTAACTCAGCCCCAGATGATTCAAGGCAAGGAAACAGCTCCATTGCTTTGTTTTGCATTTGCCAGGTGTTGTGGAGATACTTACTTACCTGATCTTTTCAAGTTAAAGCCAGTTCTTTCTCAAGGACCTTGTCTAACACTCATGGTCTAATTAGGAGAGAAAAAACACACAATAACTTGAACTGGGAAAACTGAATATAAAGAATTACTATTTATAGCAGGGGATTGGAGCAACGAGAGATTGGCTAGTGAAAAAGTAAAGAGCTCTAGAGAAGATGAGAAATTCAGGTTATAGAGAAGTCAGTGTGGTGCAGTGATGGTGGAACATGCTTGAATCTGCCCTTGGGTGCTGGGAAAAGCTATTCACTAGGAGGTGTCTCATCTCCTCTGATATCTCTGTAAAACCCCTTACTGACCACACTTAACCTCATACTAGCTGACAAAGAAAAGTATTTAAAATGTCCATCTCAATTTTTGCAGAGCAGGCAATGAAGAATGAATTTTCAGCTGAGGTAATAAGTTGACAACTGGAACTCCTTAACTTCTCATTTCCTGAAAATTTACCAATGTCCTCGTATTTAACTTATCCTCTAAGTTATTTGTGCCTGATGAAATCACATCTCTTTTAGGAAGAAAACAATGAAGAGACCTCTAAAGTCAGCTTTTCATATACAGACAGCAGTAAAATTTGCAATCATCCCAGTCCTAAAGAGCCAAATAACTAAATTCCTGCACATAATTAAGTTGTATAGGACCGTTACTAACACCACTATCTGAATGTGCTCTTCAGGATGTACACATTATTATTATAACAAAAGGAGAGGATTTGATGGTTCATTTTAAACTGTGTTATGTGAATTCTTTAGCCTAAAGATTACTACAGTCCTACAATGTGAAGCAATTTCTAATATATAACTATTATGAAATAACCCGATTATATTTAAAAGGTGAACACCTATTTTATACATGTTTTCCAAGAAATTTGATTCAGTCTCTCAGTTTTTGATACAGATAACTTTTAAATTAAGTCAAAGTTATATACAATTCAGGTCACAGTTTAGATTAATGATATCTAGCGATAGCTAATGATACCATTAAATGATAAGGCTATAGAGATGGAAACTATGGATATTACGCATGTAGCTGGATAGTCTCAAAAATGCCTTGGGGCGCCTGGGTGGCACAGCGGTTAAGCGGCTGCCTTCGGCTCAGGGCGTGATCCCGGCGTTATGGGATCGAGCCCCACATCAGGCTCCTCCACTATGAGTCTGCTTCTTCCTCTCCCACTCCCCCTGCTTGTGTTCCCTCTCTCGCTGGCTGTCTCTATCTCTGTCAAATAAATAAATAAAATCTTTAAAAAAAAAAATGCCTTGAGCACATCAGAGTAGGTGTTTTTGCAGTAAATACAAAGGATGATTATAATGACGACAATGATGATAATGATGTCTAGAGACAATTTTTAGTGTTGTGAGAGGCTTCTGAAACCTCCCTAACCTTGGCTAAGGTTTCTGTTTTGGTCATCTGCAAGTTACTAGATCTCTCAGTGTCAGATGCTCTCTGGAAAACATCAATCAATCTGAGTGCTAAACGTTTGGAAGCATAATTCAGTAATTTGTCTTGCATTCTGAGTTCCTAGATTATATCCGACAAATAGAACTTTCTAGGGAAAAACAGTCATTCATTCCAAAACTGATAACTAAGCACTTCCTTGTGACAGACATTTTGTTTGTCAGCTCAAGCTGCCATAACAAATACCATAGAATGGATGGCCTAAGCAGCAGGGATGTATTTTTCAGTTCAGGAGGCTGGAAGTCAGATCAGGGTGCCAGCACGGTCAGTTTTGACTCTTGGTGAGAGTATTCTGCCTGGCTTGTAGATAGCCTCTTCCCACTGTGTCCTCACATGGTGGAGATAGAGAGCTCTGGTGTCTTTTCCTCTTCTTACAGGGGCACCAGCCCGATTGGGTTAGGACCCCACCCGTATGAGCTCCTTTAACCTTAATCGCCTCATCACAGGCCCTGTCTCCAAACGTAGTCACATTGGGGGTTAGGGCTTCAACACAGGAATTTGGGGGTGAGGGGGGCACAGTTCAGCCCATAGGACTAGGTCCTCAGGATTCCTAAACTATTAGCTGCAGAGTGCCAGACACTGTGCTAAAAACTACCATGCAGTCACTGAATCCTTACTATGACTTTGAATTTAGTAATAACATAGATAACTTAAGGTCTAATAGGTTAATTAAATTGTCCAAGATGAGAAAGCTAGGTAAACTCAGAGCCCAGATTCAAGCTCAGCTCCTTCCAACCGCAGGGTTTGTGTTCTTTCCAGTTATACCTTATTGCCTTGAAAAATACATCATCCAGGGTGTCTGGGTGGCTCAGGCATTAAGCATCTGCCTTTGGATCAGGGCGTGATCCCAGCATTCTGGGATTGAGCCCCGCATCAGGCTCCACCGCTTCTTCCTCTCCCACTCCCCCTGCTTGTGTTCCCTCTCTTGCTGGCTGTCTCTCTCTGTGTCAAATAAATAAATAAAATTTTTAAAACAAAAAAAAAGAAAAATACATCATCCATATATTATGAGCAAACAACTTATTAAGACTAACATTTTATTCAATGAGTTGAATAGCTGTTTTGACCTGTGGATACAGGTAATTTGTGGAATTGTGCCCTTGTCTTTTTGATCCTGTAACTTATGACTCTTCTCTCCACACACACACACACACACACACACACACACAAAGACAACAGAGAGAACAAAAGCAGAAGCAAAAACTTTATCTTGAATTAAACAAAGAGACAAATACCATCCTGAATGATAAAAATATCAAAGAGAAAACAAATAGAAGAATGGTAAATAAGTTATCCAAGAAGAGTAAAGTCGATCCTCTTTAACACACACACGGGGAGGAAGGAAGATGACAAGCCAACAAGGGTCTCTTCTGTGGGTGTCTTGAAAAGTCTTAGAAATTGGAGACGTTGAACACCACAGGAGGAAGGAGGCTGAAAAGAGGGGAGGGTATTTAAAAGTCTGTATAAGAAGTAGATAGAACCCCTCAGAATTTTACCTCCACCCCATGTGAGTAAGAGACAAATTTTCCCCCACCTCCATAGAAAATGTAGTTTTTGTCCTGAAAAACACGAATCAGATATGGTCTGGATGAAGGATATCAAGCACCAAGGAGAAAAGAGTGTTGGACTTAAAAAGAGGGAATTAAGTCCACTTTCTAGTGAGCAGTGAGACTCTTCCAGTCTTCTTTCCCACCCCAGCTCCAGCATAGTGACATCCAGAATCATATCTCCTAAACAGAAGATTGTACGATCCTTGCATGAAGAAATGGAACCACGCCAAAAACTACAGGTACTGAAATGTGGACATTCCCCCCAAAATGCCAACTGGCTATCCTGTTGCCCTAAAGTAAAGCCCTCTAGTATACCAGTCCTGCCTATAACCCAGAGAACTTCCGAGAATCTTTTTGGTGCCTCACTCTTAGATATCAATGGACACAAAAGGACCCTGTGACATTTGAATAAAGTCTCTAACATGAAATACAGAAACTAAAACTAATAAACAGAAAAACAGAGCTCAGGGGAAACAGAAACAGTACTGAACAGAACAGAATCAAATGTCAAAGAAACTAAAAATGCTCAGAAAGCTAAGAGAAGAAACACAAAATAAGAATAAGATGCTATGTAGAAAAAGGACAATTAAAGACTAAAGAAAAACACTTGGAAATTTTAAATGATGTAGCCAAATAATGTCTTTCAATGGAAGAATCTCTCAGAATATAGAACAAAGAAAGACAGTATAGAGGGAGAAAATGTAAGAAATTAGACTATCGATCCAGAATGCCCAAGATCCAACTAATGTGAGTTACAGAAAGAGAGGACTTAGAAGAGAGTGAGGAAGAAATTTTAAAAGAAACAGAACAGCATTTCCTAAGACGATACTAATTTCTAGTTTGAAAAGGCTACCAAGGACTCAGACAATGAATGAACAATGGTATAACCCAAGGTACATCATAATGAAATTTCAGAACACCAGGGAGAAGGAGAGGATGCCCAAAAGCTTCTGGAGAGAACAAATGGACAAAATGTAAAGGAAAAGGGCTGAAATAGTATCCAACCTCTCAACAGACACATTGGAAGCTGAAAGACAATTGAGCAATGCCTTCAAGATACTGAAAGAAAATGTCTGTAACCAAGAATTCTATGTCCAGCCAGCCTATTGTGTAAATGGGAAGGTGGAAAGGACATTTTCAGGCATGCAAGAACACACAAAAAAATGTATCTCTCTGCACCATTACTCAAGAAGTTACTGAAGAATGTAGTCCACATAACCAAAGGGAGTGAACCAAGAAAGAGGAAGACAAATGGAGATCCAATATGGGAAAGACATGAAGGGAACCTCCAGTATGAGAGTCAAAGGAAGCCCCAGCATGACAGCTCTGCTCCTGGTCAGAACACAGCCAGTCAAGATGGGAGCAGGAAACCAGCAGAGGGCTCTAGGTGGTATGTGCCCAGGGGAGAAACAGACCAAAACACTAAATAACAGATTTGACCATGTAGAAAATCATACTGAGAAACATTTTATAAATTTGTTGGAGGTTGTGGAAAGACAACCAGATGTTTCCCCAAAAAATGAGTAAATAAAAAAGGAATTATTAACTCTAGGAACAATAAAATATAATTCAAGAGAGGAAATGGAGTCATATTAACTTTCTGGTTCAGCAGTGAACAATTCATACATAGGCATTATAATGAAAACACTGAATATGTATGGACCTAACCAAAGCTGAAGTCTAATTATATGGGAAACAGGGGAAGACTATCCACTTATCATAAAGGAAATTCAGCCTTTTTTTTTCAGTAGTCAGTGTCTAAAGCAGATATGTTAAAAGGTAATAGTATTTGTACTACTTAGGAAGAAGGAAGTTAATGCCAGAAGAAACGGCTCAGCGTTGAAAGGGATTACCTCTGAGGGATAGGAAAAGATAAGATGGGGTACCAAAGACTGATATTTTTTATTGTAAGAGTTGTAGCACTGTTTGACTTTTAAACTATTTGTATATGTAATATTCTTATTAAAGTAATATTTTTGGGGGGGAAATGTGGATAAAAATTCTCACTTCATATCCAGAGCAGTATTTTGAAGTGGGAGGGAATGTTTTAAAAGCAATGCATTGGAAACTATCATTTGGCTCTTGGAAGGAAACCAAAAGCCACACATATCAGAGATGAATATTTACTTATCTATATACCAGATTCATGTGGGTTGATCACTTGAATTCATGTATATAAAATCATTGACATCAAATAATTACTCAGCTATACATTTGGAAATGCACTGGAATTTGCAACTCCTTAATTATTCTGTGATCCTTTGCAGTTTTAAGGTGTTGGGGAAGATATTTTGGATTACAAATAGACTGACGGCCAAATAAGCCTCAGTTAGAGTATCCAGTACTAGCATCTGTTATGCAGAGTCTGTCCTCTCTCCTCTCCAGCAGAGCTGGAAAACCTGCCATCCATACATGACACGGGGCTTTCTAGAGAACCAAAGTTCTTGAGGATTTTGCATTTTTAGGAGCAGTATACATGAATTCCAAAGAAAAGTGTGTCCTCTTCCCCCAAATAAGGAAACTTTGAACAATTATAAACATAATAGTTAACTCTTGACTGATTCTGCTACTGCAGGGAATTGCACAAATAATCTAAAACACTGAATGGAAAATATTTGCTTGGTTTTGGACCATATTACATGATTTTAGAAGCATATTTACCCCTTCCATGATGCTTCTTTTGGTTGACTCATATTAAAGACAGTTCACTTTCACAAGTGAACATACGCTGTGGGTGAGGGAGCAAGAAGGCAAGCTAAGTTGAAAGTGGGACAGGGGGGCACCTGGGTGGCATAGTCATTAAGCATCTGCCTTCGCTCAGGGCGTGAACCCAGCATTCTGGGATCGAGCCCCACATCAGGCTCCTCCACTAGGAGCCTGCTTCTTCCTCTCCCACTCTCCCTGCTTGTGTTCCCTCTCCCACTGGCTGTCTCTATCTCTGTCAAATAAATAAATTTTAAAAATCTTAAAAAAAAAAGAAAAACGTTTATTTAAAAAAAAAAGGAAAGAGAAAAGAAAGTGGGACAGGGAATGAGTAAGTGTATGTTGACTGTGTTTTGGTATCACATTATTTCCCAGACAGTCTCTCTTACTTCCAAGTGGAATGCCAAACAACTTGAGAAGAAGCGAAAGTAAAGAAAGTTCGAATGTGGAAATATACCAGGCTTGTGATCCCCGGCAATGCACAAGAGAGAGTTGGCACTATCCAACTTTAGATTATCAGTCTGTGCGTGAAATCAGAATCATGAGTAGCTTCACTTGAATGGGAGCATGCTACCTCCTTCCTCATGCACCGTGGAAAATATAACATGCTCAGTAAATATGGAGAGAGGATACATGAGAGCTAATTGTGTTATCAAAGAGGATCTGCCCTATTATTTACAGAATGATTATCTCCCAGTAAGTATATAGCCTTCATTTTCTCCATTTTCATTTGACGTCAACTTGGGAACCAGAACTGGGTTCTACTGGGGAGAGGATAGTACTTCTTGTTGTTGGCAATTTCCTTTAAGTGAAATATGATAGGATTTCTCTGGTGCTAATTGCTCTTTTTCGCTGATGTGCTCTGGCTTGTGGTTTCAGTGACAAATTCGTTCTTAAACTGAATGGGGAAAGCTTTATACAAAAGGAAAAATAAATGAGAAAGATTATAAAATTCCATGTTAAAATATTTACAAGACTACTCATTCACACACTTAGAAGATTGGGTTCTATCAGACCTTTTTTAAATATTGCACTTCTATATTGAGATATAATTGGCATATAATTCTGTGTATATCAGAACTTTCTTTTATTATTTACATAGAAAAAAAGACTTCCTCATGAATGTGATGGTAATCTGTTGTCTATACCTCAGTATGTTAGCCATTGTCTTCGAAGTAATACATAAGTGATGAAAAATAACCCAAGTTTTATAACCAAACATAACAAAATAGACATTAAAAACAATAAATCTTTCAGTTACTGCTCTTAAATTCCTCAGGAGCAATAGTTAAAATTCACACTGAGATTTTCTACGGGCCTGTTACTGGTGAGTTTCACAAATTGGTTTATTTTCTCTTCCTCCCCCGGAGTAATCTGGTTGTTCTAGAATAAATATGGTAGAGAATAAACATTAAATAAGAATGTCTCCAACTGAAAATTTTTCTTTACTTCCCTCTCAATTTTCAGGGCCCCGTACATCTAACGTTTACAGAATGAAGCCTCTCTCTTGGGAAGTTTCTCTCCTCTTTCTCCTTGTTAGCCATAGATGGGGGTGTTTTTTCCCCTTCCATATGGAAATTGAGCCACTTTTTACCACCACCACCCATTTTTTCCCATAACCTGGGTCCCACTGTGCGCGCAGGGCGTGATAGGAGAGGATTGGAGGACATCATGCTTCCATCTGCCCCCAGAGCCGATTGTAAGACATCTGGTGCGAGTCTCAGCTCTGAAGATTTGCCCTTCACCAGCTGGCATTCCGAACGTTCAAAGATGATCAAACGATAACCCAGCACCTGCTCTGGAGCTGTTGTTGTTCTTAAAATCCTGTAATATACAGTGATTTCTCTCCTTAGTTTTCTCTGGTTTTATGAAGTTAAAAGCTGATCCCTTTTTTAGTCTAACTTCAGCGATATTTAGCCAAGGGTTTTTTAAGTTTATTACTTATTATCTCTTTTGCCTTTAGATCTTTTTCAAATAAATTCACCGTGGTCTCTATTCTGCAGAAGGGGGCATGAATGCTTGCAGAGTCTGAAGTCTAAACTTCAGATAAAATTGGCTCGTCCAGGAGACATTTCTCCTCCACATCGCTTGTGTTGGGGGCAGTCTTGACTTTTTCACCCAGTTTTTCTTATGATTGAGAGAATCTGTACGGTCATTGTTGTTCCAGTCTTAACGACTTCTACTACAGGGTCTGTTATACATAAGATAAAATACAGTCTATGTACATCATACACATGATTATCGTATACGTTATGATTCTTTCCTATGCATTTTCTTGAACGGGTTCTAGAATTTTTTACACTTATCTTGCATTCTCCAGGGTAAAGCTAGAGCAGTAGGAGAAATTGAGTGCCCTATGGAGAAGTGTAGGTCAGAAGCATTTACCCCTGGTCACACGCTGGAATCACCCGGAGAGCTTAACAAATTATTGATGTCTGGAAACTTCTCCCCCTCCCTGCAGAGTTATTAAATCATTTGGTCTGAGATGCAGCCTGGCATTTTAAAAACTCCCCAGATGATTTCAGCAGACGACTGAGGATAAAAACAGCCGCATTTGTTTAAATTTAGATTCAAGCCCCCCTGAACAAAAATCTAACACAGGGCTCTATATTCAGTCTACAGCCTCTAAAAATGCCAACACATAGCCCATTCACAAACTCTCCACCTTTTTTGGTGAGAATTGCAGGATTTTCTTGGGTGGCTGTTGAACCATGTTCTTATCCACAAGAGACCCTGAGAAATCTATTAGTGAGCCCCTATAAGCTAACGTAGTTCAAATCCAAGCATCATTCATGGATATCAACTACTAGTTCTTTGCTGAGTGTTACCTGTAGTAGGAGACTATACCCACTGATAAAACATTTCCCATTTTTGAATTGACAGTAGTCAAAATAACTTGTCACTGAATTCACAGATTAGTCAAAATACTAATTATCAAGTTTCTCCTCTATCACCAGACAAATATTTCACTGACACAGTCATAAATTACAATTGCAGCTTCTGAGTCTTTCCATTAGACTCGAGACCTGTGTCTGTTAGAATGATCAGTCCCATGGCTGTAGGTGCAAACTTCCCGCATCCTTCACAGCCTCTCCCCTGGGGGGCTCTTGTTTAAACACTAACCTGAGCGCAACCGGCCAGCACCCTAAGAGTTCTTTAACTTTCTTTAATCCAACGGTCCCCAGGAACCCTCTTCTTTACCTACTGCCTGTAACACAGCCACAAAAGCAGTATTGGGTGATTATAAGCAAGCTGACATCCCCCCAAAAAGCATAGATTAATCAGCAGTAACCATGCCCGCTCTTGGGAAAGCAGGATCTAGAATTGGCGGTAACAAAACTGCGCTAGTAGCATTCTCTTGGTAGAAAGACAACTTGCTATCAGGCCACGTGTGTGACTTCCAGCAGCAGTAATGGCTTTCTCCTCAGCCATTAGAGCCCCGCTCAGAACTGTAAGCGAGGCCTTGGGGCGGACTCACCTCCCGGCCTGCGCCTGCTCCTTCCCCGAGAGACGCCTGTCATCTATCACAGCGGTTTCCTAGCCCCAGCTGAACATTAGCATCACCTGCAGCAACTTCTAAATTACAGGCGGCCCAAGCTTCATGCCTGATCAATTGAAAAAACCCTCTGGGTATTGGTGTTTCTTAAAAGCTCCCACATGGTTTTGACATATAGCGTTTCAAATCACTACTGACCTGGGTCTCACCCCACCCCTGCCCCGTCCCCAGTTCTCAGACCTTGTCTCTGCCCTGATCTCCAGAAATGCTCCCACCATAACAGAGAGGCAACCAGCCAGGCTTTTCCGTTGAATCTGGATTGTCTAGATTTTCCTTATTGCCTCATCCATGTGGGACCAGCCTACGCTATGCTTCTTCCACACCTGCGGAACAACCTCGGATACTTTTTACCTGGTGGGCTCAGTCGCTGCTAATGAGGCTGCCAGCAGAAACAGCTCTCTATCATGAAGCATTTTGTCCAACTCTTGTTTTTTAAAAACTGTGCTCTAACTTGATTTGCAGAGATGAATTGTGCCCAGCAGTCAAGCTCATGGTGAGCTTGCTCTTCCTCCTGTTCATTATTCTTTTCAAAAAGGACAGCAGGGACACAAAAATGAATTAGAAGCAAAACTGGAACAAGGGTGGCTGGTGTGTCTGTAATCCAGGCCTTAGTTAGCATTTGAAACAAGAGCGGAGGCAGGGAAACGACCCTTGCCCACACCCCCCACCCCCCGTCGGGTATTTGGCAGAGGCCAAGTGTCCAAGAGCTCCATGGCTAGACATCCCAAAGGTACAGCAAAGGCTTCTTTTCCAAAATGTTCGTTTTTGAAAATTTTATTTTTAACATGTTTTGTGAATTAAATCGGTTTTATCTGAAGGTAAATGTTGTGTACATACCTGAAAAATAGAATGAGACATTTGTTTGAATGGAGAATAGACTCCAAAAGGCTCTCATTATGAAACAGTATGCCCATGGCATCATTTCTGTGTTTAATCAAAATTCAGTAGTCGGAAATCGTTTTCTTTCACATGGCTCCGTTTCTCAAGATTTAAGTCAGTTCCTAATAAGCAGTTGCCTGGGAGCACGTGTTACCTGGTGTCCAGGTTCAGAGCACAGTTCCAATCTGGGGCCTTGTCATCTGGCCAAGGGGAAGAAATAGGCATTCCCACACCTGCTGGGTCTCCTGGACTATGTGTTAGTTCTTTTTATTTTTTTCCTAAAGATTTATTCATTCATTTTAGAGAGAGGGGAGGAGGGAAAGGGGAGGATCTCAAGCAGACACCCTGCTGNNNTGAACACGGAGGCCCCTCACCCCCACGCTTGATCTCATAACCCCGAGATCATGACCTCAACCGAAAACAAGAGTCGGAGGCTTAGGCGACTAAGCCACCCAGGGGCCCCCATGTTAGTTCTTCTACTCAGGTCACCTCTTCCACCCTCAACTCCTCCATCAGAGAACTGCCCTGGTAAGCATGGCAGCCCCAACTGAAGAAAACTTGGGCCAGCTTCAAGCATGCGTTGGTTCCAACTTTCCTACCACTTCTTGTGAGGTAGAGTCTGTGTTTGAGGCAGCATAGCTCACAGGTGATACCTCCGGCTCTGAGTTTAAATCTTGACTTCTTCCTAACCGGGAGCAAGCAATTTATTGAACATACCTAAGCCCCAGTGTCCACATGGATCAAACAGGATAGGCCTGTTGCAGGGATTGAATGAGGAAGTATGCTTGGTAAGAATGCAGTTTATTTTATAATTGCTATTGTTAGGTTTTTAAGAGCATTTTTAAATCTGGAAGTTTTTAAAAGTTTTTTCCCATACAATCATGAAATGAATATAAATGCTTTTATACAGAAGCACTGACTGGCTGTACTAACATATTTTTGGTTTTAAGAAACAAAAACCAACACCAGCTTGCTTAAGCAGCCTGAATTACTAGGAGGACACAAAGATGTTAATAGAATGCAAGGATAGGAACGCAGCCTGGAAAGGACCAGAGCCAGGGACTGCTCTGTGATTCTCATCTTTGCTCTCATTCTCTGTGCACCTGCTTCTTCCCTCTTCACTAGACCAACTTGATCTCCTCCTTAGTCATTTAGCAAAACTTACCTGCCAACAGGCCCAGCCACCAAAAGAAATCAAGTTGGTCTCTTTCAATACCAACCCTAAATTTCTAGATACAGGTCTCAGATTTCCAGACCAGTCACTGAGGTCAGGGCAAAGCAATGTTTTGGGGGTTTTTTGTTTGTTTGTTTGTTTTATTTTTTGGTTTTTTAGAGGGGGGAGGGTCAGGGGGGAGGGAGAGAGGGCGAATCTTAAACAGGCTCCATGCCCAGTGCAAAGTCCGAGGCGGGGCTCAATCTCATGACCCTGAGATCAAGAACTGAGCTGAAATCAAGAGTTGGTCGCTTAATCGACTGAGCAACCCAGGTGCCCCAGGGCAAAGCAGTGTTTTTTAAATGGCTGCTGAGAGCCTACCACTATATGTGGTCCCTGAGTAAGTAGAGTTCTATAAAGAAAGAGTTGAGGAAGATCTTTAAGTAACTTGGAAGACACGGCTAATTTGCAGTTTAAATGATCATGGTTCATGTTGCAAACCAACTTTATTGTAAGGAATAAATATTTTCCATCTTAAATACAACCCTTTAGAACTTGCATTGCTCCAAAGAAGGTTTACCTACCTCCAGGGATGATCCAGAAATGTGACTGGTAGAAATCTCCCTGGAAGCAGAGTTTTGCTAAATGATTGGAGATGGGGAAGAATTTTATGTAATGCTAAAATACACATAATTATTTGTGCAAATGACCGAGTTGTAGGTGGGAACACTCAAATGTAATAAGGACGTCAACTCTCCCTTGGTTAATATGTTAATTTAGCTCAAACACAGTAAATAAAAGGATGAAGAGCCCCTCTCCCTTTTTTGAAGTAGATAAGGTAATTAGGTTGAAATTGAAAAACAGACAAGCAAGAATAGTTAGGGAACGTCTGAGAATGATCTGTAATTGGGAGCTAACCTCAACTAGATTTTATAACATTATAAAGCCTTAACAAGTAGCATGTGTGGTACTGGTGCATAAATAATCAATTACACCAATGTAATTGAGTAGAAAGCTCAGATATGGGCCCCAGGACAGATGGGATTGTGTGTGTATATGTCAACTGTACTTCAATAAAATATTATTAGTTTCAGGTATACAACAGTGAATCTACAACTTTATGTTATTCTATGCTCACCACGAGGTAGCTGCCATCTGTCACCATACGATGCTATTACAATACCATTGACTATATTCCCTATGCTGTACATTTCATCCCCATGACTTACACATGCTGTACTAGAAGCCTCTACCTCCCATTGTCTTTCACCGGTTTTGCCCATCCCCCCATTCCCTCCCCTCTGACAACCATCAGTTCTCTATATTTATGGGTCTGTTTCTGCTTTTTTGTTTGTTCATTTGTTTTTTTTAGAGTCCACATATAAGTGAATCATATGGTATTTGTCTTTCTCTGTCTGATTTATTTCACTTAGCATAATACCCTGTAGATCTATCCATGTTGTTGCAAATGCAAGATCTCATTCTGGTGTGTGTGTGTGTGTGTGTGTGTGTGTGTGTGTGTGTGTGTACACATCTTCTTTACCTATTTATCTATGGATGGACACTTGGGCTGTTTCCATATCTTGGCTATTGTAAATAATGCTGCAGTAAACACAGGAGTGCATATATCTTTTTGAGCTAGTGTTTTCATTTTCTTTGGACAAATACCCAGTAGTGGAATTACTAGATTGTATGGTATTTCCATTTTTAATTTTTTGAGGAACCTCCATACTGTTTTCCACAGTGGCTGTACCAATTTGCATTCTTACCAACACTGCATTTAGGGTTTCTTTTTTTCCACATCCTCGGTAACATTTCTTATTTCTTGTCTTTTTTAGCCTAGCCATTCTGTGTGAGGTGATATCTCACTGTGGTTTTGACTTCATTTCCCCAATGATTAGTGATGCTGAGCATCTTTTCATGTGTCTGTTGGCCATGTGTATGTCTTTGGGAAAATGTCTGTTCGGGTCTTCTTTCCATTTTTAAATCAGATTCTTTGTTTTTTAAGTGTTGAGTTGTAAAGTTTTTTATGTATTTCGGATATTAACCCCTTATTGGATATATCATTTGCGAGTTTCTTCTCCCATTCAGTAGGTTGCCTTTTTGTTCTGTTGATGGTTTTCTTCAATGTGCAAAAGCTTTTTTATTTTGGCTTTTATTTTTTGCTTTTGTTTCCATTGCCTAAGGAGACATATCTAGAAAAATGTTGCTAAGGCTCATGTCAAAAAGATTGCTGCCTGGGGCGCCTGGGTGGCTCAGTTGTTAGGCGTCTGCCTTCGGCTCAGGGCATGATCCTGGCGTTCTGGGATCGAGCCCCACATCAGGCTCCTCCACTGGGAGCCTGCTTCTTCCTCTCCCACTCCCCCTGCTTGTGCTCCCTCTCTCGATGGCTGTCTCTATCTCTGTCAAATAAATAAATAAAATCTTTAAAAAAAAAAAAAAAAAGATTGCTGCCTATGTTTTCTTCCAGCAGTTGTATGGTTTCAGGTCTTACATTTAGATCTGTAGTCCATTTTGAGTTTATTTTTGTATTTTGTGTAAGGAAGTGGTGTCATTTCATTTCTTTGCATGTAGCTGTCCAGTTTTTCCAGCACCATTTATTGAAGAAACTGTCTTTTCCCCATTGTGTATTCTTGAGTCCTTTGTCATAGATAAACTGACCATGTAAGCATGGGTTTATTTCTGGGTTCTCTATTCTATTCCATTGATCTATGTGTCTATTTTTGTGCTAGTACCATACTGTTTTGATTACTATAGCTTTGTTATACAGTTTTAAATCTGGGATATGATACTTCCAGCTTTGTTGTTTTGTAAAGATTGTTTTTGCTCTTCAGGGTCCTTTGTGGTTCCATACAAACTTTAGGATTATTTGTTCCAGTTCTGTGAAAAATATTATTGGTATTTTGGTAGGGATTGCATTGAATCTGTAGATTTGGGAGGATAGTGTAGACATTTTAACAATGTGAATTCTTCCAATCCATGGGCGTGAAGTATCTTCCCATTTGTTTGTGTCAACTTCAATTTCTTTCATCAGTGTTTTATAGTTTTCACAATATAGGTCTCTAACCACCTTGGTTAAGTTTATTCCTTGGCATTTTACACTTTTTGGTGCAATTGTAAACGGAATTGTTTTCTTAATTTCTCTTTCTGTTACTTCACTTAGTGTATACAAATGCAATGGATTTATGTTCATTAATTTTGTATCCTACAATTTTTTTGACTTTATTATTTCTAATAGTTTTTTGGTAAACCCTTTAGGGTTTTCTATGTATAGTATCATGTCATCTGCAAATAGTGAAAGTTTTACTTCTTCCTTACCAATTTGGATGCCTTCTATTTCTTTCTCTTGTCTGATTGCTGTGGCTAGGACTCCCAGTGCTATGTTGAATAAGAGTGGCCAGAATAAATACCCTTGTCATGTTTGTGATCTTAGAAGAAAATCAGTTTTTCACCATTGAGTATGATGTTAGTTGTGGGTTTACCATTTACAGACTTTATTATGTTGCAGCTCCTCCCTCTAAACCCACTTTGTTGAGAGTTTTTTGATTATTAATTCAATCTTGTTACTAGTAATCAATGTGTTCAGATTTTCTTTTTCTTCCTGATTCAGTTTTAGAAGATTGTGTATTTCTAGGAATTTATTCGTTTTTTTCTAGGCTGTCCAAATTTTGGCATGTAGTTTTTTGTAGTAGTCTCTCATAATCCTTTGTATTTCTGCAGTGTTGATCATTACTTTTCCCCTTTCATTTATGATTTTAATTATTTGTGTCCTCTTTTTTTCTTGATGAGTCTGGCTAAAGGTGTATCAATTACATCCTGCAAAGAACCAGCTCTTGGTTTTATTGATCTTTTCTAATTTTTACCTCCATTTCATTCATTTCCACTCTGATCTTTATTATTTCCTTCCATCTGCTAACTTTGGGCTTTGTTTGTTCTTTTTTTTTTTTTTTTTTTTTTTTTCCAGTTTCTTTAGGTAGAAAGTTAGATTGTTTATTTGAGATTTTTCTTGTTTCTTGAGGTAGGCTTGTATCATTATAAACTTCCCTCTTAGAACCGCTTTTGCTACAGCCCAAAGATTTTGGACTGTTGTTTTTTTTCATTTGTTTCCATGTATTTTTAAATTTCCTATTTGATTTCTTCATTGACCCATTGGTTGTTAGTAGCATGTTGTTTAGTCTGCATGTGTTTGTGCTTTTTCCAGGTTTTTTTCTTGAAATTGATTTTTGTTTCATACCATCTTGGTTGGAAAAGATGCTAGATATGATTTCAATCTTCCTAAATTCATTGGGACTTTTTTGTGGCTTAACATGATCTATTCTGGGGAATGTTCCATGTGCACTTGAAAAGAATGTGTATTCTGTTGTTTTTGATTGGAATATTCTATAAATATCTTAACACCTAGATGGGATTTTTGTATATGGCTAAGGTAGTATTGCAAACGGTGGGGTGGTCTACTCAATAAATGGTGTTAAAACAACTGAGTGGAATTGGGAAACAAAAATAAAATTTGACTCACATCTTACACCATATATCATAATAAATTAGAAATCAAAGAATGAGGCCATGAAACTACAATAAAACACTGAAAGAATTTTTATATAATGTCAGAGTAAAAAAGGCCTTTCCAACTATGACTTAAAATCAAAGAGCAATAAAATAAAAAGTTGATGTCTTCAAATATATGAAATTCAAAAAACCTCTCAATGGCAAAAAAAATCAAAAAATGAAAAACAAACTGAGGAAAATATTTGTAAATCATATCACAAAGAGCTAAATGTGCTGATTATATAAAAGAGCTTATAGAAATCAATAAAGAAAAATGAAGCAGAAGGAAAACAAAGGATATAAAAAAATCACAAAAAAAGGAATTACAAATGGCTTCAATAAAAATGGCTTGACTGAAAAGATGTTCAACTTCACTCATAATAAGAGAAATGCAATTAAGAATTGCGCAGAGACACCATTTTTCACCTATCAATTAGCAAAACTTCAAAAAATTGATGACGTAATTTGTTTGTGAGACCATGGAGAGATCAACTTTCATACGTAGCTCATGCAGAATAAATTGGCTCAATTCCAAAGAGTGAGATACGGCCATATCTATAAATTGTAAATGTGCGCATCATTTGACCCAGAAATTGAAGTTCTGAGAATTGATCTTACAGATAGGCTTGGAAGTGTAAAAACTGTATGTAAGGTTATTCAGTGCAGCAAAAAATTAGAAATTAAATGTCCATCAATTGGGGACTAGCTAAATAAATGATGGCATATATATACATAGAATGCAAAACGATTGTGGATTAAAAAAAAGCAAGGTGCAGAATAAAGTGTATCATGTGCCTGTCTATATTTTTAAGGGGGTTAGAGAATACATGTGTACGTGCACTTGTATTTACTTCGTTATTCTCTAAACATCTCTGAAAGGATAGACAAGTGACTGAAACTTGCTGGGATCTCATTGGCAGGGCGATAGCAAATGGGAAGGTGGGCATCAAGATTTCATGTTAAGCTGCTTAGACTTTTTATGTCTGAGCTATGCACGTGTATTATAATCTAGTCAAAACTTTGAATAAGTATCTCTTTAAAGAATAAACATATGTTGGCATAAAATATAAACTTTGCCTAAGTTTAAAAAATAAAACAGAAGTCCTTTTTTTTTTTTTTTTTTTTTTTTAGTTTAGCAGTTGCCTCAACCCCCAATGGGCAGTCCAAACACTTCCCAACCTCAGTCCTCACTGGAATCCTTCAAAATCAATTCCCTCTAGTTGATCATAGAAATAAGATGTTCAACTGAATGATATCTGGTCTTGTCACCTGAAATATAATCACCCAGTAAGAAGAAATTTTTAGAAATTCCTTGGTGAATATTCTGTTTTCTCAGAATCTCTCACAATAATTGTGTTCCTGACAAAAAGAGAGTGTGAAGTGATTCTGTGGAAGAAATCATTTATAAATACGGAAAAATGTTTCAAAAAAAAAAAAAAAAACCAAACAAATCGAACTCCCCTTGGGATGTGATAGGAGGCATTTCTGCTCTGAGGGAGTAGATTTTCCGTACCGCTGCTCTTCAGGACCGGGATCACGCTCAGTAAGCAGAGGATGCGTCACCGAGAGGCCCCAGCCTCCGGAAACAGGAGGCTGTCTTCTGAGACAAATCTGAGTTTGACTCCAGGCACTACCTCTTCCTAACTAGGTAACCAAAAATAAGATACTTTATCTCTCTGAGCCTCATTTTCCCTAGTTACATAAGACAGGGATAATAACGCTGCTGGGGAGTACAAACTTTTTCTCTGCCTTTTAGGTTCAGTCAGTGGGGGCCTATAAATTTAACAAACAAAAGACAGATTAGCAGGAGAAAAGGAATATAAATGTATTCACATTTTTACAGGCCGGGGAATTCCCAGCAAAGAAGCAAAACTCGAAAGAAGTGGTTAAACTCAGGAGCTTATATACCCTTCTTAACAAAGGAAAGAAGGTTTTGGGGCTTCAAGGGATGATAAATCGTAGAGAAGTGACTAGGACGTAGATGAGGGAACTAATGGGAGATCAGGAGTATTTTAGCAAGATTCCTCTATGCAGACTCATCCCGGTGCGGCCTCTCCATCTCCAGCGAGCTGCTCATCCTAGTACAGCAGAGGGGGGAAGTTTATTTCTTGTTCTCAGGCGGATGTGGGGAAGGCAGAGAATTCTTTCTATATCTGTTGACTGTTCATCGCTTCCAGTTCAAAATGATCCTTATATCGAAGGGCATGTGTGGGGATGGCATATCCTGACCTCCTTAAACGCCGATAAGGCCTACTGCTGTCAATTATATGCAGCAACAACCCCAGTGCCAGGTGTATTTTAAGTGCTCAACGAATTGTTCAGTTTGCAAACGTGGATTTTAAAAAGTTTGTTCACTTCCACTTGGATTGCTAGTTGCTCACCAATTATTTTCTGCAGCACACTCTGTGTGCTATTAACATTTTTCAAATGATCATCAACATCATTGTAAGTGAAGAAAAATGGTGCTATATGTGTATACAATGAGGACTTATGATTCACAGTTTTATTTCTGTGAAATAGAGTATAAAAATTGGCAAACAGAGAGAAAAAAGATCTGAAAACTTTTTGGCTGCATTATCTGGTTTCCATTGGGAAAATAAATTCTAAACTCAACGAGAAAATTGTTTTAACTGGGAAGACTCTCCAAGTTTACTTCTAATGTGTATTGTACTAAAACAAATTAAATGGGCAGGCACAAATTATAGTTGTCCTAATCAAACATAAATATAATTATAGGAGATTGTGCTACTGAATGTTTATATAACCTAAATCCTTAGTCTCTAAGTTGATTTTCTGCAAGTATATTACACTTAGAATATAGCAATGAGATCTGAATTATCAGCTCACTGTTAATAGAAACTATTTAATTTATTCAGTATTCAGCAAGCTTCTATTGAATAGCAGATTCTGTGCTAAGTGCTAGAATACAAAGATGAATAAGCATAGGGCCTGCCCCAAACATCACCTCGTGGAGCCCCTAGGGAGCTGTGAACATGAATATCTCAATTCAGTTTACAGAGCACTATAGTGCCATTAGAAACAGGCATTGATTATCTTGGAGTCAAAGAGCCTATCCTATGCCCAGTGAAGATCCCAACAGTCTGGAAGTCTCAGGGAAGTCTTAATCATTTACTTCTTTTCAATCAGCCTAATGAAAGCCTAAGTCTCCCTATTTTTTTTTTTTTTTTTTTACTATCTGTAATATAATTGTTGAAATGTATGAGTTGTGAACCTAAGTTTTTCAGGAACAAAATTCCTCTCTCTGGACCAGCTCTGGAAAGTTTTCTCCTTAGTTCCTAAAGACTCATGTCCCCCAACACCACAAGCAAAATGGCCTGAACTAAGTCAGGTTTATATATTTCCAACTCAGAGTAGCTCTGGACCTCTGCTAGCTGGATTTGGCTTGAGCTGTGATTCCTGCCTGAAGAAAGTATTCATTCAGCATCCAAAGAAATTTAATGAATTAGGGCTGGAATTATGAATTTGAGTTCTACAGACATCTAGAAAGGGTCCTGAATAGCCTGTGAGTTTGTCTTTCTGTTGTTTCATTGTTTCTTAGCACATATTTGCAGGGTTTTACCCTAATCAAATATTCATTTAAAAAGTGTCATACTGTATTTAGAAATGCTTTCAGTGCCTGTAGCAGCACATTCAACTAGAGTGGCTCAAAGAATTTAGTTTTCTCATGTAAAATTGCCGGAATTTGTTTCAACAAATCTATAAAGCCAGTGCAGAAATCTTGATTCTCTGGTCTTTGTCCTCATAATCATAGATGGCTGCTGCAGTTCCTGCCATCATTTTTATGTTCCTCTGGGAAGAAGGAAGTCAAGGAAGGGGCAGCATTTGTATCAGGAAAGCAAAAGTTTCCCAGGGAGCCTACATCAGGCTTCTGTTGAAATTTATTGAGCCAGAGAGGTAAAGGGAGTTTGGAAGGGCATGAGTCAGCCAACCATCAGAGTCTGCTCCTCATCGCCCTCATGGATGCAGTGGATGATATTGAAATAAGTGGTTAATTGGCCTCAATTGTCTGCTAGTTAAAACAAATTGACTCTTATTGGCAGTGATATCTGATTTCTGCAGGAGGCTTCCAATGAACTGATTGGAGAGTGAAATATATATCATTTCTGTTAGATATTTAGATGTGTGTTCTCCATCTTTTTCACTGAGTAGGCTGGGCCATTTCCATCTGATGAATCAATATCATTATTCCTGTACCTCTCCTACATAGGAAGCCAGTGGCAGAGATGTGAGTCCTGACGAGTGCTGTTCCAATTCATGGGCTGCTTGTATTCATAAGAGTGACAGTAACAACTCTGTACTGAGTGCTTATCCATTGCCAACCCCTGTGCTCAGAAGTGAGCTTACCAGGGATGGCCTCTCTGGGCACTCCAGTCAGCCATATTTCCTCAATCCAAAGATAAAGCTCTCAGACGATGTCTACTATGAATATTTTCTCTCCCCTCACCTGACCCCCACCAAAAGGAAAGCTGTCCTTAAATCAATGAAGTGTCTTTCCATTGGTGGCATCACAGAATCCAAGAACTATGGTATTATTCCCACTTGAGGACACAAAAGCTTGTAAAGGTAAGGTAAGTTCTGGTAACTCACCCAATGCTTATCCCCAGCTGAATATGAAGCTTGTGTGATCAAGCCCTGTACCATTTAATTTATTCTCCCTCAGACTGACGTGCTACTGTGCGATATAGAAATGACTGTATAGAGAGTGCTCACTTTGTGCTAGGCACTGAGCTGAGTACTGGTCGGAGGGAAGCCCATTTCATCCTTCCAGCAGCCACCCAGTGACTACTGGTCCTAGTGAGCCCGAGTCCCATCAGGAAAACAGATTCTCAAAGTAAAGTTCCTTGCTTAGATGAAAACCAACTTATCTATTCCCAGGTGTCATGCCCTTTACCACAGTGTGGTACTAGTTCTTAGAGTGACACATGGGAACATTTAATTTTCCTCTACTTGACATGACTTCTCAGTTCTGCAGCCCAATCCCTAGGGACCTCTGTGGACACATCCTGGCCTTAGTCTTTTTATGTGACTTTCCTTCCCATGTTTCTTTACTCCTGTATTCCAGTAGAGTGACTAGGTTAACTAGCAGAATTCACTTTACTGCATTAATTTGAAGAGCAGGGAAAGGCACAGGGATTGATGCTAGGAGTGACAAAACACTTTGCAGGCCCCTAAAGAATTCAGTATCTGGATGCTGCATTTCGGGGAGAGAGGCAGGCAAATGAACAAACAGATCTGTCCAAGGATAGAATCCAAGCAACCCTGTCTAGGAAAACCCAGGAGTGCTTCCTAGAAGAAGTGGCACAGGCCTGTTACCACTCAACGGCAGAAAAGGGGAGAGGGGCTGGTAAAGAGGCAGTGTGTGCAAGAGCCCTGAGAACTGAACAAAGTTGGTCAATGGCCAGGGCCTGGCCTGGAGCAACCTCCCAGCCAGTGGGAGCAGGAGACCAACCCAGAAGGACAGAGGTCAAATCATGATGTTTGCAAGATTTGGTATTTGGCAATCTAAATATAAACTCTTGTTGAGAGGGCACAAGACTGCCAAAGGCACTGAGGTCCAGGGAAAAAGATAGATTTGTGTGTGACTAGCACAGAAGTGTGACATGAAGGGGAGACGCAGGAGCAAGGAAGGGACTATAACATCCCAAATGGAACACGGGCTTTGTTGGGGGAAAGGGAGGGCGGGTGGGAGTCCCCTAAGATGCTGTAACAGTATCACCGAATCTCTGACTCACGCATATGGTGAGTGCTTCACACAGACCATACCTGGGGGCTTGTTAGAAATGCAGAATCTCAAACCCACCGACGATGCTGACATAACCTCGCGTTTTCAATAAGATGCTCAGACACCTCACGTACCCATTGAAGTTTGAGAAGCACGGCTCAAGCACATGAGGCAAGCGGGAAAACCATCTCGAGGGGGCTGTTCCAAATCCCATCCAAGCACTGAGTCCCAGCAGAAGCCTTCACAAGAGCAACTAAGAGGGAACATCTGCCATCACCCACGTTAGAGCAAAAAGGAGGTGCCACGTGCTGTGTGCAGTGAACTGGAGAAACCAAATGTAGTAAGAGGCTGCCGGTTATTAATAAATAATAATAAGATCTCCAGGATCTGACCGAGCCATGCTCTGGCACCATTGCACACATCCCCAGCAGCGTCAGAAGATGCTGGAGACAGTGAACTCCCCAGTAGCAGGGTGACAGTGGAAATCATTGTCCTCACCGCCTCTTCCTCCTGAGCACACAGCCCCTTCTAGCGAGAGTGAGCTAGCTAAATGTCTTGAGTTAATGAACCTGGAATATTAGAGAAGCATTTCATACAAGGTCAATAATGACAGCTATATGTAAGCAAACTTCAATTATTCCATTCAGATTGGTGAATTCCTTGCTGAAAGCATTGTTTTCATTACATTTGAGTGACCCTCGAGTTTGGAACCTTCAAAACGCTTTTACAGCCTGAAGAAAGTGAGCATTCAAGTGCTACAAGCTGCTGATTACCTTTTCTCGTGTCAACACAGACCCATTTGGGGGGTGTAGAAAATCCACAGTGTGGAGGGAGGGCTGCTGTCGACACTGGAGCGAGGCGATAGAAGTCAGTGGCAGGAAAAAGGGACACGACTGTAAAAGCGAAGCGGACAGTCGCTGAAGGTGACTCAAATTCCTATGGAGCGTCACAGCAGAACTTCTGAAATGAAGGATTCCTGTTGCCAAAGAGAGTCTGGTTTAAAAAAAAATCAGACTCGATGGCGACTTGCTTCAATAAGAGTCTGTCTTCACCTCAAAGGAGTTTTAAGAATCTAACTAACTGTCTTCATGTGACAGGGTCACTTCTGAGTGACACTGAGGTGAGGACGCAGCCACGTAAGAATAAGTCAGACTGCATAACACCACATGGGGTCCGGAACAGGGTGAGTTTGAACCAAGCCACTCAGGGAAGTCTGTCAGATCTTTGAATACATGGGAAAGAGGCTACCCTTTTCATGGGCCACCCTGAGAAGCGCTTTCCCTGGTGATGCAGTTTCTTTTGCATGAGCTAAAAATCAAACGTCCTCAACCTCCAGCCTGGTAGAAATTTGAACAAAGACTGGATTGTCTAAGATACTTACCGCCAGTGTTCTGAAATAAAGATTTTTAAACCATAGGCTAGGAGGATGGAAGGCAGTGTGAGCTGCATGAACGCAAGGCGCGGGCAGGATGAAGGATCTGTGGAGAAACACGTCTGTGCAGCTCTGAGCCCCAGGGCCTTGGCACCTGCTCCAAGGTGCTTCTGCGTCTGGCAGCAGATCAAATGCTCACCGTGGCACATGCCCTCAGCAGTACGGCTTGCGAAGAGGAGGGAGGCAAAGTGCCTGTCTGTGTTTCTCATAAAAAGCTGAGTTAGAGACAAAAGATCCAGCATCATGGTTTCTTTCACGGAGGTGTACAAAAGAAAGTGATGTGAGCCGGATATTCTTCCTTCCGTCCAAGCCTGTGTACAACGATCCATTTCTGACTCCATCCTCGGTGCGTCCAGCCTATACCACCATTTTGGTCTTGCCCATGAAGCACATCAAAGCATGTATTCTAGAATCACTCCGCCTCTCACTAGCAGCGAGACCTCTCCGAGCCTCAGTTTCCTGATTTGTAAATAGTGATAATAATTCCAGTGTCACAGGTAAGTGACACCACATATGTGGGGTGTCTTGTGTGGTTTTTGACCCGTAGTAGATGTTCAGTAACTGGTAGTTACCTCCTCTATGTCCACCGTATGGTGGAGAGGTTTTGTGATATGATGTGGAAAGGGAGCAGGAGAGAGGGCTCTGAGTCTCTGAGGTTGGTAATTAGGTTCTGGAAGTTGCTTTTAACTAAGAAAGGAAATGTAGCAGGAGGAACAGGTACGGGGTGAGATGTTTGGGTTGACACGTGCTGACTTTGAGAGGAGATGTTGGAGACTCTGGGAGAGATGAACTGGTGGCCTAGGACAGTAGATGGTGTCGGGTGAATGCACAAAGCACGAACAAGGGTATGCAGGAGCATCTGGGTGGCTCTGTCAGTTAAATGTGGGACTCTTGGGACGCCTGGGTGGCTCAGTTGGTTACGTGTCTGCCTTGGGCTCAGGTCATGCTCCCAGGGTCCTGGGATTGAGTCCCGCATCAGGCTCCCTGCTCAGCGGGGAGCCTGCTTCTCCCTCTGCCTGCCACTCCCCCTGCTTGTGCTCGTTTGTGTTCTCTCTGACAAATAAATAAAATTCTTAAAAAATAAAAATAAAAAAATAAACATGGGACTCTTGATTTCAACTCAGGTCATGATCTTGGGGTCCTGGGGTCAAGCTCTGCGTCAGGCTCAGCACTCAGCTGGGGATCGGCTGGTCTCTCTCCCTCTGCCTCTCTGCCCACTCATGTGCGCACATGTGCTCTCTCTCGGTCTCTCTTTAAAAATCAATAAAATCAGAAGCAGTGAATGAAGGCCACTCTAAGGGGGAACCAAAGTTTGGGGTGGCGTCAAAGAGAGGAAGCCGGACACTCGTGAAGGGCGGGCACCTCTGATTCTGCTGTGACTACTGCAGTAGGAAATTGAGTCCGGGGTATAAACTGAGGAGTGCCAAGGTGACTGGAGTTTTGAGGGAGAAGGAGTGGGCAGGGGGAGAGATGGTGGGCTGCCAGGGAAGTGTCTGTCAGGGGAGTGGAAGATTACCAAATGCAGGTAAAGGCGTAGGTCAGTGTGATGAGGCCACGTGGGTTTGCTCACCGATGCTTATCGAAATTAGGCTTCTCGCCTCCCACAGGGACTGGGAGATAGGGGTCTTATCTTTGAGAGTTGCTTGGAACAAACAGTAAATTCTTTTGGCAGTCTGGAGTTTTCCCAGGCATGCTCATAAGAAGGGGCTGGGTCAACCCAAGGGCATGGCCTTAGAAACATGCTAGAGTCTGCTCAAGTCTCCTAGTGGAATGGGGGGCGGACAGAATCCGTGCTGAGTGTCTGCAGGCCTGTTACAAGAGCACGGAAGAGGGGCATGAAAATGTAAAGACATTTTTAAGCAGAGTGGAAGGATCCGACAGAGAAGGAAGATGGAGCCAGAAACTGAGGACAGGCTAAAACGTGCAAGTGACCAAATACACAGGTTGGGGGTAGGAGGCATGGAGGGACCCTTAAGTCTCACAGGGCGATGTTCAAAGCAGGAGTCGCCCAACTTTCTCTGCAAAAGGCCACATAGTGAATACTTTAGGTTCTGCAAGCCCTATATGGTCCCTGCAGAAACTTCTTTTCTTAACCCTTCAAAAATGCAAAAATAACCCTCGGGACACCCGGGTGGCTCAGTTGATTAAGCATCTGCCGTCGGCTCAGGTCATGATCCCAGGGTCCTGGGATCGAGTTCCGCATCGGGCTCCTTGCTCAGCCCAGAGCTTGCTTCTCCTTTTCCAAGCTGTGGTTTGATGCCGTGTGTGTGGAGGTCACCCTTTTCACACCTCATATGTACACAGAACTTTGATGTCCCACCCGCCTGTGGGGACTTTCTCCGAGCATTCACCTGCAAAATTTCATCCCTTCCTCCCAGCCAAGAAAAATAAATTACAACCTCATCTACCAGATGCAGAACTAATTTGTTGCTTGGCATCCCCCCAAATCCTCAGGCCGGATTCATTCCATCCAGCCGCATGCCAGCAGCCTCCCTTCAGAGCCAGGTGATGCTGTCTCCTTGGAGACGGCACTTTTTTGCCCACTACTTAAGCTTGATTGGGAGCAACTTCCTGCATGACAACACTCACATTAAAAATATCTTAGGATGGCACCTAAGGTCTGCCCATTCATTGCGTGCCAAGAAATTCCTGACTTGCTTCCAGAAAGAAACCACCAGTAGGCAGTTCCAGGTCCCCTTGGATTGCAACTCCACATGTAATTTAATTAATGGGTTTCTTAGTTGCATTATCTAAGAACAGAAAAAGAAAAGCAGAGGCAGTGATGGTCCCCAGCATCACGCTAGGACTTCAGCCCTGTGTCCTTGGCAGAAAATCCAAGGGCTGACCAAAGGAATTTGCTCCTTTCAGGTAATGATGTCTGAGAATGTTGTTTGTTTCTTTTAAATATTCTGATGTGTTTCTGGGACCACAGGGTTTAGGTGGGGTGCCATGAATAAATGATTTTCTGAGCCTTGTACCCTCTGCAGTGCACCTCTCGGAAAACCAGCATGTCGTGGTGGGAATGTTCCAACCTGGGAATCAGAGTTGGATCTGAATCTCGGAGTCAGGTATTTCCGTCACCTTGAGCGAGTTACCTAATTTATCTGAATCACAGACTTCTCATCTGTGAAATGAGGATCATCGTGTGTATCTTGCAGGATCATCATGAGGATTAGACGTGGTACTTATAACCTACCAGATGAGGCATCCAGCACCAGAAAACATTCAGTAAATGGTTGTAATAATAATATTAGTAAGGTCATAGGGTCTCATTTCAGAAAATATAAAAAGAAACTAGGTGCCATTTATCCCCATCAGTCTGGATATTCATTCACCTGAAGATGAATGGCTGAGTACTGTGATTTTTTTTCCAAAGTCTCTTTCAGTTCTAGCTCTATAAACTCCAGATTCCTAATCACATGTTGCTTTACCCCACCAGCCTCTTCTTTTTTCTTTTTTTTTATTTGAGTATAGTTGACACATAATTAGTTTCAGGTGTACAGCATAGTGATCCGACAACTCTATTACGTTTCCATTGCTTATATTCCCTCTGCTGTACCTTTCATCCCCGTGACTTATTCATTTCGTGACTGCAAGCCTGTATCTCCCTCCCCCCTGCACCCACTTTGCCCACCCTCCCATCCCTCCCCACTCCTGCAACCACCAGTTTGTTCTCTGTATTTATGGGTGTGGTCCTGCTTTTTATTTGTTTCTTTATTCATTTGTTTTGTTTTTTAGATTCCATGTATAAGCGAAATCATTTGGTATTTATCTTTGTCTGACTTATTTCACTTAGCGTAATACCCTCTATGTCCATCCATGTTGTCTCAGATGGCCAAATCTTATGCTTTTTATGGCTAAGTAGTGTTCCAGTGTGTGTACCGTGTGTGTATAGATATATAGATATATAGATATATATCTCACATCTTATTTATCCTTTCATCCATGGATGGACACTTAGGTTGCTTCCATATTTGGCTACTGTAAATAAACACAGGGTTGCATATATTTTTTTTGAGTTAATGTTTTCATTTTCTTTGGGGAAATACCCAGTAGTGAAATTACTGGATTGTATAGTACTTCCATTTTTAATTTTTTGAGGAAACTCCATGCTGTTTTCCATAGCAGCTGCACCAGTGTACATTCCCAGCAGCAGTGCACAAGGGTTCCTTTTTCTCTACACCCTCACCCACACTTTTTATTTTTGTATTTTGTCTTTTTTAGCCTAGCCATTCTGACTGGTGTGAGGTGATATCTTATTGTGTTTTGATTTACACTTCTCTGATGCGTAGCCATGTGGAGCATCTTTTCATATGTCTATGGGCCATCTGTGTATCTTCTTTGGAAAAATGTCTATTCAGGTCCTCTGCCCATTTTCAATTGGATTATTTGCTTTTGGTGTTGAGTTGAACCAGTTCTTTATATGTTTTCGTTGTTAAGCCTGTATCAGATATATCATTTGCAAATATCTTCTCCCACTCAGTAGGTTGCCTTCTTGTTTTGTTGATGGTATCTCTCCACCAGCCCCTTCTTATCACACCCTTGTACTCCATGCACAAGCTAAGCAAACCTTACGTGCACGTGTACATACATACACACACACACACACTCACTCCCTTATACCAACTACAAATTGTTCTGTCCTACCTATGAGCATTCACACCTGATGCATGCCCTACCTCAGGAGCTTCCTATGGTTCCTTCCATCTCTGCCTCCTTGTGAGCTGATCCAGGAAGTCAGCCCTGAGTGACGACAACCCTTGTTCCACTCCCTCCGTCTGACTCCGTTTCTCCCACACTTTGGCAAAGTACGGTTTTTATGTTTTCTCTGGCTATGTTTCCAGTTGGATGTCTTTTATTTTTTCATTCCATATGCTTGTTCTGTCTCTGCGGTTGTCTATTCCTTGGCCTGGGGTTCTATATCTTGTTTCTTCTATCTTTCCTCTTGGTGCACGGCTGGCATCCTGGGAATGTGTTTGGTGATGAAAAATCGAGAGAGATGATTGTGTGGGCAGATATTTGGGTGTGCCTCGTGAATAGGTGCAATTGACAATGTTATATCCAGGAATGACAACTTGGCAACCACAGCAGGAAACAAATATCTTGGCAGGAAATAGAACTTTGGGACAATGGCCCTTGAGGGCAAAACTGGGGATACCTGAAAGGCCACAGACAAAATGAAACGTTAAATGGGTTTTATCATAAAACACAATGCTGCTATGAGCTAAGGCGGAAAATAGGTATTCCTGGTGTTGAATTGTTTGTAGCTGGGAATTTTGTTACCGGGAATCAGCAAAATGCAAATAGAGATGTTATTTACAAGATACTTTGGCAGGGCACATCTTTTCTTGCAGTGGGATTTAACCTATAGTTGTATTATCTTCCTCCTGCCCCTTCTTATCTTTCTTTGAAAGAGTTCCAGAGACACCCAACCATTCATTGTGAGTTTCCGTGGTTACCAATGACTTTCAGTTTTTCATTTGTGGGTTTCTGGTGTAAAACAAAAATCTCTCTGCTTTTGTGCTGCATTGACAAAGGTTAGAACCAGTGATTGTGCTTTTGTCTCCAGAAAAGCATTGCATTTTGTTTTTTTCAATAAAATTACTACAGTAACAAAAGATTAGAAAATGACTCATAGAGGTTTTCTTTACTGCAGAGGTTTTATTTCTCTTGTCACAGATTCCAGGATTTTGACATTCGATTTAAAACTCTATAAATCAATCTGGTTGTACAAAAAATAATTTGAGTTTCTCCACCTAAACAAAATAAACAAGATTACTGCGGCTATTTTTTTTTTTATTTGAGTCCCACCAACATCCCTGAATAGGCTAAATGTGTTTTATATGATTGCAGGAGGAAGTAGATGCGATGGGAATTAGGGAGTACATGTGAAAATCCCATTCCAAAACAGAAACATGTTTTTTGCATGATTACCAGGTACTGTTGTATGCAACAGTGAATTCACATGAGCTTAACCCAGTTGAATCCATTAGTCGGGTAAGGTCTGGTGTAGACCATGGAGGAGGTAAAATGAGCTAGAGTGGGTCTTGCTGAGAAATAGCGTCTGTGAGCAAACCTTGGGGCCACTTTTGATGAGGTCGTGGAATATAGGGGAGGTTTAGTGGGGTGGAATCCAGAGCCGACGACCAAGAAAGGATTCTTGAGACGTCTTTGGTGCAAAGTGGTGGTTTATTAAGGCACGGGGACGGGACCCGTGGGCAGAAAGAACTGCTGCCCTGGGTTGTGAGGGGTTGTGATGGGGTTGGGGGAAGATAAGGAAAAAGGGAGGTTTCAAAAGGATTTTCATATGTTAAAGACTCACAGGATAACGGAGGCCTTCCCATTGTCAAGTTAAGGTTGTTTACCCCTCTAGTAAGGCATTAACATGAAGAGAATTGGGAACTTCCTGGAGGAACATTACACTGTGCCCGCTTCAAGTATCTGTCTATGGGCTGCAGGTTACAAAGACATTCAATTGTATTTACATTTCCTTCCAGAAGCTAGGTTATTGATAGAAATGTTTTGTTCTTGTAGACTGCTAAACATTTGTAAACTGAGGGAGACTCAAGTCTTGCAGGATTGTGGTCTCAAGTCTTGCAGGATTGTGGTCTCTATAGGTTAACTATTTCTTTTTCCTTTAGGGCAGCCAGGAGTGCCTGAGGAATGTCCCATACATCCCATGGGGGCGGGGGGGGGTGGTTACAGGGTGTCAGTTTCTGCTTTGTCCTCCGCTTGCCTTCTGTTCCCTCACAACTCTCAGGAGTATGACCCTGCTGACTCCCTGCTCACAGACCTGCTTCTCGATTTCCCTCCTTGCTGCCTGGAACCTAGTGACCAGATCTCCTGGCAGAGGCTGATAAACAATCTTGAGTTGGCGATGACATGCATGGGCATCCTTCCCCCTTCCGGCTTCCTGAAAGGGGTGGCCCTTTGGAGATTGCTCAGCCTGAGAAGGGCCTGCCCAGAGGCAATCCACAGCCCATGCACCACAAAGCTCCTCTGCTCTCCATCCTCACAGCATTCTCCCCAGACTTCTCCAGAACTCCATGAGCTGAGGGACCATGGACCTGTCAGGCCAAATATCTGCTGATTGTAAGACCACTTGCAAATTAAAATTGCAATTTATTTTCCTTTTAAGACATCGCATGGATATTCTAATTCCCCATGTGAACATTCTTCACATTCTACTATCCTTTTAAAGAAAGGTCATGGGTATGTACCATTGCCTTTTGGAACCTGTGTTATTTACATTTCCTGAATCAGTGGTTGTCCACAAGTCCACCCCTGAGAAAGAACATGCCTGGCTGGAAAACAAAGCTCTGGCCTCCCCTTGATCTTTTTTTTAAAGATTATGACTAGGAGCTTGGCTGATTGTGCTGATTCCATTTCTCCACATACCCCTTTTCAATTTATCTTTTTTCAATCATGCATAATCTAACAGAAGATAATACGTGCTGAACAATCTTCTGTGCATACTAATTTGTGTTATGAATCCCTCTCCAGATAGTTCTTAGATATCAAAATATTTCAGCACTAACCTGCTTTGCCACCCTGTATTTCTAAAACCATGAGTTTGTTTGTATAACTTCGTCTTTGAAGAATTCAGACTATAAATGCTGCTAAAGAAACTTCACTTGCGGAAGGCGTGCTCTCCTAACCTGCCTCGCAGTAGTTTCAACTGTTCTAAGGCACGCGTCGCTGGTGACATTAGACAAGAAAAATTTCCGTTTGACTCTTCAGGCAGCAAATCATTGGCTCAAGTTCATTCTGACGATTCAAAATGGAATGTAGGGTTGTTTTGTTTTTTTTAAGTGTCTGTTGGGTATACCAGCATTTAGTTTTAAGAGTTATCACTTGGTGTCCAATAGCAGCAGAGACTGACTCCAACTAGCAGCCCTGCAATGTAGATAGTAATATCCCCACTTTACTGAAGAAATTGCGGCCTCTAGAGCTAAGTACCTTGCCAAATAGAAGAAGGTGCCTGGATGTGAATACAGGTCTCGTTCTCGTTCCCACACCCTTTCCAATATAATGGGCTCTCTCTGGCTCTGCATTTCATTCCCACCCACCCTCCCCGTATACCATCTTCCTTCTCTGGAGCGTCCTTCCTGGCCTACCGCAGACTTCCCCTTCCCCAACTCAGAGGTCATGACTTTAAACTCTCTCTTCTCTATTGTCTTGAAAGCTTCCACAATCGCATTCAACTTGAACTGCTTTAATGATAGTAAATCCTGAGTCTTGGCAGTTGAATCATGTCCCATTCTATTTGGTTACTAACTTTCCAGTAGAAAACAGTTACAGTGATATGTGGGCCCACTTAATCGAGTATTTTCCTATAGATACTAGTGCAGTTGTTTTCAATGCTGTCTTTGGCAGAAGAAAAAAGAGAGAGAGAGAGCCATAATATTAAATCATAAAGTGTTCATTGGAAAAAAATAATACATGATTTCAAATAAAATTATGGAGAGCTTTCAAATTTCTTGCTGCCTTGCAGTTAGAAGTGCTTGGTATTGAATGCTGACTTGGTCAAATATTATACATATAGCATTTTATGTACCATTAAATATATCTATATATATTCTTGCAAGTTCTCAGTTCTGACTTCTTTTAAATATCAAGTGCATTTCTAGGTAGATCAAGAAGAAGGACTCAGGGGAATACCTTTTCCCAGTATGTGCATACATACATCTTTCTGTGTTCTCTTTTACTCTAGTCCAACTTTGAAAAACATGCTGACCTAGTCGTTTAACTACACAGTGAGTCTGTGAAATCAGATTAGTTCACCTCTGAATTGCTCAGAATCCCTATAGAGGGTACCAGTGATTCTCCATCTTCAGTACCTGGAATACTTATTAATAAATCATCTGAATCTGCACTCCAAGATTCGAATTCAGGATGTCTGGGTTGAGGCCCAGGAATCTGAATTTTTAACAAGTACCCCCATATGAATCTGACACAGGTGATCCCCAAATCCTACTTTGAGAAAAACAAAAAAGGAGCTATTGTAACAAACATGACCTTATTTGATTCTCAAAAGAGGCCTGTGAGATCAGAATTTACCAGTGGAAAATCTGGGGTTCAGTGAGGTCCCACTATCTACACTGTCTGGTTCCCTGAGCATGCCATGTGCCTTTACATGTCATCTTCCCATGTCTGGAATCCCCTTTTCTTCTTCTCTATCTAATGAAGCTCCTCTTGTCCTTCAGGGCCCAGCTCTGGGTAGGCAGAACTCATTGCCTTCTTGCTGATAGAGCCCTTGGCTTGTTCTGATGCTTTCATGTCTATCACATTGAAGATGTCAGGTTCTATACCTGTCTGTGCCTCCACAGACTCAGTTCCTCCATGGCAGACTTCATCTCAGATCCCCACTGCCTTTCCCAGTGCCTGGAAGGTAGGAGGTGCCTCTTAAATATGGCACCCAGGTGGTGCCTGGGTGGCTCAGTCAGTTGGGCGTATGCCTTCGGCTCAGGTCACGATCCCAGGGTCCTGGGATCAAGCCCCATGTTGGGCTCCCTCCTCAGTGGGGAGCCTGCTTCTCCCTCTCACCACTGCTCATGCTCTCTCTCACTCTCTCAAATCAATAAATAAAACCTTTAAAAAAAAATATGGCACCCAGTTTGTAGAGCCAGGATCCAGACCACCACCTTCTGTCAACAATTCAGTGCTCTTTCGTTCTCACCAGGAAATTCCAGACTACTCCAGCAGGTCATGAACTTTCAGGTGCCTTCCAGAAGTGCTCCATAATACACGGTATACTCACATGCTTTTCCTGGATGCTGCTGGTGACCTAAACTCACAGTGGTCGAGGAATTCTTGGCACGATCAAGAGAATGATGTAAGGCCTTGAAACAGGTGAAAGGGACTACTTTTCAACACAAATATTGAAATCATCAACCTGGGTACCTTAGTGCAATGTTCCAAATAAGCAACTGAACTGATGGAAGGCCTTCACATTGACTTCTCAAAACTTCAGACTCAAAACATTAGGGAAGATGCTAGGCTGCTACCATAGAAAGCTATCTTGCTTTCATCTGGCTTAGCTATAGACCCTATTTCTGAGCCAACTAGAGCTAATCTTAGAGAGAAAGGGTTAGTTAGAAGTAGTCCCCTGTATGTTCTGCTGGCCCACTGCCCCCAGAAAAGGGCCTCATTGTCACTTTCTAATCATTACATGATATTTCAAATTGATTCATTTCTGGCTCTCGAGTTTCTCACAGCTACCCTTTCTGTTTAGTTGAACCTGATATATAGCACATGATCAGTGTACCATCTGCTTCATCAGCACAACCAGCCCAGCTCTGCCCAGGCTGAGATCCGATCAATTGTGGCTTGGACAACATGTGGATTTTTTCCCCCTCGGTCAGTGTGGGGGATAATGTTAGTCATAGCACGCTGCCTGTTTGTACTATGCCCAGTTGTCTATTTCTGTCAACTAGATGCAAATGTAGCAAAAGGTACATGATTTGCATGGCAGAGTGGGTTAGAAAGTTGCTATGTAAACAACCTGATGTGAACTTCCTAGTCACCTTCTGTTGCATATGGAGGCATAAAGAAATAGATTACTCTCTAGTCAATGTCAGTTAAATCATCCTTGAAGACTTTCATCTTTGCCTTGAAGGTTATATTAATAGTCATATTTGCATAGCTCTTTCCTTTTTCAAAAACTTCCACATTTGGCCTCACAACAGCCCTTTGGGCATCAATATTCATCTCATCTTCCATAACACACAGAAGTCAAATGGTTTTCCCAAGGTCATAAATTCCATTGTACACCGTCGTGTCTGGTCTTCTTTTCATTACACTAGAGCACGTGCCCTAAACCTAGATGCTGCACAACTTCATCGTTACCTACAAATGTAAACTTGGATGGGCTTAAATCTTAGAACTGGTGCTACTGCTGGTTGGCAGTGTGGTCATGCAGACATCACATTTCCATTGGTAGTACGACTAACTTTCTTAAAGAGATGGATGCCTCCATATTAAGGTCAGGTGAGCACTGATACCAGGCAGGCTTGGAATGGTGCAGTAGTGGTCCATGCAGTTGCTGGACTCAGAGCATAGTGAGCTTAATTAGGATGGTGTTGAAGGAAATTCAGGGTCCCATGAGATGGCAATGGTGGCTGGATATGTAGATGTAAACCATAAACAGAAATCTTGGCTTCTGGGGGTGCCTGGGTGGCTCAGTCAGTTGAGGGTCCAACTCTTGATTTTGACACAAGTCATGATCTCAGGGTCCTGAGATTCAAGCCCCATGTCAGGCTCTACACTCAGCAGGGAGTCTGCTTGAGAATTCTCTCTTCCTCTCTCTCTGCCCCTCCCCCTGCTTGTGTTCTCTCTGTCTCTCAAGTAAATAAATAAATCTTTAAAAAGAAAAAAAAAGAAAAGAAAAAGAAAAGAAAAGAAATCTTGGCCTCTATGAGTGTCAATTTGCTGACTGAGGAGTGGGAAGGTGGCTGTCCTACCCATTTCATCCATGTACCCCCTTCCCTGGAGTTTTTCCCCCAAATAGTTACAACATGCATGGACACATTCCTGACTAACTGAGCTGAGCCATTTTAGACCACCATTTGAAAAAACAGGCCACCTGAACTTGCCTTCTCCAAACTATAGGCAAGTAAATTAGGAAGTGAAAATGCCTGTTTCCTGACTCTTTTGTCTTGGTTTACTTGGTGAGAGGAGAAAAAGATATTTTTATGTTCTGTTGGGATAGAGACAAGGAGAAGTATTTGGTAAATCCAAAATGTGTTTTCTGCATAATATGTAGACACTAATAACTGGCATCAGGACATAGCTTGTGATATTTTATTTTCGGTTCTGGTGATATGTTTGAACTGAACCATCTTATAGGTAAGTATTACAGTGAAAGTACAATATTACTTGCTATTTGCCCTCACTGCTCTAGGAATTTTTCATAAATTATTTCATTTAATCTCCTCAAAGACCCAGTGATGTAGGTACTGTTATAAACTTCCATTTTGCAAATGAAAACACTGAGCATGATGATCTTTAATGACCTGCCCAAGGTACATAGATAATAAATGGAAGCACCTAGAGTCAGATTCAGGCAGCTTGGCTCTGGAGCTAACTCTTTCTATAACTATGTGCCCCACGGGATGTGGTGGGCAATACTCAGATCCCAGAGCATTGAGGATGCTCTATAGGCACTTAATGAATGTTCGTTGGATGAATGATACAAACAAAGGAGTAAGTGAACAAGTGAATATTCGACCAACTTGCAAAGAAAAAAAAAGGAGTGTTTGGGATACTTCCTGTTGATGGGATCTATCTTCCCAAATATTGAATCAAAATAATTTAATAAAAACAAAGCTCTGTATGGTTACCATTAGATCATCAATTTTTAAAATTTTAAATCAAAATGCGTGATTTTCCAGAAACACTATGTAGCTATTTTAAACTGATTCTCTCACAGCTATCTCAAATAAGTCATGCCCATCTATATTTTAAAATACTTTCCCTTGGGGGGCGCCTGGCTGGCTCAGTCAGTGGAGCATGTGACTCTAGATCTCTGGGTCATGAGTTCTAGCCCCACACTGCATGTGGAGCCTACTTAAAATTTAAAAAAAGAAAAATAGTAATAAATAAAAATACTTTCCCTTTTACCACAATTTAGGTCTCAATTCCTCTTGTAACCTTTCTTCTGAATTCCAACCATGCTTGACACTGAAAAACTATTTTTTTTGAACGCTTATTCCTCCTATGTTAACTTCAGTATTTAAAATAAAGTAATAACCTTGGGGTGCCTGGGTGGCTCAGTTGGTTAAGCTTCTGCCTTTGGCTCAGGTCATGATCCCAGGGTCCTGGGATAGAGCCCCACATCAGGCTCCCTGCTCAGCAGGGAGTCTGCTTCCTCTCCCTCTGCCCCTGCTCTGCTCTCCCTCTGTTACTCACTCCCTCTCAAATAAATAAATAAAACCTTTAAAAATAAAAATAAAATAATAACCTTGATCACAGACCCAAGAACTTGAAGGTTTTCTAGTCCAGCCTCTTGAGTTACAGTCAAATTGTTTATAGTACATGTGAATTTCAATGTGAAATGCTTTATGGATTTTTTTTAAGATTTTATTTTTTAAGCAATCTCTACACCCAACGTGGGGCTCAAACTCACAACTCCAAGTCAAGAGTTCCGCGCTCCACCAACTGAGCCAGCCAGGTGCCCTGCTTTATGGATTTTTAAAGCAAATTATTTTAACTACATGCTACAAAATCGACTCCTACATGGGGGGAGAAAACACACCAGAAGTAACAGATGACCAACACGTAAAGAGAATCTGTGAAGAGTTGAACTTTTATCTGGAGGGATTTAGCTAAAGAGCACCTTGTATCAGTTCTGGATGGAACTCCCCATCTGCAGGAGAAGCCAAGGTTCATTCATCCCTCACTGAACATAGAGCCAGGCTGCTGATTACAAAGGAAACGTGGCTACACCACCTGGCTGGAGAATTCATATACAACATGCACAGCTATAGTCATATGCCCTGCTAGTAGCCTTACTGTCCTGGGTAAACCAAGGAGAGTTTGAGCATATGCCAAAATTTTCCAGGTGTGAGAGAGTAAATTTAGGAAACTATGTATTTTATGGTGAAAGGGAACAGCCAAAAAACTAAAAGAGCTGGGACTTCAATGACGTATTACAAAGATAAGCTTATATTTATATTTATTATCACAGAATCCCAGGAAGGATCTTCATCAAGAACCCAGACTCCTTCCATAATCGGTCTCCAATACCCCCTATGGCAAGAATTGGTAAACTTTTTCTTTAAAGAGCCAGATAGTAAATATTTTAGGCTTTGCCACATGGTCACTTGCAATTCTTCCACTCTGTAGTTGTAGCACAGAAAGCAGCCACATGCAGCTAAGCATGGCTGTATTCCAATAAAACTTTATTTATAAAAACCAGTGGCAGGCTAAATTTGGCCCACGGCCTATATTTTGTTGACCGCTGCCCTTAAGTCTCAGAATCTTCTCAGAAAAGGTAAAAACACACATTCTTTGTTGAGTCACCTTGCCCTGAAATTGTCACACATCACTTCCATTGGTGAGAACTAGTCTCCTGGCTTCACCTAGATGAAAGAGTCCTTGGGAAATGTAGTCCCTGGTTGGGAAGCCACTTCCCTGTAATACCTCTACATCATGGAAGAGAAACATGAGTCCTTCATAGGCATTTAGCCATCTCAGCCATAGGCATATCGCACACATAGCAACTATTCTGCTGGTCCTATAAAAGGAATGTATGCTGAATTTCAGGTTTCTTAAAAGCAGTACTATTCATAGAAATGAATCTTAGCACTTAATCACTAATTTACTGGTTATGAATTTCTCGGCCCAGACTGCTATTATAAAACTAGTTTTCAAAAGGAGTGATTCATTCTGTATTGGAAATAATAGATTGTATTTTTATTGAAATGTTGCTGTCTGCAAACACAGCGTCTAACGGGAAGTGGTCGTTTGTGCATCTATAATTACATGCAGGCTTTTCTGTATAGGTTTCATCAGAATACTCAGCAGGTGGGTTCATCCATGAAGACTGAATTGTTTCCATAGTTGAAGTGCTTTCTTGAGAAGATGAGGAAAATATGGTTTAGAGATTAAAAAGTTAGCAATCCATTCAATTAAAAAAAAATACACCATAAAGAGATTTTTTTATTTGGAAGAAAAAAACCCCACAAATTTCTAAAACTGTAGTTTCCACATTAACTTTGACTCGTCTTTGTACGTAAACTGTTTTGCATAGCTACAAAGATATTATATCAAGACCAAGTTGTGTCCAAAGCAGCAAGGGCCGTGATTATAGACACCCTAGCTGACCTATATCTCTTTTTCATAACTGCTCTGAAAGAAAATGTGATATTTTTTGGCGAAGCTTTACGCATGTTTTATCTCTGCTCAAAGGTGAGTTATTTCAGATGCACGAGGAGAGAATGACCTCTCTCTGATGGATGTGTGGATAAGGAAAGGATTGATCCTCTGCTTTGTTTTCAACTTTTTCCAGTGCCTAGATTGACAGGTGTCTTCATAATATCTTAACTATCAGAAAAGACCATCTGACGCACGCAGTGTGAATAGTGAGTTGCACTGCTCTCGTCAATTCTGGCTCCCTCTTGGAGTCCTCCCTCTGGGCACAGAGCTACAAACCGCCAGCTCGGCTCAGTGCACTGTGCTTTACCTTTACAAATCCTACGCAAAATATTCTATCATGGCTTCTAAATAATATTTGGTGAAACGTTTTTCAACACAAAAATTCCCAATGCAAATATCCCCTCCTACAATTATCCATTTTTTTGGTGGGGAAAAATTCCTTAATTGGCTTGCATAACACTCGTACAAATGAGCACATAAAGGTGTTTTATGTGGCTATGCTCCCATTCTTCTAATCACAAATCACTTTCACACTCCCTGCCTGTATCACAGGCTATGGGCCATTGCTGTCACTTTATAGATTTGACTTTTCAAGGCTCACAACCCAGCGGCTGCTTTCATCCTCCTGGGTGCCTATGCTTGTAATTTAAATTAGCTGCCCCAGTAGGATCGATGTCATCCAGGTGATGAACTTGTGGTCAGCTTAGCCAATCATCCTATAAAGCCTTGTAATTGGATCAATTATCAGCATAACTAATATCAGTTCTCCCTTTAGTGTACAACATTGAACTTGTCAATATTGCTAAGGGTAAATAGTAACTAAGGTAAACACACAATTACATCTGCAATTTACAACTTAGAGGAGTAATTAAAGAAACACAAGGAAAGATTGTGAACTTTTCACTGTGTGGTGATATAGCAATATCAAATTTCGACTTCAACACTAACTAGTCATGGGACCTTGAACAGATTCTTTAACTTCTTTCAGTCTCAATTTTCTCATCTGGTAAAAAGACATTAATAGCCCCATTTATTTAGGACCCTCTATGTGCTAAACTGAAATAGCTGCTCCCCATCTTTAATTTATTCCTAATTGCAACCCAGCAACATTGTATTATATCGTTTTATGGTTAGTTGGAAAATTGGTGTTTGAGTTTCTTTTTCTCTACTGATATCAATGTCCCTGTTTCTTTTGAAAGAATTATACCTTTTGTCTACTACTTTTATGGGTGATGATGACAGGACTAAAGAGCTGTTGAGACAAGCAAGTGGAAAAGTGTTTAATTCTTCTTGTATTTTTGCCTTTCTTTATTTCCAAGTACATACTTGCTGTTGCTTCTACAGCAAAAGTTATCATGCAGACCTCCTCTGTGGTGGGAGACACAGGTCGGACATTCAGCCAGTAGGCACAGGAAGGGCCAAAATGGTGGGTCAATGGGTTGGTTTTCTCTGGCTGCATCCCTTCTGACTCACCAGGCCCACGTTAACAAGGTGTTACATATTTCAAATATCATCCATGATAAATGATCTGGGCTCATAGAGTTGCACTAACCATCGTGTCTGCTAAGTGCATGTTTCCCTCCTCTGAACTGAAGACTTCTGGGTACCAGAGTCCGTATCCGCATTCATCTTTACATTCTCGGTTCCAAGCATAGTGGTTGGCACAGTGAATGTGATCAGTAAATGTTTGGGTGAATGGATAAATGACTAAAAAGTAAGTGACATGAGGGGCACCTGGATGGCTCAGTTGGTTAAGCATCTGGCTTTTGATCTAGGCTCAGGTCATGATCTCAGGGCTGTGAAATTGTTGGGCTCCATGCTCAGCAGGGAGTCTGCTTGAGATTCTCTCTCTCCCTCTCCCTCCCCACTTGAAATAAATAAATAGATCTTTAAAAAAAATGTAGGTGACGTGAAACCAATGCTCAGAGAAATGAAATCTGTAAGGTCCATGACTAGAAAGTGGCAGCACGAGTCCTGTCTCTTCTCCCTGCCTCTTACACAGAAGAGCAGAGAGTTGGCATCCTAAGACCATGGATGTGCCTAGCTCTTACTGGGAACTCAAAATGTTTGCTTCTTTTCCTTCTCTACCAAAGTACTTTTAAGTATCTCAGTCCTCAACCCTTATTTTGGATTCACAATTTAATCTAGTCTTGTTTTTTGTGGTCTCACAAGAAGTACACCCCTTCAATTCATCCTGAACCCTCAAGAAGTTCCTAGGCTTTTCCTCCATCTTTCTTCCTTCTCCACCATTTTGGTTGATTCCAGGAATGGGTTCATATCCTGCCCTCCTCTTGAGAGCAAATGAGCCCTCGGGATTCCTGCGTCTTTTTCTCTACCCAATCAGTAAGGCAAAAAAAAAAAAAAAGAAAAGAAAAAAAATATGGTCATTTCTCTGCATGACTCTCCCAAGACTGTTCTTTATTTCTAATCTGAGTGAAATAATTCTCCTGCTTTCCTTTAACCTTAGATGTTTATCCTTCGCAGCTATTGCTCACTTACTGATTAGTTTTCATTTACGTACAAATCCATTATGACATCCAGCAGACCCCCGGCAAGTTCACAGCTTGCCTTCTATGTAGGCTGTATATTTTGAAAAGTCTGGGAATTACTTGCAATCTGAACTAAATTAGAATTTAATTTTTTAAAACACTTGAGCAAAATATAAAAAGAGTTTATACATAGATGCAAGGTGACTTAGCCACATACAGTATAAAGTTTCGGGGAAACACGAAATCATTATTTTATTGGTTTGCCTTAAGAAGTTGTAAAATAGAATATTAAGTATAAAATTATTTTATCTTTTTACCTTTTTATCTATGCTATGTGTTCTCACCCAACACTTTTTTGGAAGGTCATTGATTTTATGTGATCTTGTGATTAAAATGGCTGATGTATGATCAGAGATCTTTGTAATCAAAAGCGACACACAGAGAACCTTCTGGCTGGCAGTTACTACCTGTCTTTGCACCTTTGCCACATGCGCTGCATGAAATCTTAGCTCAAATGAAGCCAGGTGTAATGTTTTTTTGATGTTTTCCAAAAGCAGTGTGCATTAGATTGAAAAAAAAAAAAACCACTTTGTTTCTCTTTGGGGAAATAAAACATACAGGTACAGAATAACGAGACAACAGTACAGAAGAGAGAATCTGAGGGGAGGCAAAATTGCCTGCTAGAGACTATGAGTGCCGTGTGAGTTAAGAGACACTGTCCATAGTGAGCTGTGGAGCTGGTGGTCTGAAGCCAGAGCATCCTGTTTAGTGGCAGGAGCTCAGAACTGAATGAGAGCACAAAAGACAGATATTTCTTTCTTTTGAAGCTAGAGCCTCAATTAGACCTGGGAATGGAATTCAAAGCATAGCACCTTTAACCACTCTGTTAGAACTGTAGCTTCCTGATTCTTTTTGCCCATCTGTATACTCCATCCAACAGTGTTGCTCTGCCCCTTGAAAAAGGAAGGAACTGGGTTGCTGAAGAGGCCTTTTGCAGGACTGTTCAGATCCCTGGTGAGAAGAGACCAGTGGGACATGATCAGTCTTTCAACAGGACCTTCATGGTTTTTCCAGGATCAGCTTAGAGGGAGAAAATTTCAGTAGCCCAGATGGGAACACCTTCTGGTTTGTCCATGATGAGGAAATCCTCCAAATACAAGCTCACTGGAATTTCACAACCAACCGTGTGTTCTAGAAGCTCTGAGCTCTTCATCCTGCTCTGGTCAGTTCTCACATACCTCAGTCTTCCTGTCAGTCACAACATACAGCAAAGGAGATCCTAGATAGAGTGAAAAGTCCAACATCTTAAAAACACTCCACTAGGAAATGTGTGTGATTATTTTATTAAATTTGAAGTGGGCAAAGGACTTTGTATGGCACAAAAGCAGTGGAAGAAACTATGAAACGGAGAAATGGACACACATGATAATATAAAATTTAAATGTTTTAATGTTTAGGATATGGTACATAAAATTTCAATGCAGATCAAAACTAGGAGACAACGTCTCCAGCAAAGGGTAAATGTATCCAAAATGTAAATCCATCTTTTAAACCAGTGAGAGAAACACTAAAAACTTGAAAGAAAAAGGAATCAAAGATCTGAGCAATTCACAAGGGAAGAAATACAAATGTACTCATTAAACAAACACCGACTGTGTAGCAAGGCACTATTCTAGATGGTGGAATATCACAGTAAGAAAAGACCAAGTTCCTGCCTTCATGGGAAAAAAAAAAAAACCATTCTGATGTGCAAAGACCATCAATAAGCAAAAATTTAAAGTAAGTAAGTAACTACATAATATATCTGATGGTGGTAAGTACTTCAGAGAAAAATAAAGCAGAGCAGAGCAATAAGGGATCCAAGGGGTTGATAGGCTATATACCTCTCTGAGGAGGCAACATTTGGGGAGAGGGAAGAGAGAGCACTCCTAATTAGTTATCTAAGAGAAAAACTTTCTAGGAGACCAGAATAGCATATGCAAATGTCCTGAGGCAGAGAGCACTTCAAGTCTTCAAAATAAGAGCCACCAGTGTGGCTGAGCACAGTTGGCAGAAAGGAAAGCAATGGGCAATGAGATCAGAAAGGCAGGAGGTAGGAATAGGCCATGCAGGGTCTTCCCTGCTACTCCCTGCCTTTGCACTGAGTGAGATGTGAAGCCCTTAGAAATTTTGAGCATAAGAGTGACATGCTGTAGCCTAAGGTTTAATGGGACCACTGCTCTGGATGCTATGTGGGAGAAGTGGGAGAAGACAAAGGTTAAAGCAGAGGAAGAAGTTAAGAGGCAATTATAACCTTCCAGGTAGGACATGAAGGTAATTTTGGACTAGGATGATAACAGGAGGGGTGGTGAGAAATCATTTTTGGATGTATTTTAAAGACCAAGTCAGGGACTCCTGGGTAGCGCAGTCGTTAAGCGTCTGCCTTCGGCTCAGGGCGTGATCCTGGCGTTGCGGGATCGAGTCCCACATCGGGCTCCTTCGCTGGGAGCCTGCTTCTTCCCCTCCCACTCCCCCTGCTTGTGTTCCCTCTCTCGCTGGCTGTCTCTCTGTCACATAAATAAAAAAATTTAAAAAAAATAAAATAAAATAAAGACCAAGTCAGTAGGTGAAGGATCCAACGTGGTGTGTGAGGGAGAAGAGTCTCAAATGACACCTGAGTTTTTTGACCTGAACAACTAGAAGTGATTTGCAGCATGGGGGCAACTGTGGGGACAACTGGTTTGAGGGGAACACTCAGGAGTTCCCTTTTCGGCGTGCTGTGTTTGAGTGGTCCCTCCGAAGCTGTTGGACCCGTGGGTTTGCAGTTCAGAGGACAGGATGGCACTGTGGGTAGACAGTGGGAGTTATCAGTGTAAGAATGATTTTTAAAGCTCATCTTTTGTAGGTGCTGAAGAGGTAGGGAGGAGAAATTGGTCTGGGAGTGAGCCTAGGACACCCCCACATTTAGAGTCTGCGATTTCCCAATGCCCACCCGGTGGGGCGGGCGCAGCTCTGGGCCTCAGCTCTGTGCGCCTCAGCGCTGTGCCTCTGGCTTCTGGCCAACTTGCCTTTGAGCCTCCTACACTCCGCAAGCCCAGTTCAGAGCTCTCATTTCACCGCAGGTATTCTGGAAGGAGTCAGGCTCTCACTCGCTGTGCATTAGAATGCCTGTTTCTACTGCGCTCCTCCCAGGTGTGTCAGGATCTCCCAGCGGCCTGAGGCAGCAGACTCAAGTTTTTGCTTCCCAAGCTCTGGGGTTCTGGCTTCCAGATGGAGGCCTGGGTTCGAATCTCACTTCTGACATACTGGTGTTTCATTCTTGCCATATTCAAATTCTGCAGCCCTTAAAATTAAATCACAATCTCCTTTTTAGGCAGCGACACTGAAACTTGTCCTTCCTCCCTATTACTACCCCCACTTCACCTTTCTTTACCAATGTGGTTTAGATGTCTTTCTCCTCTGCCTCCCTTCCTCCTTTCTTTTTCTTTCTTCCTCTCTTCCTTTTGATACTTACGATGTTTATTAATATCTGTATGGAATAATAGTACTGTGTCAGTATAAAAGGTAGGTCTTACAATGTAGAGGAGGTGACGGTTTTAAGTTCTTGTTTCTAGTATTCTAACTGTTCTGAGAGAGTAAGTGGCAGGTGTTTTGAGCGTTCTTCTACCCTTCTCTGCATGTCCCTCCCTCTCTGTTCTGCCGATGACTGACGAGGAGCCAGCAAAGAAGATTGAGAAATATAGAGGAGTAAAATTTTTATGCAGCCAGATATGTCAGATTTTTCTTCATGGTTTGCTCCATTCCTTTTATCCTTACGTACTCATTCAATGCTTATGAAGTGTTCTCCACTTCTGAGGACGTTGCACATTATATTTAGAAGCAAACACCAATCCTGTGGCAGTTTCTTGAACAAAGGGTTAATACCCTTGATGTATAAAAACTCAAACATCTCTGAGAGAAACACGAACACTTCAGGGGAGAAAAGAGTTACACATATGAACAAGTGTGAAATCAGGACGTCACAAGCTTTGTGTTTATCATTTTTTTTCTTTAAAAAAATTCATCTTTGGCTTCCAAAGCAGTAAAACACATAATATTTTAAGTACCTAATCGAATTTAAAAGCAAAGATAGAATAAAGAGTCCCATCAAGAAGCTTCCCATGCCATGTATTTATGATGCATATATTCTTTCCTGGTAGGAAATATTTTACCAAGCATATGTGGTATTTTTTATTTATTCCTTTTATGATTGAAATATAATTAACATACAGTGATATATTAGTTTTATGTGTATAATGTAATGATTCAAAAATTCTATACATTACTCTGTGCCCCTCATCATAAGTATACTCTCAATCCCGTTCACCTAGTTCACTCATCCCCTCACCCACCTCTCCTCTGGTAACCATCAGTTTGTTCTCTGTAGTTAAGAGTCTATTTCTTTGTTTGTCTCTCTTTCCTTTGTTTTGTTTCTTAAATTCCACATATGAGTGAAGTCATGTAGTATTTATCTTTCTCCAATGACTTATTTCACTTACCAGTATACCCTCTAGGTCTATCTGTGTTGTTCCAAATGGCAAGATTTCATTCTTTTTTGTGGCTGAGTAATATTCCATAGTATAAATAACACATCTTCTTTATTCATTCATCTATGGATGGATAATTAAGTTATTTCCATGTCTTAGCTACTGTAAATAATGCTGCAATAAACATAAAGGTACATATATCTTTGCAAATTAGTGTTTTCATTTTCATTATTACTGGTAAATATCCAGTAGTGGAATTACTGGCTCATGTGACAATTCTATTTTTAATTTTCTGTGGAACCTCCATACTGTTTTCCATAGTGGCTGCACCAATTTGCATTCCCATCAACAGTGCACGAGGGTTCCTTTTTGTCCACATACTCATGAACACTTATCATTTCTTGTCTTTATTATCCTAGCCATTCCAACTGGCATAACGTTATATCTCATTGTGGTTTTGATTTGCACTTCCCTCAAAATTAGTGATACTGAGCATCTTTTCATGTGTCTGTTGGCCATTTGTATATCTTCTGTGGATAAATGTCTATTGAGGTTCTCTGCCCATTTTTAATTGGATTATTTGTGGGGTTTTTGTTGCTGAGTTGTGTAAGTTCTTTATATATTTTGGATATTAATCCCTAATCAGACATATTATTTGCAAATATCTTCTCCCGTTCAGTGGGTTACCTTTTTGTTTTGTTGATGGTTTCCTTCACTGGGCAAAAAGCCTTTTATTTTGATGTAGTCCCCATAGTTTAATTTTGCTGTTGTTTCCTTTCCCTAAGGAGACATATCTAGAAAAATATTTCTATGGCTGATGTCAAAGAAATTACTGCCTATGTTTTGTTCTAGGAGTTTTATGGCTTCAGGTCTCATATCTAGGGCTTTAATCCATTTTGAGTTTATTTTTGTGTATGGTGTAAGAAAGTGGTCCAGTTTCATTCTTTTGCATGTAGCTGTCCAGTTTTCCCAATACCAGTTATTAAAGAGACTGTCTTTCCCCCCAGTGTATATCCATTGTATATTCAGGCCAATACCTCTTATGAACATAAATGCAAAAATCCTCAACAAAATATTAACAATTCAAATCCAACAATACATTTTAAAAAATCATTCACCATGATCAAATGGAATTTATTCCAGGGGTGCCAGGGTGGTTCATGATCCACAAATCATGTAACGTGATACATACACGAGAAAGAGTGAAAAACATATAATCATCTCAATATATGCAGAAGAAGCATTGGACAAAATACAGCATCCATTCATCAAACTTGCAACAAAGTAGGTTTAGAGGGAACATACTTCAACATAATAAAAGCCATATATGAAAAACCCACAGCTAACATCGAACTCAATTGTAAAAAAACAGAGCTTTTTCTTTAAGATCAGGAACAAGACAAGGATATCCACTCTTACCACTTTTATTCAACATAGTACTGGAAGTCCTAACTACAGCAATCAGACAAGAAAAAGGAATAGAAGGCATCCAAATTGGTAAGGAAGAAATACAACTTTCGATATATGCAGATGACATGATACTATACATAGAAAACCCTAAAGATTCCACCAAAAAACTGCTAGAACTGAAAAATAATTCAGCAGAATCACAGTATGCAAACTTAATATACAGAAATCTGTTGCATTTCTATACACTTAACGATGAAGTAGCAGAAAGAGAAATTAAGAAAACAATCCCATTTACAATTGCACCAAAAAGAATAAAATACCTAAGAAAGAACTTAACCAAGGAAGCAAAATACCTGTACTCCAAAAACTATAAAACACTGATGAAAGAAATTGAAAGTGACACAAAGAAATGGAAAGCTATTCCATACTCATGGATTGGAAGAATGAATATTGTTCAAATGCCCATACCACCCAAAGAAATCTATACATTTAAAGCAATACCTTCAAAATGCCACCAGCATTTTTCACAGAACTAGAACAAGTAATCCTAAAATGTGTATGGAATCACAAAAGACCCTGAATAGCCAAAGCAATCTTGATAAATAAGAAGAAAGCTGGATGCGTCACAATTCCAGATTTCAAGATATACTACAAAGCTGTAGTAATCAAAACACTATGGTACTGGCACAAAAATAGACACACAGATCAATGGAACAGAACAGAGTCTGGAAATAAGGCAGTACTTATAATGGTCAATTACTCTATGATAAAGAACTTAAGCATATATTTTATTTTCAAAAATCATCCTCCAATCACATTACATGAAGCAAATCATCTTAGAACTACCATTGGTAAAGACATGGAGATGTTTAGCTTCAGTAATAAATAAATACATATGAAAATAAATATATAAATACATGTGAATGAAATATAATTTTTCCCTTACCAAAATGGCAAAGAACACAAAATAGAAAAATCCCAGAGTTGGCTAGGAGATACAGAGATGGTCTTTTTGAAACAGTGCTAGGGGGTGTGTGTATTGGTACGACATACATTTTCTGGTATTAATTTGTATTAAAAGCCTGAAAACTTGGAATAGTCTTTGACTCAGCGTCCCAGCCTTAGAAATTCTGATTCTCAAAACATATACAAACGAAACAATAATTGATAAGGGCAAAGATTTAACTACAAGAATGTCCACAGTATCCATAATTGAAGTAGTGAAAAGTTGGAACACCATAAACAATACAGAAAAATCTATATGATAAAATAATATGCAGCAATTAAAAATGATGTCATAAAAGTAATGACAAAGAAAAATATTTCTAATATAGTGAAATTGTATGACCTATTTCTGCTTATGCATGCCTAGAAAATAGACTGGAAGAAAATACACCAAAATGTTATATTCATCTCTAGGTAGTATGAGATAAGTGATTTTAATTTTATTAGATTTGCCTGTTTCAAATTTTTTACCATAAATTTATTAGTTACATTGGCACATTGAGCAATTACAGAAGAAAAGGCTAGGAATCTTTCACAAAAATAACACGGAAGCAACATTCTAGGACAGCGCCTCGTTAGAACTTTTACGATGCTAGAAATGCTCTGTATCTGTGCTATCAAATGCAGTAGCCACATGTGGCTATTGGGTACTTGAAATGCAGTTAGTTCAACTGAGAAACTGATTTTTGATTTTAATTAAGTTAAACTTACAGAACCACATGCAAATAATGGGTACTATATTGGACGATGGGACTCTATGGCAGATTGGTGTGGCACAGAGAAAAAGGATCAGCAGACCTTATTCAGTGTGGGAAGAGCTCTGGATTAGACCAGATCAGCCCTCATTGGAATTAGGATGTCCATCAGTTTCCTAGGAGAAATTGGAGGCTTATTTCCAACCATAGTGTATCAAATTCATCAATGACTGTAATTTAGGTATAGGTTAATTGTAAAGTAAATGATATAGAGTTTTCATTCCATAATGTAGGCTTTGTCTTAATTTGTATATTTGGTTTTTGTCATAAAATTTTTAATTAAAGAACTCTTCCAGATCCTGGTAAAGACAGAATTCTGGACAAAGTGAATGCTATCCTAATATTTCAAGCAATATGCTGATATCAGTAAACAGCACCCCTTATCAAATGTTGCTTTCTCCTTAATTTAATTTAATTTATTTGAGAGAGAGAGTGGGGGGAAGGGGTAGAGAGAGCAAGGAAAGAGAATCTCAAGTACGCTCCGCCCAAGCGTAGAGTCCAATGCGGGGCTTGATCCCAGATCCTGAGACCACAACCTGAGGTTAAGAGTCGGTCACTTAACTGACTTTGCCACCCAGGCACCCACAAATGTTGCTTTTTAAACAGACCAGTTACTACTATCTGCCTGTGCAGCATGTTAGTTTAAGAGTACTACCCTATAATGACCTTTTAAAAGGAGGACAGGAGACCTTCTCTTTTCTGGTATTTTTTGTGTGTGTAGCTTATGTTTTAAGTTATTTTCTTGTAGTTAATGTGTTTAAAAGCTTTCAAAAAATCTACAGTCTGTTCTTAACTAGGAAAAAAAGTCACAATTCTTAATTCTTCTTAACCAGGATTATTAAATTTTATAGCACTTAAGGTAATATAACGATTATACTCCGATGGGAGAATAATGTTTTAAAAATAATGAAATTATGGCAGAAGCATTTAGATATAATTATATAGCCACAATAAAGATTTCAATTAGCCTTCCATTACATTGCAATTAGCTCTACATTTAACATTAGTGTGGCCATAGGCTTCATTTGTTTCTTGCTTTTTGAAAACAACATATGAATATTTTTTGTTTTGTTTTTTCACATTAGTCTGAGAAGTCTCCTGGAAAATTAAATTAAGATCTAAATGAGCTTTCTAAAAAAAATAAGCAAAAAGTAGAAGATATACTTCAAATGATAACAATTCATAATTTACATTATATTAGTTATCTATTGCTGTGTGACAGATTAACCCAAAACTTTGCAACTTGAAACATTTATTAGTCCCATAGTTTGTGAAGGTGAGGAATCTGAGCACAGCTTCGCTGGGTGGTTCTAGATCCGGGTGTCTCATGAGATTGCAGTCAAGCTGTCCGCCAGGGCTTCCAAAGCTTTAACTTGAACCTCCAAGTGGAGGATCCACTTCTAATACGCAAATATTAGTGGCTGTTGGCAAGAAGCCTCAGTTCCTTACGGTGTGCTGGTAAAAACGGAAGCCTCAACACATGCATCTTGCCACAGGGCCACCTTAGTGTCCTTTTTACCATGGCAGCTGACTTCCTCCAGAGTCCCACGCATATTCAAGAGGTAGGAAATGAGATTCTACCTCTTGAAGGCCAGAGGAATGTGTGTACTCGCTTTAAATCAAAACATATATAGAATGCTAGTCCAATGGGAGATGGCAAAGCCATACTTAGAACTTGACTAAAACTTACTTGCTGAGGTCCACAGCCAAACGTCAGATGGGCATATACTTTTCTCCCCTTGTTTCTTGGAGTTCTCTTAGGCATCACTTGTGTCTTTGTGCCTGACACATTTTTTCCCGCTAAGAATGTACCTTTGTGAGATCAAATGTCAAAAAAATGCATGCTACTCTCTGTTTTTCAAGATTTCTACTAGGCTCACTATGAAAGAAGAGCTCAAACAAAACTCAGGTGGTCTCTCAACTGGGAAGGAAGGGGGGCCAAAAAGTATAATAGTGGGTGCTCTGCAGCTTTGCCATCCTAGATGGAAGCTTTCTATTTGAAATAACCCCTTGCCCTCTGCTATTCCCTACCTGCATTCTGTCTCTGGGTGATCTCATGCAATTCAACAAGGTTCACATTTTTATCTCCAGCCCAGACATCTCCCTGATCTTTAGACGTGTATATCCAGTTGCTCAACCTCTCTGCTGGTCTGAGTAATTGGCTTCTCAAACTTACCCTGTCCAAAGCAGGATGTTTCCTTCAGAGTCATAGGGAAGAAGAAAAGCAGCGAGAATAAGCAGGCAGAGAGCACTGTTAGGTGCTCCCTTTGAAAATGGGCCCTGTTTCTGCTCACACAGTGATGTGGCCACTCGGTCAGCCTGCCTCTGAGGTTGGCTCTGTGCTCCCTGTGCCAAAGGGTGGGTGGAGTTGTATCCCACTCCTTTGGCATCAGGAGTAATTTCCTAATTGGGCTCCAAGCTGAAAACAGATTTGCCCCATTTGGATGTCATCGCACTTCCTGTGTGACAGCATTCATCATTCCTCATGGTTGCAGGAATGCTCACCAGCACAGGGGTTGCTCATTCATCATTTCTGCCCAGGATTATGTGGGCCACATGAGCACGTACTCTGATGGTGTGGTTTGAGGACACCTGAAGTCCTTTTACCCCCCCAAATTCCTCCTTTCCTCCCTCCCCCGCCCCCGTACTTCCTTTTGTGGAGCCCTACCATGTTCTGGTTCTCACCATATCAGTCATGCCTCAAGGGCCTTAAAAGCAACTCCCCCTGAAGGGCCTAACACTACTCAAGTCCTAGGGAAGTTGGTCCCAAAGGCCTATTGTAGGTTTTGTCCTATAGTTTTACAGGAAAGAGTATTTACATTACAAAATTACACATTAGCATGGACAATTTAATATGAGATGCTTACTGGCACCTCTGAGAGATCATTGCTTGGAAGAACCAGGACCTAAAAAAGACCAAACAAACAAACAAAAAACAGATAAACTTGATTTGATGGAGGTGAAAGAAAAAGACAAGAAGCGAAAGTCAGAAGTTCCTAGACAGGGCGAATTCTCCCTGAGGGCCGAAACACAGGAAAGAAAATGTTTGAAGGAGGAAGAGTTAGTCTGGTTCTAAATGTTTCTTGAATGAATGAGTTAATGGCTGATGGCATAGAACTATAGTATCCAGCAAACCTCGACCAAACTGAAGTTTTTCAAATATTGCTATTTCATATAGGAAAGTAAATACATATTTGAAAAGATTGTGTCATGAAATATAGCCTCTTTCCCAGTGTATTAATAACAATATTTTAATTTATTAAGCAGCCATCAAGTGAAATGAATTGTTCTTCATGCTTAACATATCTTACTGGTTTGCTTTTTGGTTTTCTTCTGTTTGTTTTGTTTTGTTTTTGTTTCTGTTTTCTAGTATGCCCTCGTGTTTTCTGTCTTATTTACCGCTGTATCCCTAAACAACAGCTGAAATAGTTCTTGGCACAAAGTATGTGTTCCAAAATTATTTACTGAAAAAAGAAAGAAGAAGGTCAAAGGGTACAAACTTCCAGCTTAAAATGAACAAGTTCTGGGGAGCGAATGGGCAGCATGGTGACTGTAGTTAACACTACTGTATTGCATACTTGAAAGTTGCCAAGAGAGTTGGTCTTAAATGTTCAATGTTCTCACTACAATTAAAAAGTGGTAATTATGTGAGGTAAAGGATGTGTTAACTAGTCTTATTGTATAATCATTTCTCAGTATGTACTGTTAAATAACAAAAATTTAATTGAGTAAATTTTACAGATCTAATTGGCTGTATTATCTGTTCATGAATTGGACAGCATCCCATCAGGAAAGTAGTGAGGAGCTTCAAGGGGCTACAGAAAAGGAAAGGTTTTTTAAAGGTTGAGAGGGAGCAGATAAAAGGAAATTATTAGAAAGAATCCATTCTTTTAGGCAAGGTCGCCCTCCTAAGGAGAAAAGAGGGGGTCTATCAGTAAACTTCTTAGTGCAGACCAGGAAATTCCCACGTAGACTGGTTAAAGGTTACATTTCTATTTCTACAAATAGAAACTGCAGTTAGGTTAGGTATTAAGTCTTCGTTTACTGACTTGGGACCTTAATGTAAGTGATGCTATTTTGAGCCCGTGGTTTTCTTTTTAACAGTTTGTGTATCAAATCATTACACTGTAGGGGCACCTGGGTGGCTCAGTTGGTTGAACATCTGCCTTCAGCTCGAGTCATGATCTTGGGGTCCTCGTTTCAACAGGGAGACTGCTTGTCCCTCTCCTTTGCCCCTCCCCCCCCCACTGGTGTTTTCTCTCTCTCTTTCTCTCAGATAAGTAAATACAATCTTGAAAAAGTCATTACATTGTATACCTTAAACTTACACAATGTTGTATGTTAAGTATATCTTAATAAAGCAGGGGGAAAAAGAGGGAGGAAGGAAAGGAGGGAAAAAGGGAGGGAGGAAACATTATCACATTTAATCCCCACAGGGTCTTGTTTTCCCTCTTTTACAAATAAGGATATTGAAGTTTATCGAGGTTAAACCGCACAGCTAACAAAGGACTTGATTCCCACATGTATCCATTCAATAAATACCATTCTTCTAACCTTAAAAGAAAACAATTCTTGGTCACATACAGGCCAGATCCCACACACACGGTCCTGGTTTAGATTCTCATACATGTCTGTGTGACTTGTGCATAATACTTAAATAGCTCAAGTTAAACCCAGATTCAAGTTAAATCCTATAAAGGATTTAGAGATACTGTGTACAATTAACTGGGTCATAGTGTACGGATGATAACAGTTGCTGCTCTTCAAGATAAATTGGTGGATTAGCAAATTAATAGTTACCAAAAAAACCCTTGAAAATATAATGAACTACATAATTGCAAAGCATGGTTATTAGCAGCCTATTGTTATTAGCAGCCTAACTAGTTGTGGGAAATAATTCAGTAGGCATCTGGAAAAGCTAATGTTTTACGTGTCTCTTTTTTAAACTCATTTTACTTTATTTTATTTTATTTTTAAAAAATTTATTCATTTGAGAGAGACACAGAGAGAGACAGAGAGTACAAGCAGGGGGAGAGGCAGAGGGAGAGGGAGAAGCAGACTCCCTGCTGAGCTGGGAGCCGGATGTGGGGCTCCATTCCAGGACGTGGAGATTACAACCTGGCCGCAGGCAGGCACTTAACCCTCCGAGCCATCCAGGCGCCCCTGCTTTATTTTAAAACAGCCAGAAAAGGAGAAAGGTACTCCCATGTCCATTTTGAATTAGCAATGTGACTTTGGACCAGACCACATTTGAATTAGCAATGTGACTTTGGACTCTCTGTAAACTCTTGTTCCCCAAAGTGTCATCTGAGGAACACAGCACAGGCTTCACCTGGGACGTTGTTAGAATGCAGAATCCAGGCCCCACCCCAGACCCACCGAATCGGAATCTGCGTTTTAAGATCCCTAGGTGACTCACAGATACATTGAATTTTGGGCAGCACACTGTAAGTCTCAGTGGACCTCAACTAGTAAAATGTGAGCATTCAAGTGCCCGAAAGAGTTCCTGACAATGCTCAGTAGAATTTTTTCTTTATGCTCGAAGCCCCTGTGATAACAGTAACCTTGAAATCTCTGGCACTACAGGGTCAAGGTGAGGGACTGGCTTTATAGGATCCTGGACTGGAACTGTGCCAACTGCAAAAAACAAATTTTTTTTTTGGATAAATACATCCCCTCCCTCTGCTCTAATATGTATTTGCAAGTTTATTTTTATCTTCTGAACTGCTGAGCCATTGTTAGGATTTGATTGTGTCGTGTGCTTTGACATTAATTTTAATATGCAACAGTTTGAATTCAAGGTCCTATTCAGATGGAGGTTTTTTCCTTCTTATGGTGCTTATTTATATCTAACTATAAAAGCAATACATGCTTATTATAGTCAAGTTGAAAAATCAGAACCACTGCTGTGAACATGTGTGTTTCTTACCAGTCTTATTTCAAGCAAAAGTGGGATCGTACTGGTAAATTTTGTGACCCGATTTTTCTGCTTGTCCTGAACACTTTCCCATATTATGTAATTTGAAGATAATTAGATGGATCTCTGTTATTTACTTTTGCGACTATATCAAAATTTAAGTACCTCTAGTTGAAAAGATATATAGTTTCTAACTTTATTATTTAAATTGTTATGATGAACATTCTTATTTATAATTGATGATTGATGATTTCTTATTATTGGTTCCACCTAAAATTTCCTGAGTCAAAGGGTATTTAATACCTTTACTTTGTTCATGATCCCAAAAGCCATCTAAGTATTAATCTAAATACAAAGCCAGCTAAGTCTAGAGTTAGTGCATGTTTTTAAGTTTCTACTAATTGAGGGGCAATATAATGATGGGTAATTATTTTGATTTGCATTCTTTGTTTCTTAGTAAACTTCAATAGTATCACCAAGTTACAAATAGAAAAACAACTATCAAAATTCCACATCTCCTTTATATGGTCTCCTTTATATTAATCTATGACAAATGAGGCAAGAATACACAATGAGGAAAAGACAGAGCCTTCAATATATGGTGCTGGGGAAACTGGAGACGGCTACATGCAAAACAATGAAACTGAACCACTTTCTAACACCATACACAAAAATAAACTCAATGAATTAAAGACCTAAATGTGAGCCCTGAAACCAAAAAAAATCCTAGAAGAGAACACAGGCAGTAATCTCTCCGACATCAGCTATAGCAACATTTTCCTAAATAAGTCTCCTAAGGCAAGGGAAACAAAAGCAAAAATAAACTATTGGAACTAAATCAAAATTAAAAGATTTTGCATAGCAAAGGAAACCTTCAGCAAAACAAAAAGATAACCTACTGAATGGGAGAAGGTATTTGCAAACTATATATTCAATAAGGGGTTAATATCCAAAATACATAAATGAATTCATACAACTCAACACACACACAACAAAATTTTTTTAAAGATTTTATTTATTTATGTGACAGAGAGACAGCCAGTGAGAGAGGGAACACAGCAGGGGGAGTGGGAGAGGAAGAAGCAGGCTCCCAGCGGAGGAGCCCGATGTGGGACTCGATCCCAGAACGCCGGGATCACGCCCTGAACCAAAGGCAGACGCTTAATGACTGCGCTACCCAGGCGCCCCAACACAAAAAAAAATTTTTTTAATGGGCAAAGGACCTTAATAAACATTTTTCCAAAGAAGACATACAGGTGGCCAACAGACATATAAAAGGATGCTCCACATTGCTAATCATCAAGAAAATGCAAATCAAAATCACAATGAAATATCGCCTCACACCAGTTCGAATGGCTAAAATCAAAAAGACAGGAAATAACAAGTGTTGTCAAGGATATGGAGAAAAAGGAACCCTCATGCCTTGTTGGTGACAATGTAAATTGCTATAGCCACTGTGAAAAGCACTACAGAGTTTCCTTAAAAAGTTAAAAATGGAAATATCATATGATCCAATAATTCCATTATTAAGTATTGACCCAAAGAAAATGAAAACACTAATTAGAAAAGATACATTCAGCCCTGTGTTTATTGCAGCATTATTTACAATGGCCAAGATATGGAAGCAACCTAAGTGTCCTTCCAGACACATGGATAAGGAAAATGTATACACACACCCACACCCACACCCACACCCACACACACACACACACACACACACACACACACACACACACATTTATGATAGAATATTACACACCCATAAAAAATGATGAGATTGTGCCACTTGAGACAACATGGATCGACCTAGACAATACTATGCTAAGTGAAATAAGTGAGACTGAGAAAGAAAATACCATATAAGTGGAATCTAAAAAAACAGAAGAATCAGACCTATGAATGCAGAGAATAAACATGGCACACCACTCCCCCAGTCCTCCCATGTGTTCACCAACCTGGAAGCTCTCTGAACTCTGTACTTTCGGGGTTTTGTGGAGGCTTCATTACAGAGGCACGATGGATCACAAACTCCATTTCCAGCCCTTCTCCTCTCTGGAGAGTGGGGGGTGGGGCTGAAAATTCCAAGCTGTAATCATGCTTTGATCTTTCTGGTGACCGGCCCCCATCTAGGAACCCACCAAGAGTCACCTCATTAGGACAAAAGACACTCCTATCACCCAGGAAATTACAAGGGTTTTAGGAGCTCTGTGCCAGGAACTGGGGGCAGGGACCAACAGATATTTTTTCCATTATCTTGCAGTCATAAAATATTATTCTTCTTTTGATTTCTTTTCAATCATTTATAAACATAAGGTACATTCTTTGCTCCCAGGCTGTATAAAAACAGGCAGCAGGCTGTATGATTTTCGGACTCTCACTCTGGTCTTCTGTCCACACTGCATGCCACTGATATGTGCTCAGGGTAAAACCAGGACTGGTGGGGGTGGGGGGTGGGGAGGAGCACACCCAGCCTACACTTCTCTGGGTCCCACTTCTTAGACAATTTTCATCTTTTTTTGAAAACTCAGGAGTTGAGGATACTCCTGATCTCCCCCACTCATGGCCCTATTTGCCTACTTTGGGGTGAGAGGGAAAATTGTACTTCTGTTTCTTTGACAGCAGGAAGAACAAAATATGAATTGATCATCTGAAATTATCCTCCTTCTTCGGGTGCTTTTAGAAGCAAAATATGTTATCCTTCACAAAGAGTAACTCATTTATTTATTCTTGTGACCACTGAGTAAAGAATTAGATACAGGATTTTAGGACGATGCAGCTCTACTTCAGCTGTTCCTTTATTCCGATAAAGCCTTGCCCAGAAAGATTCAGTAACTCATTAAAAAACACTCAGGAGCAGTAGCACAACCCAACCCCAGACACTCCATGTTCTCTTCCACACATTCTCCTCCATGATGCATTTTCCTTGCCTTACTCAACTAACTAGATTTTTAAGTTAGAATGTAAGAGCACCCAGGAGGCATCCCCATAGGTGCTCATCATAAGACACCTGCAGGAGGTGTAACCAGGTACCTGTGGCCAAAAGAGACCAACCAAGCATCAAAACTGCGGGGCCCTCTGCCACAAAAATTCTGTTCATTCAGTAAGAGACATCCCATTGTGTTGAGTCCGTGATACACACATTACGCATGGTCCCTCTCAGACCTGCCCAGTTGAAGTTGCAGGTGTTTCCCACAAGAAGATCAGTTCTTCCTTGAGCCTAGTTGTTGAAATGTCCCTGAAGACTCAGGTGAGGAGGAATCAGGAAAATGGCTGGCAAATCCAAGCAAGACCCGAGGTGACATTGCAGCCAGATGATTCCATTTTAGCTTAGTAAATAGTAAAACCACTTACATAACCTTGGTGTTGCAGAGGAAGATGGAGGCCTGAAGTGTGCTTTTTAGCCAGAGAGGAGAAGAAGTAGAAGAGAATAGAAGCTGATCCTGTCTTTATTTAGAATTGGAAGGGTACTTACTGAAATGACTTTTTATTACATGGGCACTTTCTGAAATTTCTGGTTAAGAAAATAAGTTTCTGCTTGAGCTCTCTGCACTGTATACTTCTTAGGGCCTTGTCCCTCTTTGGAGAAGGTTGGTAAAAGTTAAGTTCCAAACAGCAGTGTGTACAGAATGTTCTGTGTAATCTCCAAGGCCAGGTTCCGAATAAATTTCTCCACGAAACTGGTCTGGCCAAAATTAACCAGGCAGTACATGCCAGTGGCCATCATCACGCTCTTAGCCCCAGGGCTGATGTTTCAAGCTCTCCAACTGCTCAATCCACAAAATATCTGTTGCCTTCTCCAACTACTTCTAAGAATGACCAGGTGCAAACTGGACAGAGATTGTCCTTCGCCATCGTCTTAGGCTCCAGTCTCAAGTTACACCTCTGCTTCCAAGGCCTGGATTCTGAGTTGAAAGTCCAAATAACACAGCAGATTCTCAGAAAGGAGGAATGACTCTCCTTTAAGATATAAGATATTACTAGATTCACTGAGAGATGGTTACCTTTGATTCTCAAATGCATGGAGCGTGCCTTGCCCTACTGAAACAGAATTGTAGTGATAGAAATCTGGTAAGCATGGAAATGGTCTCAACAAAGAAAGGTAGGAAGTAGTCCCTTACACAGAAGTACATGAGAAATAAGTACCTAAGCATTGGTGAGATCGGGTTTCAGAACGTTAATTTATGCTTTCTCCTCTTGTATTCTCTTGTATTTTTTATTATCCCTCCTTTTTCTATATTTGGGAGAGTCAAATTCTTGGCTCTTGTGTTTCAAAAGCCTCATTCCTCAGGCATCTGGCTGGCTCAAGTTGAAGGAGCATGCCACTCTTGATTTTGGGGTCATGAGTTTGAGCCCCGTGTTGGGTGTAGAGATTACTTAAACAAACAAGCTTTAAAAAAAAAAAAAAAAGGAAGGAAGGAAGGAAGGAAGGAAAGAAAGAAAGAAAGAAAGAAAGAAAGAAAGAAAGAAAGAAAGAAAGAGAGAGGAAGAAAAGCCAAGCCTAATTCCTGGCATAAGTCCAAAGATTTGGAAGCAGTGAGTCATGAGAGCAAGTGCCCCCAGGGTATGAGGAGGGTTTAGGGGAGCAAAGGTGGTCCCTGAAGAGAAGTCCTGTTCCCCCACCCCCCAGGGCTGTGTCTCTAGCAGGGGTGTGCTCAAAACCTCAGAGTACACAGAGTCAGCAAGAATCCAGCCCCACAACCAGCATAAGGAACAGCCAGGTATCTAGATAGGCAGGTCCCAAACAGCATCCAGAGTTCCCTATACCACCCTTGGGGAGTTCTGGGGGAGCCCTGGTGCATGGCAGGAGTAGAAAAGTAAAATTCACTGCAACAGCATGGCATGGGAGCAGTTGTGTGATTCCCAGGCACCAAGAGCAGGACAGTCCAGGACAGAGAGCTGGCCAAGCTGAAGGGCTTTGCCGTTGGATACAGAGTGTATATAACAGGGCCCGACCTGGACCGGGAGCTGAAAGCCTGGGCATCTCAATGGACACCAACACTGACAGGGAACTCAGGACCAGCGCTCTGTAAGCCTACCTGGAGTTTAAGCAAAACCCAAGAGAAAGGACAGATAAAAACCTTGAATTGCCTGTTTATAAATTTCTTTTTTAAAAAAAGATTTTATTGGGGCACCTGGGTGGCTCAGTCGTTAAGCGTCTGCCTTCGGCTCAGGGCGTGATCCCGGCATTCTGGGATTGAGCCCCACATCAGGCTCCTCCGCTGGGAGCCTACTTCTTCCTCTCCCACTCCCCCTGCCTGTGTTCCCTCTCTCGCTGGCTGTCTATCTCTGTCGAATAAATCAATAACATCTTTAAAAATTTTTTTTAAAAAAGATGTTATTGATTTATTTGAGAGCGAGAGCATGCACAAGCAGGAAGGAGGGGCAAGGGAGAAGCAGACTCCCCGCTGAGCAGGGAGCCTGACCTGGGGCTCCATCCCAGGACCCTGGGATCATGACCTGAGGTGATGACCCAGGCTCCCCTGACCTGATAATAAGTTTCTACCATCCAGCAGAAGGGGAGATAAAGATTAAGTTCCATTATAGAAAAATACAGGAAATTGAGTTTCTTGCATACCTGAATTTGTGATCAGAGATTCTTAATAACCACACACATAATTAGGGATTGGTTTATGTTCTACATAAACTGGAATGTAGCTAGGTCTGCTGATAGAGTCGTAATGGAAGGAATGTTTGCCTCGCTTTCCCTGTTCTCAAAGAGCAAGGGCCGTAAAAAGTGGTTTAGAACTTTTTAACATCTACCTGAAGTGTCATAGGATTTGCATTGCTGGTCTGTGCATATATTCGCACTGGGGGCAGTATCCATTCACACTGGTTTCTGTCCACTTCCCAAAGGGCTACAGTACATAAACAGCTATTAACATTTTTTTAGGAGCCCATTTAGGAAAAAATGTCTAAAACTGCTCCTTGGAGGAGAATAATGTAAAAACAAAGGTTGAAAAACACTGGTCTATTGTCATCTGGAAGGCTTGGGAACCAGACTGAATAGTCTTAGCCTAAGTACATCCAAAAAACACTCATTAATGGCACGATGGCAATCACACTGAATTAATGTAGTTAATTGACTTATTCAATAACCCCACACACACACACCTTTTTTTTTTTTTTCTTTTTCTGAAAGTAGAAGTATGGTGATAGAAATCTAAATAAAGATTCGTGGACATGATGTCAACATAGAATGAAAAGTTCTATGGAATTCTACCAACCACCACCACCACCCGTCCTAAGAAAGGAAGAGGAAATCGTTGGTCAGGTTTTTAATCAAATAAGTGAATGGATTAACTATATTGACACAATATAATTGCTGCTGATGAGCCATCCCTGTAGAACCAGAACTGCAGGTGTTATAGTAAAAGATACAAAGTGACAGATGATCCACTAAAAGGGGAGAACCTGACCCTGGGTCTTCTACCCTTTTGAATCCTCAATATTGTGGTAAGAACAATTAGCTGGTAAGAAATGCCAATGAACAGGAGCAAACCTCCTTATTTGTAAACAGGGCCAAAGACGCTGCTGAGACTAAGAAATTCAAGGGCTTTTATCTCGGTGTTTCTGATCTGGAAGGCTGACATGTTTCTGCTGGGTGAAGTCCGTGGGGGTCAAGTAAGATGATAGGTGGAATGGCAAGTATGCAGAGGAAGCTTACCCTGTACCCAAGGGACTTACAAGCACTAAGCAATACATTTACTACATCTAGCATATACCTAGCTTAGAAAGACTGGGGTGACAAGCATATGATAAGCAGAAGGGCTGGAAGCTTCAGGAAGCCAGGTACAAAGGCAGTTAGGCGATAGCAGAAAGAAAAAGCAGATTTGGCCTCACATCCTCGCTCCCCCGCTTTGTAAATGTGCACGCCCTTTGCAAGGGGATTTCAATTCTGAGCTTCAAGCATCTCGTTTGTAAACCAAGATTAATCCCTACTCGCAAGATTGTTTTGAGGATTAAATGAGAAAACATTGCAAAGAAGCAGGCTCAGTAAATGGGAGTTTAAATAAAGAGGTGGGTGAAAGTTGAGAAGGATGAAGTGGAAAAAGATAAAAGTGTCACTAAGCTGAGTGTGTGTCTGGGCACGTGTGTCTGTTTACTTTGTAAAATTCATCAAAGTTTACCTCCTAAAGGGCGTTGGGAGTGTGGGTTCACTTAGCAAAGGGAAGGTGGGGAGGGGAAAGTCTTGGAAGGGGAGGTATAAACAAGCGTGAGTCCTGCTTCGCCATCACTAAAGAAGGGGACTCATCGCAGCAAGAACTGAAAAATTCAAGGTCATGCCACCAAAGGTGAAAGAAATTGATGACTCTGAGGATATTTCAGCACTGATAAAATGGGTGTCCGTGCAGAGTTCTAAACCAGGAATTTGCTTTCGGAGTTGGCCTTTGGGGTGTTTTATGAAAAATAAATGCATAGCCACAGACAGACTCATTAGAGAGGGGTTTCATAGCATAGGAATGAACTTGTAAAAATGGCACTAATTAAGAAAGAGTTTGTAGGAACCATAAGGAAAGATAAATGTGATCTAAGCCGTATCGGCTGGTAAAGTTAAAATGAAATCACCCGTCATTTTATTCTTTTGTTAAAAATGGTTCCCACCAACAGGCCAGAGGAGAGAACAGAAGCAAGTCACTCAGGGTAGGATTTCTTTCCTTCACATCAAGGAGACCGTAAATGACAAGGAGATAGTTGTCAGGAAAACACCATCTCCAAAAATAAAGCCAAGCATTACCATTTAATAAGAGAGAAGCTGTGAGCAAAAGACTTAGCAAACAGCTCAAGTGCTTTAGACAATCTGTATGACAACTTACAATTTATTTCAAATTGGCAGATCTAGGAGGAGGGTCACGTAATTCATATGTTGCGAGAATCCACAAGCAAGGATTGAGCAAATTTACTGCCTGAGAGTATTAATAGCACATAATTTAAAAATAAAATAAAATATAAAGCAATTTTTCCTGCCAAAAGGAGATTTAGAGCCTTCTTAGAAACACCAATAGAACAGGTATCCAATTGCTATATATTAGATCAAAGAATGTAAGTATAATAATTCATTTGCCTTGGGGCACCTGGGTGGCTCAGTCAGTTAACTGTCTGCCTTCGTCTCAGGTTGTGATCCTAGGGTCCTGGGATCGAGCCCCACGTCAGGCTCCCTGCTCAGCGGGGAGTCTGCTTGTCCCTCTTCCTCTACCTCGGCCCCAACCCCTCACCCTGCTCATGCTCTCTCTTTCTCTCTCAAATAAATGAATAAAATCTTTTAAAAAAGGAATTCATTTGCCTTTTCAAAAATAGTAAGTAGTGTACTTTGGAGATTGGGACAGTTTCTCCATATCGGACTTCAGAAGGACAACAAAACTATACAGCAAAGCATTTTTGAGCATTTCATCTAGTCTTTATAATTGAGTTTTACCCTGGTACTGATGCAATATGTATGTTGTTAAATAGGAAGGTAGATATGCCAATTTGTCAATTCTTTACCTTGAGCCCACAGAATATCGGCAACAGAGAGAATACCCGGTTAATGAATTTGTGTCCTAGGGATCTGGTGGGAAGGCAGCAGATGTGACAGCATATTGATGCCTTCTGAAATTCTGTTTTGCCTTTTATAATTTTCATTTAAATTCCCATCTTTACCATGATTGTATTAGGCAGTTTCTGATTCCCTGCACGACGGTTTTTGTGTTCTTGAGAAGGAAAAACAAACTACCCTAAATAAGGTCTAAATCCTCATCCAATATCACTGGGCCTTTGTGATAACTCAAAATGCCAGCCAATGTGCTTGCCCCCCAGGCCACATTCTAGGCAGGTTCTTGATGCGGAACAGCGTTCGGGAAAGTTTTCCTGGGGCTTTTGTTACATTTTGCTTCTGAATTTTCTGCCGTCCTTTTGAGTAAGGGCCAAAAATGTATACACTAAAATTCAGATATGTAAAATGATAACAGAGTAACTTTCATTTTCTGTAACTGACCATATCTTGCATGGGAGCTCCTATTCCTACTTAGTGGCAAAAAAAAAAAAAAGAAAAGAAAAGAAAAGTCATAAACTTACCAGTTAAAGTTAATCATGTCTCTTTCAGCTTATTAAGCTTTACAGGAGTTGACTTAGACTCTTTTGGATCTCAGTCAATTCAAAATTTAAAACCCTCTAAGGAAAAAGCATAAGCAACAACAACAAAAAAATTGGTAAGTTGAACTTTATGAAAATTAAAACTTTTGTGCATTAAAGGACACTATCAACAGGTAATTCATGAAATGGGAGAAAATATTTGCAAATCACGTATCTGATAAGAAATTGATATCCAGAATATATAATGAACTCCTACAACTCAACAACAACAAAAAAGCAAACAACCCAATTTAAAGATGGGCACAGGCATTGAATAAAAATTTCTCCAGAGAAAATATTTAAGTGGCCAATAAGCACATGAAAATATGTTCAACTTCACTAGTCACTAGAGAAATGTAAATTAAAACCACAATATCACCTCATACCCATTAGGAGGGCTACTATCAAATAAAGCCCAAAACTATCCAGTATTGGTGAGGACACAGGAGAATTGGAATCTTGTACATGGCTGATAGTGTTACAGGATTTTTGTTCCCTTAGTGCTCACGGTTCTTGGTCATACCTCTTCGAAGAATGAACGTAGACCAGACAAAATGGTGGGCAGTAAAGCAAAGTTTATTGAGCGATAGTACAAAGCTCCCAGAGAGGGAGGGGACCCAGGAGGGTTGCCATTTTGGCATTCAAATCTAGGGGTTTTTATAAGCTCTTTCAAGGAACTATCTTAAACATTCTGAGTGTGGGCCTTTTGTGGATTGGCTGCTAAGGTGTACCAATCAGGGCTCTGATCCTGCACCTGTCTACCTATCGGGTCATTGTTCACATGTTGATGGTCTGACATCTGGAGGCTAATTGCCTCAACCTGTGATAGTGACCAGTATTTTATGGTTAATTGTTTTCTTTCAAGTTTTGTTTCAAGATGTTTCAATTGTTTTGTTTCAAGATGTTTTGCTAAAGTCACTCCTGCAGGGGCTGCTAGACAGAATGCTATTGGGGTCTTGTCTAAGCTGTAAAACAGGATGTTAGTGTGGTTTGTCTTAGCTGTCCCGGCTCCCTATTTCTTGTTGGGGATGCTGGCCCTGACCTCCTAAGTGTCCAATTAACCTCTGACAGTAGGAATGTAAATGGTATCATTTTCCACAAAAAATTAAATGTAGGGTTACCCTATGATCCAACAGTTCTACCTCTGTGTAGACAAAAAATAGGTTTTTTAAAAAAAAAATGAAAGCAGACTTGAACAGATATTTGTACACCCGTGTTCATAGCAGCCTTATTCATAATATTTGAAAGGTGAAAGCGGGGGCGTCTGGGTGGCTCAGTCATTAAGCATCTGCCTTCAGCCCAGGGCCTGAGCCCAGGGTCCTGGGATCGAGCCCCACATCAGGCTCCCGCTGGGAGCCTGCTTCTTCCTCTCCCACTCCCCCTGCTTGTGTTCCCTGTCTCGTTGGCTGTGTCTCTCTCTGTCAAATAAATAAATAAAATCTTAAAAAAAAAAAAAAAAAAGAAAGGTGAAAGCAACCCAACTGTCATTGACAGATGAATGGGTAAAGAAAATGTAGCATACATACAATGGAATATTATTCAGCTTTATAAAGGAAGGATATTTTCCCTCTAGACCTTCTTTGTGGAGGATTTTTATTATGAATGGATGTTGTACTTTGAACATACGTCAACATACTAAGGGCCTTATATGAAAAACCCACAGCTGGAGCACCTGGGTGGCACAGTCGGTTAAGCATCTGACTCTTGAATTCAGCTCAGGTTGTGATCTCAGGGTCATGGGATCAAGCGCCACTTTGAGCTCCATGTCAGGTTCTCTCTCCCTTGCCATTTGCCCCTCCCGCTCAAGCTTTCTCTGAAATAAATAAATAGAAAGAAAGAAAGAAAGAAAGAAAGAAAGAAAGAAAGAAAGGGAAAGAAAAACCCACAGCCAACATCATACTCAATGGTGAAAACTGAGATTTTCCCCTATGGTCAGGAATAAAACAAGACAAGGATGTCCACTCTCACCACTTTTTTATTTATTTGACAGAGAGAGACAGCCAGTGAGAGAGGGAACACAAGCAGGGGGAGTGGGAGAGGAAGAAGCAGGCTCATAGCGGAGGAGCCTGATGTGGGGCTCGATCCCATAACACCGGGATCACGCCCTGAGCCGAAGGCAGACACTTAACCGACTAAGCCGCCCACGCGCCCCCACTCTCACCACTTTTATTCAACATGGTACTGGAAGTCTTAGCCACAGCAATCAGACAACAAAAAGAAATAAAAGGCATCCAAATTGGTAAGGAAGAAGTAAAACTTTCACCATTTGCAGATGACACTATGAGAGAAAATCCTGAAGACTCCACCAAAAACTACTAGAACTGACAAACTAATTCAGTTAAGTCACAGAATACAAAATCAACGTACAGGAATCTGCTGCATTCCTATCCACTAATAATGAAGCAGCAGAAAGAGAAATTAAGAAAACAACCCCATTTACAATTGCACAAAAATAATAAAATAACTGAGAATAAACCTAACCGAAGAGGTAGAAGACCTGTACTCTGAAAACTATAAAACACTGGTGAAAGAAGTTGATGATGACACAAAGAAATGGAAAGACATTCCATGCTCATGGATTGGAAGAACAAATATTGCTAATATGTCCATACTAACAAAGCAATCTACAGATATAATGCAACCTCTATCAAAATACCAACAGCATTTTTCACAGAACTAGAACAAACAATCCTGAAATTTGTATGGAACCAAAAAGACCTCAAATAACCAAATCAAGCTTGAAAGAGAAAAACAAGGGGCACCTGGGTGGCTCAGTCAGGTCTGACTCTTGATTTCGGCTCAAGTCATGATCTCAGGGTTGTGAGATTGAGCCCCAGGTCAGGCTGCACACTGGGCAGAGAGCCTGCTCAAGATTTTCGCCCACTTTTCCTCTCCCCACTCTAAAAAAAAGGAAAACAAAACTGTGAAAGTATTACAATTCCAGATTTCGAGTTATATTATGAAGCAATAGTAATAAAAACAGTACAGTACTGGCATGAAAACAGACACATAGATCAATAGAATAGAACAGAAAACCCAGAAATAAACCCACAATTACATGGCCAATCAATCTTTGACAAAGCAGAAAAGAATATCCAGTGGGAAAAAGACAGTCTCTTCAACAAATGGTGTTGGGAAAACTGGACCACTACATGTAAAAGAATGAAACTGGACCACTTTCTTACACCATACACAAAAATAAACTTAAAATGGATTAAAGACCTAAATTTGAGACCTGAAACCATAAAAATCCTAGAAGAAAACACAGGCAGTAACGAGAGAATAACACGCGTTCTCTAAATAAATAATTAATTAAGAAAATATTTTTTAAAAGAAATATGGATTTGAATATTTGAATAAAAGATTCTTTCCAGAAAAAAAAAAATTATATCTTCCAGCTTTGGGAAATTCTGTATTTCTGAGAATTTCTATCTTTTCTGACTCCTTGTATGGCATCCCATTCCTACTCTTTAGAGGATATTAACTAGAAATTTCTGTGTGTGTGTCGGGGGCGACAGTAAGATTGTGTTTTGTTTTCCTTTCTAATTTTTTTTCCCTACGTTATTTTTTATTCCTTCAGTGTCATTTTTTTCTGCTTATTTTTCTTATTCTCACTTATCTCACAGGCTCTCCTCCAATATCTGTTAATCCTTAATTTTCTATTCAAAATTCAGAATCAGGCAGAAACAAGCTCATTGGAAACCCTGCATATCTGAATAGGGTTTATTAATTGGTGGACTTCACTTGAAGATAAGCAGACAATAAATTGGCCTTCGAAAGAAGGAACAAAAATACAAAACAGAAGACTCTTTTTTCTTCAAAGCCAATTCCCATACTGGTTGCCTCAGTTCTTCCCCAACAATTAGTTCAATTTCTTTAGAAAAAATTCTCCAATTATTTCGCCTGGGACATAAACTCCTGATGGGCATTACGCACCTAGCAAGGGAATGGGCCAACTGTCCAAGATAGATACCTTCAATTCAGTCCTATTTTCTCCTTCGTGTCTCACCCTTGTTCTACCTGGCTTTTCTAGTTTCCTGATCGGGACCCTCCTCAGCCATGGTCCCTTCATCTCATATTTGAAGATGTGGCTGCTTCCAACTTGTTGAATCATTCACTCCTCCTCCATCTGCTCCGTGTTTCTGTATAATTCTAGAAGGTCTCAGCTGCCAATAACAACTCTCTCTTTCATCTGCTCTCTTGTTTCTTCGGGGATTATCCTTTTTCCTGAATTGTGAATTTAATGAGAGTCTCAGAACAATGAAATAAACATGTGTCATCAGTCTGCTGTCTTAAAAGGAAAAATTTAGTCCTATAGGTTTTGATATAAAGACTTCTTTCCATTTGTTCTAGATCTTTTTTTTTTTTTTAACTTCTGGTATCTATTTAATTTCCAAGTTGTTTTTTGGGTCATCTCTTGTTTTTATTATTGATTTCTGGTCTTTTCAAATCAAGATGTAGCTTTTTTAAATCCCAACTTGGATGAATTTATTTAGGCTCTTTATCACCAAATTGATGTTTGTAAGTTTTCTATGGACTCAGATGATCTATTCTGTTTGTAGGGTAAAAATTCTATAAATGTCAATTAACTTGACCTTGTTGATTATGTTATTCAAATCCTTTAGTTTATGTATTTTTAGACTATTTTATCTGTCAAATTCTGAAAGAGGTTTATTAAAGTCTCCCACTGTAATTTTATCATTTTGTCTTCAAATTTTTAGCAAATTTTGCCTTATCTGTTGCCGGCTCTGTTTGTACATAACTTGGTTACAGCTTCTTTTTCTCATGGATGTCATCTTTGGTGGTATATAAACTTCTCTGTCCCATTGAATGCTTTTGACTTTGAATTCTGTTACTCCTGCTTACTGTGTTAGCATGAACTAAGTTTATCTTTGTCCAAACCCTTATTTTTTTATCTTTTTTCATCACTTTAACTGTGATTCTTCTTGACATACAGTTGGATTTTGCCTAACTGAATATGATAATATATTTTGATAGGGAAATGCAGACTTTTCACCTTTATTGTGATAACTGATATTCTTTGTGTTATTCCTTCCATTTGTTTTAGATTTAATATTTAATATTTAACATCCTCTATTTTGTAGTTTTCCCTCCACTGACTTTATTTACAAGTGCTTCTCAGGTTTTCCCCCTCCTTAGGTGGGACAACGTGGCTAGAAGGGGCTGCGTTTGGGCATTTCCCTTCTCCCAGGTTGAGTAGGTTCTGATAAAATCCTAATAGGTTAGGCTCTGGTCAAACAGTTTCCCTTGAGGGCAGCCCTTGTTTAAAAAAAAAAAGAAAGAAAAGGAAAAGAAGAAGAAGGAGGAGAAGAAGAGGAAAAGAACGCTCCAGCATATTTCAAAATGGTTCCTGTTTCCCTCCCCTGCTGAAAGCGTGAGGGGATTTTTCTCCCATCTTACTGTAAGGAGCTGGCAGAGCTCCAGGGGGTAAAACCCACAAATGTGTGGAGGCCCAGCTACGACTGGGTCCCCTGGAGTTTTTAACTTCCAGACTTGTCTACACTGAGCCTCCAGGGACTGGTCAACTGCAGGCCAGCTCTCCCTGCCCCCGTGCTCATTCCGGAGGTTTCTGCTCCATTAAGTTGGGCTCTGGATCGGCCTGTCTGTCTCACCAGTTTTGAGGGCAGCAGTTTGCCCTGTGACCTCACTTTCCTGACAGATCTGCGAAGTGTTTCTTTTGTTCGGTGTTTTGCTTATATTTAGGGTGAAGTGACTTCCAGGCTCCTTACACGATGGACAGGAAATTGGCAGTTCCTCTCCTTACTTTCCTGGCTTGTCCAGTTCTCTCTTCATTGCATTTTGTTGCCCCGTTGGTTTGGAAGGACTAAGGAACTGTTTTCAGTTCTGCCAAAGCTTACCTTCTCCCCCAGACAGGTGTAGTCACACTGGTCTTTCTCTGCTCACATATTAGAATTAAAAGCCTATTTTCTTGGCTTAGTGAGCCCACATTCCACAAAGATGGAATTTTTAGGCTGTTATGACTTCTTCCTGTCTCCAGTACCCCTCTTGATGGTAGTGTCCTGAAACAGGTTCCTACCAACCCTTCCCTTCCCGTTCAGAGACATCACCTTGGTAGCTTGAAAGTGGCCGCGAAGGGAGTATTTATACCATGAAAATTGACAAGCACTACAAAGCAGGGCTTTGGTTCTTGTTTTTCATTTTTCCATAGGGTGTGTCATTAATCATTTACCAGCACAGCTGCATTTCTGCTCCCACTAAAGTGTGTGGGTTTTGCTGGACTGCTTCAAAATTTTAGTTCAGGGATATTATCTACCCTTTTGGAATATTTTTTTTTTCAAAACTCCATAACACACAATAACTAATTGCTTTAACTAATCCGTTTCTGCTGCCATTGTTGTGGTCACTTTCTGTGTGGGAACTTAAAAGATTTTTTTTTAATCTAAGGAATTTATAAACTTCACCAAGATAGAGCGAGGTACATAATTTTTTTTCATTAAACCCACCTGCGTCTTGGTAACTGTTATTAATCTAAAAACTTACATTTCTATAGAGAAATTTACCTCTTTTTTAAAAAAATGTATTTCTCTATATATTCCTTTTTTCTTTTTCTGGAGCTGTTAATACACTAATGCCCTTATCCGCTTTTTGGCTGCCAGTGGTTTCAGCTACCCACGGTCAACCGTGGTCTGGGAGCAGACAATCCCCCTTCTAACGAATCATTGGAAGGTCGATTGTAGCCGAACACTATATCACAATGCCTACTCCATTCAGCTCACCACACAGACATTTTATTATCTCGCATCCTCACAAGAAGAAGGGTGAACACAGGACAATAAATTATTTTGAGAGAGAGGGACCACATTCACGTTATTTTTATTACAGTGTATGTTATAATCGTCCTATATTTATTATTAGTTGTTGTTAATCTTTTACTGTGCCTAATTTAGACATTAAATTTTCTCCAGGGTATGTAGGTATAGGAAAATACAGCATACGTAGGGCTCAGAACTATCTGCAGTTTCAGGCATCCACTGGGGGGTCAGGGAACTGTATCCCCTGAGGATAGGGGAGAAAAAACAGGGACTCCTGTATTTACATCTTAAGTCTCCAGCCTCCAGATCTCTTGTCTTTTCCCTCATGTCTTTGGGATTTTGTTCTTTTATGCCATTTGTTCTAAAAGGTCTTCCAAACCCTCTTTCAGTTCTCATGAACAGCTATCTTTAGGAGGTTTTTTTTTTCCCCCTTATTTTTAAATTGAGGACGTCTTGTGTCTTCTAGCTGCCTCTCCTCAAGGAGCACCAACACTTCGTAGTGTTCTGTCCCCCTTTTTTTTTCAGTTCTGTGGCAGCAGGAGTCCCCAGATCCAGTTCAACTTTGCCTTCTTCCCTTGTGCCTCTGAATCCCCCTAAAGACATTGTTCTTTCTTTGACTCTTTATGGTTAATTGACCTTCTGTACTCAGGACTTCGCGGTTCCCCAGACTATGATGTTGGGCATTAGAACTTCTTCGGTTTTGTCAACTTCTAGGCAGTCGAGCTGGCAGGCCCCACATGGAGGCAGGAAGGAGGCCAGTCTGGGGACAAGCAGCAGTCCTCTCTCTGCGGGCACTGGAAGCAGCTCAGCCAACCAGAGCGTCTCTCCTCCAGGCCATGAGGTCTGACAGCAACTCTTGGGAGCATATTTGGCACATGCTCATAGGTCTCTGCCTGTCCAGCCCCCCCAAGGAGCAGGAAATCTGGAGGCTTCACACTGCAGTTGTCTCCACTCCTGCTCAACACCACAAGGAGCAAAGACCTTAGCTCTCAGCTTGGCGTCCCCAGGCTCTGCCAGCAGCCTCATTTTTCTCATTGTGTTTTCAGAGGAGGAGTGAGTCAGGGATGTGTTCTCAGGCCTCCATCTCCCCGTACATTTTTTTGCTGGCAAAGCAGTTGACTATGTCACAGGCCTACAGTCTGACCCTGTTTCAAGGGTATAGTAGCCATTACCCATGATCAGACCAAAGCAATGGCAGGTGTGGTACTTGTCAGTACCTAAAAAGTTCCAGGATAGCAGTTGCTGCCCACTAGTGATACCACTAGTGGATGAACCAGGCAGGGACATCCTCACAGGGAGGACTTGACAAGGACCCTGCTGCATAGGATCTAGCCCTGGCCTGTGACTCAGCATCCCAAGAGACCACCAGGTAAGAGAATCACCAGCCCATCTGTAAATGTCACAGCAGGACAAGCCAGGCCAGATGGGCAATATTCTCAGTTTCCTGACCATCAAGGTCTCTGCAAGAACCATGCATCCATGATGTAGTTCATTCTCCAGGTGGAGGCAGAGCTAAAATTTAAGTTGAGTAAAGATCACTTTCCTGTACCACATCATTTGAGGATGTCTGAACTGTGTAGGGTGGTAATTTGTTCCCTGGAAGCCAGTGTTCAGGTGGGTGTGGCATAGCTTTCAAAATACCCTCTGATGGCCTCCTCTCTTCAAATAGGAGAAACGTCATCATTGGTCAGTTGCATGGGGGATGTATGTCTTGGTAATGAAATTTCAATGGTCAGCATCGATGTTGATATCATTGCAGACTGAGTGACCCAGGCATGTTTCTCATTCTTGGCAACATCAGAATTAACACTGGTGGACATGAATAGTGGCCATTGTCCCAGGGGTGAGGGGTGGTACCTACAAGCTCCGATGTGCAAGTACACTGATATATGATACAGAACGGTATCCTGGTTTCTTGGTGTGGGATGAGGAGAACACAAAAAAAGAAGCTTTAGATCTCCATTCTCAATATGACACCAAGCATTCAATATCCCGGGTGTGCTGGAGGAACGGTGGCATCATCACTCAAGCATATCCACAGCACCACCTCCAGTCAAACCCAGTATCTGAAAGTGCCTGACAACAGATGGATGGAGACCCACGTTCATGCTCCATTAGGTCTAATTCACTCTAGACCACATCACTTCCCAGAGTGTGTAGGGTTCAGTCAGGGAAGAGCCAGAAGCATAGGTTTTCTAACCAGTCGTTCCGTGAAAAATACATTCTGTCAAATTTAGAATTGTATCAGCCAACGACGAATAAAATAAACACCTCCCTGCCGGATGTGGAAACTTCCTGGTCATATTCGATGTGCATAATTGGGACCCGGTCGGAACCATGAGGATGCACGAGCCAGCAGCCAGAGGAGAGTAGTCTGTAATACGGCAGCAAGTGATGCCCCAGGAAGACCAGTCTGTCATGGCCACATGCCAACTGAAGCCTCCAGGAACCTCAGTGGCCTTAAGGAATTTACCCATCCCTGATAGAGGTCCTGCTGGGACCACAAAGAGAATGTTCCTTCTCTCCCTCTGACACATGAAGAGTTTTAGGTACAGAGCTATGCCTTTTCCATTTTCTCTGGTACTGTTTTTTAGTTGTTTAGATTTTTCAGTACACGGGCTCCATCCTGGCTTATAAAAGACATGCTGAGTTCTCCACTGATTTCATCTGCATGACTGAAAAAATGTCCCACAGAATTTAAGGAACCAGTGTGATTCCCTACTCAATGCAGGAAAGGGGATGTGTAAAAAGAGAAGAGGTGAGGTTTAGGGGGTGACACTACCAGCCAAGCCAATCCAAAGCAAGCAAGAGTAATCTAAAACCATGAAATGGTGCTGACTTCCAGAAAATACGAAGAAGGAAATCCAGAGGGACATCAGAGAGGCCAAAGGCCTAGGATATGTCAGAAATAAAAGGGAAGAGGAAAGCAGAAGTGTGAGTGCCTAGAACTCTTTTCCCCCTCACTTTCAACAGCCAGCTTGGAGGGCTAGCAGAAACAACCAAACACCTGTCACCATACAGAAAGGCCCTCAAGTGAGCTTCTGGTCAGCTTTCATAGTCTACAGATCACTTCAGGTTTCTAGGTAGCATTCTAGAATCTGGCACTGAAGAAGGTATGAGGTGTCCTCATCCAAAATATAGGAATTGTAAGTCATTTTTGCTGTTATGTGGGCTCTCTCAAGGAAACACATCATTCACTCTGGAAACATCTAGTGTTGGTATCTATTGCTGTCTATCCTTCAGTAGAAGAGATGAGCAGTCTCTACTCTACTGATGATATAGGGAGCTGAGTTTGAATCTTACTGTAATAGAACAGAAACATCCCCAGACCTCCTTCAGCTTGAGACTAAACCAAGTTCACATTTCTTTTGCTAATATTATTACCTTTTCAAAAATCTCTTCTGTCTCCCTGGTAATTTCAAGTTCTGCATATTTCTATTTTGATACTAGTTACCCTCCTGTTCTTAACAGTTATATTTATACCTATATTTGGATATTTATATGCTGTAATTAAATAGACATGCCCCCCACACATAGACACTGTTTTACCTACCTCCTCCAAATCTCAGTCTTCTGTCCCCCGTCCTCTTCCAAATCTTAGATCTGGTTGAAAGAATAATGGTCTGAAACAAAAACAAAACAAAACAAAACCAAAAAAACCCCTAAATTTGAGATTCCAAAGCATAGCTTGGAGGTTCAAAATTATATGTTCATGTATACTAAGCAGCCTATGTCTCCCTTAGCCTCCCTTGGTTACTCATTACAGCAGTTAAACTGGGTACCTTTTCGATTACGAGTCCCTTGACAGGGCATTAGATTTGTTTTAATCACGAGTATCCCCAGACCTGCGACATTAATAATAGTGACTTGACCAAAGAGGTTATTTGCCAAGGATATGTAAAATCGCTTTACGTCTGGCCATTCACAAAATGGCACCTCTTAAGACTCTCATCAGCCACTGACAAGAACTCCCTTAGCTGGGAATATATTGCTCTAGAGTTCAACAACAACAAAAATCAATGAAGTTCCTACATTTAGTTTACTGAGATTTTGCTGCCAGTTATTTCTAGGGATGTCATTTTGACAATTCCGAATGCCAATACCTTGAGATAAATTGGTCCGTTTCTTCATGTTCATGGGAACTCTAGCATTGTGCCTCTACAAGACAATTTCCCAGTAATAGCCTTCCAGCGATGTACTGCAATCCAGATATTTGTTGGTGGGTCCAATTTTTGCATTCCTTCCAGCCTACTTTGACCTTCCTTGTTGACTTTACTTAATGAAGTCACAGTCCAGTCTTTGCCAGATTATCTACATCAGTCTCACCAGTTCTTAGGTGAATCTACTTCTTTTTTAGCATTCTAATTTTACTGTTAGAGAAAAGCCATGTATCTTCCTGGACTAGTAAAAAGTAAGCCCTGTAACTATAATGGCTAACAGATGGAACAGCAGGCAGCCTACCCAAGGCGTTGGTCCTGGCACCTTACCTACTGCCTGCGGCATTTTTCAAGTCACTTAAGATCTCCCTTCTTGTTCCATCTTTTATAAAATGGGGATAACAATAGTTCCTCCTTCATGGGGGTGTAATGAAGTTTAAATGGGTTGATTCATATAAGAGTGTGATTAGCACAAATATTTGATAATGTCCGCTCTCATTTTTACATTATCAGAATACTCTGGGCAAATGAAGACACTACCAGTTTTTGCTTCAATTTTTCTGACAGATCTTTCTCTTCTCTTCAATACTATTCACACTACTAATTTCACTGGGGATTCTGGACTCTCAGAAGCTTAAATGATGACTCTGGCTTTATAGAAAAATAATAATATCATTAGGGTCCAGAGATCAGCACTGATCACATGGGAGTCATGGGTAAGAACTGAAATACTGAGCTCATCCTACACACTAGGCCCATAACTAACTCCATGCAACTAGTTCTGGACCTCCCAGTACGTCTCCTGTCTTCGTGAAGATATGTTCAGAGGTGTGAAGGTTGGGCCACAGGTTGAATACATCAGTACCTAGAGATAAGAGGACAGAATGCTTATGTACTCTTACTCAAACTTCCAAATGTGTTACATGGGAGAAGTTTCAGGAAGCTTTTATTTAGCTCTGTCACTCTGCAGATATCACAGTTTCGTGTGTTGATCACCCACATTTTAAGAAAGAATGGAGACAAATAGTCTCTGGTGACAGCCTCTACAGAGTTGGAGCTGTTGAGATGGCTTGTTTGCTACAGTTCAGATGAGCTTGGCCAGGTAGCATGCTATAACCCCAACGGGAAGCCAGTGCTTAAAGGGAGATAATTGGGACAAGCAAGACTGATCTTATACTGAGCCACTACTGGGAATAGCCAGTGGCTCAAAGGACGGCAAAATTCATCTTGATTCAAGCAGCAGGTAATGTCCAAGACAGAGTGGGCAAGTAGTGGATTGGGTCCTGCAGCTAGAAGGCCCACAAGTCAGGCCTTTCTGTACATCACTTGCTTTGGTCAAGGTAATCCACCTTCTTGGAACATAACTCAAACTTGCCGCTAAGGGCTTAAGAAAAAGAATTTACAGAGCCAGAGCCAAGCAAAATATCAGGACTCCAGACAGACTCAAAATAAGACCAAATGTTGGCCCCAACAACAAACCATAAAGCTAATCAGGAAACCAAGACAGAACCATGTCACAAGCTGAGAAAACCCAGCAGTGATCCGTGGAAGGCCAGCTGTGAGAGGCACAGGTGCTCAGGGTTCGTCCCATATAATAGATCTACAGTTGATTTTGTGTGCCTCTATCTGGACCCCAGTAACTACAAATCAGAAGACAGGAACAAGATTACAACAATACACTGCTATGTGTCATATTACATGGTAGGCAGGATAATGCTTCAAAGATGTCCACACACTAGCCCTTGGAACCTGGGAATATATTAGGTTACATGGAAAACGGGAATTAAGTTTGTGGACACAATTAAGTTTGCTGATCAGCTGACCTTGTGATGGGGAGATTATCCAAGTTGGCCTAATCTAATCACACGAATTCTTAAAACTAGAAGGAGAAGAACTCAACAAGAGGGTCAGAGAGATAGTACACAAAAAAGACTCAACTCGCCATCGCTGGCCTTGGAGATGGACAGCGGCCAGGAACCAAGGAATGCTGGCAGTCTCTTGAAGCTGGAAAATAGAAGAAAGTGAATTGTCTCGTAGAGCTCCAGAATGGAATGCAGCCCTATAGCACCTTGATTATAACTCAGTCAGACCTATCTCAGAATTCTGATCTACAGAACTATAAGATTTGCATCATTTTAAGCCACGAGGTTGGCGGTGGCGATTTGTTGTAGTAACAATGGAAAACAAATACACATTATGAAGAAGGGAATGTTTAGATTGCCATTGACTCGAGAGTCAGCCAAACCATAACTTGTCTCAATTGATATTTCTTTTATATACAAAAATCGACTTCTCCTCGAAGAATGCAAATAATACTTTGAAGAGGGGGAGCGGGCAATGCTGCAAGGTGGAGACTGTGAATTCATCTTCTCTTGACTCCCTGGAGCTGGGCACAAGTAAGCCAGGGACCAGACCCAAGCCTGGATTGTGGCCATTTTAGACTGTTCTCAATTTCCATTCAGAAATGTTAAGTTCTGCCCATGGTCGTATATTTGTCTCCAAGAAGAACTAGCATCTCCTGCTCTGTCTGGGCCAACAGGTAACAGGTACTCTAGATTCAGATAGTGGTAAGAAAAACAAATAAATAGAAGAAGAACAGGGAAAATCTTTAGTGAAACATATTAGAGCAAGTGTACCATCCTGTCACTTTATTAAATGTTTCTAACTAGCAGAATCTATCAGTAATTCACACGGCCATCATCCCAGAACCTAACATGCTTTAGATCATCACTGTATTTCCATCGGCAAACCCCAGCCTCAGCTGGGAGAGTAGCAAATGCGTCACAACAGATTTTTTTTGTATTCCCAGAAGGCACCTGGAGCCTGTGGATAAAGGGTGAAAGTACAGAACCCTGAGGGGAGGAAAGATCCCCAAGGGCAGAGAGCAAACGCCCCAGCTCCTGCTCAGGTTCGAGAACTTACCCTCAGCCCTGCCTGAGGCCACTCTGTAGCACCTCGAGTTCAAAGCGAAACCACCTTCTGGGCATTTCACTGGCAGGTTAAGACTGGGTTAAATTTCATTTTAGTCAAGGGAAGTCATTGTTCAGATTCAAGCATTGTGCAAATGTCACGCTGGTCAAGGTTTTATCTATAAACTTTTGGCTACCGCTTTCAGAATTTGAAGTTGAAAGAGGTGCGAAAAATTTTTGACAGAACATTTAACACACTGACTTCTTTTACCCTCTCTCGACCTGGTTTTTGTCCTACACTTTTTTGGATACCTACTGCCAATTCAATTCAGTTTCTCTGGGGAGTTTCGTGTTCTGAGGCAGCAGCATCCTCTGTAAATACATAAATTACCGGAAGAGCTTGCCATAGATCGGTCGAAGACTAACATAGCTCAAAGTATTTATTTTCCAAAGTCTGGATAATTTGTTTTGAGGGAGCAGCAAAGAAAATGGAAGCCTAAAAACACATTTTAAGGAAACTCTGCTGGGGAAAAGGAACAAGACATAAAGAGGGGGAAAAAAGGGAATTTAAACAGTTTGCCACAGTTGTCTTTTTCTTTAGATTTTTGTTTGTTTAAATGTCATGAATCGGTTCCTCTGAGTCCACATAACCTTGATCTTAAGCATGCAAGGGGCAAGGGGATGGGAGGGCAGAAGTGACACTGAAGAGAAGCAGAGGAGACGTAAGGAAGAGTCCGCTCGCAGATTTTGCTATCCAGAGCCCCATCACGCTCTGCCCTTTTCAATGTGGTGGGAAAGTAATTCGGTGCTTGGTCTAGATCACGTCTGTCCTGAATGATATTATGAGTCCTTTCTGCAAAGAGAATGACAGCACTCTAGAGCTTATGCCACTGTTCTTTAACTGTGTAAGGACCAGGACTGGTGCAGAGGGATATGTAGATAAAGAAAGGTAGGGAGGTAAGTAGGTAGATAGATAGATAGATAGATAGATAGATAGATAGATAGATAATCAGCTAAACTGTGAAAAAGCACAGCCTGGGAGTCTGTTAGAAATGTGTAAATGTGTACATCTGATCACCCCTTGGAAGTGAGTTCTATCCTTACAAAAGATGGTCATCTTTCTTGCACTTGGTTCTGCTTCTGACATTTTTGGCATGCAATATTTAGTTTTTCCATATGTTTCCTTAGAACAATTCATTTTTGCCATTTGAGGTTCTAAAGTATTAAAATGTTACCTCAGGAGAGTAAAATGAAAAGTGAGCAAACAAACTCATAAATACAGAGAACAAATTGGTGGTTGTCAGAGTGGTGGGGGGGAGAGGCGAAATAGGGAAAGGGGATTAAGAGGTACAAACTTTCAGTTAGAAAGTAAGTCATGGTGATATCAAGTACAGTATGAGGAATACAGTCAATAATACTGTAATATCTGTGTGTGGTGACAGATGGTGACTACACTTATCGTGATGAGCACTTTCTAATGTATATAAATGTCGAATCACTATGTACACCTGAAATTAATATAATGTATGTCGACTGCACTAAAATTTAAAAATATAAACATAAAAAAGTGAGCGAGCTGTGTAAAAGAAAAGCTTGCCATTGGGGCCAATTTTTTTTTTCCAGAAAGTGTGTAGAAATGGGCAGTCTGTTTCCAGGGGTCCGGCAGGCTTGGGAGAACTCATCCTCACTGAGGTGGCATTTCGTTGCTCTTCGAGTTACCCCTTGTGCTGAGAGACGAAATCCTGGTAGCCAGATTGGCAGGAGATCCCTGACCTTGTCCAGTGGCAGCCAACAGTGACTTTCCCCAAGTCCCGCGTGATGAATCAGGGCGGAGAGCGAGTATGCCACCGTCTGTGCACCTGCTGTGCGGGAATACACGAGCCAGTTTCCGAAGCATTTCTCCGCGCTCATTATTTCCCATAATATGTGGATGTATGGGGCATCAGTGAGCATAAATTGATTCCTAACTATGAGTAATATAGGGAAATAGTAGGTAGCATTCAGTGATCTCCGCTGGCCTCCTTGTTTCACAGATAAAATAGCCACAGTACAACAAGCCACATGGGAAACTGCTGGCCGGGTAATTATTAGTCTGTGTTGCTTTGCTGTCGGGGTTATCCTGGCTCCAGCAGATTTTGCTGAGAGAATGGTGATATGTGTACTACAAAGGGTTCTGTTCAAATGGTCGTGGAGAAAGAGAATCTATTCTTCAGACCCTGTGTCCGAAATACAGTGTAGATTTTGGCACATGAAAATGTTGGGGCTCTCCTGCAAACAAACAAACAATTTCAGACACGTTCGTGACCTGCCGGCACCTTCAGTTATGTTTATGAAAGTGCTCGTTAAAACGATGTGTATTAAAAGCCAGAGAAGTTACCCAAAACTTCAATAGAACCTAATTTTTACCCAAAGCAGATATTAGGTTACATACAAGTAACCATGTATAAATTAAGAAGGTACATATGTATTCATACATATATTTATACATATAATCTCAAAAGGAATATAAGAATATAAGAGTGTTCTTAAAGAACACATAAGAATGTCTGGCTGACACATAGCCAACTTAAAATATCAAGCCAAAAAAATCAAGCCAAAAAATCAGGGTGGGTTTTCTTGTGAAATGTGTATAAATCCAAATATATGTGTATTTATGTAGTAAAACCTCATTAATTCCCATTCCATGCATGTAGACTTTATAATTAATGCTCTTGGCACTACATATAAGATGAAATACTGATTAGGTAATAGTAGTGTAAACAAAAGAAATATTTATACATATAGAAACTCACAGTTTCTAAGTATCGTTTTAGTAGTAGCTCTCGTACTCAAAGAATAAATGTCTAATTATAAACACCATGTTAAGCACTGCCAAGATTCTGTAAGTGTTCTTAGTACTGAAACCAATGTTCTAAAGTGATTTCATGTTGATTATTGTTAATAAGGGAAGGCTAATAGCATAGTTGGTGTTAAAAGCATGGATTCCAAAACTAGACTGTCTGTCTGATTCAGATCTGGCTGTTCCATCCGTGGGCTTTGTAGGACCTTCAGCAAGCTATTTGAAAGTTCTGTGCCTCAGCTTCTTCAAATGTAAAACGGAAAATAATGTTGGGGTTGACTGAGAAGCAATGAATGACAGCCTTCTGTCCCCCCTCTGCAATGGACTGGATTTTTATGTCTCCCCAAGATTCATAGGTTGAAACCCTAATCCCAATGTGATGGTATGAGGAGGTGGCGCCTTTAAGAGGTAATTAGGTTGTGGGCGTGGAGACCGCATGGATGATTAGTGCCCGTATAAGAAGGGGCAGCGAGCGACCTAGCTTTTTCTCCACCCTGTGAGGATACAAGCCAGTCATCTGCTCACCATAAGCCAGCCATGCTGGTTCTCTAATCAAAGACTTTCAGTCTCCCAAATGCGGGGAACTTCCTCAGCTCTGAACCCACTGAGAGAGAGAATTGGCAGCAGGAAACCGAAATATCCCCTTATTATGAGAAAGATGAGGTTGAAGAAATGGCCCTGGGTCGCTCGGCCAAAAGGACTTCCTAAGCTGCTCCCTCAGAATTAGGCCTACTTAACTTCCTGCTTCTAGACAGCACTGGAAAAGCAAGCCCGCCCTGTGTCACATCCCAGCACACAGCAGTGGAACACGGGCCTCGTGTAGGCAAGCAGCTCCTAAGGTAAGGTCAGGAGGGGGCTGGGCCCGTCTGCCCAGATTTGCCTCTGGGAAATCACTCCATCTCCATGGAGAGGAATAAGGTGTGGGATAAGGGGCCAAGAGTATTATAGGAAAAATCCCTCTTTGTGGAAATTAGAAAAGCCAGGAACATGTGCTCTCATGTTTCTCTTGGTTTTGAGGATTTAAATGAGATGATGTGCTGTGCAGCCCCACTCACAGTGTCAATAATTATTAGCTGTCATCATGATGTGTATTAACTATGTCACTATCAAGAGTTTAAGAAGTTTGTTTGGATCCAAGATACACGTCGAAAGCCTGGCTAGTGAACATTCTAGAGATCAGAACCGCATTGTGTTTTTAAGTCCTAAATCCTGATTTGTGTTACATTGACTATTAAGCCTCAAATTCTGGGTAAATTAGCAAGTGATGTTGTACCATTAATGGTTTTTCCTCTTGTCTGGCGTCATAGTCTGGAAAAGCTTTTTCTCCACTCGGTGGCTCCTAAGCGCAGGTGTGGGCAGACTCCTGATGAGCCCCTTCAGCTGTGCTCGGGGCGCACGGTTGATTCAGCACAACGTACAGAGAGCTGTATGGCTCTTTACTCCGCAGTTAGGGCTGAGCGGGGGGCAGCGTAGGGGAGCGCTTATCGTCGTCACACACCCTGTCTGACGCTTCTCTTCTGAGAGCCCAGTGCTTATTTACACTTTCTCTTGCCCTGCTTTCTAAGGGATGTGGTACCTTTTGTGGTATGACCTCTAGGTAAACGCTCATAAAATTATACCGAGTTTACGACCAAAATTTATTAGGAGTCCCTTTGTTTTCCCCACCGGACTCTAATCCACAGTATTCTGTGTCCCGGGCTACCTGGCAACTACGTTGTCCGGAGGTACACTGAGGTGTACACCGGTGTATAAATACCGTAGCTCCGGTTTGTGGGCTAATGAAGAAGCTGTGGGAAGGAGCGCCTCTCCTTTCCCAGGTGTTCAGAGTGACAATCACGTGACGTTCCCGCGAGTAGCGAGTAGCGGGGCGGCTCTGGCTGCGTCAGCTCCTTCAGTGACCACATGCCTGCATAATTGTGGAGTTAAGTGAATGCCGGTTCGTTTTTTTCACCACGTTCCCCGTGAGTGCTTCAGCAACATGAGGCAATTTATCATGCTTTTTGTGCAACAGTGCGTAGACTTTTTAAAGAATGAATTTAGACTTCCTCTTCCTGTCCAAAAAATAAGCCATTCTCAGGTTCAGAGTCCTGGTCAGGAGAGTTGGACCAGCCGCGTGGGCATGCCCACGTGACCCACATCATAGTCCTGCCACCCACCCCCACCCCCACCCCCCTTGCTTTTTTCATCTTGCTTAATTTTCCTTTGGAGAAAGACCCAATTAAAAACACTGGTGGATTTTTCTAAGGACGTTTCCTTCACAGAGCTTACATTCAACTCTTTGGACAGAAAACTGGCAGAGCAATTAGCGGCTCTAGGGAGCTTCCAGTTGTTTCTGTAGTATTTCAAAAGAACCCACTTTGGGCATCCGCAGCCTTCAGACCGAGGGTTCTTTTAGAATGTGAATGCTTCCTAACCATTTGGAATACGCTTAAAATTGAAATCAACAGCCCTGTCCTCACAAGGACGTCTTCATTATGTGTTCTAAGTCAGAGGATGTCATGGCAGCATACAGTAAGGACACGGGTTTCTTTCCATCATCGTTCTCTATTCACCTCCAGCTTGTGAGCTCTTTAACATTCAAAAAATGTTCTCTGATATACTTCCAGAAAACCTGCTGCTGAAATGAAGGAATCTATCGCTCCAAGTAAGTTAGTCATTTTCTGGGTGACATTCTAATAAGAAACCATTTTGGGATAATAGTCCAATTGGAACTAATTCTCCATGTATTCCTTTTGGTCAGGAAATAGCATGTCCAAATTAATCAAATGTTACAGTGCCTTGTGTATTCTAATGTTTAGTATAGTGATGTGGCTCCATCTTCTAGGATGATCAATTTGTAAAGCGTTGGAAATAATTATAAAACCAAGAGGAATATTTAATTTTTCATTGCCTGAGACATTAGCCTAGGATCTTGCAGGTACTGCCTAGGATTAGGAACAGCTGTTGGCTTCCACTGGCTATACACATCATGCAGGTTAAGAAGGTTCTGGTTAATAGGGTGCCAGAAAACAGAATTTATTATAGTACTCAAACATTAATGCAGAACACAGTAATACCTTTCCAAAGAAATATCAGGGCCTAAACTATTTTAATGGCTTCAGCTAATCTTAAATACACATAACTTTCGGGTGACTTCTCATTTCAAAAATAAAACAGCCAAGTAGGGGAAGTTTGGATGGGAGGAGAAGAAAATATATATTTTGATAATACATTGTCGGAAACTAAAGTTTTTTTACGTAATGGCCATGTGGAAGCTCAGCTTTCAAAAGGATAGGATTCATTTATTTAAAAATTGGATTTGGGGGGCCACCTGGGTGGCACAGTCATTTAAGCATCTGACTTTTGGTTTCGGCTCAGGTCATGATCTCAGGCTCCTGGAATCTGGCCCTGCATCGGGCTCTGCCCTCAATGCAGAGTCTACTTGTCCCTCTCCCTCTACTCTTCCCTTCCCTGTTCATGCTCGCACATGCACGCTCTCTCTTTCTCAAATAAATGAATACATAAAATATTTTTTAAAAATAGGATTTTAATCACAGATTTCACTTACAAAGTTTTAAAAGCTTTTAAATGCAATTGAGCTTCATTTTTATTATTCTGTTATAAAGCCATTCAGATTTTCAGAACAGATACATTAGAAGAAGACCAAATGTTTCACTGTAAGAGAAGGCCAGCAAGAAGTGGGTGAGGCATCCAGGATATATTCCAGCGCCCTGTGGCCTACAGGACACCTGGTGTGGAGTATCCTTACTGGGGGGAGACCTAAACATTTTTCTCAGGAGGCCGGAGCCCGAGCCTGTCAGCCCAGGTTTTATCCTCCGATTTCTCTGAACAGCTGCTCCCTTAGCCTATCGCAAATAAGAATTGCATTTCCAAAATTCTGTGTTTGTAACTTTGAGCCAAATACCCATTGCATAAAATAAAGCACAATTGCATGCCCTCTCTTCTCAGATTTATCTCGTAAAATTTGATTAAGGAAATCCTATCCTTTGAAGATAGGGAGCAATGATAGAACCACTCCCATTCTCCTGTGGTTTTAGTTTCAGATTAATTCTGCCTCTCTTTTTATCCTAATTTATAACTCAGTTTCCAGAAATGGAAACTTTAAAGGTTGTCTATGCTCAGTGTAAAAAGACCTTGAGAAAAGATGTGTTTATTGATGTCACCATTGCACAAACAGCCTGTTCCAGTGAAGTTGTCCTGCAGCGTCCAATAACCTGCCCAAACCTGTGTCACTTGGTGATTTCTATTAAGTTTCGCTAGAGTTATAAGTAATATAATAGTGTCATTCTCCAAGTGATTCCATTCATAAAGGAAAAATACTTGGCTTTCATTTTTTCTGTGTAAGAAAGTAATTTTCTCATACATAAACATTTAATGTGTAAAAAAGCATTTAGAATATTTTTAAAAGCTTCCAAGTAACAAAATTTTTAGAGATTTTTCTCAACTGTGTGGATTCAAGCATTTTGTGTGGCTTCCCAAATAAAGTTAATTTTTGCTTATGGAAACCAAACTTTTTTTTTTTAAACACACAGATCATCATTGCGAGAAGGGCCTTGGAGAGCATGTTGGTATTCAGTGCTAGGAGAAACAGAAGGAGTAGAAATTTGAAATATTTTGAAATCATCAACTTTTTTTAATTGTGTTCTCCTGAGTACATGTAATCTGTTGTCTGATTGTAACAAAATTGGCTCTGTTGAATCTTCCCTTTTAAAGATGAATCTTTAACTGAATTTGTGATGTTGGGTAGTTGTGATATTGAGTTCTATAAACTATATGTTGAAGTATATTGTTTAGGTGTTATAATTCATTTATTCATTCATTTTACTTTCTCATTCAAAAGTATGTTAGTGCCAGCTATCTACAAGTTACTGTTTTAGGTGCTAGGACTATGGTGGCTTACTGAAGTTTCCTTCTTCAGAAAGCATACAATCTGTTAATTGAAATACTTGTAAACAAATAACAAATGTAAAAAGCCACAATGACTCTAAGTAGGTACAGTCAGAAGCTACAGGGGTTCTGAGAAGGGCAGTATTGTAGGTCAAGAAGAATTCGAGATGGCTTGCCTTGTGGAGGGGTTGCACCTGATCACTGAAAAATATTTAAGAGTGGACCATTTAGGGACAATGCGGCAAATACTCGAGGCAAAAGAAAAAAGAGAATGACCCCAAAACTTGGTGCATAGACAGGGAGTCAGGTGTGGCTCAACCCAAGAGAAATGGAGAGTCTAAAGGGGAGGGGGACTGGGAAAGTAAGTGGGGGCTGGATCGTGGAGCGTTTGGATACCTAAGACATCTGCATATTCCTCAGTATCAGTGAGGGGCGAGGGGGTGGAGCCTCCAAAGGTTTGGAGCATGATGGTCTCAGCAGTCATATGTGATCTGGATTAGAGTGAGGTGGACTGAAGGCAAAGGGAAGTTAGGGTTCCTTCTGAGACATAATGAGGTGTAACGTAGGGAAGTGTCCATGACCACTACCTATGCAGAGATACTATAAAATAATGTGAGACCCTAAATCCAAGTTCTCCCAGGCAGTCTTCCTACGTGTCACCCCTCTTGGCCTCTGTGTCCTCCACACCTGCCTGTAGAGTCATGCTCCTGTAAAAAATAGGAAATCATGTGTCCACTGCTGGCTTGTTCAAGAGGTTGCAGCTTGCCAGCTTCAGGAATTTTTTGGCCCTGACCATCACACAACTCTATGTTGGTTGTGACATCAGAGTCTTAAGTGGCATGCCCTGGAAACCATAACCTGCCTGGAGGCATAGCCCCTGCCTCCCTTGCAGCCTGAACATGATCTCCATCCCATCACAGATCTCCTGGTTGCTCTGCAAACACCCCAGGCCTCTTTCCAACCCCAGGGCCTTTGCACATGCTGTTGCCTGGAACGTCTTTCCCACCAATTTCACAGGTCTGGTGCCTTGTGTGTTTCTGGCCTTAGCTTAAATATCACCCCCTCAAAAGGCCTTACTATTATTCTTTATCCGAGCCCTTTGTTTCTTTCCTACCTAGTAGTTCAACTTCCAACTATTTTATTTGCATGTTACTCATTTTTTTTTTGCCTCTTTCCCTACTAAAATATATAAACCATGTCTCTCTTCTTGATTGCTGTATTTCTAGTGCCAAGAACTGTGTCTGACACTCCATAGAAGATCATCAATATGTAGCTGTTGAATTAATGAGTAATTAATGAATTAGTGAATTAATGAAAACACCTGTTCAGAAAGCCCTATATAACCTAAAACTATCCTCCTTTACCCCTAAATAATTAAATATAAAGAGAATAGCAACAAATGGCCACTTATCTTCTGTAATCTGCAAAGTGACATATTCTATAAAAAGTGTTCATAGGATTCCCATAGTGATATTTGGGAGACAGAATATAAGTATTCTGCTTATATTCCTGAATTTCCATTAAAAATTCTGGTACCACACCATGTTGCAGGGTTTTTCAGCCTTTTTAAAAATGAAATAGAGATTAGAAAAGAAAATATCAGGGTGCATTGCATCTGCTAAGTATAGTTTCAAGAAACCTTTCAGTGTGTGTGTGTGTGTGTGTGTGTGTGTAAAGAGGTTCCAGTATGAAATTATTTTTTTACTATGAGTCCAAGTCAATATACACTGGGTATTTTCCATGTTATCCTAACCCCTTCTCTGGCTGCTATCGAACTCTTCAAAGCCAGTGTTGAATTGTCATTCTGCAGTGTTGTGATTCCTTATGATTTATTTGCAATGGAAGCCTTCCCACAAATACACACCAAATTTCAAATTTTTAGTATTTTCTTACAGATCAACATACATTAACCTCTCTCAGAATGCTCAGGCTTGCAGCAAAAGTGTTCCCAGAGCTGCAGGGCTAGGCTGCTTTTAAGTAAACTAGGGGAGGGGAAAAACAAATACTCAGGGTAGGACAGTGGTAGGGTTTGCTATTCTTTAAATCAAGAATTTGAGGGGTGCCTGGGGGGCTCAGTGGGAATCTGCCTTCAGCTCAAGTCATGATCTCAGGGTCCCAGGATCGAGTCCCAAGTCGAGTCGTGCTCCCTACTCAGCGGGGAGTCTGCTTCTCCTTCTCCCTCTGCCCCTCCCCCCTGCTCTTGCTCTCTCTCACACTCTCAAATAAAATCTTTTTTTTTTTAAAAAAAGTCAAGAATTTGAAGCAATGATTTGACACACAGCAGTATTTGTTAAAATAACATTTATGTTAACTACTTTTTTTTTTTCCCTCTCTCTCTCTCTCTCTCAGCTGCCTGCCTTGTGCTTGGCTGTATGATTTTCCCTGATGGCTGGGATTCAGATGAAGTAAAACGGATGTGTGGAGAAAAGACAGACAAGTACACTCTTGGGGCTTGTTCGGTCCGCTGGGCGTACATCCTGGCTATTATTGGGATTTTGGATGCTCTGATCCTCTCGTTTCTGGCATTCGTGCTTGGTAACCGACAAGACAGCTTGATGGCAGAGGAACTGAAGGCAGAAAACAAAGGTAAGATGGCTTTGGGGAACTCTTACCTGGCGCCTCAAGCACGTCAAGTACAGCGCTTCCCTTGTGGGTCTAACGTGCTGCGTCTTTCAATGCTGTCTGGTTCATAGACTTCCCCCTAGACTCAACTCAAGAAGTCTGCGCAGTGAAAATGTAGGATTTTCACACTTCAGCTTTCTAAGGCTCTTGGAGTCCATGATTGTGATTTAAATGCGTTTTTCCAGTTTCTTTTTCCCTCCCTAAGTTAATGGCTAGGATATGGCCTTTTTTTTTTTTTTGGTCTGCTTGGTTAGAGAGTATATCCTCTCCATGCTTTCTGCTGTTTCCCAGGTTGAAATAAATGCATGGGAGAGCTCATAAAGCCATCTACAAATGTCTTTATTAAACTGTTTGCAATCATTTTATTTGAATTCAAACTCTTCCTCTCTGAGAGAAGACACCATATTGGCCCTAAAAAGTTACAGTTAGGGGTTTCAACAGTTAACTAATTGACTGAATTTTAAATGTGCTATCTGGGTGGTGAAAAGTCCTCCTATTTCTTTTCAAAAAGAGAATGTCTTCTGAAACACAAACTAGAATAAAAAATAGGACATTGACTACTGAATGATATGAGACTATTACAGCATGCCAGAAAGAAGTAGCAAATCCTTATTCAAGATGAATGTCCATTTTCTCTCCAGACTTTTAAGCCAAGTGGTTGGGGATGGAATTTCATCATCTCTGTCTGTTGCAGACTTAGATTTATTTCACTGTTTTTGTCTTTGTTATTTTTAACTTTAATACTTTGGACTTATGTCAGCACCTTCAATTGCGTAGTCCTGCTTCTCGTTTTTATTTCTAATTGCAAACTAAATCCATCCTTGAATTAGGAAATGTAGCTTACTATTTCAAGTAGTTGCTAACTTCAAAAACTCTTTGCTGCTTCAACAGGCCTCAAATAGAAGTATGTATTAGTGTCTACAGGAATGTCACATGTAATGATAGTGTAGCAAGCTTTATATTTAGACCGTCGCTGTTGATGCTTGTAAACTATGAACTATAAAGAGAGAAAATCAAGAGGTCTGGGAAAGCACAGTCATCCTCGAGCTCTTTATCTTCCTGATTTATGGACAAAATACATACTAGTTTACTCAGTTCCATCAAAAATATTCTAAACATGGGGCAGCTGGGTGACTCAGTCGGTTGAACATCTGACTTGATTCTGTCTCAGGGTCGTGGCATCGAGCCCCATGCCAGGCTCTTCGCACAGCGTGGAGTCTGCTTGTCCCTCTCCTTCCCCCTCTGTTCCTACCCACATGTGTGCGTGTGCTCTCTCTCTCTAAAATAAATAAATTCTAAAAATTAAAAAAAAATTCTAAACACAAAAACCTTTCACAAGGGAGTAGTGCTTTCTAAAAACATAATTACTTCCCTCTCACAGTTGTACTTTCTAGATAAAAAAAAAAAAATGATAGGAAGATAATCATTATGCTTTTTAAAGCCTGTTACAGATTTAAAGTGCTTTCACCTGCGCTCATTCATTTGGAACCCTAGTCCAGTCTCTGTAATCTGGTGGATGTACACAGGTCTCTGTCCAGTTAGCTTCACTTCAAAGTTAATAAGAATAGCTCAATAGCAGAATAAATTACTTCCCCCTAAGGAATGAATTCAAGAACACACCACTTAGTTCTGCAGATGGTTGATTTCTACCACCACCTAATAATGGACCAGAGTGCTGTTTATTCTCTGTACAACTTAAAGTTATACTGAGAACGCTTAACTTTTCAGACATCCTTTGACCCCAAATAAGGAAGTTCAGAAAAATTTTTGAAAAATAACAAAACCGGGAACATTTTTTACTTTGCAATGGAGAATTCTAACTTCTGTCCACGTATAAGAGTGACAGCAATTCTGAATTCATGCCTCAGAAAGAAACGGCTAGGATTAGAGGATAACCCCCAACAGTTTCCAAAGTGGGTCTTGTCTTCCACTGGATTCAGTTACATGGTGATGTCTGATCCCTTTGGCTGAGGTTTTCATTTTAAAAAGCATTTTCCATTCCAACACCTGGTTAAAAGTGTTGATGGGAAAGGAAGTCAAAAGAAGCCAGCATAGGGGCACCTGGGTGGCTCAGTCTGTTAAGCATCCAACTCTGGATTTTGGCTCAGGTTATGATCTCAGGGTCATGGGATCAAGCCCCATATCAGACTCCATGCTCAGCAAGGAGTCTGCTTGTCCCTCTCACTCTGCTCCTCCCCCACTCTCTCTCGGTCTCGCTCTCAAATAATTTTTTTTTTTTTTTTAAAGAGGCCAGTGTAAGGTCTGGGGACTATCTGTGTGTGATTTTTCTGTGTTCATCATCTTCATTTGTTTGTATCACCCTTGCATGAGTCTGTAGTTCCTTCCATCTGGTTCCGAAGGGCCCAACTCAGTAGCAATTCATCTGTATCAGATCAGATCCAGTGAAGTAGCAAAGAGCATCAGGCCGTGCTGAGGAACATTTCAGTCATACCACATTTTCATTTCACAGTCGAAATTCTTTCCTCTGAATTCTGAGAATGTATCAGCCGCTCTGTTGTATAGACATTTCAGAGCCTCCTGCGACAGGGTCTGTATAAAATCAGACCAGAAAATGTAATCAAACCTACATGTTTCTGAGAAATGGTACAAGACTTGTAGTAGCTCTACAAAATAGCTTTTATGGTTTGGTATTATTTAAACATTTGGTTCAGTGTTGAGACTTCCAAAGTTGGATTGTTTGGGAGAGGACCAGTCAGTGATCTTGTGTGTTTGTGTACGAACAGTTTCACTAAACAGTAGTTTAATTGCTTTCAAGTGCGGCGCAAGAACCAGAACTACTATCGCTGTTACTTTCTACAAATCCTAAGGGAGGAGAGATCTGATAAGTGGATATAATTTGTGAATACGAAATTGATTATATTTAAATAGGTACTTTTACAATTTGTAGGGGTGCATCGATATCACTTTTCACTTATTGAAACTATTATTTTGCCTATTCTTTTTCTATCCCTTGGTAGCCAAGGCTTCCTTTGGTTTTCAGAGCAGTGCAATGAGACAGAGGCCAATCTAGCTCACAGAATTTTAGAGGAATTTACTAATTCTACGTTGCTTGTGGTATCCTGGAAGCAGACAATACCATGTCTCCAGTCTTGGCTCAAAAGAGTAAAACATTCGTCTGTTCTGATATACATTACATTACTGCACACACTACAACACCTTTTACAATCTTCTCATTGTATGGTCTGCTGACCATGCTAACAACCTACATCCTATAACAGCAGGAGCGTTAGAGAGACTATACCTGGAGGTAGAGCGTATGCCCCCAGTTCCCAGAAGTTTGTCCTGAGGAATCTCATGATAGGATCATACTGTCATTTTGTGGCTTTTATAATTAATCTAACAACACACTTCTCTGTGTGCCTGGAAAAGCCACCAAATGGGTTCACGTGTGCCCCGTGTCACTACAGTAAGGATACTGCGTAGATCCATCAGTCCTGCCTCACACCCTCTCCAATGGATAAAACAAGAATCGCTGTTACATAAATCCTACACTATATGGAAACAGAAAGGAACTCCATTCTAATTTTTGAGCTGTACTCCACTCACAGATTCCTTAAGGGAATATAGGAGGCTGCTGAGCCATAAATTAACCATCGCAAAGGTACGATTCAAAGGGAATACAAGGGAAAAGTACACGGGTGAGCTCTCTACGTAGACAGACCACTGCCTGTTAAGATAAATTTCCAGGGAACTCTTCCCCAATCTCATTAGAACATCTCCCTTCAAAACCACCTGCAACATTTCTTAAGCGTTTCCCAGGAGTGCAACAATAATTGAAAGAGGTCTCCGCTGAAATTTGTCACAAATTGTAAAATGGCAAAATTGGAACAAGGGAGTTTCAACAGAATTCCAACCAATTGAAGGCAGCAACTTTGAAGATGCAAGGGTTGTCTTAGAAGGAACTTCTGCAAGGGATAAAGTTAGTCATTTAGTTTGCATCATCCAAGCCCCACAATATTTTCTCATATAAAAAAAATAAAAACTCCGCTGAAAAAACAAAGGGAAGTGAAAACTATTTAAATATCCAACAAGCTTGCACAGGAGTTGGCACGTGTGAGAAAATTCGACTGTGCATTTGGGAAGCCAGCCCTGCAGGCTCTGTGCCGCCCCTGGCTCTGGGATAAGAGCAGGTAGGCAGGTGTTCATTCTTGTTTCGGAGCTCAGCAGTGTGAGTTCTCAATGAGCCAACAACAGGAGGCATTTCACCTTGATATGCTGCTTAATTGCATATTTTAACACACTGAACTGTGAAGTCAATTTAATTATGTAAAATTAAAGTTTCATCCAGATAAAAAGGATTTGAAATGAAAGCTTCATTTTCAATTGCTTTCATTAATTGTGAAAGGATAAATAATTACATTTTCCAGAACTCCTGTGCCACAAATATCTCTTTCCTTGTCAGACACCATTCATAAAGAGGTATGCTTCTGCGTTTGTGCATATGTTCTTTGGAATTGCTGATCAGATAATTGGGTCCTCTCATGAGCAGTTTTAAAGTCACTCTGTCTTCTAGCACTTAAACTGCAAAGGAGAAAACAGGATTATCCATTAAGAGGTGACTCTAGCTACCATTTATTAAGTGGCTTAAGCTCTTTTTAATGCTATAATAGGTGGAGTTAAATTCATTTTACTCAAATAACTAATTGAGAAATCCTTTGGAATTTTGATTTAAGGTGCCACGGCATGCCACGCCACAGCCACACTGTGAGTGGCAGCATGGGGGGGTGGAAAGAACGTGGGCTGCCTGGAGCTAGTGTTGTCTCTGACATGACCTGAGAGCCCTGCCCCCAGATCTCAATATTTCCAGAAGGAAGCTTCCTCCTCTATAAAATGCCAGCTTGTCTAAATGAGTTTTCTTCCAGCTCCAAAATATTCTAATTATGGGGACACCTTCAGAGTTATTCTTTAAAGATGCCCCAAGGGCAGTAAGAGCTCCTGCCCTCAGAGCAGTGACTACATCAAGGGCTCTTAGGAACTTCCTTGCAACGTAAGGGTAACTAAGAGAAGGGAAAGATGAAGGTCAAGGGGAAGGTTGTGTAGGACGCCCAGGGTGTATCTCCTCAAACAGCATTGCCACACCCCCATCATTTATACCACCAGGAGGAAGGAGTCAGATTTAGAAACTGGCCCAGGGCAGAAGCACCTCCTAGCCTCACTAATTCCCATGTTATGCGGTGCCCATGTGGACACCTTGACAGTGAACAGAGCCCCGATCAGAGAGAAGAACTTTGTTTTTGGTCTCAACTTCAGCACAAAGGGTCATTAGGACTTTGAGCAAATCCCTAATAACCCAGAACTTCAGTTTTACCTTCTTTAAAATGAGAATAGTAATACCCAGGTCTTCGTCCTCCGTAGGATTGGTAGAATCCAGTGAAAGCATGTATGTGGACACAGTTTATAGTTGATAATATCTATGTAAGCTTTACTCATTACTAATCATTTGTCCTGTATGGCATCTTATTTGATCTTGCAAGAATCCTGTGAGATAGCTATCATCATCCTACTTTTACACATCAGAAACTGAGGCTCAGAAAAGTTAAATACTTTATCTAAACTTCCATAGTTGGGAAGGAATGAATGCAGGGTTCCCAAACTAGTCATGTTTTTCTACCATACAAGATGATGGAATCATTTTTTTTAAAGATTTTATTTATTAGAAAGTGCACAAGCAGAGGGAAGAGGGAGAAGCAGACTCTCCGCTGAGCAGGGAGCCCGATGTGGGGTTCGATCCCAAGACCCTGGGATCATGACCTGAGCCCAAGGCAGACGCTTAACCAACTGAGCCACCCAGGTGCCCCTGGAATCATTTCCTAAAATATTCTGATTCTGTTGCTTTCAACTTGACCAAGGAGCCCTGTACAAGTAAAGAGTTTAGTCTCATTTTCATTTGGTAGCCTTTAGATCATGTTAAACAAAAATCTAATCTACTTGAGAATAGACTATTCCCATGTTGGTATATGGCATTTCCATTGTCATTTGTCTCAAGGTATTTTTTTCATTTCTCTTCTGATTTCTTGTGTGACCCACTGATTGTTCAGTAGCATGTTGTTTGATCTCAAATGAGAAATAGCCTTTAAAATTGATCCTCTCACTTGACCATGTAACTTTATGAAAACCTAGTGAGGAAGATCAGGAAGCCCCTGCAAAGAGTATTAAGCTCTTTGAACTGTATCTTTAAGAAGGCCATAGTGAACCCCCTGTTTCCCGGTGGGGTTAGTGTTGAACTTTGTGGTCATAGTTCTTATATTACCTCTTCACAGTCAACCGAAGTGAGCCATCTTGCTACTCCTTCATCAGCTTGCAATAGCCGCCCTTGCCCAGATTCCCGTCTGCCTCTCTGGACTCTTTCTGCGGAGTTTCCTAAGGGGCTTCCTCCCCACCTCTCCGCTCTTTCTACCTGTGCTCACTCTATAGGTTATCTTATTGGGTGCCATGGCTTGAAGGGGGTCATCATGCTAATGACCCCCAGGTTTAATCCACCTGGACTTCTCCACTGAACTCTGGTCTCCCATACTCAACTGTCTACTTGATACCCTTTCTGAATATCTACTTAGCATATCAAACTTAATATTTCCACAACTGAGCTCCTGATGTTTCTTTCCTCCCAAAGCTGCCACCTCATACATTCTTCCCCATCTCGGTTAATGACCGCCTTATCCTTCCAGCTGCTCAGGCCAAAACTTCAGTCATTCTGGACTCTTCTCTTTCTCTCACAGCTCACATTTAACCAATCTAAAAATCATGTCCATTCTACCTTCAAAATATAGCCAGAATCCTCCGACTTCTCAAGCCCCCCCACTCCTCCATGGCTGCCATCTTGTTTCAGCAGTCATTTTAAGACCCTCCTATGTGGTTTCACAGTTCCACCCGTGCACCCTTTCAGTCACATCTCAATAGAGCAGCCACATGATGCTGTTAAAGGGTAAGTCAGAATGGGCCAGTCCTCAGCTCAGCACCCTCCAGTGATGGGATGATCTCAGTCAGTGTAGAAGCCAGAATCCTTCAGTACAGTCCACGAGACCATGCCCATCTGCCTCCATCTTTGCACTCTGACCTCCTCTCTGTCTTTTCCCCTCATGTCCTCTGCTCTGGACACACCAACTTCTCTGTTGTTTCTCAAACACTGAGATGGGACAGTCCCATCTCAGGGCCTTTGTGTTTGCTGTCCTGTCTGCCTGAGATGCTCTTCCTCGAAATCCTACAGCTTGCTCATTCATCTTCAGGTTTTACCCAAACACCACCTTCTCAATGAGGCGTTCCCTGGCCAACCTCTCTAAAATTTCACATAAACGTGTAGTCCATCTGACCCACCAAATGGTTTACCTCTTTTTCTTGTGAATTGTCTGCCCCCAGAAAAGCTCAACAAGGGCAGGGATTTTTGTGTCTTGTTCACTACTGTATCCCTGGTGCCTGGAAACGTGCCTGGCATCTGTGGGGCTTCAGTAACTATGTGCTGTGGGAGTGAATTATTGAATGAAAGAACTCATCGATTCCGATCTCTCTCTCATGAGCTCATTCCATTGGTGCATAGATCTTCACCTTAGAAAGTTGTGGTTTTGGTAAAGTTGAAATACACCTCCTTGTAATGACCACCCATTGCTATTCCCTCTTATACTTTATATTGACTTGTTTCGAAACACTTATCATGTCTGTAATGGCTAAAGTTGCACGTTGGCCAAACAGCCTAGTTCCCCATGTCTTGTGGGGCATCTGGAGACCTCTGTGTTGTCACTGTTGTCCACTACCCACCCAAGACACCAGCGTAGGGTGCCACCCCTGGTGAGAAGAGGAGAGACAAGACATCCAGAGGTGTGGTGGAAGGAAAAGAATTCTATAGGAGTCACTCATGAATGTGTTGCTGGAGATTGTCTCCTTCAGTTTACACTCCATGCCTAATGGTAATTTGGAGAACATCTGAGCTTGCAAGATTGACTCCAGTCCATTCGACAAATACATGCTGAGGTCATAAGTGTACCATAGTGTGCTGGAGGAGTGAGTTCCCTCTTTGACCAGCACCCAACCTCAGATGATACCCTCAAAATCAGTATGTTCCTCTCAGCTTTCCCCAGTTAGTGGACTTGCAGGCAGAAGTGGTTTATGACTCAGAGGGCAAACGTAGTCCTGACTTTGAATGCTCCATCATTAGCCGTTCTACCCCAAAAGACAAAGTGATTTTGATGTCTCAATGATCTTTTCCATGCCTGAGAAAGGACCTCTGGGTAAATATTAAATCAGCTTGAAGAAAGGAAGGAAGGAGGGGAGGGAGTAAAAAATAAAGAAACCTTATATATAACAGAGTCATGATGTCTAAGATTTAACCCTACCAATAAATTTTCAGTCAACATTCTGGCATGACTTTAAATGAAGCCTTATGATTAGGTTAAAGCCAGCTTTGCCTTCCCATCCCTCGTCTTCTCCCTTTTAACAATAACATTATAAGAGTTGAAAACAGGGAGAATCATGACCCTCAGAGACACAGCCCAGGCTTAAGGATTTTTTTTTCTAAATTATAGATCTGCGGCAAATTCTTTTTTCTTTTATAAGACTGGTTCTAATTTCATATCTATACACTCTGGATAGCTTTGATAGGCACCTCAATATTTGAAGTTAAGTAGTGATCAATTGTCTCTTTCTAAATTTGCTGTTTTTATTTTAACCTGTAATACAGACTTGCTCATTAAAGTAAACTTTTATTTCAGGGCAAATCTGTTGTTTAAAGCCCATTAACCTACACTTGTGAACCACAAATATACCTCTGAAAATTTTTTCTCCAGCATAAATATACCAAAAGTAGTATATCTTCCTTCTGTTTAGATAGCTTCCCAACAGTGAACCCCTCTATTTCTATCCATCCTGAGGCCTCTGGTTCTTTTCCTTATGCCTTATCAGAGAAGAACAGGTACAAGTGAAATGTTAGTGTTCTTGACTTCATTCTAGTTGAAGCTCCTTGGGTCTCAGCTTCCCTACTCAGATTTGTTTTTTAAGGTACATAAAAATTTCTTTTGGCAGAGCAGACATTTACACTCTTGCTACATGTTCAGTGATTCCATTGTAAGGTCAAAGAACGCAGGGAAAATGTAACCTGTCACTTGTCCCTCAGAAAGGAGAAACATACTTGTTCTTAACATCTGGCACGGTGGATAAGAACACAGCGCCAAGAAAAATTCTGCTGAGATAAATAAATGTGAAGATTACTTGCCAAATAGGTATTGCCTCTGTAATGCCTCACAAAACATAGGACTCCCCAAACCCTACAAATTTCATTTTTTACTCTGAGTCTTAAAAGCAAGGGCTATGTCTTATTTATCTGTTGTTTCTGGTGTCGTAGATCCTGGGACATACTAAGTGCTTAATAAATTTAAGCACTTATTTTTATTGACTCAATTTGGTGAAAAAAACTGTGTAAATATTTAGTGAATGTCCCCACTTCTGTACAGGAAGTAGTTTGTCCCTTACTTTATTGATTGCAAAGGAAATAAATTTGCCTACATGTTACGCACAGATACATGTTTTAAAAGAATCACAGAGTAGTATGTTAGAACAATATACTGTAACTCTGCCGCTTTAGACCAATCAGTACACCTCTTTCAGCCTTGTTTCAACATCCGCAAAAATGTCCTGTGAATTTTGTGCCAAGCAATGGTCAAAACTGTGGCATTCAACTCACCAGACCCTTATCGTACGCCTCATGCACGTCCGGCCTAGCGATAGACACTGGGAGTTCAAAAGTGAGTGGGAGAGGCTTTGCCCCAGTCTCCCCATTAGGGAGGACATTTAGTGTTAGGTATGAGGTTATGTTTCTGTAGCCCTATCCTATTCTGGTATCTGTGGCTTCACTGTGTTGTTGCCACCTCTGTCTGAGTGAATGCCACTCCCTGACAGCGGGCTTACTCCAGCACCAGAGAAAGATGATGCCTGTGATAAGCAGAAACTGTTTCCCGAGGACAATTTGACGTATAAGGTTTCATCCATGGAGAGGCTTTAAAAAATCAGCCTTGGAAAAACATTCAAGGGTCTATTAGTATTAAATAAACAAAGGAAGACACAACTATGAAGACATGAAAAATAGGATGGATGTGAAGCAGGGACAAGAAAGATAGGAGAGATGGGAAGTTTTCTTGCTAAAGCATTCATTTTAGAGCAGCCTATTTAAAATCTCAACTCCAGAAATGGCTCTGGGGAGAAGTCCCTCCTAACAGCCAACACGATCCCTCTGGAACCCTGTGGCTTTCCAGCCATCAGCCCACGGACGCTCGGCAGGGGCTCTATTTATACACCTGGCTAATGTCTTCTTCCTGCTTTACTGCACGCCTCACATTTCGTGGGGAGGAAAATCAGTTTGGCTGAGAAGATACCATCTCCCTAACTTAGCTTGACCATGTCCCCTTTGATGATGCGAAGTGTGAATTCTGGCAGGTACCCTGCCATGCTCTCTGCAAGTCCACATGCTGTCAGAGCCCACGGCATGAGAGTGAAGACACTGTCAAGGGATCTGGAAGGCAGAGGTCAACCAGGGAGAAAGCAGCTGTGGGGTTAGAGTCAGCCCCCCCGACGAATGTTCTGACAGAGCCACTAGGCGGGCTGGCGGGAAGCGCGGGCAGGGGCGGCTGGAGACGGCCCAGGTGAGGCTGCAGCCCTCATAAAGGGGCCGCTTCTGCAAAGAAAAGCAGCTATCCCTTGCTCCAGAGAAGGTGACAAGCCCAGAAGTCACACAAGCAACCTCCTCTACCTGTTGACCTGATAGTTCCTCACAGGAGGCCGACCTTTCAGTGTCCACGTACAAAACGAACCAGAAGTCCTCTGATCATTCAGGGAGGAGAAATGCAATTGTTTGCTCTCTGGGTGCTTTGTTTCTCGTTCGCCCACACAAAAAAGAAAAAAAAAACTTTTCCTGACCTTGATAAGGGGAGTGCAAAGATCACTTGTAAATCAATGAAGCTCTCTCCAAGTCCCTTTTTTAGGAAAATTTTCTAAAAGCATGAGCAGCTGTTTGTTTTGTTTTGTTTTCTGTCTCTTATATTCTTGTGGATTTTTTTTTTTTTTTTAGAGTGGGGTTGTCACACGGTGACACACAGTTTCGGGTGTACAGCGTAGTGATCTGATAAGTCTGTACTTTATGCTACGCTCACCGCAAGCGCAGCTATGAGCCATCCCACCATACATGCTATTACATTACCTCTGACTCGATTCCCTATGCTGTACCTTCTAGTCCCATGACAGTCATTCCATAACTGGAAGCAACTGGGTGTTTTGGGTTTTTTTGTTTGTTTGTTTAGTCAACTGAGTGGCAGACTTAATATCTTCTGATGTGGGATGATAATGACCTATTGGGGATCTTTGCTGGGGATCAAGCTAAAGGAACATTGGAATACAATCACAGTGGGAGGCCATGTAGAACCGGAAATTGTGTGTGGTTCTGTAGAACCATCTAGAGAGATCTGAAGAGTGTTCCAGTGCTTGGGTCCCACCCCAGAGGTGCTAATTCACTTGGCATGAGGTGGGTCCCGGTATGAAAACTCCCCCAGAAGATTCTAACATGCAGCTGGGGTTGAGGACCAATGGGTTCACCCAATACCCTCCTTTTACAGATAAAGAAGCAAGGCCCAGAAAGGGAAAGTAAAGAGCATCTCATCAGTTTGAATTATTACCGTTAGAAATCAGTGGGTTTCACTCTGTAATGGGCTAAATGATCATTGCTGATAGAGTCCCATTGCTGCCTTTTTTAGAGAAAGAGCTCTCTGCCAGCCCCGGGAAATTGATCAGTGCCACCGCTAGCTCTGCGAACGTGGGCAAACCTCTCTAAGCCTCAGTGTCCCCACTGTAAGGACATTCCTAGAAACTGCCTTGTAGAGATTTTGTGCAAATAAGGTAATGCATGTAAACTGTCACAATCTCTGGCACATATCAGCTGTTGTTCTTTTCAGAGTTTTGCTTTTACTTGACAGACACATACGTTGTGCTTATTATGCGCCATGTTTCTGTGATGCCGAGCACATGCCCTAACCACCTCCCCCTGCCCTTTGTTCCTGCAACCCTGTGTTGTCTTAATGAAGGCCTTACTAACATCTAGAATTGCTGCCTCCACATGCTTAAATATGATTTCGTCATCTGGTAGCTTTATGAATGTTTTTATGAAGTCTGATGAGGGTTGATTGTTTGCTTGGTTGGGGGTTTGGTTTTGCGTGTCACCTGCCTACATAAGCCTGTATCTTGGGATGAGTTGGCGGGGGGAGGCGTCTCCGTTTACATTCGCTGCCCAGCAAGCTCACACTGCAGCTGGCTGTGTGCATTCAGTGACAGTTACCAAGGAGAGCCGGTGATTCCCTGATGGAAATGTGACTTGCTCCTTACAGTGTTACTTATTTTCAACCTGGCTAAGAATTACTCCATCACTGCACTGCTGGACAGATGAAGGACAAATACCCTATTGCCCTTAAAATGTCTGTTTATGGTATTTTTCAGAAGGGATGGAGGGAAAGGGATTCCGGCCATATTCTCCAACATCCCCCGAAAGTAGAATATGATCACTTCTGTTCTTTCACAGGGCGATAAAAATGTAGTGCCAGGAGGCTGGCAGTTCCCTGTGTTTGGGTCCAAATATGTCTTTATTTCCCTCACTATAAATACAGCAAATAAAGTCTACATATCAAACCAACGTAAGTAATAAAATTTTTGTTTGGAGTTGAAATAAATTGTAAGATTCTTCCCTCATTATGCAAAAAAATCCATTTTTCTCTGGCTGTTGTCTCCTGCTCTCTGACATGATCCCTTCCCTCAGCAGTTCACTCACACCCACTACGTAACACTGACAGCAAGCCTTGTCACTATTATTATTTGAATAATAACTCTCTGATAGTAACTGTCAAACTTCTATGAGCACAATATTTACCTGGAATGTTTATTTTGAATGGAATGAAGTTACCTGGGATGCTTATTTTCAATGAAATAAAATTCTGGCATCTGGAATCTTCTATTAATTAACTTTATTTTTTAAAATTAGTTTTAGGTTTACAGCAAAATTGAGGGAAAGTGCAGAGAGTTCTCACATACCCCTTTCCCTGTACACACAACCACCCCTGCCATCAACATCCCACATCAGTGTGGCCCATTTGTTATAGTCAGTGAACCAACGTTGACCCTGAAGTCCATAGTTGACGTTAGGGTTCATCCTTCGTGTTGTACATTCTCTGGGCTTTGACCATTGGAATCTTTATTTTTAATAAGCACATTTAAGTACATGTGACGCACTTGATTTGAGGACCACACCTTAAGCGACACTGCTCTAAGTCATTTGTAATCATATTAACATTAAAATTATAATGTAATAATACAGAGCCCAATGACCATAGCCAGACCAGCATCCTTGCTTTAGAGTTCCTTTTATGAATATCCTGGCAATCTTCCATGTGTAAATAGGCTCTATTCCAAAAGTTTACTTCTAGATTGGTGTTTTGGAACTCCGATCACGTTATTTTCTCATAGAAAGAATTGATGTACGCAACAAATTCTTGGACCTGCCCTTCAAAACTCATTTCATTCATAATGTTATAGGACTAAGGTTATTTTAGCAATCATATTTTAAAAGGAAGCAAGAGAAATGTAAACCCATAAGTTAGTAGACAAAAATATTTTTTAAAAATCTTTGAGAACTGGAGGTATGGTAGGATTTTCTAACAAAACTTCGAAGGACAGGCATTAAGGTAAAAAATACATATTAATTGAATTACATCAAAATAGGACTTCTGGGGGCGCCTTGGTGTCTCAGCTGGTTGGGCATCTCCTTCGGCTCAGGTGGTGATCTCGGGGTGCTGGGATTGAGCTCTGCATCGGGCTCCCTGCTCAGTGGGGAGTCTGCTTCTCCCTCTCCTTCTGCCCCTCCCCCATGCATACTCTCTTCTCTCTCTCAAATAAATAGAATTTTTAAAAAATAAGACTTCTGTTCATGAAAGACAACAAAGACAAAAACTAGGTAACAGATTGGGAGAAGTTGTTTGAAATAGTTCAAGCCAATGAGTATCTAAACTAAGGAATTCCTCCAAATTAATAAGAAGAAATTCAAATCACTTACAAAATGAGCAAAGATAATGAATAGACAATTTGTAAAAGAGGAAGCTCAAAAACTGAACTAGCATATGAAGAAATGTCCCAAATCGTTGGTAATTAGAAAAATGCAAATTAAAACAGCAGTGAGGGGCATCTGGTGGCTCAGTCAGTTAAGGATCTGCCTTAGGCTCAGGTCATGATCCCAGGACCCCGGCATTGAGCCCAGCATTGGGCAGAGAGTCTGCTTCTCCCTCTCCCTCTGCCTCTCCCCTCCATTCACGTTCTCTGTCTCTCTCTCTCTCTCTCTCTCTTTCTCTCTAATAAATAAAATCTTAAAAAAAAAAAACAGCAATGAGTTGTCAACTTAGACCTTTTAAGCTCACAGTATTTAAATAAGATAACAGGTGCGGATTTGCTTCCATGCATTGTTGTGGGAATGTGGACTGAAGCAACTGTTCTAGAGAGCAATCTAGTCCAACTGTTAAACATACCCTGTGACACGAACAGTTCTCCTCCTGGATTTATACCCAGGAGTTTCTCACTAGGGTCCTAAGGGACTGTGTCTAAGGATGTTTCCTAAAGTGTTCTTTGTGATGGGAAGTTGCAGAAAATCTGGATGTTCATTATGCAGGGATGAATAATTTGGGGTGAGTGAAAACCATACCATTACGTGGCAGGTCAGAGACAAGAGATTAGATGAACACATAGCAACATTTAATGAAAAAAGGAAACAGATAAGATAGGTAATAAAATATCATTTATGTAGATTGAAATTAGCACATACCAAACACCTATCCACATTGTACAAAAATGTATTCAAATAAAAATGTATACATTAGGGGCGCCTGGCTGGCTCAGTCAGTAGACCCTGATCTCAGGGTTGTGAGTTCACGACCCCCACTTTGGGCGTGGAGCTTACTTTAAAATAGATAGATAGATAGATAGATAGATAGATAGATAGATAGATAGATAGATAGATACATACATACATACCTTCCTACCTACCTACCTACATACATACATACATACATACAGATATATTGGTTGCCTGTGAATGGGGGAGCAGAGTGAATGGGAAATGAGGATAAGGGAATTCACCTAGACGAAGCAATAGTGCAGACATAAAGAGTGGGCTGTCGGGGCGCCTGGGTGGCACAGCGGTTAAGCGGCTGCCTTCGGCTCAGGGCGTGATCCCAGCGTTCTGGGATCGAGCCCCACATCAGGCTCCTCCGCTATGAGCCTGCTTCTTCCTCTCCCACTCCCCCTGCTTGTGTTCCCTCTCTCGCTGGCTGTCTCCCTCTGTCAAATAAATAAATAAAATCTTTAAAAAAAAAAAAAAAAAGTGGGCTGTCATCGGACTGCTAAGGTTACAACTTCAGCTCTACCGCTTACTAGCTATGGATCTTGGGCAAATCATTTGATGTCTCTTAGGCTGCTTCATACATAAAATGTAGATCATATTATCTATCTTACGGCAGCATAGTGAGGTCTAAAAGATATAATCCAAGTAATGTACTTAGCTCAGTGTTAATATATGTAATGAGTATTCATAATAGAACTCCAGCCTTATTGCAAGGACTGGTTGTGGGAACATAAAGATTTAAGGGTGGGGGTGCCTGGGTGGCTCAGTCAGTTGAGCGTCTGACTCTTGATTTCAACTCAGGTCATGATCTCAGGGTTCTGAGATCGAGCCCCCTGTCAGGTTCTGTGCTTAGCACAGAGTCTGCTTGGAATTCTCTCTTTCCCTCCCCCTGCTTGCACTCTCACTTTCTAAGTAAAATAAATAAATTGGTTTAAAAAAAAAAAGGTAGGAAATGGAGCTGGAGAGAGAAAGGAGATGGGAGAATTGAGGTAGGAACAGGATGGTGATGATTAAGTCGTCCATGTTTCCCATGAGAATCTCATAGTTGGCCTTATTCTCTTCTTCTCCCTGTTTCCTCCCCCTATTTTCTCTCCTACTTCCCAAGAACCAGAGCAAGTCCCACTCTTTGCACCCAGATGACAAAATCAGGTGCGAAAGAAGCCCAAGGAGTAGAAAAGAGGAGGACCTGGGGTGTGGGGTGAGGAGATGAGAAAGCAGGGAACATGCCATTTGATTATTGCTGTGTATAAATCATCAGTGGCTTAAGACCATCATGCATTATTCCTGACACGTCTGTGCATTACCTGGTGTTTGGAGCATCTGGATTAGATTTGTCTGGGGTGTTTCGGCTCCATACATCTCTCATCCTCTTCCTGGAACTAATAGGCTAGGATATCCTTCCGGTGGTGATGACAGAGGCACAGAGAAACCAAGTTCAACAGCAGCAAGACTTCTGAAGCCTCTTCTGTGTCCCAACTTCTAACATCCCATTGGTCAAAGTCAGTCATCCAGGGTGGGGAATTATTGCCCACCCACAGGAGGAAAGCACAGCAAAATGATAAGACAAAGAGCAAGGAGGGGTGAAGAATTGGAGCTATTGAGGCAGTCCACACAGGGAGCCACATACTTGCGCATGACAAGAGAGGGGACACAGCCTAGCTGGAAAGGCAGGACAACTGAACGTCAGGCCTAAGAAGGTCTCTCGCACATACCAGGAAATACCTGTCCACAGTATGGCGGAAGCCCCAGTGACTAGTGCAGTATTCATTTTAATACTGTCAGTTCATAACTAAGAATAGATAGGTCTTCCTATGGGCCGGGGGGTCAAGATCTCCAGATCTGTCTTGAAACAAGTAGACAACTGGATCGATAGTGCTGTTTCAGAATGTTTTTAAAAACGGAAAACTTTCAAGGTGTCTGCAGTGGTGCAGTTGGTTGAATGTCCAACTCTTGGTTTTGGCTCAGGTGGTGATCTCAGGGTTGTGAGATCAAGCCCCACATCCGGCACCACACTCAGTGTGGAGTCTGCTTAAGACTCTCTCCCTCTCTCTCTCTGCCCCTCCCCTGCTCATGCTCGCTCTCTCTTTCTCTCTCAATCAAATAAATCTTTTTTAAAAAGTGGGGGAGACTTTTTGAATTCAGAGCAAAGGTGGAGACGTTTGTTTAAGGACTGAGATTGAATTACAAGTTTCTGTAAAGTTTCTTCCTAACCTTTAAGGAACAGTATATCACCCTGCATGTTTGAAAGATTTACCATCGTAGCCTAATGTTGATGTTCATACTAACATCAACAGCTACAGTCTGGCGTATACAAAATCTAAATACAAAACTTCAGTTTCTAATGACATAGAGGATTATCCACAGGTCTTTTTTAAAAGAAAAATAAATCCTTGGTCCCAGAGTAGGGGTAGACCAGCTTAAACACCAAAAATGTGTGTTCAGATTATATTATAAACACAATAGTTTTACCTTTAAAGAAGCATTCATACCAAAGACAGACTCTAAAGACTTTTTGCTGTGTGTAAAATATCCCTTTCTCTGCTGTCAAAATTAAATTTAAATGTGCCTTTTATATTTTAAAAATATGATGTTGTTGTACTGAGTGCCCGGTACCTAGGATGGCGCCCTGCAAGCAAGGGGGAAAAAAAAGGAAGAAAGAAAGAAAGCAAAGAGCCCAATACATGAGAATCAATAAAATAGTGGTCATGGATTATGTAGCGGGGATTCTCATTTATTTCTATTTGAGTCCATTTGCTACTAGGACTGTGTCTTGCTCAGTTTGGCACCCTCGGGGCCTGGCATCAGCAGGTGCTCAATACTGATTGAAACGTAAGTAACTAGGAACTTTGTGCACTCCATCCAAAATGAAAAACCTGAAATGAACGAGTGATCAGATATTACACGTGCAATCTTACAGGCATAGATTCATTTGTCTGTACCACCTGGCCCACTCCACATGTCATTGTTTGCTTTCCACAGGGAAAATATCACCCAAACAAGCTAAAAAACAGATGCACGTAATCTGTCCTAGGAACACACACCGAGGGGCTTCTTCCTATTAGTAGAATGTTCTCAGTCTCCTGTAAAAGTTGGGTCTTAAAATAAGACTAAATATTTAAAACACAGAGTGCCAAGTTTCCTTAATCCTCGTATCTTCTTTTAAAGATTAGAGCAGGCTTATGTCGTCTTGAATAATTTAAGAGGTGCAGATATGAAATTGTCATTTGAAACATCTCAACTCAGGTAATTCCGTGAATGTTTCTCTCTGTAATATGCTTGATTGACAGATGATTTCCCAAGCTGATTTTTAAATCGAACCGAGGACAAGTAGACATCTGAGGGAATTGCTTTTTGCTGTCTTTTGTTAAGGGAAGATGGAGTGGGCTGATGCTTAAGAAACTCTCATTTCCTGAAAACTGACTTTTTAAAAATGTCTGAAAGTCTCCAAATTCTGCCTGTAAGAAAAACATAGTGGTATGGGGGAAGGGGTGATGCTGGGTGGGATGGGGGACCCTGGGCGTGGGCGTTACCAAGAAGCCCAAGTTGTGGGAGCCAGCCCCACATCTGCATTTGCGCCCAGCACAGCCTCTGCTTTGAGTTCTCATTTCCCCGCTGCTTGAGGGTGTGTGTTCTCTGGTGAAGCTGTGTGTCTGCAAGACGGGGTGTGTCTACAGGGGGGTCCACTGGCCTTTGAAAGATGACGATCAGTGTAAAGAGTCTCCTAATTCAGCAGTGACCTGCCTCACAGGCTATGTCATGAAGAGTAACGGATAAAAAATGATGGAATCCTTTGCAGCTACAAAATGCTGCAAAGATGATAGTGAGGAATAATTCCACAGAGAGCAGAGGTTTTGTAGCCAAGAAGCTACCAAGCAGGTTTTATCAGAAGACTCTTCCCTTTTCCCTGGGTCTGGCATGAGTCAGTGCAGTGAATCTGGGGGTGCCTAGAGACCCACACGGTATGACAGAAATGTCACGTGAGCCACATGTTTACATGTTCTTGTCCTATTTTTTTTTACAGTGATAATACTGTGTGGTATCCTTGAAGTTTGCAAGGATCTTGCCATCTGTGGCCACATTTTAATTTTTTTAAAGGTGAACTTGGTTTTATTAATTATGACTATATTTATCTGAACTTTCAATTTAACATGTAATCAATAGAAGAAATTATACATTTTATATTTTGCTTTTTGCATACTAAGTCTTAAAAATCTGCCATGTATTTTAAATCTGCAGTTTGTCTCAATTCAGACGAGCCACATTTCAAGTGCTCAGTGGGCACACGCAACCAGTGGCTCCTGTATAGGACAGCCCAGGCCTCAGCCGCAGACAGCTAGCTTAATACAAGATGTCTGACTTGCACTGAGAAATGTCCATGTGAAAATTCTCTAAATTTTCCACAAATACTGATGGAATCTTACTGGCTTGATTTCCCAGCTTCAGGAAGGGAAGAGGAGAAGAACCCTTGTTTTCTAAGGTCCTGTAAAAGCAGGGACTTAGGTCACCTCATTTGCTCTACAACACGTCTGTGAGGAGAGAAAATGGTCCTCATTTTGTAGAAGAGAATATCAAGATTCAGGGAGGCCAAGGACTTGCCAAGGTCACACAGCCAGCACTGGCAAAGGGAGGTAGGGGTTCAGGCTGGCCCTTCCACTCCATCATGTTCCTGCTCAGGCATCCCTGCATAGCAGGTGCTTCTTAAACCGGGGACCTTCCAAATCCTCTGGAGGTCTTATTAAAACACTGGCTGTTGGGCCCCGCACCCAGAGTCTTTGATTCAGCAAGTCAAGGTGGGGCCTCCAAGTTCCTAGGAGATGCCGATGCTGCTGGTCCAGGAATCACTTTGAAAACCTCTGCCACAGAGACTGGATTTGATGCCTTTAACGGGGTTCGGTCTGTCTGTCTGTCTTAAGCTAATAATGGTGCTTCCCTATGCTGCCAGAAACCAAACTGTGATTGATAATGTGTCCATTGTTCTCTTAGCTAAAGTTGACTACCATGTAATATGAGCTAGCAACAGGTCCCCTCGTTCTGAACCTTTTTATTCATTTATAATTAACCATTGAACATAAGTTCTTCATTGCAGGTAGGGAAGCATACACCTCTTCACTCAGTTCCTGCAGGGAACGGAAATTATACATGTGGATGTCTTGTACCATGTAAACATTGGATAGTCTTTTCTAAAGTACACGCACTTCTAAGTCATCACTACTTCCTTTTGAAAAATTCATACAGTATCTTTCATTGAAGATGCAGCCACATCATCAAGTATTTTCCCAGTGGCTTTTTTTTTTTTTCTTTTAGATTTTATTTGAGAGAGAGTGCGAGAGAGCACAAGCAGGAGGAGGGGCAGAGGGAGATGGAGAAGCAGACTTCCCGCTGAGCAGGGCTCCCAATGTGGAGCTCAATCCCAGGACCCTGGGATCATGACCTGAGCTGAAGGCAGATGCTTAACCGACTGAGCCACCCAGGCGCCCCCCAGTGGCATTTTTAAAAGGCAAATGATAGTCACTGTGCCTTTGCCACAGTTTAGAAAATTCCTATCTGAGGGGCACCTGGGTTGCTCAGTTGTTTGAGCCACCAACTCTTGATTTCGGCTCAGGTCATGATCTCATGGGTCATGGGATTGAGCCTCTAGTGGGGCTCCCTACTCAGCAAGGAGTCTGCTTGAAGATTCTGTCCCTCTGCCCCTCCCTCCTCTCTCAAATAAATAATCTTTACTGAAAGAAAGAAGAAAAATCCTGAGTCTGCAACTTAACTATATGCTAACCACCACTGCTGTGCTCAAAAAGCAAGGAATTATTTACCTCTCTACCTAACCACAAGCTCCACCACCTCTTGCTATACCGAGAGGCTTCGGAGTACTTTCAATCTTCCTAGCTGTTGACCTCTAGCCCTTTTCATTCTTGGAGGGGAGGACCTTTTCCATTCCTCTCATTTATTTTTAATGGCTTTCAGCCCTGTCTTCTACCCCAGCTCCACACCCTGCCACATCTGAAGAAAAACAACAATCACCTTCTGTGTATCGTGGAGCCCATCATTTCACGAGATGACAGCCGTCCCAGGTGTGCTGATTGGCCAGGACCAGGTCAAACTAATGTTGGTGCTGAGAATGGAGGAGTTATCTCCATTAGATGTTAAAGCAGAAATCTGAGTAACATCTGTGTGTTCCAGACAGAAAAGGGTGGCAGGTCCCTGTTTTCTCCTCAGTCATCAGATGGCGTTGTAAACAAAAGGGAGGTGGGGTGGGGCATTAGGCTGGAGAGGCCACGAGTTCTCTCCACTTTACTCACAGCCTACACCTTTCATAGTTGATGCTTTAAGCCTGTGTCCTTATCTGAATATGATTTGAGTGATTTTGGGGGTAATATTTTTGGGGGGAGTGGGGAGAGACTAAGGGAGGGAGAGAATCTTAAGCAGACTCCATGCCCAGCATGACGCCCAATGCTGAGCTCAATCTTACAACCCTGAGACCATGACCTGAGCTGAAATCAAGAGTCATATACTTAACCGACTGAGCCACCCAGGCGCTCCTGGATTTTATTTTTAAATTTAGAGGAGTTCATCCTTCCAGCACTGAGAGCTTTTAAGAAGAAACAGGGTAGGATTTTGATGTATCTAAATAAATGAAAAAGGCTAAAAATTATAATATCCCCAATCTCACAAAGACATGTTTCAAGCAAAAACATTAGAAGGAAAGGCCACCAGTTCAGTGGTGTCACCGAAAATACCTGCCATTTCTCCACGCTTTCCCCCACCGTTTCCCCCTTGACCCCTGGGCTCTGCTCTGTACTTGGGTGCTGGTTCTGGAGGAACTGGTGGAAAGAAAGTAGGTTTGGGGAAGGCTGGAGTACAGTTCATAAACACAGAATCCCTTCATTGGAGTTGATTCAGAAGCAAGTAGAACTGCCCTAGAGTAAATTTCTTCAGATACTTAGCCTACTAGAATCTCCATTTAACTGCATCTTCATACAAGCAAGGACCTCATCCTTGAAACACAAAGCCCGTGCCTGGGATGAAGAGACATGGGATACCATACTGCGGTCCCTTTGGTAGCAGCGCCAGCAGGCCATATTAGGAAACAGCATTTTGTCTCGAGAACATCACAAGGAAGAAGGTTAATGGATTTTGCCAGGCACCACCAAAGGATTTTCTAACCCAGCCACACTTCCTTGCTATACCCCAGTGCTTCTCACATTTTCATGTGCCTATGAGTCAACTAGGGATCTTGTTAACACATAGATTCTGATTCCAAAAAAATGTCAGGTGATGCCAGGGCACCACACTTGGGGTAGCAAGAACCTAGAGGACTCTGTTTCCTATCTGGAAACACGCCCGGCATGACAGGGCTGATATGCAGGAGCTGAGAGTAGATCACTGACTAGAGCAGCAGCGGAAGAGGAGAGACACAGGTAGCAAGGGGGGAAATAAGCACCCAACTACGAGTGACCAGAGAAAGGCAGGTAGAACTTGGCATCCAGCGAGTAACGTGACAAATAGCAGGTGGTAGTAGCTAGGCAAGCAGTAGCAGTCAAGGATGTGAGGATCGTTGAAAGGGTAATGTATGCAGTGGGGAATCTCAAAAATACCAGATATCTGCGTGAGCAGGCAGCTGAGTCACAGATACAGAGCCGTAGAACTCAATATGGAAGAGGAGACAAAGAGTTGAGGGAGAAGAGGGGAGAGGGGGATAGAGATCTCAGCAAGGTCAAGGAGATGGTGGGGAACCAAGACAGACTCAAATCAGAGTCCACAGGACAAGGATCTATTTACCAAAAGTGGAGCTTCGGAAACATGGTTGAGCCACAGACATAAAGACTCAGCCCTAAAGAAGCTAATCTTTAGTACGCGTGGTCTGTGTTGCAGACACTGCTGCAAAGGGCTTCATACTATCTCAAGTCATTCTCACGAATCTCTGGGGCCGACATTAATACTCCATTTTGGACAAGTATCTGAGGGTCAGAGGGATTCTATACCTTGCCTAAGGTCCCTTATTAGTAAAGGACAAAGCAAACAACACCCATTCTATGCTCTTTTCATGAACCCACAAAGTCCTACCAGCACACCAGTGAGGTAACCTGATGCCAACCTGGGGCTCCTGACATCTGACCCCAAGATCTGAGGAAGGAGATGGGCCTTCAGTATGGCAAGTGGCCTGGACTGAAGGTGGAAGAGCGAGGGAAGGGTGAGGTGCCAGTCACAGCATGTCATAGTGAAGACCTGCTGTCCTAAGCCTACGATTGTGATTATGCCAAGAATAGTCTCTTTGTTAACACTCCTGCAGTTCTCTCACTTCCTCTAGAAAGTACCTTACCTTAAGCTCCGGGCTTGTAAATAATAATTCAGCACAAAAAGTGTTGAAGGAGGACAGGAAAGACCCTGTAAGGGTCACAGTGTCCCAACATTAGCCAGACCTTGTCCTTATTTCTCTATGTTGGTCTCTCAATTGGCCATCCCTATACAGCTCACTAAAAGAAATCTAATGACTCCATTGCAGCATATTTAAGATGTCATGTGCATGTGTTGATGAGTACTTTTCAGCTGAAATGAACAGAAATTGACTGGACCTAGTTTGAGAGGAAAGGAGACAAAGTAGGGCGCCTGGGTGGCTCAGTCGGTTAAGTGTCCAACTCTGGATTTCAGCTCAGGTCCTGATCTCAGGGTCATGGGATCGAGCCCCATGTTGGCTCTGTGCTCAGCGTGGAGTCTGCTTGAGTTTCTCTCCCTCTGCCCCTCCACCCCCCTCAAATATTTTTTTAAAAAAAAAGAAGGCCAAGTAGATATGGTGGGGATACACAGATTGACTCACTGAATCACACTGCATCCCATGCGTGGTTTGCTGCATGCCACAGGTAGAACAGTGGAAACTGTATTGCTCAGACCCCTTAGAGCATCATTCTGCACATGGCCTAGCTTCCACCCAGCCGGGTTTACCTCGAAAGCTGGAGCCATGCCCCAGAGTTGGTGAGGGGATGTGTGTGGGGTGGAGGCTGAGTGGTAGCAGATAACTCTGTGGCCAGGTCTTGGCTTCACAGGTGTCAAGAATTCTTCTGGTGTGGATCTTGATAAAAGCAGTGTGGTTTTAAAGCCAGTGGCTGTGGGAGCAGCTTCTTTCCCAGCTTTCTGGAAGGGTAGGTAGTAACTCCCACCATGGGCCACTTCTGTGGGGTTGTTGGGGGGAATTGTCTTGAAAGCTTAGCCTAGAGCCTGCTCCTCTCCCTTCCAGCAACGTTGTAAATACCCAATTCCCACATTAAATCCCTTTCTGCTTAAACCAGCTAGAATGGATTTTCTTATCTGCAACTGAGCCTTGACTAATCCAGAAGGAATTTACAATAAGGATATTTGGGGATGTCACCTAGAAATGGAATAATAAGGAAACCAGGAAGTAGTCTTTCGCTCTCTGTGTATGTGTATCTCTCTCTCGCCTACTTCAGCCTGACTTCTCAGTAAATCTACTTCCTCTACTAATCATCCTTTTATACGAGGCACCCTGAGCTCTCCTCTGATATCCTTGTTCAGAAATAATGGATGGTCTTTTATGCCTAACCCCAAATTCCCCAGGGAGAAAAACTGAATGGCATAGTCAAGATATCTACCTCTGGCTCAGTTGGCTATTATTTCAATTTCAAAATCCTATGAAGCTCTTTGGTAGTTCAATAATTTGCACTTACAATTAAGAAAACTGGATCTTAGTTTACGTGGTTTGCCCCAAATCACACAACGGGTAAGCAGAAGACTCAGGATTTACATCCATGTCTCCTGACCTCAAATTTGAGGCTCATTCCACTATGCCATCACTGCCTCTGTAGTATTCATAATTAGATCTCTGGAGAAATTCATAATTAGATCTCTGGAGCATTTCACAATTTACAATGTGTTTTTATATCCCCTAACTCATCTGATCCTTCCAACAGTCACACTGTTGCTATTATCCCCATTTTACACACAAGAAAATGGAGCTACAGACGTTAGGTGAAAGCTGGTGCCAAGATCCTTCCTCCATCTTCTGGTTCTCAGAGGAATTCGTGTTGGAATAGGGTGGGGAAGCCAAAATGTAAATGGAACTCAATTTCCTAGGATATATCAGATCTGATACTTCAAAGCCAATTCTTATAACAGGTTCTAAGAGAAGGAACCAGAAGATGACACTTCAGTTTGAGGAGAAATTTTTTGGCCCCCAAATCTGATAAATCTAAATAAAGGGACAAGTTTAAAGGAACGGACTCCTCCCTGTCCTCCTCAGCACTACAGGAAATGTTATGGCCCTAGTAGAGTCCTCGGGAGTTGACGAAACACCTCTGAATTCAGAACTTGATGATTTTCTTCACAGTTTAAAGATCAGCATGGACTGCACAGCGCTATTGAGCTCCGTATTCGGCCAAAGACCTTGCTGTAGTGTCTCCCTGTGCTTCAAAGAGATACCTCGATGACCTTCCAATTTTAATACACCTTGGAAACTGTTTCTATTGTCAAGGGACAGGATTAGCATGAAAGACTCATCCTTGCTTCTTGTCATCCCTTTGAGAAGTAGTTATGGGTTGTTTTTTTTTTTTTAACCTAACTTTTGCAAAGAAAGACATTTCCCAAGAGAAATTACAGAGGCATTTTCTGCACCATCTTTAATAGTTATTGAGCTGCTGTCATGTACCAAGTGCAATGCAGGGCATGCAAAGGACCAAATACTTCTAGGTTTTTGCAAGCTGCTCCATTACTTCTTTATGGTGACCTTGTGGCAGCAGGGCAGAGCCCCGTGATAGAAAGCTCAATTATTGTAATTCTCCTTCAGCTGAGCTTTCAGCAGGCATTTCCACTCCTACTGTTTATGTGCAATGCAGATATTTGATTACTTCGTGGCGCAGTGATGGAAGTCCAGGCTCCAATCTCTTGTGCAGAAATCCTGCCCTTTTTCTGGCAAGAAAAGTTCTGGCAGCCCCTTCATGGTCAATATCAGGCTCAATCCAAGCCACCTCACTTTTAACCACTACTCGAGAACAGTTTTAAAACTCCAGCATGTTCTTCCCTATTTTGTAGTCAGCTGTCATTGTTCTCTAAACCCTGCTCTATGGCTTGTGCCTGTATCTTTTCTGCTATCTCATCATTGTGTAACAAAATTCTTTGTTCCTGAATTGGCACAGAAATCCTTAATGATTATCTGGAATGACCCTAAAATAATTTCTGTCAATGACAAAGCTGAGCTCTGTTGTTATCTTGGCTTTCTAGAGAACAAAAGAAACTCCGGAGATGTGAGAGACAATCTGAAGCCCAAGGAATGGGATGATCCAAAGCTAACCTGTACTTTGTTGGGAGCCTGAACGCTACAGGACCCAAGCTTTGGCAGAGGCCACTATGAGGAGTGCCCTCTTTGTCAAGGCCCTGAGTTTAGAAAGCTCAACCATGAGGGGTTGAGCTTCCGTGAACCAATAACAGGAAGAGGATCTTTCACTTGGATCACTTGTGATCTTTGCTGATTTTCTCCACCTTGCTCATTTTGTGATGATTCTAATTTTAAAAACCAAAAGAGTAAATGGGTTAAATTTCACCTAGAAAACTATAGTTGGCCTCCTCTTTAGGATTCCATCTTACAGTCAAGTCCATGAAAGGTTTGGGGAAAGGAAATGAAGTCTTTCTCTCCCTCCTCTTCTATGAGGCAGCCCCTGAAAAGAACCTCTGGGGTTCCTTGGCGCACGGTTTGAAAACCACTGCCATACTTCTAGGCTTGTGCATGGTCCTCTAATTCTGGGCCCCTCGGATGAGTGGCAGAAGTGTGACATCAGCGAATAAGAAAGAGAGCAAACATTCCTTCTTTCATTCTTCAATTTCCCACTCCCCTTTTTTTCTCCTAATTTCCTTAATTTTTCTCCTCTATCACCCTACCAATCTAATGGCAAAATTCAAGCTGTGTGTTTAGAAAACCATACCAGATGTCCCTGAAAAATCATACTTAAAACACATAGAGTAACGTTTTGGGAAGGAAAACCCACTTTAGGGGTTTTTAGTCAATATCTCTGATTGGCACCAAATCCAAACTAGTTTAATCTTGGTTTGCATACCAAGTGTATACTTTTAATTTTCATTGTTATTGGCATTTAGCAAGCTTATAATCATGGGAAGCATTATAATTTCTCCTCTTCATCTTAAGAAACGTGGATTTTCTTTTTTAAAAGTTAAAAACAAAAATAACAGAATGTCTCCAAATTGTGAACAATGAAGTTATAGTCCAAACCAATAAAAAAGGTTAAAGGTCAAATGGGATAAGGTGGGCCTTTCTGAAGAGGATATTTGTCAAGGTAACCACCATGGATAGGCCCTGCAGTCTTGTAGTTTAGTGTCTTCAGTAAGGAGACTCGTAGTGATCTGATGGAAACTGCCAAGCCTCTGCAGAGCAGCTGGGGGTTAGATGGAGCTGAGGCAGGTCATTGGCCCTGCAGTTAGGCAATGAGCTCTGGAAGATGCAGTGTGAATGCTGGAGGAGCTGTAAACCCAGAGATGCCTCTGACAGATGGCGTCCGTCCTGGAGAGGACCTAGAGAGAAGGTCTGAAAATGAAGGCAATACCCAGAGGGACAAGATTAACAGAATCACCCCATTTCTGAGCCTACAAGGCATGTGGAAGCTGATCTGATTCTCTCCAGCTAGTATATATGCAATCTCTGGGTGAAGTTTGCATTTAGGCACCTCCAAACTGGGTTTTAGGTACCAGGTATACATTTATTTTCTGAGTTGTCCTCAGCTTACTTTCTTATGCCACCTTGCATTTCTTTTACTTTTTTTAAGATTTATTTATTTATATGGGGAAAAGAGAGAGTACAAGCAAGGGGGAGAGGCAGAGGGAGAGAGAGAATCTCCAGCAGACTCCCCTCCTAGTGCAGAGCCCGATACAGGGCTTGATCCCACCACCCTGAGATCATGACCTGAATGGAATTCAAGAGTCAGATGGGTAACCAACTGAGCCACCCAGGTGCCCTGCTACGTTGCATTTCTAAGCACCTTTCATTAAAGTACAAACCTTAATTAAGCCAACCTTGCAACTTCCACATGTGGTAGGGAGTGATTTTGTTGAAAAACATCATGGAAGTCAAATGAATTGGCCAAAGTGTATTACAGATATAGTTAGAAGTATATTACAAATCCATGGGTTGGCTTGAGAATAAAAACCCAGGGTTCAGTCGCTTCTCACTCCCTCTCCTGACAGTTGTACCTCCAGATTTGGGGTTTTCCCCACTTTGTAAGATAATTTTTATTTATAGTATCTTCATATGACATAACTTTTTTTTTAAAGATTTATTGATTTTAGAGAGAACACGTGTGTGCATGATTGGGGGGAGGAGCAAGTGGAGGGGGACAGGGAGATATACAGACCTCCACGCTGAGCACGGAGCCCAACGCTGGCTCAATCCTATGATCCTGACATCATGACCTGAGCTGAAATCAAAAGTCAGAAGCCCAGCTGACAACTGACTGAGCCACCTAGGTGCCCCCATAAGATGTAACTTTTAAGGAAATGGTAGAGCAAAGCAGAGAGAGAGAACACATGATTTTATCTTTGCCTAAAAGCAAATACTCCCAGATTCTGTTTTCTATCCTCTCATCCCCACCACATGGCATCCCCAGTTTTCTAATCCCTAAATCTCTGAGATAATGACTCTTTCAGCAAAGAAAAAGAAGCTACTGACTTCTTCCACATCAGCCTCCAAGGAAAGTACTTATGAAAGACTGAAGCAGGCATCCAAACAATCTTGTGATTCTTTTCTTGGAAAAAAAAGGGGGTGGGGCGGAAACATTGCCTCTTTCTTCCTTCCTCTTACTGGAAATATCTCAGGTCTTTAGTTTTGATCTTCATGTTCTTTTTTTTTCTTCTTCTTCTTTCTAAGTACAGCAACCTGGTGTGTTGGCAGAGGGAATCTGAGAATTTGCTGAGAACACTCTTCTTGGCTTAGTGAAAAAAAGTTGATACCCAAGGGCAACATCTCACTGGTCGTTTGTGAACTGGCTTCACACTCCTATCTCTGGGGAGTGAAGTCCCCTCTCAGTGCTGCCATTTTTATTAGTGAAGTCAGCAGAGCTGGGTGTGAGCCTGCTCCTTTGCCCACAGAGGCAACTAACAGTGCAGGGAACTAAGGTCTCTTAGTGTTCATGGTCATCTTTAGATGCTTCCCTCCCCAGCAGCAGAGTCCCCACTAATTAGCCAACTGGTTGCATTATTTCTATGACTGACCCTTTTCAGACAAAGAGAAATAGACCCAGTGAGCAAAGCCCTTGGCACACACACACAAAAAAGATAAGTTTGGCTTTTATTTCCAGGAACTGAACACTACTCCCAGCATCCCCCCTTTCAGAGGAGGGTTTGTTGACACCTTCCATCAAAAGGAAACAGCCTTCTCCAACTAGCCTATCCTGTTGCTCTCTTTAGTTGCTCTGGAATCCTTCATGCAAGTGTTAAAACACTCAGGTACTTGCACACCACACCTGCACGCACACACAACCCTTGCATGGCACGAGTAAAATAAAAAGGGATGCTCCGACAAAACTTCTCTGAACACCAGCTTTGTCTTCCTGGAAGGTTCCATCAGATTACATACAGATGCTATTCAGTAGTTAATAGGGAGACCAGATTGCCCTCAGACTTTTGAGAAACAAATATAGGTATGAATATCATTTCAGACATCCCAGGAGTTTCTCATGAAATGCTTCCTTTTTCCATTCAACCAGTGAATACTAGGGGGACAAGTTGCCTTCCAGCTTTGTGTCATGTGTAAAAGCCAAGCTGAAGAGTATTCAAGTTTGGAAAGAAAAGCCTTTGAGCAGCTTTTCTTACTGTCTTAAGGAGGGAACAGGAAGAATGGGCTTTGAAAACAGATGTTTTTTGTTGTTTGGGGTTTGTTTGTTTTTCAGAGAGAGAAAGCACATGTGTGCAAGTGTTGGGGGGAGGCAGAGGGAGAGAGAGAATCTGAGCATGGAGGCTGACATGGGGCTTGAGCTCACGGCCCTGAGATCATAACCTGAGCCAAAATCAAGAGTGGGATGCTTAACCGACTGAGCCACCCAGGCACCCCCAGAGAGAAGTGTTTTAATGCAATATTAATGTTTATTTCCCTTTGCCTTTCTAAGTACAGAGCATTCTCCATAAAGCATCCTAAAGCCCAGATCCTCAAGATTAGGATTGTTACAGAAGATATGCAAATATTAGATTAAGCCATAGAAAATTGCTGGCAGTTAGCCTTTTGACCTAAAATATGGTAATTTCCTACAGCTCAACCTAACAGGAAAAAAATTAACAATTTGATATACAAATAAATTTTGCACTATGAAGATAGCTTCAAAGCAATACAGTCTCGACAGAGAAAGGATTTTCTAAGTTTGTTTGTTTGACATATCAAAGGCTAAGTAATAGGGTTTCCTTCCATCTACCTTTAAGGCCCAGCCAGAAAGCTGGAACCATCTTAGTATATCTCAGTACGCTGTGAGAGATATGAGGGGACATGAGTCAACAAGGGGGACTGTATGGTTTCCTCAGGAGACTTAAAGGAAAGAAATAGATCACTCTCTAAAATGCTGTGACAGGGATGAATTAGATACTCCAAACAGAAGAGAAAAATGGCAAATAGGGAGCTAAAAATTCTGAGAGTCTAAGAGGCTGAAGATTATTTTGAGTTGGGTTCCAGCGAGCGAAGGAGTAGAACCGCGAACAGACACACATTCTTTGAAACATAGCTGAGTTACATGACTACTTGTGGTCTCGATGTAGAAGAGATGAAAGTTGGGAGGAATAGACCCGTATCAAGCTCCTCCGCTATGAGCCTGCTTCTTCCTCTCCCACTCCCCCTGCTTGTGTTCCCTCTCTCGCTGGCTGTCTCTATCTCTGTCAAATAAATAAATAAAATCTTTTTTTAAAAAAAGAGTTTTTATCATAAATGGCTGCTGACTTTTGTCAAATGCTTTTTCTACGTCTGTTGAGATGACCGTGTGATCTTATCCTTCATTTTGTTAATGTGTGTATCACATTGATTTGTGGGTATTGAAGCATCCTTGCATCCCTGGAATAAATCCCACTTGATCATGGTCTATGATCCTGTTAATGCATTGTTGAATTTGGTTTGTTAATATTTTGTTTAAGAGTTTTATATCTATATTCATCATAAATATTGGCCTATAATTTTTTTGTGGCATCCTTGTCTGATTTTGGTATCAGAGTGACGCTGGCCTTGTAAAGTAAGTTTGGAAGTTTCTCCCTCCTCTTCTGTTTTTTGGAAGAGTTTGAGAAGGATTGATATTCATTCTTTGAACATTTGGTAGAATTCACCAATGAAGCCATTTGGTCCTGGACTTTTGTTTGTTTGGGAGTTTCCTTAGTTTTATTTTTGATTTTTATTAATTTCTGTTTTGTTTTAATACTGTAAAATGACAATTTCCTTGTTGACCAATCAGTAAAGACTAATGATAGCTACTTATGTTCATGATACATCCATGTCTATTATTCTCTTTATTCTCTCACCCTAGAGGTATCGAGTGACTTTTTTACCATCATTTGACAGATGAGAAAAATGAGGCATAAAGAAGGGAACTGACTTGCCAAAAATCATTCAATTAGTTAATGACACAGAGACTATTAGAATTCAATTCTTTTGACCTCCACGTCCTGCACTCTTTCTGCTCAAACGTACTGGCCTTTGTGTGAGCTGTCTCGCAGCCCTGCAGTCCCAGGGCATGCTGGCAGGAGAACTCAGACAATGGCTCAGATTGCCTCCTCGCAACAACCCTAGGACACTGGAACCCACACAGCAGTGCCCTTTCCCATTCTAAGGCCACCTCAGCTCAGTCTTCACAGGAAAGGGCAGGCTGTGCTAACCGGTACTACTGCCCAGCAAAGTGAACGGAAACATCACGCAGAGATAAAGTAGAAAGCAGAAACCTCATTCCCTTGCTGCCTTGAAGTAGAGAATAAAGCATGCTTGGAGGTCCTCCTTCTGAGAGTGGGTTCACCTTCAGAATATAAATGGCAGCCTCCTTCCCGAGACACTTCCTGCTCTCGAGGCAGGCAAACCACACATTCAGTGGGTAAGACACACGACTTGGGCTTCAATCCTGCAATCAGATATATTTTTAATTCAAGTTCTGTGCAATTTGGTTAATATTATCTTTATTGGGTAATTACCTTATTTGGAGTGCTCTTAACAGCACTGTTGACAAGAATGTCAGCTTTGCTACAAGAGATGGGCTTGCTGACAGCAACACAAAAAGAAGCTGAGGCAGGTTTTTCTCTTAACCTATTTATTAAAATTTTATGAGTAAGTCATTTTCTTCTTTACGGGCTTTCCCTTCTACTTTGTATGGAATCACAGCTGCTTGAATGTAAATGTAGCCACCCAGTCTCCCTGTCATCCACAGCAGCTGCCTCGGAGCCAGAGAGGCCCCCTGGGGGTCTCTCACCCCCCCCCCGCCCCTCCCCAGGAACTGATGGAGCAGTGAGGGGCTGCTGGCTTCACGTCCCCCATCATCTTGGTGAGCTAAGCACAGACAGGTAGAGTGCTGCTGCAGGAGAGTCAGGGTGGGCTCTGTCCTGAGATGGAGGGAGGACTTTCTGTGCCTGGTTCTGATCAGCCCTGACCGTCCATATTCATGACAGGGAAGTAACAGCCCCATCAGCACTGTCCAGAAGGCCGTCACAATTAGCACCAGGCTGCCATGATTCTCCACAGCAGAACAAAAGTGCCCTCTAGTTAGATAAGTTTAAGAAATACTATGCATACTTTATGGCTCTCCTGGAGAATCGCAGCCACGGCAGCATTCAGAAGACTGAAAAGTTGTCCCTTGATGCTGTCGGTTGAATTGCCCCGCCCCCCCCCGAGAAACTCAAATGTTGAAGTCTTAACCCTCAGTACCTCAGAAGGTAAACCTACCTGGATATAGACTCATTGCAAATATAATTAGTTAAGATGAGGCCACACGGGAGTAGGGTGGACCTCTAATCTCGTCCCTATGAAAAAGGGAAATTTGAACACAAACACCCACACAGAGAGAACAATGTGCAACTGTGACAGCAGAGAGCAGAATGATGTTTCTCCAAGCCAAAGAATGTCCGAGATGGCCAGCAAATCACCAGAAGCTAGGCACGCATACCGCAGATTCTCTCTCACAGTCCCAGAAGGAACTAACCTTGCCAACACCTTTGTTCAGACTTCTAGCTTCCAGAACTGTGAGATGATACATTTCTGTTACTTTAAATCACCTAGATTGTGGTACTTTGTTTCAACAGCCGGGGCAAACTAACACAGAAGGTAAGAAAACGTGGTAATGGTAAAGCCAGGAAGGGAGTTCAGCGTCCTGGCCTTCGGAAGAGCGCCATGGGCACCACATAACTCAGACATGCTCGACGCCCATTCCTTGGCTTCTGATCCCCCTTGCAATGTGGCGGAGGCATAGAAATGGGAAGAGAGAAGGGAGATGGGAGGAAAGGTAAAGCAAAAAAGACAGGAAGACAGTGACGCTTCATCTTCTCTTCCTTTTCTTACAGGGCCCTCCTTCACAAAAATTAAAATGATATTGGTAGTAAGAACTAAATTTGTTGAGCACTTTCTATGTGCCAGGCATGGTTCTAAAATGTTACATACATTACCGAACCCTAACAATGACTTAGACGCTGCTGTTATGCCCATTGTACAGATGAAGAAACTAAAGCAAGGATTTTTAGATGACTTAATCAGTGATGGAGCTGGGATTTGGTCCCAGGCTGCCCGTCCCCAGATCCCAATTCTAACCACTTTCCTATACTCTCCTGTACCTTCAGATAATGTAGAGAGAAATGGTCTTTGCAACCTGCGGTCAAGCAAAGCCTTTACTTCTCCAGACCTTAAACCCCAGTAAAGCCTCTAAGTGAATGCTCATCACTATATCCCAGTGTTTTTCCAGAACTTGAACTTTAGAGAAAAAGAGTGTTTTGATTATTTATATTCTGGGCATCAAGATATGGTCCATTTTATTCAAGTGCTTTTGTATATTCCGTTCTATCTCATCATGTTCCTTTTGTGGAGCTTTGCTCTGAGGATCTTTGTTTGCAGTGCAAGGAGCATGCTGGATTAAAGGCCTCAGTCAGGAGGCAAAATACAGGACTCTCTGCGTCTTTCTACATTAGAGCAGAACCACACGGTAAAATTTCCACTTGTCCTGCCTGTTTGATGCTAGGCAAATGCTGAGCTATCAGCACCGGTGTTAAAATTAAGACAAATCTCTGGCTTTCCTGGAGCGGGTTTGATTTCAAAGGTCATTGTCAACACACATGTCAAAGGTGGAATCACACCAAGGCTCAAAAGTAGGATAACCGTAATATGCTGCATTTCAGGCAGTTAAATGCAGCTACTAAGTTTCCATCAGTCACTAACCAAATAATGTTTCCATAGAACCCTCAGTTCTCTTAATATTACCCATTTGTGCCCGAATACCAATATTTTTATGTAAAAAAAAATTTTTTTTTTCATTTTCCTGTCGGGTATATGAGTATTAGGAGCCAGATAGAGAAAAGTTAGAGATTAAAGAAATAGTTTGCAAGAATTTAAAATACCCTCTCCTGCCAGACTGAAGAATATGATTTAAAACCTCAAAGGTTTTTCGCTTGCCCTGAAGCAAGCAGCCACTGTAATAATTTAACCAGAACCTTTTATTATATTAGTCATTAACTTTAAAAATGCAAATCTTCTGAATAGAGCCAACAACTAACAATCTTTCTTCTTGGCTAAAAGGCTTATTCTTCAGGGTTTCTTCTAGATTCTCTGAACTTTCTCTTCTGTATTTTCTTCTTAGCTTATCAGAAGACAAGAAATGCATGTTCGCATTTTTCTTAAATCGTGATTTTCCACATGTGCCCTAAAAGACCTCCTATTTCTATCAGAATCTTGGAATGCATTGTTTGGAAGAAGAGAAGGAGAATTTAATTTCAAAAATAGCTTCTGTTTGTATTTTCTAGTTCAGTTTTAAGGTATAAACTAGCTAGTACCAGCCCAAAGCCAAAGAGGGATCTAGATCCAGTGGCTATAAATCTAAATGTATTCCTAATAACATCGAACCTTCGTGGTGGTGAACATCATAGACACGAAGGACTAGGAAGTAAATCACCTCTGTGAGTCCAAAGTCATCCAGGCTACAGTTGAAATAATATGCCCACACTGATAAGAAATTATTTGGAAAGTTGACACTTTGCCATAATGCCAAATAGAGTGGATTTTTAAAGAATTTTTTATTTTTTATTTTTTTAAAGATTTTATTTATTTGACAAAGAGAAACAGGTAGAATGGGAACACAAGCAGGGGGAGCAGGAGAAGGAGAGAGAAGCAGGCTCCCCACTGAGCAGGGAGCCCGATGCGGGGCTCAATCCCAGGACCCTGGGATCATGACCTGAGCCGAAGGCAGATGCTTAATGACTGAGCCACCCACGTGCCCTTAGAGCGGATTTTTTTAAACCATGCCTCAAGTCCATGCTCCCAAGGTACTTCTGGGTCTCCCCACCCCTGCTGCCAAGATGACCCTCCTGCACAGGCCTTCCTCCCAAGCTCTAGCAGAGTCATCCTGTGTCTGAAACACCCTGGAGTCATAGTCCAGGCACAAGAGCCCCCCTGACCGCTCCCTCTTTTACTCAGGTCAGTGTAAACCCGTGGTTCCCACCTAACCCTGTGCTTCAGAATCACCTTCCAAGCCTCCCCCTCTGCTGGGTTTCTGATACCTGGGGTAGGGGAGGAGGTGCCAAAAGTGAGAATTTCTAACAAGCTCCCAGGTTATAGGAATCTGCCGGTCCCAAAACCACACTTGGAGAATCCCTGCTCTTAAACCAACAACAAAGTGCCGCTGTAATGTCCCAGATATTTATTCTGACATTTAGGTTTTCTTTTCATTGTGTATTTCCCTTGTGTTCGGTCTCCTTCACAGCACGTGGAACTGTGGGGGTCACGTGGGGGGCCTGGGCTGCTAGACGGAAGGGTAACTAATCGCACGTTGTACAAAACCATGACAGGCTTTTACAAGGGGAACAAACATAGCTCCTTAAGACTGGATACTCCTCACCCCTGATTCAACTGTGACAAGCCCCATTGAGAAATAAAACAGTTCTCGATCTCGTGAGCTCTGACCGTCTCCCTGGGAGGGACCATTATGTTCCATCATCTTTCGGAGGGCACAGTCCTGTCTGGTTCTGAGTGTCATGACCTGTAGGAGCGTCAGGTTGTCTGGGCCACAGGAAGAGCTCGCAGGGAGTTCAACCGTAGTCCCGTGGATTATGGCGTGGCCCGAAGAGAAAGAAACTGCCTCTTGTCTTCATTTTCTGCCTTGAAAGGACCGTGTTGCATGTATCATTTTTAATGGATCCTTGTACATTCTTTGATGTGTTTGGAGATGAGCACTCAGGCCCAAGCACTTGGTCTTTTCCTTCCTGGTGCTCCTGGAAAACAGGGATCAAGAGGTGTACCAGGAACAATACTCAGAGAAGCCCAGAACCTCATTGGCAGACGCCCCTATCTGCCCTGATTCTGTCCCTGCAGGCCCGGAGGCTGTTGGGAATAAGGAGCCACAAGGCTTTTCCTGAGGATACCCTCCTGTTGCTATGTCTGCAGTTTCTCACTTCTTTTTGCAGCTAATTATTCCCTTGGCCTGATCCAGACTCCCAGAGGCAACCTTCCCAGAAATCCCCAGTACCTCATCACCAGTCCTTCAGAGAAAACCGCTTGTCTTACTGCATTGCACCACAGAAAACTGGGGAGAGCATGTCTTGGTCGTCTCGGGCTGCTGGTATTTGGCTCCATTGCTGTAGATTAACCTCTTGTTTTCTCTCCTTCCCCCTGACCCGGAGGCAGAGCTGGAGTGGAAACAGCAGAAATCATGTTCTTTTGAGAAATTCCTCCAAGTAAAAAAGGGGACAAGAGGGATCCCCTGTAATTTAAGTAAAGCATTCTGGCAGCCTTACTTCACCAACTGCTTGTTGGGCTGTGCCCGGTTTGATATCTAGGAGAGAATCTGGAATGTATTTAATCTGTTCTCCTTCCCCAAACAGTGCTTCCCCAAGCTCCTTCCACAATGAGCTGGGCTTAGCTTCCTGGGGCAAGAGCCCTGCTTTAGAGGAAGGAGGAGGACTGAGAAGGAAGCAGACCCAGGTCCTATCAGGGAGATGGAGCCCTAGGTGCCATGGTTGACAGACCCCGAGCCCCACATACCTGTCACAATATCCATCACATTCTGTTGGAACCACAAGATTGAGCAGGGTTTAAGTTTGTCATTGTTGGGGGCTCTCAATGGTCCTTACCTCCACTCATCTAAAGCCCAGCTCTACTGTGAATCAGCCAGTTCTCCCATGACCTTGTACACAGGTGGCGACCACCCCACCTCAGGCCCTTTTGCCTCGATGAGCTGTTGGGTCCCTAAGCCAGCATCGGTTGACTGTCACTGAGTGGCGTGGAGTCTCGTGCAGGGGGAGGGGAGGCAGGAACACACCACCACGGACTTCCCCACTCCACGAATTTACCCAAGAGGCACCCTGAGCTCTACATACTCACATGGAGGGAACAAGTATCCTGATTCCCAAGTAGAATTAAATCCCTCACTCTGTGTCTCGGTTTTCCAGCCATTACGTGCACCCTGCAGGAGCTCCCTGCACCCACTGACATCCACTGATTTCCCACACATACCTCCTCGCGCCTTGGCCAACACACTCCCCTCTGCCCCAAGGCCCCCTTCCCCTCCCACCATCCTCCTGGAGCTCCCAGGGTGAGGCACGTACGGGGCGGTGGTTGGGTGCCCCGAGTACCTCAGTTCGAATCCAGGCTCCGATGTGTGGTTGTCACATTCAGCAAGCGCTGAGCCTCTTTGTGTTTCAGTGTCCTCGTCCCTAAAATGGGGGTGGTGAGGGGCAGCTGGGTGGCTCAATCGGTGGAGTGTCCACTCTTGGTTTCGGCTCAGGTTGTGGTCTCAGGGTCATGATCTCAGGGTCATGGAATTGAGCCCCACGTCAGGCTCCATGCTCAGCAGGGAGTCTGCTTGAAGATTCTCTCTGTCCCTCTCCCTCTGCCCCCCACCCCTGCCCCCTGTGTGCATGCTCTCTCTTCCTCTCTCCAAAATAAATATTTTTAAAAAATAAAATGGGGATGGTGATAACTGAGCCCACTACTGAGGGATGTCAGGAGAGTTCAACTCAGTGGAATGATTTCACGTACATTCCTTGGCATAATGCCTGGCCAAATAAATGTGAACTATGATTATTCTTCAAGATCCTATTGGAATGCTACACATGTCCTCTAGGAACCTATCCTTCCCTCTTTTGCTCCCCACACATGAGCCTTCTATAGCTGTTTTCACATATATGCGATGACAGGCGGCTTCACGTTGTAGAGCGTGAACTCTGCAGCCAGGCTCCCTGGGTTCAAAGGCCTGGCTCTGCCACTCAATAGCTATGTGATCTCCATGCCTCAGTTTCTTCTCCTGTAGAATGGGGATAGTAGTCGAACCTCCCAGGCCTGTACACTTTCTGAACACTTTGGCAGCTGCCCCTCAGTCCTCCTTCACCCTCGAGCCCTGCCACCTTCAGAGACCTCGTCCGTGACCATCCACATAGATGTAAGCTCTCAGTTCTTGGATTTCCTCTACTTGCTTGCCCTTCAGTTCCTGTGCATCCCGGCCACCAACCCTAGATCCTGGACTTGGCAATTACCTAGAACCTCTGAAAAACCAAAATTAGATCTCCATTCTCTCTCCTTCAAGCTGATCAAGACCTTGATGCCTCCAACCTGACTTTCTTTGTCACCATTGGCTTTGTGACGAGTGCAGCCTCACTTCATTCCTTTCTTTCCCAGCATCCTGAAGTCCTTTGCCATGTGTCCTTCTACAAGTCCTCCAAGATGCCACCCCTACATTCATCTGGCTGTCTGCCTTCCTCGATTCTACCCCTAGACCATTAAAGGGGACCAAAGGGAAAAGAAAGTCACACAAGCATAGAAGTATGTACCATTTTCATGGATGCCATTTTCATTTTGTGTTTCTCCACTTGGTCCCCTGCTGTCTCCCACAGTGACTATTCCAAGACTTCCCATTCTCCTGAAAGTCTCATCTCCCCAACTCCTCCCCCACCAGTCTGAGCACACAGCCTTGTCTCCTACCTCAGAGGAGAAATAGGTGCCACCAGATAAGGCGTCACCTCATAGCTGCTACGCATCTTCACGTTTTTCTTCTTCCACACACTCATCTTCCCTGTTCTCTCCTGTCACAGCAGAAGAGGGGTCCCTCCTTCCATCCTAAGCAAATCCCACTGCCTGTACGTGGAACACAGCCCCTCTGTGTTCTGCAGAACTTTACAGGATCCGTTTTCCCCAGGACCTCTCTTCACCCTCTGCTGGCATTCTTCCCATCAGCACTGAAATGTGCTCAAGTCTGATAACTTAAAAACCTTTCCTCAACCCTATGAACTCCCAAAGCTACCCCCTTTCTCCTCCGTGAAGCTTCTTGACAGAGTTACTTACACCTTCACCTTCGGTCTCCTCACCCACTTCCTCCCTGCAAGCTGTCTTCTGGCTTATTAGCTTTTCACCAATGTCACCAGTGACCTCTGTGCCATTAAGAATAAGGAACACTGTTTGGTCCTTATCCTTTTCTACTCCTCTGCAGCATTTGACACTGCTAACCCTTCCTTCCTGCCTAAAGCACTGTCTTCTTTTGGCTTCCATGACAGCATATTCTTGTTTTTCTCCTTTCTTAAAACGTATTCTGCTTTGAGGTTCTCTCTTCCCCCACTTGCCCCCTTAAATATTGATGTTCTTGTCTTTCCATTACTGAACCTGTTCCAGTGATCTATTATTGCCGAACAAACTACCCCAAAACTTAGCAGATATTATGTTCATAGTATCATGGGTCAGAAATTCAGGCAGGGCTCTGCAGGGCAATCCTTCTGCTCTAAATGGCATAGAGTGGGGTCATTCAGTGCTATTCAGCTAGTGGCTGGGCTGGGCTGGAAGTTCCAAGACGTCTTCACTCAGTTGCCTGGCACTTGGCAGGGATAACAAGAAAGCTGGCATACTCTCCCTCTCCATGTAGTCTTGGACTTCTCCACAGGGTCTTTCCAGCAATGCTGTCGGTCATCTAACAGCGCAGGTCAGGGAGACAATAACAAGTGCTCCAAGATATAGGAAGAGAAAGCTGCGAGTTTCTCAAAACCTGAGCCTGGAATTGGGCACAGCATTATTTTTTTAACTTATTCTACTGACTAAGCAATCATAAGCTTACCCAGATTCAAGGGGAGGAGACCTAGACCTCATCTCTCAATGGTAAGCGGGATCTGGGACTTTGTGGCCATCTTCAGTCCACCTCTCCTCAGCAAAAAGCAGTCTCCACACAGCCACCATCATCTTTCTCCTGAGTCACTGTAATGCCTTCCTAACTGGTCTCTTGCTCCTATATTGCCCTTTCCAGCCCATTATCCACAATGAAGCCAGAGAGACCTTTCTTTAATGCATATCACATCACATCATTCTCCTGACCGAACCACTTGACAGCTTCCCAGTCCCTACCATGGAGTCCTTTGTGGTTCCATTGTGATTTGTCACTACTGATACTGTCACTTCACCTCTCACCACTTCTTATACTCTCAACTCTACAATACTGATGTCCCCGAGCATGTCACGCTTTTATCTTCAAGCCTTTCTTTTCCCTTTGGAATACCCTTCTTGAAATGTGGTCCCAGAGCAGGCAGCATCAGCATCAACTGGGAACTTGTTAGAAATGCACATTCTCAGGCCCCAGATGTACTGAATCAGAAATTCTAGAGGTGGGGCCCAGAAATCTCTATTTGACAGTCTTCTGATTCAGTCACCTGATTCTGGTGCATGCCAAAGTCTGAGAAACACTGGTTTAGACAACATTTCCCCCAGGCAGCTTTCCCTACTTAAGCCTCCACCCAACTATTGGGATAGGGATCTCTCCTGTGTATTTCCACAGTCATCTCCCTCTCCCCCCAGTCATATCCCCGTCACAGGGTACTGTAATTGCCTACTTCTTTAACCCCAGTGGGCCCCCCTCTAAGCTCCCACAGGCAGGGACTGTATCTTAAGTATTACTGTCTCCTCAGCATCTACATAATGCCTGTTATGACAGTAGCTCAATAAGAAATAGTGAAGCCAAGATTCAAACCCCTGTGTGCATCCCAAGCTTCTATCAGTGTAGACCACAAATACCAAAAACAAGAGATCTAATCCACTGAGGATATTGGTAATCAGCCGCTGGGATCAGTCTTCCAGTTAATGCTTTGATCCTTGTGTAATAGAAAAGAGACACGGAGTAGATACAGTGCCTACAAAAGATTTTAATAAAGCCCCAGAAGGAAAAGATATGCACTGTCAAATCAACCTAAAACCCTAAAGATGGACCATTTGACTCTAGTCCTCAGTCAGATAAACCGAGCTCATCATCTTTCCATTTCCACATGGCCAATTCCTCCACTGTTTGCATTTTAATACACTAACTGTGTTTAACTGGAGTTTTTAAAATGCCACTGCATCTTTGGAAATTTGGCAGAAGAGAAGAATCTGGGTCACACAACTGTGAAATCTAAATAAGGTATAATTAATATGTCCATCAACTTTCACAGAAGTGATGCTAGTTTGCAAACTATTCATTAATTCTGAACAATAACAGCAACCGGTTACAATGCAGACACCAAGCCGAAGAAGAGAGGCTCGTTGTGGTGCTGGCCTGGAGTGTCGTTGGCAGTGTGTAGGAATGACCCGCCTCTACTTGCTGTGTGGAGAGAGATGACTATTTAAGAATTTGGGGCCAGAATTATGAGAGTGGCAGTGTAACTACTGACTCCCAGTCCTTTTAACTGTTACCTTGCAGTTCACGAAATACTCTCCAAATTGTGAAAAACATTTCACAAATCACTAGGGAACTTGGTAAAATGAGCCCTTTTCATTGGAAATAAAACATCAAAATGGCTACATCTGAAAATCAGGAAAGACCTGCGTTCATGTCCCAAGTCCTAACTAGTTCTTTGGCCTGTTTAACATCTCTATACCTCATCTATGAGATGTGCTACTGATACCTTTCCAGAATGTTGTTTTGAGGATTAAATAAGATAATGCACATTTCTGCTCAACACATTTCTGCTTATTTCTATGTTTTGTAGTCAGAATTAGACAGTGATACCAAAAACCAAGTGGACTGCCTTTTTGCGCTACCCAGGGAATGGTCCATCCAGCATTGTTTTGCATTCCCATGGTAACTTAAAGGGAAACTTTCACAATATTTGGAGCCCTTGATGTCCTGCAAACAAAGCAGGGGGATGTCCTCAAATTCCTTGCAGCAGGAACCCACTTAGCTGGGACCAACCTTGACTTGCAAATGGAACAGTACATTTACAAAAGGAAATGTGATGGGATCTACAGCATGAATTTCAAGAGAACATGGGAGAAGCTTCTGCTGGCAGCTCGTGCCATTGTTGCCTCTGAAAACCCAGCTGAGGTCAGTGTCCTATCATCCAGGAATACTTGCAGCGAGCTGTGCTGAAGTTTGCTGCTGCTACTGGAACGCTTCCTATGGCTTCACCTTCACTAACCAGATCCAGGCAGCCTTCTGGGCGCTGAGACTTCTGGTGGTTACTGATCCCAGGGCGGACCACCAGCCTCTCATAGAGATGTCTTACGTTAACCTGCCCACCATCACTCTATGTAACAGACTCTCCTCTGTGCTATGTGGACATTGCCATCCCTTGCAACAAACAAGGGAGCTCACTTAGTGGGTCTGGTGTGGTGGATGCTGGCCTGGGCAGTTCTGCACATGCGTGGCACCATTTCCCATGAACACCCATGGGAGCTCATGCCTGATCTCTACTTTACAGAGATCCTGAAAAGATTGATAAGGAAGAGCAGTTCCCTAATGAAAACTGGAGCACTCAGCCTGCCACTGAACACTGGTCCACAGCTCCCACTGCTCAGGCCACTGAGTGGGTAGCAACAACCACTGAGTGGTCCTAAGGGGCTCTTCACAAAGGCAAACAAAATGGAGATAAGGTTGACAGAAAATAGTTTCTGAAAAAAACAAGCAAAAAAAAAAAAAAAAAAACGAGTGGACTGTAGAAAACAGTATGTGGTTCCTCAAGGAATTAAAAATAGAACTATCAGAGGATGCAGCCACCATGCTTCTGGGTCTATATCCAATAGAAGTGAAAGCAGAGTCTTAAAGAAGTATTTGCACACCTATGTCAGGGCAGTATTATTCACAATAGCCAAGAGGTGGAAGCAAACCAAATGTCCACCGATGGATGAATGGATAAACAAAACACGGTATATAGATACGATGAAATATTATCCAGCCTTCAGAAAGAAGGGAATCCTGTCACATGCTACAGCTTGGATGCACCTTGAGAACATTACACTAATAAGCCAGTCACGAAAAAATAAATATTGCACAATCCTACTTACATGACATATCTAAAGTCATCAAACTCATAGATCTCAGAAAGTAGAATGTTGTCTTCCACCGGCTGTGGGGGAGGAAGAAACGGAGAGTTATTGTTTAATGGATATGGAGTTTCCGTTTTGCAAGATGAAAAAGTTCTGGAAATCTGTTGCACAGCAATGTGAATAAACTTAACACTATTGAACTGTCTTATTAATGGTTAAGATGGTAAATTTTAGGTTATGTGTTTTTTCACCACATTTTAAAAATTTTTAATTAAAAAACCGGAGCCTGTTCCCTCCCTTTCTTCCCTATAATGTTGTGTACTCCTGCCCTTCTCACCAGTCCGACTCAGTCCCTTTTCCTCCGTCCTCCTCCTCCCCCAGCTTTGAGTGTCCAGATTCCTCAGAGTTCTGTCCTCAGACATCCTCTCTTCCTGCTGTTGCCCTGCTAAGGATTCCAGCCACTCTTCCGGCTTTACCAGCCACTTACATGTCAATGGCTCTTCACTGCTCGATCCCAAGTCTCTAAAATAGGCCTGGAGCTCAGTAGGCACTCCATAAATACCTGTAAGTAAATGAATCTCTAGATCTCCAGCCCTTACCCAACCTGACGCTCCGTCTACTGTCTGAACACCTCCAGCTAACCATCCCAGAGTTCTTTCAAACTCAACATATCCAACATTTAATTTATTTAACCTCTCCTGGGTGGCTCAGTCAGTTAAGTGTCCAGCTCTTGGTTTTAGCTCAGGTCATGATCTCAGGGTTGTGAGATGGAGCCCTGCATGGGGCTCTTCATTCAGCATGGAGCCTGCTTGAGATTCTCTCTCTCCCCTCTACCTCTGCCTCCTCTCCCCCCTGCTTGCTCACTTGCTCGCTCGCTCTCCAAAAATAAAAAATAAAAAAAGAAAAGAAAGAAAAGAAGAAGAATCATCTCTCCCCTGTGATCTTGCTTAATATTGCCCTCAAATCTCCCAACCTGCCTGTACTGAATATCCTAGTCCTGCTGATCTTAAACTGGAGATGTCTAGAGAATCTGGCCCCTTCTGTCCTTCCCCAAGGAAGGACATCTTGTCTCAAGTGGACTATGGCAGTAGCTTTCTCCTTGTCTGTGTTTGCTTCTCCAAGAAGTTCATTCTCCACACTAGTGCTAGTTTTCTCTTTCTAAAGGACAAATCTCAGTAGTAGTAATGTTGCTTAAGCTTCAACCCCACTCATACGTCCATAAACTCCCATCTTCTACAGATTTCATTCCACAAGCATTGGTTAGACCAACAATGCCCCTGTGTTCTGACCCCGCCTGTTCCACCAGTCCTTCCTCTCCAACCCCAAATCCCCCACACTGCAGACACACTTCCCCTCATGTGCCGGGCCTTTCTATAACTTCATGTCTGTGTCCATGCCAGCACCTCTCTGTGGACAGACTCTCCACTCCCCCTAACTTCTCTTCTTGGAAACAACTCATGCTTCATGGGTATTAAATGAACAGTCAGCAAGGAGCAATAGAGCTAGATGGAAACAATTTCACTTTGAAAATTTTCCTACCTCAGCTCAATGGTCCACATCCAGCCCAGCTACTGGTTACAGACTGAAGTGTTTATATAAAATTCATCTATCCACAAAGAAAGATATAAAGGCAGGGAGTGGAGGCTTTAACTGGCAATATTTAGAATTCAGTCAATTTTATCAAAGTCAAAGTAGCGTAATTAGGAGCTGAGCTTTAGAATTATCTGTATCTGGGTTACTCTCTGCTCAGCCTCCTCATCTGTCAGATAAGCATAAGAATAACCTCTTAGAGTTATCAAATTTTGGATGAGCTTATATATAAAATGATTGCCCTAATATAATACCTAGTGTAATGTAACGCTTAATAAATAGCACCTGTTATTACTGTCTTAGAATCAACTTTCTCAATCTGTTACTTAGGCACGGGTTCTCACTATCATACCTCATTAATATCTCTAGTGCTGCTGTATAGTTCCTTGTAGGCAGGGGAGTAAGAGGGATGGAAATGATAGGTGGCATCCTGAACAATGTAAGATGACAGTTCATGGTCTTGTGGTTGGTAAGACTACTCTGGGGGACAGGGGGATGGGTTCCATATAAAACTTGAAGAAAAGATTTATGTACCTAATAATGTTGTTACATATGGTTAGTGCAATCTAATTCTGCTCATTTGTTCTAATTACACAATTAAGTTTAATTACCCAGATCATATGAATGCATTTGTATTATTAGGAAAATATCTCTGAAAGAGACAATGTAATATATTTACTAAAAGACCTTTTACACACACACACTCTCTCGCTCACTTACTCTGTCGCGCTCTGACACTACAGCTAATGTGTACATGGTGTTCTTGGTAAATATATGGAGAGAACCTAGCTCAGTCCTAGGGACAGAGATAAGGGAATAGGTCAGTTTTAAGGCCTGTAACTCCAACAGACTCCTGGGGTTAAGAGAAATGCTAATGGGGACCTCTTGAACTGCATTAGGTTTCTGGGCTTTTCCATGTTCCGACCACCCTTCAACAATCTGCACAGGAAGCTGCCATGAGGAAAACAAAATTAACAGACAACATAAATTTCAGCTGCACGTCCCACTACCCAACCTACCAGAAAAAATTTTGGCTCCTATTTTCAGGCATCAGTCACTCCTTCCCCATCACTTTATGCTAAATTCATATGTACTCTAAAAAGGGTTTGGACCGGGGCTCCTAGGTGGCTCAGTCAGTTAAGTGTCTGCCTTCGGCTCAGGTCATGATCCCGGGGTCCTGGGATGGAGTCTGGCTTCGGGCTCCCTGCTCAGCAGGGAGTCTGCTTCTCCCTCTCTGTCTGCTGCTCCCCCTGCTTATGTTCACCCCTGGGTGCTCTCTCTTTCTCTCTCTCTCTCAAATAAATAAAATCTTTAAAGAAGCGGGGGAGGGTTTGGACACCTTAAAGAATAGTAGGAAAACAGAAAAATGACTTCACTCATAAGCTGTTTCCTTCCATTAATACCAGCCCTGTGACTGACTTAGATGTTCTTTGAGAGAATTCGTCTCCATACACATCTTCATGGAGGAGAGAAGTCTTTAACAAGAGTCTTTGTCAACATTCATATTGATGGCAGGCCCTAACTTTATCTAGGAGTTCTTCCTCTCAATGGAGGCACTAAATTAACATTATATATTATAGAATTTGCCAGCCAACCAAATCTGTCCCTGGGTTTCTGAATTTCCTGATTTATCCTGTGTGTGTTTATATATATATATATATATATTCAAAACTGCCTTGCAGGACAAGAGGAAAGCCGGCGACAGCACTGGGGAGTAGCTTGAGCCGCATGGACCATACGTGTTGGCAGCGCTCTGTGCTCCAGCCTGGCTGCCTGGTTGCTTCCAAAAGCAAAAAGAAGTTTATTCTGATGCTTTAAGTGATTCGAGTCTCATAGCCTGGTCTGTTCTCCACCCATGGCAATTCTCCCCACAAATTCCCAAATCTTCCTGTGCGTAACTGAAATCAACATGTCTCCCAAGTAGTCTTTATGCTCCTGGGGTCTGACTCACACATCCACTGCTCTCCCCATGGGCAGAGCCCACTTCTGTGCATTGCTCAGTCCATCGAGATCCTGCCTCCTATCTGAAAACCTGCCCAGCATTGCCTGGCCATACTTACTTCTCCTTTCTGGAATTCGCTTATGCTTTTTTTTTTTTTTTTTTTTTTTTTTTTGGTACCATCTAGTTTCACAGTGTCATGTGTAGTCCTGATATGAGGGCCACTCTCTCCAACCACATTGTAAACTACCTGTGAACAACATCACATCCTTTCTTCCTTTTGAAACCCATGGTGCCTAAAACAGGCTATCATAATCTCAGTTATTATCCGATTTATGTCACCTTCTATACCTTACCCTCCTGAAATATATTAGAAAGGACATTCTAGTGCACTGAAATTCACACTTGACTGGTTGCTAGACAGCGAAATTTCTAGTCATTTGTGACTTTGAACCAGTCACATAACCTTTTGGAGCCTCATTTCTTTGTGTACAAAATGAATATATTATATACCCCTCTACTTGCCAGGCTCAGATAAGGATCAAACAAGACAGGGTAAGCACAAGCAATTCATAGCTACGAAAATATTATTCAAATGTGTGGCTTTATCATCAGGTCATCTGGTCTTTCTATATGTCATTGGCATAAAATAAAAAGCATGAATAGAGCATCTTGAACTTTCTGGAAGATCTTCCATAAATTTTAGACTTTCTCACTGTTTTTCTGTGATTAATATTCTCTTATTACCTCCACAACTGCCTTCTTTTTCTTCATGCTTTTTGTTGATGTAATCAGAACTGCCTTTCTGAGCTGATTCCTTTCCAGTAACCAAGCTGTCACCCCTGTGATCTGATCTAAGGAAGGGGAGGGGGTCATTGGCTTAGCCTTCCCTGGCTTCGGGAAACTTTCTGTTTGTTCACAAAACAAACACAAAAGTACAAAGGGAATTTCAAAGGGCTGGGAACCAAGCCTGTGGGCAACATTTTATTGATGGGGCTAGTTCTGACATGATTAAAAAGGGTTTAATTAAGTCAAAGATAAAGCATTTTCCCCTCAGTGGTGTCTCTGCCCTCTCGCGCTCCTTCCACAGGCAGGGGCTTGCTGCCTACAACCATCCAAAGGATAGAGAGACACACAGGGGTACACCCTAGGAAGGAGAGTGGATAAAAGTGTGTGCCTCCTCATTAGCTAGCACGCTGGCAGCTTATGGCTTTTTTGTTTGTTTGGGTTGTTTTGTTTTAATCTGAGAGATCTCTTTAAGGCCAGCTTCTTTCCTGGAAGCCACAACATATCTCTCTCCCATGTGAATCCAAAACTTGCTAGAGTTCTGTGCGAGTCCAAACTCCATTAAGGATGAATTCATCACCTCTGTCATGGCTCCTTATATCAGTCCACTTTGACATGCTACTACCCATGACTAAATAGCTTTTTCACTTTTGGCTCTTACCCGTGCTTCTGGACTCAAATATCAAAAGAATTCTGCTGCTCTGGGGAAGAAGGCACATGGCTGAATAAAATGCTCCCTGGAGAGCAAAGCCAAGCACTTTGTTCCTGTACCTTGTTTTTACTACTGTAACTTTACCCCTTCATTTACTAGACAAGGAAGATCTATTCTGTTTTCCCCATATTCAGTAACTTACAGAGCAGAAAAATAAGATGGTCCACCGATATGCTGAAAGAGTTTGGACAGCTGGTAGACCCAATTCTGCAGCCATTTATATTTCCATCCATAAACTCTTGGGTAAGTATCTGTGCAAAGGGATATGTGGCCAAAAGATGCAGATCTCACAGATATCCTATGAGCTGACCATTCATCTGTATCAGATCCTGCTATTTGCTTGCATTTATAAGATGCAGTCAGCTGCACAACTGGGCGGTAAATGAAGCATGTAGATTTACATTACCTCCCAGAGAAAAGGGAGAAAACAGAGGAGAGATAGGAAAACCAAGTATTTCGTTTCAACTGTCATAGAAAATGGAGTATTTCAACCAAAATGAAAACAAGCAAACAGAAAGACGGGTGTTGCATTACAGGAATGAGATGGAGAAAGTTGGTTATTCGTTGTGAAGGCATTTATTTAGTAAGGACTCAAATGATCTTTCTCTGGATCTGCTAAGATGTCGGTGATGAAAGAGCAATATTATCAAGGATGGTAATATATCAGGATGAAAATCAATAGCAGCCACAAAAACGGTAATAAATTTTTCTAAGGAATGATTGGAACTCACACTTATAGAATTATAAGGGTCATCAGAGTGGCCAAGAAGCAACTAGATGGGTCTGCAGTCACAGCTGACCAGGCAGGAGCTGGGTTTGTCTTGTTTGGGTTTTTTAGCACGTTGGCTCCAATGAAGTGGCCTCGTCCCTAACTGTGAAAGAATACAGAGCTGCCTTGAATATGATGGAAATCTGATCTCACAATAGAATTTGATTCCCCTTCCAGTCTCATTTTTTTAAGCTCTTGAACCGTTTTGTGTTATCTCCTTTAGGAGAATGTGGCATCCGAAGAAGCTGGGGTGGTGCAGGCAGTTGGTGATTGACAGGCTTTTGGATCCATTAATATAAAATCAAAATTAGTCTAAGGTTTTAGAAGTCAAGATGGGGTCAGAGGGGCATGGTGTAGTTGGGAAGGGAGCATCAAGGTACTGATTGTGTTTCTTGAGCTGGGTGCCATCCAAACAGGTGTTCCCACTTTGTGAATTCACTGAGCTTACACATAGGATATGCATACTTCTCTGTATATACTACAGAAGTATAATACACATGCTTCAGTAAAACGTTTACATTAAAAAGCCTTTGCATTCTCTTGCCAGATCCGCTCTAAATAGCCAACAGATTTGGGAGAGGTCAATTGAGCCCTGGTTTCTTCTGCAAAATGAAAAAAAAAGGTGGACCAGATGATCCCAGCCCTGAAGCTTTTCATTGCCGTCATCATTGGCACATGATGAATGCATAGCATTGATATTCCTTCTATTAGTGACTTGAATAATAATCAGAACATGGGCAAAGTTGCCACAGGCCTTCCCAGAAAAGGCAATGAACTGAAAGGCTCTGTAAATGTGCTAGGTGAGGAATGATGTAGAATAATTGAAACTACAGAGTTCATGTTGATAGCAAAGAAGTAGAATTAGGATGGCTATCAGTGTGGACCCCTATTTTAAAAGCAGATGGTCATCACACAGCTAGTGATGTGTGCAATCACATTAAATTTGAGACCCAATGTTTCCCTAATAATTTCTTCTCAAAAGTAGCTGCTGGAAATTATGATTCTGTTAAAAGATATTCCAGAAATGTCCAACCAATCCTGCAGTTTGGTGTTCCAAGCCATTCCTTTCCTTCTTTGTTTAATATAAAGTGAATTTAAAGGTGATCTCTACAGTAGCTGATTGGCAGCTGGGGAAAATCAACATCTCTATAATCAGTGAGACGTTGCCAATCACATCTCACAATGGATGGGAAAAGTCCAGGGCCTGGGCTAGAGGGCATTTGCTGGACTGATAGGAGAAATTACTGTGACCTCCATTTGACAAGAAAATAAGCTATACCTAACTCCCTGTGGGCTTTACCTACAACTTGAGTCCCTGGAAGGCAAAATATGTTCAATAGAACACAGAAAGGAAAAATAATGATTTTGATAATCCCCTGCACAATCAGACTAGGTAGTCAGCATCTGGATAATAGATCCACAAGGAAATTCTTAAAATCTTACGATCCTTTTCTAAAGTCTTTAAAGTCCATTAGAGACTGGTCACCTGATTCTACAAAGCCACCTGCCTTCATCCCCTTGAAAACCATTCTGGAAAACCAGGCCAGACATGCTCTCTGATGGCCATTCCTCTTCTGAATCCCAAGAATAATCCTTTGGTACAAACATAGAAGTGTATTATTTAGTCTTCCAGCAAACATGAAGGGAAACAATGAAATGAAGGAAATGCAAAGCATGGGCTGCCACATAAGACCCTAATTACCATAATTTGACCCAGCCTCCTCCCCACTGCCGGAAAGTCAGCCTTCTGGATGAGAGGGAGCCAAACCAGCTAGATAACAGCCTTCTGTTCTCCCTCCCCATCCCTGGCCTGCTTCCTTTCTTCTTCTCTTCCTTAAATGATGTTCATTAAGACAGCAATTCTTCTAACAGTTTGTAAGCCTCAATTGTATTAGTGAAAGCTTTGCATGACTTGATAAAATGAGCTAAAGAAAAGGAAGAGGAGGGGGGAAGAAAGCAGACACACGCTGTCTCTTTGTTCCCCAAAGCAACTGTCAGTCTCAGAATATTTTCCTAGAACCTGCCAGAAATCTCTCTGGGATCATCCCTGTTAGATACAAGGGCAGTCAATGTAAAAGGTCCAGATCTTCGGTGGTATGGTTTTAGGAAGTATTAATAATTCAGAAAAGGGCCAATTCAGACTCCACATGTCTCGTCCCATCAGTAACACCATGCCTTCCACCCCCACACAGCTCCTAGAATAGTCCTGTTTCTTAGATTGCTCACAGCTTTGCCTCGTCCCTGATTTTTCCTAAACTATTTGAAGTAAGTTAACTTGGCATAGCTTCTTACGTTTATGGTGGTAAATGAGCTGGGCTGGGAGACACACAAAATGTGTTAACTTCATGCCTATTAGAATTCACCTAAAATATGCCCATTAAAATCTGGATCTAAAAAGCGTACCCCTGCCCACACTGGCGCTGGGCTTTCTGCTTTTTGCTCTGACAAGTGCCACAGAAATGGGCCCTCCTGTCACCCTTCAGCTCACGGATGGCATGTGATGGCATGTTTCAGTGGCAGCTTTACGACCGTTTACTGAGGCTTCCGTAGTGCAGACCCAGTTCAGGATTCAAGCGAGCCAGTCATTAAATCGCAAAGCGCACAGCTCTGTGATACTCTGTGCCCCTGACAGAGTGGAGGGTCTATTCCACTGACCTTTTGTGTTTTATAGCATTTGACCATGCAGGCTGCTTTAGTTTCAACCAGTGTGTAGGCAAGTTACAATTTAATGATACAGAGGACATGCTTTAGAGAAACAAAAATGTCTTTGAGAAGCTGGTCCCCTTCTTAGCATTGGTGTGGGGGCTGCTAATCAAGGCAAGTCAGGAATGGTCCAGGTCATTGGAGGCAGAGAGTTACAGATCAAGCAGGCCACATGGGAAGGACATGCAGTCAGGGAGCAAAGGAAGGAATTCATATGACACTGGGAGGTTGAGGCAAATCCAAGTGAACTGTGACAAAGGGAGAGGCGGCTAGTAGAGCATGAATAAGGAGCCCAAGGTGGTCAGGGGCTGCACATCAGCGGGAACGACATGACAGGAAACCTACTTAAGCAGATGTATCATTCTGGATGCTTTTGGCAAAGATAACTGAAGTCCTAAAGGAGGAGAGGCTATAGGGTTGGCTGACCACCCCTGTCCCCCGAGCCAGTCATTTCATGGGGGACCCCGGGTTTTATCCATCTCTCAGCTCAACATCCATGATGGTTGGTTCTCCTCTGTGTCACAGAATGGCTGCAAGTAGCATTTGGGCTTCTATGCTTTCCTCCCCACATCCAGGGAAAGCAAGAGAGTTACTCTTAGAAGCTGTCCTAGAAGAATGAGAAGAAACCTTCCCCCAAAGCCTCTGCAAACCTCTCATAGCCTCTCACTGGCCTGAATTATATCTTGTCTTCCTTCCTGAACCATTTACAACCAGGTTAAGATGTGTTTGATTGGCTAAAGTGCATCGGGAGACAGGAAAATAGGGTCAGGTTTACCTAACTTAATGGGCAGTGTAGGGGAGAGATAGGTAACTGATCAAAGCCAGCCTCCTCCTAAGAAGGAGAAAGAGGACGTGCATGTTGCTGGATGACTAAGACTCATTAATGCTGTTCACTAGGATTTCCGGCTTCCCGCCTTCCTGGCACAGGTGGGGATTGTACTTCCATGAGACCATGGGTCTCTTTACAGTCAGGGAGTAGTGAGCAGAAGTGACACGTGTCACTGCCGGGCCAGAAACTTTAACGGCCAATGGGAGTCCTCCAAACCTGTCTTTAATTCTGCTTGGGAGACCAGTGGTGGCTCAAGATGGCCGTTGTTGCTTCAGGATATGTCCCCAAATGAGGAGATGTGAAGCAGAGCCCCCAAAGAGCAGAACCCATGATGGAGATGAACAAGAAATCAACCTTTGTTGTTAAAACCCACAGATTTTTCTTTTTTTTTACCCCAGTGTATCTTAGTCTATTCCTGATGAATAGTCTATTCCTGGTGAACAGCATACCTGGCAGCAGCTGATGTTAGCACTGACATCTTGTCCTAGGTAGGGGGCCAGGTTAGGTGGATCCCAATGTCACATATCAGTTGGTGTGGCCAGGCCAGGGGGAGCAAGTACATACTAGAGCCAGAAAAAAGCAAAGGTTTCCTGAGAATCCCCTTCTGTACACAAAGCTGCCACTATGGTTCTTGTCCTCAAGAGAGAAGAAAAAGAAAGATTATTCCTAATTTGTCCTTTTAAAGACTCTAATGAGCATTAAAAAAAAAAATCTGATAATCTTAAGGACAAAAATCCATGCCTTATATGTAAGAAATAAAAAGGAATCAAACAAGCAAATAGAATCTACTTTCTATTGAATTTTTTAAATTAATTACTCTAGAATTTGAAAAAAAGAATTACCCAGATCAAGGAAAGCTGAATTCTTGGAAACAATTATTACAGATCAGAAATGTATTTATGATAATTGTCTTTCTCTGCTTGACTTATTTCACTTAGCATAATCTCCTCCAGTCCTGTCTATGTTGCTGCAAATGTTGTGTAATAGTTCTTTCTGATGGCTGAGTAATATTCCATTGTATATATGGACCACATCTTCTTAATCCAGTCATCTGTTGAAGGGCATCTCGGCTCCTTCCACGATTTAGCTATTGTGGACAATGCTGCTATGAACATTGGGGTGCATATGGCCCTTCTCTTTACTACGTCTGTATCTTTGGGGTAAATACCGAGTAGTACAATTGCTGGATTGTAGGGTAGCTCTATTTTTAACTTTTTAAGGGACCTCCACACTGTTTTCCAAAGTGGCTGTACCAACTTGCATTCCCACCAACAGTGTAAGAGGGATCCCCTTTCTCCACATCCTTTCCAAAATTTGTTGTTTCCTGCCTTGTCAATTTTTGCCATTCTAACTGGCTTAAGGTGGTATCTCAATGTAGTTTTGATTTGAATTTCCCTGATGGCTAATGATGTTGAACATTTTTTCAGGTGTCTGTTAGCCATTTGTATGTCTTCATTGGAAAAGTGTTCATTTCTTCTGCCTATTTTTTTATTTGATTATTTGTTTCCCGTGTATTGAGTTTGAGAAGTTCTTTGTAGATCTTGGATACTAGTCTTTTATCTGTAGTGTCATTTGCAAATATATTCTCCCATTCCATGGGCTGCCTCTTAGTTTTTTTGACTGTTTCCTTGGCTGTGTAGAAGCTTTTTATCTTGATGAAGTCCCACAAGTTCATTTTTTCTTTTGTTTCTCTTGCCTTTGGAGATGTGTCATGAAAAAAGTTGCTGTGGCCGACGTCAAAGAGGTTGTAGCCTACGTTCTCCTCTATGATTTTGATGGATTCCTGTCTCACATCAAGGTCTTTCATCCATTTATCATACAGTTTCACTCATTTATGGAACATAAGAAATAGGAAGATTGGTAGGAGAAGGAAGGGAAGAATGAAGGGGGGTAAACAGAAGAGGGAATGAACCATGAGAGACTGTGGACTCTGGGAAACAAACTGAGGGCTTCAGAGGGGAGGGGGTGGGGGAATGGGATAGGCTGGTGATGGGTATTAAGGAGGGCACGTATTGCATGGTGCACTGGGTGTTATACACAAACAATGAATCATGGAACATTACATCAAAAACTAAGGATATACTGTATGGTGACTAACATAACATAATAAAAAATTATTATAAAAATGTATCTATTGAAAAAATAATCTACAAAGTGAAAAACAAAAATTTAAGTCTCACACTCACTGAAATAAGTTTTAGTTTTTGAAATGCATTTGAAATATGAAGGTTATCCCTAATTGGTATGTATATATAATGACATGTAGGCAATGTTGATTCCACTGATGAATAGTCTACCAAAGATTATAGTTCAGGACCATTTCATCTTATAATTGGCTTTTTTATTCAGATATAACTGACATAATTCTGTGTAAATTTGAAGTGTACAAAGTGTTGATTTGATACATTTATCTGTTGCAATATGACCGTCACCCTAGTGTTAATGAATACATCCATCATACCACATAATTATTTCTTTTTTGTGGCAGGAATAATTAAGATCTAGTCTCTTGGCAACTTTGAAATTTATAATATAATATTGCTGTCTGTAAGCACCGTGCTGGGCGTTAGATATCCAGGACTAGCTACTGGGTGCACGTTTACACCCTTAAAATCTCCCCATTCCCCCATCTACCCAGTCCCTGGTAACCACCTTTTTACTCTTAATTGCCTTTTTTTTCCCTAAAATGACAGCATTTTCTAAAGTATAAGCAAATATACATAGATAGATAATATAGATTGTATAGATTATCCTAGAACCAAGAATGAGAAGTGCTATAAAGTCTCCAGGTATTTTGAGTTTTTATAGCCTCGTTCTCAAATGAAAATAAAACAAAATCTCCATTTCTTTAGTGATTAATAGTTAAAATACCTCTTCCATATATTTATCCATATTTTCTCTCTCAAAAAATCTTCAAAAACCAACTCCTGTCTTTGCTACTGCTTTTTGGGGACTGACTCTCACTGTGCATACTGTAAAATTTTCCTAACCACCACAGCAAAAAGAAAAGAAAAGAAAAGAAAAGAAAAGAAAGAAAAGAAAGAAAGAAAGAAAGAAAGAAAGAAAAAAAGAACAGGAAAGGAAAGGAAAAAATTGTACAGAATTCCTTGGTATAATCTGAAAATGATTTAGAGGAGGTTTTTTTGTTTTGTTTTGTTTTTCCACTCTGAGAGTAATGTTTAAGATTCAGTAGAGTTTTTTTTCTCCCCTAGTTAATTTTTTATTCCTGCATCCAAAAACATCCTGTCTGGCTGTTGAGAGCTTCCAGAGCAGAATACCTGGGTAATTTTGATTAGGTCATAATCTTCAAAGCAAGCTCCAATTGCCTAGTGACAGGATGCTCATTTCTCAGATTTTTTTTTTTTTTGCCCTATTCTGAAATGCAGTCATAATTCCCTATGTGAGAGCTATTTTTACTCTCCTCCTTTTAGAGATGAAAATACAAAGGCACAGGAATTGTTAGGTTGTCTGCTGGCTTATGAAGGGTACTGGCCCAGGAACCAGATGATCTGGGCTTGGGGCTTGGGGCTCTGGTCCTGGCTGGCTCATGGTCACACCAGCCACGTTTGGGCAGGAGTGGAGTCCCAGACACTTGCTGCTGGGAGAGGCGTGCAGCACATTTACGTCCAGGCAGCCACACCAGCCTCGCCTGGAGAAGAGACGCCCTTTCCTCTGACAAGTGACCCTCACAGGTCTGGCTGGCCAACGCGGATGCATGACGCACCAGCACTGCCCATGCCCCAGCCAGCGCAGAGAGGAAAGCAGCCCGAAGCCCCCTGACCCTGGCCTCCCTCTTCCCTGGCACAGTGGGGGCGGACGGGCTCTTCTAGGCGTGCCCTTGGCATTGATGATCCAGGCATCTAGACCCCACCCCCACCTCGGGAGCTGGAAGCAGACACTCACTCTGCTGATGAAAGGGAGTTGTGGGCCTCTCTCCTGATGATTTCCTTCATGCTCTCCTTCCCACACACTGCCCCGAAGCACCTCTTTTTCCTTTTCCCTTGATTAATGCTCCTCGTAAGTTTGCCTCCCGACAATTCACCCTGCAGCCGCTGCCCCAGCGTCCACTCACTGTCTTGATCTTCTGGAGTTGTTTTCCATCTTCTTTCTTGGCATCCTTCTTCCTCCTGACCCAAAGTCAGTTGGGACCAGAATTTCTTGTTCTGCTCTTCAGGTGACCTTCCTTCTTGCAAGTGCCAGACTCTGGTTCTAGGTTTTGTCCATTGTGGCTGTTCCCTTTGAAACCTACCTCGTTGATAATTGAGCTCACTTGTCAGCTTGCCTAATATACGTCTGTTTATTTGAAAGGCATAATGAACTTTAAGTACCACTGTTTAAGTGAGTTTCTGTGAGCTTTGCAAGAGGCCTCAAGCTGTCTGGAATCTGTCTGTGATGGGCTCAGGCAGGCTTCATGCCCACGGGGGAGCGAGAACCCTCCACCTGCCTCCCCAACCACTCCTTGCCAGGGTCCTTCCAGCTCCACGTCCTTGAGCGTCTCCTCCCCTCCCTCTCTTTCTGGTGCCTTCCTTAACTTCATACATTCCTGTTGTTTTAAACTACCCATAACCTAACCTGGGTGCACGGGTGGCTAAGTCAGTTAAGTGTCTGCCTTTGGCTCAGGTCATGATCCTGGGGTCCTGGGATTGAGTACCGCATGGGCTCCCTGCTCAGCGGGGAGCCTGCTTCCTCTGCCTCTGCCTGCTGCTCCCCCTGCTTGTGCGCTCGCGCTCTCTCTCTCTCTCTCTTTCTCTCTGTCAAATAAATAAATAAAATCTTCCCAAAAAATTAAAAAAAAAAAAAAACTACCCATAACCTGCAACTCTGGCCACAACTGCTCTTTTTTTTTCATTGTGAAATATTTATTTTTTTCTGATGATAATATGGTCTATTCTCATCTAAGAAATGCAATTTTTTCTGTTAAAATGACATTATTATTTATAAAGTGATAACCCTAGCATTCTTGTGCTAACGGAAGAATGTAAGCTCTGCGAGGGGAAGGATTTTTGTTGTTTATTACCTGCTTTATCTAGAGCACAGGAACAGGCCCGGACACGTAACAGGCATGGACACGTAACAGGCATTCAGTTCATGTTTATTGAATGATTGAATGAATAGGTAAATAGAATAGGCTCTTCTTTCTGGGGCTTCTTTTTGTTACAAAGGGAACCCCCCCCCCCGCCACTGGCAGCAACCATTCTTGTCTCCAAATCCAATTTCCCACTGCCAAATGCAGGATGCCTTAGAATACCTCAAACACCTCAAATTCACCCTGTCTAAACCGAATGAAGTGTTCCCTATCCCCACACCCACACCTTTGCCCCCTGCCACCATCATCAGCATCATCACCATTAAGGGGTAAGTGTTGAGATGGTAGGGTTTCTATACACATCCCCAACTCTGGGACCAAAACCCAGGAGTGGACAGGAGGCAAGAGTACCATAGAAGCTCGAGATAGGTTTTGAAGGCCCCAGAGCACATAGAACCTTGGCCTGGTTTCCATTGATGAAACTACCAGCCTCATACAGAAATGCACAGCATCTGGCACCTGAGCTACAGATTAGAAATAGCCACGGGAGGTGACCAGGCAGATGTGCCTAAGGTTTCCAGCTTCCCAAGGGCTGCTTTGAGTGTGCAGGGGCCTCAGGAGTTCCCATTTGTCCCAGAGGGGACCAGAGAGGTTCTGGAAAAAACGATGGCCAAGCAGAGCCTTGAAATTTGGACAAAGAGGCCACAGAGTGTGAGGAGTTGGAACAGGAAGGATAGAGCTGGAATGGTGAATGCAAGCAGCAGGTGACCCAGGCACCAAACGTGACTTACAGGGACCCCAGTACAAAGCACCCAGGCCCCAGGACCCGCACAGCCCAGGTAGGGCCCTCACAGCAGAGACTAGCCCAGACCCAGAAAGGCCCCTCCCATCACCAAGAGAACAGATGAGCTTTCCTCTACTGATGGTCCTCAACTTACAATGGTGTGACTTACAATCTTTTGACTTCACAACAGTGCAAAAATGATATGCATTCAGGAGAAACTGTGCTTCGAATTTCGAAGTTTAATCTTTTCCCAGGACTAGCGATAGGTGGGACACTCCTCTGTCATGATGTTGGCTAGGACAGTGACCCGTAGCTCCCAGTCAGCCATGGGATCACGAGGGTGAACAACCGGTACACTTACAGCCTTTCTGTTTTTCACTTTCAGGGCAATATCCAATAAATTACATGGGATATTCAACACTGTATTATCAAACAGGCTTTGTGTTAGATGATTTTGCCCAACTGTAGGCTAATGTAAGTGTCCTAAGCACGTGTAACGTGGCCTAAGCTGAGCTATGACGTTCGGTAGGTTAAATGTGTTAAATGCATTTTTTGGCTTTTCATATTTTCAACTTACAATGGCTTTGTCAGAGCATAACCCCACTGTAAATCGAGGACAATCTATACACTCATAAAAGAAGAGGTTGGAGAGCAGGGTAAAGAGGAAAGACCTGAAAGTCTGAGTCTAACCAGAAGAGGTGGAGTTAACCTGAAAGGAACTACGGGAGAGTGGGATTTCTTTAGTTGACACTAAGATATTTCTTTCATATATATTTTTTTTTCCTCCCTTACTATTGGTTGAGAGCTATCAGAAATGAACAATAATAATAGACCATTTTAAAAACTTGTGATTTTTTTTAACAATTTGGGTTGTAGTAGTACATTTTTGACATTGCTGTATAAAAAATCATCACCGTTAACCTCTCCCCGGGGTTTACCTCCCTTTACCACCGTCTAACTAGTAGACTAGAGCACGTAGACTGCAGTTGATTCCTGAACAACACAGGTTTGAACTGTGTGGGTCCACTTATACATAGATTTTTTTCAATAAATATAGTACTATAAATGTATTTTCTCTTCCTTACAATTTTCTTTACATTTTTAGCTTCCTTTATTGTAAGAATAGGGTATATAATACATACAACCTGTAACAAAATATGTTAATCAACTATGTTATCAGTAAGGTTTCTTATCAACAGTAGGCTACTAGTTAAGTTTTAGTCAAAACTTATACACAGTCAAAAGTTATATGCAGATTTTCTTTTTTATATGCGAATTTTCAACTGCACAGGGGATTAGTGCCCTCAACCGCTGTGTTGTTCAAGGGTCAGCTGTGTATCTCTGAACTATCTCATCTGGATATTCCGTTCTTTCCATCCCCAGTGCCAATGCCCAGATTCACTTTGGTCATCTCTTACGTGGATGATGTGACCCTATCTCTGTCTCCCCTCTTTCCAACCCCTCCTCTTTCACCCTGCTCCCCAACTTTCAAATCTGTGATGATGCCCCAGGGTGATGTTCAAACTCCATAGCTTGTCCTAGAAGCCCCTTCCTAATCTAGCCCTAGTCTAGGCTGCCCTGCTACCACTCCGCGCTCTCTCACACATTGTAAGTTCAAGTCGTAGCAACTATTTACTATTCCTAGACTAGATCAAGTACTTTCACTCCAGTAATGTCTGCACTTGCTATTTCCCCTACTCAGGGTATCTTTTCTTCGTTTGTAGATCACATTCCTCAACTTTTGCTTCCAAAGCCATGGCCATATGTTCCAGCGTCATTATTGCCTTTATTGCATTGTGTCATGATCTTCAGTTTGCCTAACCCCACACTTGAGTTAAACTCCTAAAGATCAGGGGCCATATGTGGATTAATCTTTACAGCTATACCTTTCTACCATGCTCACTCCTTCCACCTGACTCACCTTAACAGAGGAACAGCTGGCCTATTCACAAATCAGAACTCCTACCCCTCCCCCAACACATGTAGATTGATTTCCACACCAGGATAAAGGATTGACAAACAGAAGAAAGATTGGTTTCAGTTCCCACTTACCCCCTTGGCTACGTTCAGGGCACAAACTACCCATCTGTATGCAACAGCCCTAGATCTAAGATGTAATAAGAGCAAAATAAATCATTGTTGATGAATGAACTTGTCTAGCAAATAGTCCCTACCTTTGTCCCTTTTATATGAACTGTTTCTCTGTCATATATATAGTTTTTATATCACAGTATATCAGTAATCAAACATTCTTCAGCATGCCATTGATAAACTAATGTCAGGCTTACAGAAACTTATACGATATTTGCAGCATCATTGAAAAATTAATTATTTACCAACATTTTGTCAAGTACTCAACACAGGTACTCAATACATGCTTATTAAATAAAACTGACATTAATATTTGAAATTTTATTTCAATTCCTTTAATGGTTGCAATATAACCATTATCCCCATTTTGTCTCTGAAAATAAGTGAACTGTATTCAGGGATTGGATTTTAGGTACCAATTAACTATATCATAAAAATAACAGCAACCTGAACATTAGTGGAATGTTGGTGGCTTATTAAACTATAGGTCTGTTGGTTTCTTACTAATAGTTCTAACACCCAACCAGTTGGTGTGTGCCCCCACACCGCCTATTCATACATTCAGCCTTCGACCTAACTTAGAGGCCAGGCAAAGCCAACTAAAAACTCTGGTGCAAGTTGAAATAAAATGAAATGTTAACACATGCCTCCTCATTCCCGGAGTGAGGGTACAGAAGGAAGTAAGGGAATTTTAGAATGTACAAAGGACACAATGCATATCAGTAAAGATATTGTGCTGTAGGGGCGCCTGGGTGGCTCAGTCCTTTCAGCATCTGCCTTTGGCTCAGGGCATGATCCCAGCGTTCTGGGATCGAGCCCCCACATCAGGCTCCTCCGCTGGAAGCCTGCTTCTTTCTCTCCTACTCCCCCTGCTTGTGTTCCTTCTCTCACTGGCTGTCTCTCTATCTGTGAAATAAATAAAATCTTGAAAAAAAAAAAAAGAAAGATATTGTGCTGTAACATATTTGCCATAAATCTGCTCTAGAAGAAGCTATAAATCCCCATGTAGGATATATAAATATCTTGGAATCCCTATGATTCTCTAGGCTACTAGGAGTCAAAGATGGAAGGAAAGTGATGCCACCCCCTTTATCTCTAATCTTGTATGCCTCACGTTAGGACAGTTCACAATGAGCTAAATATCTTAGGTAAAACGTTCATCAGTAAAGGTAAAATAATTTGTCAACTCTAAATAAAACTATGGAGGATTCAAAAGTTGTGTCAAATAAATGTTAGTTTTCGGGGGCGCCTGGGTGGTTCAGTCGTTAAGCGTCTGCCTTCGGCTCGGCGTGATCCCAGATCCCTGGGATCGAGCCCCACATCGGGCTCCGTGCTCCACTGGAAGCCTGCTTCTTCCTCTCCCACTTCCCCTGCTTGCGTTCCCTCTCTCACTGGCTGTCTCTCTCTCTGTCAAATAAATAAATAAAATCATATATATATCATATATATATATGATATATATATATATATAGATAGATAGATATCTATATGATATATATATAGATATAAAATGTTAGTTTCTTCCTCTGTGTCAATTATGACACTTTAGTTGCAAATCACACAAAACTTGACCCAAACTGAATTGAGCACGTTAGGAATAACGTGCACTTAAGCACAGCTGGACTCAAGGCTCGTTCAACAATAACATCAGGATTCAATATCTCTTCTAGGTTCTCCTGCTATGTTACCTTCAGTCTTGGGCTTTATGTCATAGCAAGTGGAGCAGCAACTCCAGGCCCTAGGTCCTCTCTAGCTTTAAATCATTCTGAAAATTAAACCATATCTTTCCAGGAGTCCCAAGAAAGCTTCATTGTTTTCATTGGCTCTTGTTGGGTCCTGTGTCCAAGTCTAAGCTAATCACTATTACCAGACAGGTGACATTCCTGTTGACCATACTTGGGTAACGTGTTCATCTCTGAAGTTGAGACTGCCAGAATTACTTTAGGAATGAGGGAGAGGGCTTTCCCATAAAGGAAAATCTAGGTATAATTACCAGAGGGAAGATGAGTAGATAGAAAGCAGGCGGGAAAAAACCAGATTATCTGCCATCCTTCTTTCTTCCCTGTGGTGGGCAGCCTCTAAGTAGTCCCCACTGATCCCCACCTTTTGGTATTCTGTTCTCTTTTATAATGCCCTCTCCTTGAGTATGGGTGGAACCTGTGACTTGTTCCTAATCAGTAGAATATGGCAATGGTGATGGAATGTCACTACCACAATTAAGGTGTAAGACTATGACTTCCATCTTGTTAGCAGACTCTCTGTATAAACTTCTTGGCTTGGCTGCTGTGATGAAGCAAGCAGCCATCTTGGAGAGGTCCACATGGCAGGAAACTGAAGGTGGCTTCTGGATAAGAACTGAGGCCCTCAGTCCTATAGCCCTCAAAGTACTATATTCTGACAACCACATGAATTGGGAATTGTATCCTCCCAGTCAAGCTTTCAGATGAGACTTCAGCTCTGGCCGACACTTTGATGGCTGTTTTGTGAGAGATACTGGGACAGAGGACATAGAAGCTAGATAATAAATGTGTCCTGTTTTAGGCCACCAGGTTTGTGGTAATGTCATTATGCAACAGTAAACAACCAATGCAGTTCCTTTTCCCTCCCACACCTCTTTCAGAATCTCTCCCAGATCTGCTGTGGTTCCCCCTACCCAGCACCCAGTACTAATCTTGAACAACCAGAAGCTTTTGTACCCTGGGGAAGGCCTAGCACTCTCTGCTCCCAGTGCACTCCCCCTTGTAGCTGTGCACCACCCTCACTTTACTGTTCAGAGAAAGCATCTGACTGAGCCAATTATCACAGATTCTTCAGGTTTTAACCCAAAGGAAAGGACTATCGGTGACATTTCTCATTGGTGATATCTGGGGCCCTTCTGGCATCCCTTCGGTTCAATTACAGAAGTCAGCTCCATACTGCAGAGCTGAAGGGTAACGAAGCATTTTGGACCCCAAAATCACTGCTCTGGAAAAGAGAGAGAGAGAGAGAGAAATGACTCAGGTGAAAATGTAATTCTTGCTGATGGCAAGTCATGACTGCCTGTGATGACGTGGACAGTTGCCACCTGTTACTGGTTTTGAAGTCCTCTCCCATCTGGAGTCACCATGAATGGCCAGAGTTGACCCCGGTGGTCCCACCCAGCCTTCCTTCTGTCTTTAGTTCCTTCCTCTTGTTCTCTTTAACGCTTTTCAGCACGCACAGCTGCAGCCTCACAGAGCCCAGGCTGCAGGAGCACTGAAGGAGGATTCACAGTGCTGCACAAAAGCTTCCAGCCACCAGAGCACAAAGCCTTTCCTTCAGTCAGGCTCCAGGGTCTTCCGGCTCTCTGGAGCACCGTAATCCTACACGGAGAGTCCTATTTCCTCTCTCCTGTGCAGCTTTTGGGGCTGACCCCAAGCCCCCTTTCTGCTCACACCCACCTCCTCTCTGCCCCACCGGCAGTTTTCCGACTGGATCCCTGACCCCTCAGGGAATAGGTTGACCAGGTTTGCCCTAGCCACATTGCTTCGTCTGAAACCTGAACTCTATTCTCCTGTGGCCTCTGTGATTCTGCAGCTCAGTGTAGTAGCTGAATCTCGTGGCACAGTCAACCGTGGTGCATTTCATGATTAAGCGCTAACACGGCGACAGGGGGCGCATTTACAGGTAATGAAAGCCGGCCGTAGGCTGTGTTATAATGTATAGGACTGAGGGGGCAGGAATTACAGCAATGCCGGGTGAAGAAACACCTCTGCCCGTCACATGGCTGGTGCTACATGCAAGCTTTCAGACAAAGAACAAGATGAGAGGGAAGCTCGCTCCTTCTTTTCTAATTGACGTTTGGGTCATTTGGGTAATAACCCCTTGAAGATGCTAGGCATCTGTCTCACTGTGGGTTTTTTCCCAGAGTTCCGACGTGATATGCTGTGGAGCATAATGAGTCCCTCATACTTAAGTCTCAATTTGCTCAGGACTGAGTTATTCGTAGACTGTTTAGAGAGGCGTTACATCTTCTGAATTATTAATTCAAGATAAAACTCGTTCTGTTAGGGGGAATCTTTCTGCGACAGTTTATCCCAAGAATCTGCAAATGGTTCTTGATCTCTGGAGTTTCCTAAACCAAGAAAGGGACTGCATTGACCCCGAAGTTGTTTTTGACAAAAATACAAGTTCTGGGTTCTGGGAACTGAAGTATCAAAAATCTCTTTGCAGTAATGATACATCCTCCCTTGGTGACTGTGAACATTTTCTCTGGAGTGTCTACTAAAACGAAGAGCACTTAGGATCTTTTTAGGATATCTGCCCATTAGGTTCTTTGATGTGAACCTCATCTGAAATGTTTTCAACATGGAAAACAAACCAAAATGATTAAATTCTCTTGATACTTCTGGAATTATTTGTTAGTGCAAAGGGGTCCTTTTGCCTTCATTCAATTGTGAGCAAAATATTTATCAAGCCCCTGGAGGGCTGGGCCCTGGCATGAGGAAAGGGCACCCGACAGAGTCCTGCTGTGGGCCATGCACAGATCAGGAGATCAGGCATCTGCCTTTACCTCCTAACTGCCAAAGCCAATGGGCCCATTTTACTCCTAATGCCTCTCAGACATTAAACACTACGTTTGGAAATTTTCTTCTCCTTTTCTCAGTCCTCTACCCCTTCTATATATTCTTCCTCATAATTTCATGTATTTCTGTGACCCTGTTGTGAGGTGAACTGTGTTCCCCCCAAAAAAGACTTGTTGGAGTCCTAACCCCCAGGACCTTAGAATGTGACCATATTTGGAAATCCAGTCTTTACAAAGGTCATAAGGTTACAGTGCAGTCCCAGATTAGCCCCTAATCCAATAGGAACGTGTCCTCATAAAAAGGGAAGTTGAGACACATGGCAGACACATGCAGGGAGAAGGCCATGTGAAGGTGAAGGCAGAGATGGGGGTGAAGCTTCTGCAAGCCAAGGAACGTCAAGGATGGCCAGCACATCACCAGAGGGGAGAAGCCTGGGACAGACTCTTCTTTGTGGCCCTCAGAAGGAAGCAACCCCCCACTACTTTCCTCCTAGACTTCTAACCTCCAGAACTCTGAGACAAGAAGTTTCTAGGATATAAGCCACTTGGTCAGTGATACTTTGCTATGGCAGCCCTAGAAAGTGGATATAGATCTCAACTCCCAAATTACTGTCTCTACCTCAAAACCTTCTTCGAAACTGCCTGATTGACAAGGGACGCTCAGCCTTCTCAAACTCACATAAAGGGCTTATTTAGCCCAATGCTTGTACCCTAACAAGTCCTCAGTGAAAGGTAATGGTGCTCCTCACTGCTGCCGCTGTTGGGAGGGGGGGAGTATGGTGAACGGCAGAGGAAGAAGAGGGAGAAGAAGCCAAAAAAAAAAAAAAAAAAAAAAAAAAAAAAAAAAAGCAGGAGGAAAAGAGAATGAATCCACGGAGCCTGGCTCCTCCCTGTGAAATACAAAAGATGGAAACAGTCTCAGCAAGATGATCTTTCCTGTCTTTGTACTTCCCCCACCCACCCACCCACAGACTATAAAGCAGGCTCATTGCTGAATCTTCTGGATGTCTGTTCCTACCGAAAACATTGGTGGGCACTGGTATTTGATCACAAATGGGCAGCCTTGAGAGGAAGTCACAGTTCCTGGTCCCCATGTTCATTCCACGGAAGTATTTATTTGTGGTCAGGAAGTCTGGAGCTCTGCCTCATTAGCCAGCACTATCGTCCATCCAAGTAGAAAAGGAAAAAAAGTGATATGGTCACACCAGGGCTGTGTCTGTGATTTAAGTGCTCTGACTCTCTGACTACTCTCCTCCCCCTTCAGCAGCACTCTTTCTCTGGTAGAGATAAGGAACCATAAAACAGCAAACTATGCCCACCTCCCACAGGAACAGGAGTGCTTAGGTTATTTTAAGTGGTTCCATTTATCATGCACCTGCTAGATATTCAAAACATCGTCAGACACTTACTTTGTATTCATAATTCCAATTGATCCCATCAACCCCTACTTCCATCATGGAAGACTTGTCATTTTTCCCATTTTTTTTTTAAGTACCATCCCCTCACAAGAGTCTAGATTGCCCAAGATCATCGAGCTAGGAAGTGACAGAGCTGGGATTTGAATGTATGCCTCTGTGACTGCTGTGCTTAAGACCCAATCCCTGGACTGGCGACTGCCCTGGAAGTATTTTGTAGCCTAAATGACTCCATAGCCTGTACTCTTTCCACAACATGGTAAAATTCTCTGGAACTGGAGAAGAACTGGAGAAGAAAGAAACTCGAGGCCAAAGCTCTGGGTAACAGGAGTCTGTGTATTGAGAGAGAAGAATTCATTCTTTTTGTTCTACCAATGGCTGATTTAACCAACTTGTAGTAATTACACACACTGCAAGGCAGTATTTACTAGAAACCTTACAGCCAGTGAGTCTTAAAAACAGGTGAATAACAACAAAAGCAAAGATTATTGTCTTTAGGAATGTGTCTTGATGTTAGGGTAACCCCCTCACAAAACACTGATTTCATTAATCACGATTTGGTCATTTCTGTCCTCTCACACAAACGCTGTGGGTCTTGGATCATCTTGACAAGAGTTTAAGAATGAATCTAAAGCATAGGTTTTGGAGAAAGACAAATACTGAGGATATCACTTACGTGTGGAACCTAAAAAAGAAGAACTCATAGAAACAGGGTAGAATGGCAGTTGCCAGGGGCTGGGGGTGGGAGAATGGAGAGATGTTGATCAAAGTGTGCAAACTCCCAGGGGCGCCTGGGTGGCTCAGTCAGTTAAGCGTCTGCCTTTGGCTCAGGTCATGATCCCAGGGTCCTGGGATCGAGCCCCATGTTGAGAGCTCCGCTTCGAGCTCCCTGCTCAGTGAGGAGTCTGCTTCTCCCTCTCCCTTCCCCCACTCCCCGCTCATACTCTCTCTCAAATAAATAAAAAATAAAAATCTTTTTTTAAAAAAGTACAAACTCCCAGTTATAAGACAAATGAGTTCTGGGGATACAATGTACAGCTTGGTGGTTGTAGTTAGTAATACTGTATTGTACTTGGAACACTTGCATACTTCAGCATTGTCAAGAGAGTGGGTCTTAAATGTTCTCACCACAGAAAAGAAATGGTAATTATGTGACGTGATGGAAGTGTTAGCTAACCGAAGGTGGGAGTCAGTTTGCAATACAGAAGTGTATCAAACCAGCACATTGTGCACCCCAGCCTTGCACAGCGTTCCGTGTCATTTAAATCTCAATAAAGCGGGGGGGGGATTAATAAATAAGAAGTAAAGTGCAGATCTTTCAGCCTGGGGCTCTCCAGAAGGTTATAAATCGTTTAACATCTTTTTCCTAAATGTCAGATTCCTGAGACAGGCAGAAGAGGTACATAGGCCTTCAGATTCTTTTCTTAGTACATGTGCTGAAGAGAGTGAGCAAAATGTGAAGAGTTCTTTCCAGTTTCCACTTAGGAGAGCAGACTAGTGCCTGTTGCCGTGGGTACTACAGGAACCATCCACAGCTGCCTTTGAGGGGCTGAGCTTGGCCGCAAGGAAAACTCCCAAACCCCTTGATCCAAGGTCAACTGTGTTCCCTAGTTCTCGATACATTCCCTTCCTAAGATATCTTGCCAGCACTCTCGCAGCAGCAACACTTTTAATTTTGAATTATTGGTAAATAGTATTTCCTATAAACAATCTTATGTCCTATTGCATGAGTCTTATTATATATATAGAGAGAGAGCGCCAAATGAATAGCTTAAGGAGCTTCCTATGGAAGGTAAGAGAGGAAGAGTCTGACCCAAACGGCACAGAGGAAGTTCATCCTACTGTAGCTCAGACACCCTGGGATTTGAACGTTAGTCATTTCACTGATGACTCTTCCGAGCACAACAATGTGCTGTGTGCACTGAGCCAGGTGCCAGGGATGCAATAATGAGCAAGATGAGCATGGTTCCCAGCCACTCAGAGCCACTCAGAGTGTATAAGAAAGCAATTAGAATAAATTGTGGTAAGTGCTCCACTAGGAAAGACGCAGGCTGTACCTGGCAGGAACACTGAATCTAGTTTGGAAGGGCCAGAGAAGGCTTCTCGGAAGAAGCAACAATTTAAAGGAGCAACCAGGTGAAGAGAAGGAGTGCGCCCACCCAGAAGTGTCTATGCAGCGACCAGAGAGAGTGGGCATGGTGCTTCCTAACACCTGAGGTCCTGAATGCCTGGAAGGTACAGAATAACATGGAATGCCAAAAGAAGCAGCCAGAGGTCTAGCCACGATGGGCCCGGTGAACCATGGACGTCAGCCAAAGGCAATGAGAAGCCATCGCAAAGATTTACGCAGAGGTGACATGATCGGCCCTGTGGTTCAAAGGGTGGGAGTCAAATCGTAGAGAAGCAAGACTAGAAGCGGGAAGACCTGTGAGGAAGCTTCATGAAGTAGCCCAGGCAGGAGATGATGCTGTCGGCAGAAGTACAGTGGCAGGGAGATGCAGAAGTGTTCGTTTGGAGGAGGTTTTGCAAGACTTGGTGAGAGAGGGTCATTCTTCTCCACTTTGAGCCACAGGAAGAATGATCGTGCCTGTAACAGGGAAAGGGAACATCAGTGGAGAAGCAATTTGGAGATGTGGAAGGAGGTTGGAGAAAGAAGGACATGAATTCCTTTTGGTAGGGTAACCATATCATTTATTGTCCAGACGAACACACATTTGACAATAGAAGGAGGCACAATGGTGCTATTGGGACAACAACATAAACTGAGACTGTACGTGGCAAACCAGACTTTTGATCATTCTAGTTTGGGGACATATTGAGGTTGGCGGTACCGATAATAGATCCAAGTGCAGATATCAAGAAAGTAACAGATACATGTGTCAGACCTTGAGGTGAAATTCTTGACCAAAGTTTTCCAGCAGGGGAACAATTTAGGAGGGCTTTTTTTCCCAATTGCTTTACCATATTTCATTAAGACACGTATTAATGATGCCAAAATAAACTGGCAGCTCGGGATTATTGCTCTATCCTTCCCTTACAGTGTGTCTCCTATCAGATGGGCCCAGAAGAACCGTCTCCAGCCTGAAGCTAGAGTCAGGATGAATGTGATCAAGGCATCTTACCCAAAGTCAGACTTTTAATGGAGGTCAGTTAGAGCAAGGATGAACACACATATATCCCCAACCCTGAGGGGGGGACCAAAAAAAGCTCCAAAAAGATAGTCTACTGACTTTGGATTAGTGGCCTCATTTTACATCTGGATGACAGCGTGTTGTTGCTGTGGTTGTTATAATCATTAGTAATTATCATTATTATTATGACAGATGCCACCCTGATGCTAAGCATTAGTCTTTGTCAACGCTAGCATAAATGGATGCATATATTAAAGTTCTTTCCACTTTTAGTTCTTTCTCATGTTGAAGGCTCAACCTGAAATAACATGAAGACATTTATTGCTGTCACCTACTAGCTGATTATATCATTCTAAGAGAAAGCTATTCTAGAGAATGCACACAACAGTGAAGGATTTAGCTGGTAAGTCTGCAGAATTAAAACATCCCACAAACAAGGTTTAGATTATTATTTGATAATTTGTTAACCTGACGGCAATAATTATTTCTCTAATGCTGACAGAATTGCAGCACATGAAAATTCAAGAGCGGCCGGTGTGGAGACTCAGGCTTCTCCCAGTGTCTGAGCCACCATGAACCCTACCGTTTGTTGCATATGCTGTCTTACTTGGAAAGCGGTCGTTAACACTTTCTCAGTAACTGATCTTCATGACAATCTAGAAAGTCTCCATCAGAACTTCAGTTACTTTTTGGCATGACCACTGTTGACAAGAGAGCCAGCAGCTGCTGAGAAAGCAGTGATCTCAGAAAAGAAAGGGCAACAAACCCAAATCACCCTCCGCAGTAGAATGGATGAATAAATTGATATATTTATGCCATGGAATACTATACAGCGATGGAAATTTCACAACCACAGCTACCCATATTGACATGGATAAGCCTTAAAATGCACAATGTTGAGTAAAAGAAGGAAAACATGAAAGAATACATATAGTATTATTCTAGGATCAAAAATTGAACTCAGTGTAATGTTGAGATGTGTACTTAACTGATTACCCCATAAAGGAAAATAAGGAAGTGATCGTTGTCAAAGTCAGAATAGTGTTACTCCCAGGGGAAGGAGATAGCATGTGATTAGGGAGAGACACATGGGGTTTCCAGGATGCTGTCAGTGTCCGATTTCTTGACCTGGCTGGTGGTTACATGGGTGTTTGTAATTGTTAGACTGTGCTTTTGTATTTTTTTTAATTTATTTTTATTTATTTATTTTTTTGATGTGAAGTTCGATGATTCATTAGTTGCGTATAACACCCAGTGCACCATGCAATACGTGCCCTCCTTACTACCCATCACCGGTCTATCCCATTCCCCCTTCCCCCTCCCCTCTGAAGCCCTCAGTTTGTTTCTCAGAGTCCATAGTCTCTCATGCTTCATTCCCCCTTCTGATTACCCCCCTTTCTTTATCCCTTTCTTCTCCTACCGATCTTCCTAGTTTTTATGTTCCATAGAGGAGAGAAACCATATGATATTGTATTTTATGTGCTTTTCTGAATGTGTGCTCTACTTCACCAAAAAAAACACATTTTTTAAGCTAAAGAGACTACTCGAGTAGTAAATATGGGAGGACCTAAATCTGTACATTTTAAAATTCTAATTATATTCATTTATGCAATGGGAACAGGAATTCTTCCAGTTCTACCTTTTCCTTCCTCTGTTCAGAGCTCTTCCCCAATGCCACCCCCTCTCAGTCAGGCCTTTCCACTCACCTCTGTTCCCTACCCCCACGCAAAGGGTCTTACACCCTGAACTCTCCCTCTTGGTTTCCGACACAGGAGAGGTCACCTCTTGGCAGGCTGCAGGTATGGCGATTGGGGGATGTAGGAAAGCTGCCATGCTGCCTCATAGCAATACTGGGGAAGATGCTCGGTAGTAATGGCCTCCCACCAAACTTACAGTATTGGCAATGTACCCCCCTCTTTGAGGAATGATGGATTTATGCATGGAACTGCCTTGCTCATTCAGAAGGGAGAGCCCAAACCCTTCCTCGTAGCTGACCACAACATTCTATACAGGCCAGCACCCCCTTTCAATGAGGGGAATTAGCCCCATGGTATACTTCCTGTTACCTATTCTGGGACATTCTACAACAGTCTTGCCCCTCGTTGAGTATGAGATTGGAGATCCCTGCCTAAAAGAACAACTTGAAAGACTAAGCCTTATATAGGAACATCTTTATTCTTAAGTCTTCCTGGGAAAATCTTTTTTATGGCAACCACTTTTGCGAGTAGATTCCAAGCTTTTCCCCAACTAGGCCCACCATGGGCGACAAGAACCAGCAGCATGGGTAAGAATTGTGTCTACAGTTCTCATACCCGTTACAAACCTAGTTTCCTTTCAGCCCAGCAGGATTCTGTCCTGCTACCCAGGATTTCGGGGTCTGTATGAAGGTTCAGGGCTGTGTGACTCACTAGGCTTTCTCCTGAGGTTGCTTCATAAAAGGATGCATTTGCCAAAGAAAATCAGATAGTCTATACAGCGCATAAATGTGAGCTCTAGCTTGAACCTATTCTAGTTCCTTGGATTTGAAATCATCACCTTTGATCTTAATTTTAGTCCTCTATGGTAACCATGGTTTCAGAATCCTTCTTTCAATTACTATGAGCTGTTGCATAAAAGGGATGTTGGGTTTAATCTCTTAAGCCCCCTCTGAAATTTCTGCACTGGTCTGGGTGGCAACTCACTTATAAAATGAACTTCAGACGCTGCTTTAAAAGGCAGACAGAGGCTGTCAGAGCTGAGCATTTCATTTTCAGGCCACTCAACCTGGCAGAAGGCTCAGGCCTGAATCAGTCTTTGTCCTGTGTGGAAACATCCCATCTTGCTCCAGTTATCACCTCTCCCTGGAGCCTCCCAGACTCAGGCTGTTTTAACACCACTACATTTTTTTTTTTTAAGAAAATGCACTTTCCAGGGAGCCTGGGTGTCTTAGTCAGTTAGGTGTCTGACTCTTGGTTTCGGCTCAGGTCATGATCTCAGGGTCATGGGATCGAGCCCCACGTAAGGCTCGGCACTGAGCGCAGACTCTGAGTTTCTCTCCCTCTGACCCTCCCCCTACTCACGCTCTATTTCTCTCTCTCTCTCTCTCTCAAATAAATAAATAAAATATTTTAAAAACAAAAAACAAAAGAAAAGAAAATGCACTTTCCAAGCCTGCCTCACTAACTCTCTGTCTTCCAGAGTCCTCTGTCTAGGTCAAGCACATGCTTCTGGCAATGGCTACTTTATTTATTTATTTATTTTAAAGATTTTATTTATTTATTTGACAGAGATAGAGACAGCCAGCGAGAGAGGGAACACAAGCAGGGGGAGTGGGAGAGGAAGAAGCAGGCTCATAGCAGAGGAGCCTGATGTGGGGCTCAATCCCATAATGCCAGGATCACGCCCTGAGCTGAAGGCAGACGCTTTAACCGCTGTGCCACCCAGGCGCCCCTGCAATGACTACTTTAATTTCCAAACAATTACCTCTCCAATCTTTCTCTAGGTCCCCTCCAACTACTTTTCCTCCCTCATCCACTTTCCACCCAGACACTGGCCTGCCGCAAGCCTTCTGCACCCTGGCCACCCCAACCCACAAGGGCTTCTCCCTGCTCTGAAGTGAGGAGCTCCCCGTCTCTGCCTCCCTATGCACCTCACATAGTGTTGTTTTGTATTGCTCTTTATCTCTGGCCATGTAGGGCTGGATTGCCTGTCTTTCTTATAATTTCCCTGAGGGTAGAACTGTGTCCAATAATTTGTGTGCACGGCTGATACTCTGCCGTGCCGGGTGTTCAATATTGATGTGCTGGGTAAAAGCTCTGGTTTTTTTAGCCTTACCTCATAACCTTCACATGCCTCCCCTTTTCCTGCTCATCTGATTCACTATCTCTAACCTTTGTCTTGACCCAGCTCAACCCCAAATGAAAAGAGCATGTCTTCCTTATTCCCTGGGAAGTTTTCTCATTAAATCCACCTTTTTTTTTTTTTTTTAACAACGCTGCTTTCCAACACAGTCTCTGAAATCCATCCTTTTCCCAGTCTATTGAGATACTTATGTGCTTGTGTTTAGATCAGTAGTATATTACCCGCCCTTACACCTCTCTCTCCGTGAGACCGGGACCAACACTGAGGACCCAAACTATGCCTGTGCTCTATTGTACAGCCCCAAGGGCTTCACATCCCACAGAAACTCCGAGGACTTCCCTGATGGGCCAATTGACAGTTCCTCCCCAGACAGCACCGTTTTGCTCATCCTATCCCGTACGAACCCCCTCAGCCACACCATCACTCCCTCCTGCTCCGTGCAGCCCCTCCCTCACACTATATCACCAACTGTCCTTTGAAATCCTCCCACTGTTGACTTATCATAAAGCCTTCAATTGAAACACTATTCCAATACCAAGCACTTAGACCCATGCTGACTCTTTAAATTGAAGTTAATCAGAATTAAATACAATTCATTTCCTCACTTGTACTGGCTACAGTTCAAACGATGAATAGCCGCCGTTGTATTAGACCACACGGGCCTAGAACATTTCCAACATCACAGAAAGTTCTGTTGGACAGTGCTGACTTAGAGCAAGGGGAAGTGAGGAGAAAACAGGAGAAGAGAGGGTTTATTTAGCTGGGGGGGCGGGGGGCGGGTATCTGGCTCATTTCACAGCCCTTAGAGAGGAGTGTGCCTACACTCCCTGAGGAGTATGGTGGTTCATTCTTCTGTTCCGCTTTATTTTCTGTCAATTTCAAGGTGAGTCTTTTCGCCACCCCCTGGGCAATCTATCAAACCCGTCACCATCGACAGGGCCAGGACGTTCTCCCTAAAGTCTTGCCTTTGTGGAATTCCTTGCCTGCCTAAAGCAGCTGACCTGGGCAGCCCAATATCATTGCATCTTCAGATATCTATCATGATTTTTTTAATGCCAGGCATTGCATTTCAGTTTTATCCTTTACTCTGCTGAGATTCTTTTGTACTTGACCCTGGGGTGAGCAGAGCACTGTGGACTCAAGTTTATAAGTAAAATAATCAATAACCTAAATTTCAGATGTTCAAAAGAACTCAGAGAAGGGAAACTGGAGCAAAGCCAGAAAGAAGACATTTCACCTTTCCTATAACGTGGTTATTTACATGGGTTGGGTTTGGGAATTTGTTGTCTTAGTAAATCTTTCCTCCTCTCACTCTCTCATTCTCACTCTCTCTCACTAAAAAAGTGGGGGAGGACTTCCTATGCAAACTCAAAATCCTGAGATATCATCTAAGTGCTCATTTTTAGGCTTCTTCCCCTTTTTTAATCTGGTAATGCCATCACCAACTGTGAGATTTCTCTTTTCTCATCATACGCCTGCTACGTAGAAGAAACTGCCTGTATATTTCATAGCTGTGTAGGACTTTATGAGAAAATAGATCATGCCCCCCTGTCAGCATTCACAACGTTTATTTTACGTGCCTTCGAGCATTAGGCAAAGCCCAAACCATTCCCAGCATTACTAACTGGATTTAATATCAGCTTAATTTGATCCCTGTAAATGCAACTGAAAATTTTTCATCTTGATCCTGCTAAGAAAGTAGTAAATCACGTGAATGATAGAGAATGTGCTTGCATTTCTAATAATTCTCCAACAGATGGTCCCTATTTACAACCATTGCAATTAACATATCACCACTAGGACTCCACCACGGCTCACCGCAGTTTGGTCTGATGCAAACCTCTTTGCTGCCCTTTATCTGTCTCCAAAAGAATGTAATTCTTCTTGTCCATTTGGATCTGGAAGAAAAAAAAAAAACCCTGCTCTCTTGACTACTTAAATTCAGCCTTGCACAGGAGCCTCAATATGATTACACACACACAAAACTCTGACCCTTGCTTCTGAATGATTTCTCAATATGCCAGCAGAAAGAAAAAAAAAATTTATAGTAGCAAGACTGTGCCTTTTTTTTTTTCTTCTTCTCTCGTAAAAAGCAGCGGTTGTATTATTTCTGTAATATAAAGTATATGTCCTCCAGCACTAATACCCCATGTCACAGCAGCCAAATTAATCACTTTAAACACTGTTCACAGGGAAATCCTTTGCTCAAAAGTAATCACAACCACTCAGGAGTCCAGTTCTTTTATACTGGAGTTCGTTGATATTTGCCTACATTAATAAAGATGCCTCCCCATCTTTACAAATCCAGCACTGCAGCCTGCGTTTTTAAAGACACACACAATTGGTCCAGGAACAATCAGTTTCAAAATTACAAAGAGACAAACATGGCTCTGGGGAAGTTTCAGTGGCCACCACGGTCCCCACCGTCGCCAAGCCTCATGATGGAAGAGCTAGGATCAAAGCAACGTGTAAGATGAGCTGATCGTGACCTTTTTTAACGAGAAAGCCCTGGCTCAGTTCTAGTTCCTTATGTGTTTAACAATTTGGGCTCCATATTTATATTATTGGAGAAACCTCTCCAGGAAAATTGGACTCATTGGGAGCTTTGCACCTTCTCTCTCATACACATCTGGACATGTTATATCTGAAAATTGGAAAATGCACGTGCATTCACAGACCATGCAAAAAATGAGAGTGGGAAACGCCAAGCCCATTTATCATTCTCAGTGGGAAAAAAAAAAATTGTACAAGCGGCTGCTTCTGCAAGAGAAGCAAATGAATGAAAAGGGTGAGCAGAGTGCTAATAACGTACCACGGCTCCAGATTAAAGTGTCAGTGCTCCTGCTCGGCATCTGAGAAGCTGAAATGCTTCTCTAGGTTTTGATTAAGAAAAGGAAGATACTCAAAGAAATGTGAGCTGCTCAGGATGCATTTTCGTAAGCCAACCACGCCCTGTCAAGTCAGGAGCGCAGATGATGCTGACGGGGGTTCCAGCGACAAAGTCAGGAGGCAGATGGATTGGTGTTTCCTGAGGTCTTTGCCGAGGCTCCCAAGCAGCCCACCTTGTGCCCAGCCTTCTTCAGTTCCTGTGCACCCAGTATCAGCATGCTCCCAGTAGCATACAGAACCTATTTCTCTCTGGTCTGGCAGCTCACCTCACTCTGGCTCACCTCAGTGCGCACCAGCTCAGGGAGACACCATAACCAAACCCCCCCCCCCCCCCCCAGGCAAAAGAAGCAGAGACCTCTATGTGGCAAGATCCTGGCTGGGAGGAGAAGGAAATGCCTCCCATTCCTTTGCAGTGCGCCCACTGCCGAGGAAAGCAAACACAGCAATCTTCTCACCCAGTTTGTCCTGACGCTGACTCCAAGCATTTGCAGGATTTGATCCCAAACAGAAGCATAGAGAGACACCCCCCGCGCAGGGTTTCCCCCGCTTAAACTTGACTGCATTTCCCCTTCCTCTGGGAATTCAAACACCTCACAGGTGCTTTCTTCCCAGTATTAGCCTCTGTAGTGCCAAGTTCCAAAATGGAACCTTCAAAGCATCGCTGCAGTTAGAGTAATCTAAGTTTTTTCTTTTCTCCCTGGTTTTATTGAGATGTAACTGACATACAACATGGTATGAGTTGAAGGTGTACAACTTGATGATTTGAGACACATATCTATTGTAAAATGATCACCAAAATAGGGTTAGTTAACACCTCCATCACCTCACATTGTTATCTTTTGAGGGGGAGGGATGAGAGCATTTAAGACCTATTAGCAACTTTCAAGTATATGATACAGTATTGTTAACTATTGTTACCATGCTACTATATACATTGAATATCTTATAACTGGAAGTCTGTACCCTTTGACCAACCTCTGTCCATTTCCCCCAGCACCCAGCCTCTGACAACAATCATTCTACTCTATGTCGATGAATTCAGCTTTTGGCTCTTTAAGATTCCATATATAAGTGAGATCATGGAATATTTGTCTTTTCTGTCTGACTTATTTCACTTAACATAATGCCCTCGAGGTCCATCCATATTGTTGCAAACACCAGAATTTACTTCTTTCTTATGGCTGAATAATATTCCATTATATATGTTCTTGTATATTTATCTATGTATATGTATATATTTATATATTATATATATGTATTTATATATACATATAAATATACCACATCTTCGTTATCCATTTATCCACACATGGACACTTAGGCTGTTTTCACCTTCTGGCTATTGTGAATAATTCGGCGATGAACATGGGGTGCAGATATCTCTTTGTGATTCTGATTTCACTTCCTTTGAATATATACCCAAAAGTGGGATTGAATTGAATCATATGGTAATTCAATTTTCAATTTTCTAAGGAACCTCCATACTGTGTTTCCACAGAGGTTATACCAATTTATGTTCCCACCAACAGTGCACAAGGATTCCCTTTTCTTCACATCCTCACCAACCCTTATGATCTCTTGAATTTTGATGAGAGCCATTCAAACAGGTATGAGGTGATATCCCCTGGGGCTTTGTTTGCATTTCCCTAATAATTAGTAATGTTGAACATCTTTGCATATACCTGGCCATTTTTGTGTCTTTTTTGGAAAAATATCTATTCAAGTTCTCTGCCCATTTCGTATCAGATTGTTTGGTTTGGGGGAGGGTTATTTTTGTTTTTGTTTTGCTGTTGAGTTGTATGAGTTCCTTACGTATTTTGGATATTAACCTCTTATTAGATGGTGGTTTGCAAATACTTTTTTCCCATTCCATAGGTTGACTTTTCATTCTATTGATTGTTTGGCTGTGCAGAAGGATGTAATTTCATTTGCTGATTTTTGCTTTTGTTGCTTGTGCTTTTAGTGTTATATCCAAAAAAACATCATTGGCAAGACCATGTCAAGGGTCTTTTCCACTATGTTTTCTTCAAGAATTTTATGGTTTCCGGGCACTCGGGTGGCTCAGTCAGTTAAGTGTCCGACTCTTGGTTTCGGCTAGGGTCCTGATCTCAGGGTTGTGGGATCCAGCCCTGTGTCAGAGTCTGTACTCAGCATGGAGTCTGCTTGAAATTCTCTCTCCCTCTCCCCCCCGTGCTTGCTCTCTCTCAAATAAAATCTTTTTTAAAAAAAGAATTTTACAGTTTCAAGTCTTATGCTTAAGTCTTTAATCCATTGAGTTCATTTTGTGATGGCGTAACATAGAGTTATGATTTCATTCTTCTGCTTGTGTTTACCTCATTTTCCCATCACCATTTATTGAGGAGACTATCCTTTTCCCATTGAGTATTCTTGGCTCCTTTGTCAAATATTAGTTGCCAAAATGCAAGGATTTATTTCTGGGCTGTTGATTCTTTTCCATTGGTCTGTGTGTCTATTTTTATGCCATATCATACTTCTTTGATTACTATAGCTTTGCAAGATAGTAGCTCCTGACATCAGGAAATGTAATGCCTCCAGCTTTGTTTCTCTTTCTCAGGATTGCTCTGGTGATTTGGGGTCTTTTGTGGTTCTGTAAAAATTTAAGGATCATTTGTTCTATTTCTGTGAAAAATATCATTGGAATTTTGATAGAGATTAAACTGAATCTATAGATCATTTGGAGCAGTACAGACATTTTAAAAATATTAATTCTTCCAGTCCATGAATACAGGATATCTTTGCATTTATATGTGTCTTCTTCAATTTTTTTCATCAATGTCATTGATTAGTGTACAGATCTTTCACCTCCTTAGATAAATTTATTCCTAGGCATTTTACTATTTTTGATGCAGTTATAAATGGCATTTCTTAATTTCTCTTTCTGATAGTTCATTGTTAATTATAGAAATGCAACGGAGTTCTGTATATTGATTTTGTATTCTGCAACTTTGCTGCATGCATTTATGAGCTCTAACAATTTTCTTGTGGAGTCTTTAGGATATTCTATATGTAAGACCATATCATTTGCAGAAAGACACAATTTTACTTTCTCCTTAACAATTTAGATGCATTTTATTTATTTTTCTTGCCTTGTTGCAGGTTTAGGACCTCCAGTACTATATTGAAAGCAGTCGTAAAAGTGAGCACCCTTGTCTTGTTCCTGATCTTGTAGGAAAAGTTTGCAACCTATCACCATTGAATACAATGTTAGTTGTGAATCTGTCCTATATGACCTTTCCTTTGTTGAAGCACGTTCCTTCTATATTTAATTTGTTGAACATTTTATCATGAAAGCATGTTGTATTTTGTCAAGTGCTTTTGTCAACTGCATCTACTGAGATGATCGTACGATTTTTATCTTTTATTTTATTAATGTAGTATTGCTTTGCTTATATTAAACCATCCTTGCATCCCAGAGACAAATTCCCTTTGGTCATGATGTAAGACCATTGGATTGAGAATTTTAATATGCCATTGGATTGAGAATTTTAGCATCCAGATTCATCAGGGATATTGACTATAGTTTTCTTTTCATGTAATGACCTTATCTGGCTTTGGTATCAAAGTAATGCCACCCTCATAAAAAGAGTTTGGAAGTGTTCCCTTTTCTTCAATTTTTGGAAGAGTTTGAGAAGGAGTGGCATTAATTTTTCTTTAAATGTTTGGTAGAGGGGCTCCTGGGTGGCTCAGTCAGTTTAGCGTCCAAATCTTGGCTCTGGCTCAGGTCCTGATCTCAGGATGGAGAGATCAAGCCCCACATTGGACTCTGCACTCAGCACAGAGTCTGCTTGAGATTCTCTCTCTTCCTGTCCCTCCCCGTTTGTCCCTCCCCCCCTCTAATAAATACCTAAAATACTTTTTTAAATTAACGTTTGGTAGAATTCTCCAGGGAAATCATCTGGTAGTGGACTTTTGTTTTTTGGAAATTTTTTATTACTAATTCAATCTGCTTACTGTTGATCTGTTCAGATTTTCTGTTTCTTTACAATTCAGTCTTTGAAGTTTGTATGTTTCTGGAATTTATCTGTTTCTTCTAGGTTATCCAGTTTGTTGGTATATAGTTGTTCATAGTAGTCTCTTCTAATCCTTTGTATTTGTGTGGTATCAGTTGTAACGTCTCCGCTTTTATTTCTGATGTTATCTCTATGAATCTTCTCTCTTTTTTTCTTAGTCTAGCTCAAGTTTTGTCGACTTTATCTTTAAAAAAAAAAAAAAAAAAAGCTAGGGGTGCCTGGGTGGCTCAGTCGTTTAGCATCTGCCTTCAGTTCAGGGCATGATCCCAGGGTCCTGGGATCGAGCCCCGCATCAGGCTCCCTGCTCCGCTGGTAGCCTGCTTCTTCCTCTCCCAGTCCCCCTGCTTGTGTTCCCTCTCTAGCTGGCTGTCTCTCTCTCTGTTGATAAATAAATAAATAATCTTTAAAAAAATAAAAAATGAAGGAGGGGTAAACAGAAGGGGGAATGAACCATGAGAGACTGTGGACTCTGGGAAACAAACTGAGGGCTTCAGAGGGGAGGGGTGGTGGGGGATTGGGATAGGCTGGTGATGGGTATTAAGGAGGGCACATATTGCATGGTGCACTGGGTGTTATACGCAAATAATGAATCATGGAACATTACATCAAAAACTAAGGATATACTGTATGGTGACCAACATAACATAATAAAAAATTATTATAAAAAAAATAAAAATAAAAAAATTTAAAAACAAAAAAAAATTTTAAAACAGCTCTTAGTTTCATTCATCTTTTCTATTGTCCTTCTAGTCTCTATTTCATTTATTTCTACTCTAATCTTTGTTACTTCCTTTCTTTTAATATTGGCTTAGTTCTTTTTCTAGTTGTTTGAGGTGTAAAGTTACATTGTTTATTTGAGATCTTTTTTTTTCTTGAGTTAGACATTTATCACTATATATTTCCCTCTGAGAACTGTCTTTGATGGCTCCCAGAAGTTTGGGTATGTTGTGTTTCCATTTTAGTTTGTCTCAAGCTACTTTTTATTTCCCTTTTGATTTCTACTTTGACCCATTGGTTGTTCAGGAGTTTATTGTTTAATTTCCAAATGTTTGTGAATTTTTCAGTTTTTCTCCTATTATTGATTTGTAGTTGGAAAAAATACTTGGTATTATTTCAATCTTAAATTTGCTAAGACTTGGTTTGTGACCTAACCTATGATTGATTTTGGAGAACGTTCTGTTTGCTTGTGAAGAATGTGTATTGTGCTGCTTTTGGATAGAACGTTCTGTATATGACTGTTAGGTCCATTGGTCTAAAGTATAGTTCAAGTCCAATGTTTACTTACTGCTTTTCTGTCTAGATGATCTCTCCATCGTTTCAAGGTGGGGTATTCAAGTCCCCTACAATTATTGTATTGTCTGTTTTTCTTTTCAGATCTGTTAATATTTGCTTAATATATTTGGATGCTCTGATGTTGGGTGCATATATATATATATATTTACAATCATTATATCCTCTTGATGAATTATATAATGGCCTTCCATTTATTTGTTTACTTAAATTCCAGTATAACTAACATGCAGTGTTATATTAGTTTCAGGTATACAGTATAGTGATTCAACAACTCTATACTTTATTCAGTGCTCATCACAATAAGCGTACTCTTTTTTTTAAGATTTTATTTATTTGAGGGAGAGAGAGAGTGAGAGAGAGCACAAGTGGGGAGGAGAGGGAGAAGCAGGCTCCCCGAAAGCAGGGATTCTGACACAGGATCCCAGGATCCTGAGATCACGACCTGAGCCACCCAGTTGCCCACAATAAGTGCACTCTTAACCTCCTTCACCCATTTCACACACCCCTAATCTCTCCTCTGGTAACCATGAATTTGTTCTCTATAGTCAAGAGTCTGGTTTTTTGTTTGCTTCCCTTTTTCATTTGTCTCCTTTTTTCATTTGTTTCCTAAACTCCACATATAAGTAAAATCGTATGGTATTTGTTTTTCCCTGACTGACTTATTTCATTTAGCATTATACCCTCTAGCTCTATCCATGTTGCATGGCAAGATTTCATTTTTTTTTTTGCTAAGTAATATTCCATTTCATGCATATGTAGATAGATAGATAGATCCCCCATCTTATCTATAATGGCCTCCTTCATCTCATTACAGCTTTTAAATTGAAATTAATTTTTCCTAATATAAATACAGTTCTCCTTTGGTTCCACTTGGATGAAATATTTTTTCCATTCCTTCACTTTCAACCTACTTGGTTTTTTGTTTGTTTTTTTAATATTTTTTTATTATATTATGTTAGTCACCATACAGTACATCCCTGGTTTTTGATGTAAAGTTCGATGATTCATTGGTTGCATATAACACCCAGTGCACCATGCAATATGTGCCCTCCCTACCACCCACCACCAGCCTATCCCATTCCCCCACCCCCCTCCCCGCTGAAGCCCTCAGTTTGTTTCTCAGAGTCCATAGTCTCTCATGGTTCATTCCCCCTTCTGATTACCCCCCCTTTCTTTATCCCTTTCTTCTCCTACCGATCTTCCTAGTTCTTATGTTCCATAGATGAGAGAAACCATATGATATTTGTCTTTCTCTGCTTGACTTATTTCACTTAGCATTATCTCCTCCAGCAACCTACTTGTATCCTTAAAGCTGAAGTATCTCTTGTAGGCGTCTTGTGGGTGGGTCTGTTTTCTATCCATTCAGCCGCTCTATGACTTTTGATTGGAGAATTTAATCCGTTTACCTTCAGAGTAACTATTGATGGGTAAGAACTTACTAATGTCATCACATTGATTGTTTTCTGGCTGTTTTGTAGTTTTTGTATTCCTTTCTTCCTCTCTTGATGTTTGCCTTTGTGAAATGATGATTTTCTATAGTGGTATGATCTGATTCCCTTCTCCTTATCTTTTGTAGGTTTTACTTTGTTGTTACCGTGAAGTTTGCATAAAGTACCTTATAGATATAACTGTTTATTTTATACTGATAACAACTTAACATCAATCACATACAAACATTTTACTGTTTTAGTCTCCCCTTTTATATTTTTGATGTCACAGCTTACTACTTTTTACATTATGTATTCATTAACAAGTTATTGTAGCTATAGTTTTTTAAATATTTTTGTCCTTTAACCTTTATATTAGAGTTAAGTTGTTAACACACTACACATTAGAGTATTCTGAATTTGACTATATACTTACCTTTACCAGTGTGTTGTAGATTTTCGTATTTTCCTTACTAATTAGCGTCCTTTCATTTCAGCTTGAAGAACTCCTCTCAGCATTTTCTTTTAAGGTACATCTAGTGGTGATGAACTTTCTCAGCTTTTGTTAATCTGGGAAGGTCTTTATCTCTTCTTCATTTCTGAAAGGCAACATTGCCATATAGAGTATTCTTGGTTGGCAGTCTTTAAATTTTAGCACTTTGAATATATCATCCCACTCTCTCCTGGCCAGTAAGTTTTCTGCTGAGAAATCCACTATTGGCTTTATTGGGGTTTTCTTGTAACTTACAAGCTTCTCTTCCTACGTTGAAGATTGTGTCTTTAACAGTTTTATTATACGTAGTTCCCCCTTATCCATGGCTTTGCTTTCCATGGTTTCAGTTATTCACAGTCAACTGTGGTCCAGAAGCAGATGATCCTCCTTCTGACGTATCATCAGAAGGTCAATAGCAGCCTAACACTATGTCACAAAGTCTCATCACATAGGCATCTCATCACGTAGGCATTTTATCATCTCACATCATCACAGGAAGGGTGAGGACAATACAATAAAATATTTTGAGCGAGAGACCACATTCCATAATTTTTATTACAACATATTGTTATATGTTATAACAACATATTGTTATAATTGTTTAATTTTCTCATTAGTTATTAATCTCTGTGCCTAATTTATAAATTAAGCTGTATCATAGGTACGTATAGCAAAAAGCACAGTCTATATAGGATGTAGTACTATCCACAGTTTCAGGTGTCCACTGAGGGTGTTGGAAAGTGTCCCCTGCTGATAAGGGGAGGCTGCTGTAAGATAAGGGGCCTTGGACAATACCTCTTTTTTTTAAAGATTTTATTTATTTATGGGACAGAGAGAGACACAGCGAGGGAGGGAACACCAGCAGGGGGAGTGGGAGAGGGAGAAGCACACTTCCTGCCAAGCAGGGAGCCCGATGTGGGGCTGGATCCCAGGACCCTGGGATCATGACCTGAGCCGAAGGCAGAATGCTTAATGACTGAGCCACCCAAGCGCCCCCTTGGAGAATACTTCTTTAAGTTGAGTTTAGAGACCTGTGAGCTTCATGAACTTGGATGCCTGAAACTCGCCCCACATTTGGGAAGTTCTCTGCCATTATTTCTTTAAAAAGCTTTCTACCCTCTTCTCTGTCTCTTCTCCTTCTGGAACTCTGATAATTCAGATTATTTGTTCTGATAGTTTCCAGTAGACTCCCTGATGTGACTAGTAGGATCCACATCCCTTGGTATGTTTTGGCCCTCTCGTCGGGCAGCTTATGACTCATCAAGAGAAAAGTGGGCCTCTTTGGCAGCGCCCCATGCAATTAGGGAAACTGGGCACTCACACTCTTACTTTCCCCCATGGGAGAAATTACAGGCCTAGAAGAGTTCTCTGAGCCCTGAGCAGTGCCACCTTTGGGGTAGAGTAATGTAGGTAAAGTCAAACTATCCCTCTTACTCTCCTCAGTGCATCCAATCTCAATTTTTCTTGCTCCAGCCATGTGCTAGAACTTCTCTCCTGGGTTCCTAGATTTCCACAAAGGCTCTTTTCATCCCTGGGTGAATTGTCTAAGACAGTGCTCTCCTGGGGCTCCTAGACCATGGCTGAGAGTAGATGGAGCTGGTTCATGAGGCACTTTAGGGTCCACAGCCAGGACTGAGGTCTAATGTCTATTACTTGACACACAGGTAGGCGAGACTCTGCCTGGATGCCCTTGGCATATGGTGCTCGTGATAGAACCAAAGCTGAATGGTCCTATAGCCTAGTCCTCAGGGATATGGAGTTGTTTCTGGGTCTGTAGCTGGGACCATGGTTGATCACTCAGCTGCCTGGGTGCAGGCCTGTCTCCTAAAACATGCTCCTCCCTCTTGAACTACCCCATGGTGTCACAGTCTTCCACCTGGATCCCACAGCTCCCACAAATGCACTTTCGACTGTGGATAGATTCCAAACAGTTGTTATTGAGGAGGGGATACAAGTGACAAATGTTGGATTCAGTCATCTTGCTGACGTCGCTTCTTCTGAATACCCAGACTAATCTTTAGTGCATGTTTTCTGCTTTAAAAAAAAAAAAATTACGTGGTGTTGAATTTTTTAATAAACAGGGGTGCTTGCCAAAGAAAGTCCATTCTGTGAGTCTTAGCAAGTATCCATAGTGGTGAAGACCATGGAAACTGAGTCTGGGCAGGCTGCCCGACATCCTTGTCCAGGGCTCTGTGGACCACTCCTAGGCAGCACAGGCTTCCGCTAAGAGCATCCACCCCACGGCATGGCGGGGCTGCCTCTCCAGGAGGAGAAGAGGCAAGGAAGTGAGGAGTTCCAATTCAGAGGCACTTGCGGCTGTGGACAAGAGGCAGTGAATGCAGATTCCCTCTCCAGTGAGGGCTGAGGTAGGAAATATTCTGAAACGGGATACTGAATTATCCTCTAAGTATATTTACCTGTCCCTGTTCCTCAGAACCAGCTCTTCAAGTTCTGGGAGATAAAGCTGTGTGGGCCCACATGTTTGGAAGACAAAGGCTGGACCTTTTAAAGGTTTTCCGTGTGATGTGAATGAGGTGGGACACTGAATTCGAGGTGTCTGATGTGTCCTACCGTGTGACCACCTCAGTACACTGCTTTATAAAACCTCGTTTTGCCATTTTTAAAGAAAGGCCTAGAGTAGCAGAGCTTCTAGAGCTGAGAAAGCAGGAGTTCCCAGAGAAATGAATAAAATAAGTGGTTCTCCCAGCTCCAAGTGAAACCTCATTTAGGTACAATAAATCGCACAAGTAAGAATATAGGTGAAGTACTTTGCAAACACAGATTAAGTAGTGTAATCAAAGGTTGGTAAATTTACCGAGAGTTTTAGAGAGCTACTTAGCTCCCCTGAATTGTAGGGTGGAGATGATAACAGCCTGCATATATTAAAAAGGCATCAACACCAGAGAAAGAAGTTGCTTATTTAGCGAGCCATGAGGGGCTGTAATACAGAGCTTGGTGACGGTATCGCTTAAAAAGGAAGCAGTGACGGCCTTTCAATGATTCATACCCCATGACCATAAATGGAGCTTCATCACTTAAGGAGGGTTGTGTGAGACTAGGTGATTGGACGGAACTTCAGTAAGCCCTGGCTCAGGCTGTATTCCAGAGGTAGTCTTTGTCTGAAGGGTCTTTATCAAAAGCGGAAAACACAGAGACCAAATGTGATTCTAGTGTAGTCATGATCTTTCTAAATGCCAATGTCCAGAAGTATTCTGCCATGGTCCAAGGAGGTATGTGATGCAGGAAATGCTAAATGTTTAATATAACACATTTATCAGGCATAAAAAGTCCCTAAATCACCTTCGTCTAATTTTGAAAGTTTTTCTTCTGCTGCATGGTTTCTCATTGTCACCAAAATTGACATTCTGGACCAACTGGTTCTTTGCAGGGAGGGGAGTTTTCCTCTATGTAATAGGATGGTTAGCGGCATCCTTGACCTCTACTCATTATAAGCTAGTAGCACCCCTCAGTTGTAATAATCTGAAATATACCCAGTCATTGCCAAATGTCCTCTAGGATCCAAAGTTTGCCCTGGTTGAGAACCACCAGCCTCCAGGAAGGAGTTACTTTTTCTAATTCACACAAAGGCACCCTGTGGGCTGCCGGTGGCATGTTAGCAAACCCATCTGTGTCCACCCCTAAAACCAAATAAGCCATATCAGCTTGGGGAAATCGCAGATGAAACAGAGGTTCAGAACGGCTGTGATCTTCACCAAAAGGCTAACACAGAAAGAGAGGACACGGTGGGAAGGAAAAACTGAAGATAGAATTTTGAAGGACAGTGTGCTGATGCGCAGAGGTTACTTTGTTTTCATTGCTCAGTCTCCCAAGTAGTGCCTGCTGAGTGTCTACTGTGTGACTGGCTTGTCCTGTAAGGGCTACAAAACCAAAGTAACATAGAGTCCCAGGCCTGCAGAACTTTATAGTCTGCATGAGGACGTAAGCAGACATGTCCAACAGTAGGATTACACATGGTAGCAGTATGTGATATACAGAAATAGTGATGCGTGATAGTATTTGCTGTCAGACACAGAGCCAGTCCTACAGCACAGTATGCAGAGAATAGTATTGACAGCTCCCGAGATTAATAAATAATTTCAGTGAAGGAAGATGAGTTCATTCCAGAAAATTCTATCGCCCAAATATTTTGTTAGTATCTTTTATCTGAACAAAGAGTTTGGAAGGCCCAGGTTGTAGGCCAAGTCCAGTCCTAACCAGCTACATGACCCCTGACTGCCACTTAATTGCTCTAGGTCTCCGTTTCCCCATCTCTAAAATTGCAGGGCAAGACTGGATCATTCCTGGGGCCCTTCTGGCTACAACAGTCCCTGACTCTGAGCCCTTCTGGATAATTGTCTCCAGGTGACTGGACTTATTAAGCAGTTTTGGGGTTTCTCCATTCTGAGCTTAGTTTCTCATCCGACAATGTATTTCATCCCAGAATGTGCTATATAAAAAAATCATATTTCCAAGTCGACAATAGCTTTAGCTTGAAATATATATTATGCCATAAAAAAATCACTATAGATTTGTAAAGCAAAACTTAGAAACATTAAATTAGCCCATAAGAGCTTTAAAATTAATTTGATCTTGAATGTGTCTGTGAATGAATGGGCTTGACATAAGCCTTTCAATTTTTCGCTCCACTTCAGAGGGTGCCCAAAGTACAAACTGTAAATCAACCTCCACATTTGCTGACATGGCCACTAAGCTGGAAAAAAGAGAGATGGCTAATAAACTATTCAAACAGGATTTAGGAGCTTGGAAAGCGCAGGGCCCCAGCTTGTGACCTGCCTTCTTTGAATTATGCTCATGTGACTCAGGTGGTGTCTAGACACACACAGAGTGGACATTAGAAGCAGAGGGTCTAGTAACTCAAGATGGAACAAGGCTTAGCTTTTATTATCCATTTCAAGCAGGCATGTCTGAGAAGGAGAAAGTATGTTCTCAGGTGGGAGAGTGATAGAAAGATCTGGGACTGAGGTCAGATGGATACAAATGTTCACTTCACTTCTCCCCTCAGGTTGGCATGGGACAAGCAACAGTGAGCCTGATGGACTAGAGAGTACGTAGACAGCAAGAGTAGGCCACCTATGTCCAAAATGTTGCTACAGAATTCACCATCACACATTAGCTACTCTGTAAAAGGAGAAATATGGGAATAGGATAGACTTGGGGTCAGATGGATGCAGGATAAAATCTTAACTCTACCACTGTCTAGTTGTGTGACCTTGGGCAAGTTATTTAACTTCCGGGAGCCTTCATTTCCCTGTCTATGAAATGAATATCATGAGACCCATCATCAGAATTGTTGTGAGAATTAAATGAAATAGTGTGTGTTTCAGGATTAAGTCAGTTGCTGTAACAGAAAACCCAAATAATAACGCATTAAAACCAATAGAGGTTGACTTTTCTTTATATAATATGAAGTCTAATAGTAGCGGTTTAGGGTAGACAAGAGGGCTTCATAACTTCAAAAATGGCCCAGTTTCATTCTTTATTGTGCTGAACTATCTTTGGCATGTGGCTTTTATCCTTGAGATTACCTTGTGATCATAAGATGGTTGCTACAGCTCCAACCATCACATTTGCATTTCAGATAGGAAGAAGGAAGAAGAGGGAAGGACAAAAAAGCCTGCCTGCTGGCTGATTTTTTAACCCAACAACTTTTATTTATAATTCACCCAACTATTTATAATTCATTGGCCATACCTATCTTCAAGGGAGACTGGAAAAATTAGGATTTTAGGTGGAAACATTAGCACCCCCAACAATATAGGGGATTGTGGCAAAAGGGGAGAATAGATAGTGGATAATTAATTAGCAGTCTCTCTCCTTTTATGTAAAGAACCTAGCAAATGGAAAGTATTCAGTGAATAATATGTATTTTATTTAATTTATTCTTAAAGCTATTTTGGAAATGTTTGGCCCATCTCCCCATGAAGATGTCTCAGAAGATGTCTTCTATCTTTGGGTGAAGACCCATCCCGCAGAGGCCTCCACCACCCTTTGGAGGCTAGATCCTCTTCTAGACCACTCCCTTTTGCATATTTGAAAGCAGCTGTCCTGTGCTCATCAGACCATCTCAGCTCCACACTGCCTGCCCCAGGTCCTTCTGGTCAAACAGTACTGTCAGAATCCTGCACATTCTTCTCTGAACTAGATTTCTCTTCAGCTGTGACTCCCACAGCAGAACTAGTGATCCATGCGTAGGTAACCCAAGAGCAAGCAGAAATGGTCTATCAGTTCCCTAGTTTTAGACCCCTTGCCCCTCACTCCTGCCATGCCTGACTCATAAATCAACCCTGGGGACCTCATTCAGCAGAGGCTCCGACACAGCCCCAGGCCTTCATATGGGATGGTGTCAGAAATACAGCCAACCTCCCCCTTGGGAGCAGGGAAGCAAGGCCCCTGGGTCTCTGTCCCCAGCCCCCCTCAAAGTCCCCAGGCAGGCAGGAGGGTGCTGCTGCTCACTGAATTAACAGGAGAAAGGTCAAGGGGACAGCCTCACGGGATGGAGAGGGGAGAGCTCCTGCTCCAGGAAGCAGAGAGCTCAGTAACTCACATCTAGCCTCCTCCTTTGTCCCCTTGTCTGAAACCAACAGACCTAGATGCTTAGATATTCTTCCAGCAGAGAGGAGGTGTCCCAAGGGTATAAGACATGTGCTCAAGAGATACTGGCCTGACAGTCCTTCCCAGGGAGTGAGGCCAGTAGGACTCAGGAGAGCACATCCAGCTGGCCCTCCTGGACTCCAACCACAAGGGTGTTGGGTAAAGTCTCCCCAGGCCAGAGAAGCTGAAGAGGTCAGACAAATGGCATAAGCAGACAGGTAAAAGGAAAAATTGTCTCCAGACATACAAACTCTCAAAGGAGCAAAGCCTCCTAAGGGGTCCAGGCTGCAGTCTGGCGCACTGGTCTCAGGACTTAGACACAGTTCTCACTCCTCGGGGAGACAGATCACCCCCATGAAAGCCTCCCAGAGGGTTCCACTCTCACTGACCAAGCTTCTGCAGCCTGGCTTGCCTACCATCAAAGGCAAGCAGAAGTGGGCAAAAGTAAAGGGGAGAGAGTAGAAAAAAATAAAAGACTTAATTCCTGTAATGCGGAGTGTTTGAGGTCACACACAGGTGCCTTTAAGTCATGGATTGCTGGGCTGCATGGGAGGGGTATCCATCCTGGTTTCCCCAGGAGTCCCAGTTTATACCTGCTGACCTGATATAATTACTAATAGGGGGCGCCAGGGTGGCTCACTCAGTTGAGTGTCCAACTATTGGTTTCAGCTCAGGTCATGATCTCAGGATCCTGGGATCGAGCCCAGCCTGGAGCCTCGCATCAGGCCTCGCACTCAGCGTGGAGTCTGCTTGTCCCTCTCCCTCCCTCTCTGCTCCTCCCTCACTCTCTTTCTCTCTCTCTGTGTCTCTCTCAGGTGAATGGATAAAATCTTTAAAAACTAACAATAGTAATTACCAATAGCACTCAGTTTCACTCTCAAGAGTGACCTGATTGGACAACAGATGAAATGGAGGCTCAACCTTGGGGAGGGACTAGGAAGAATAAAAATCATTCTTTTTTTTTTTTTTAATGATTTTTTATTATGTTAGTCACCATACAGTACATCCCCGGTTTCCCATGTAAGGCTCGATGATTCATTAGTTGCGTATAACACCCAGTGCACCATGCAATACGTGCCCTCCTTACTACCCATCACCGGTCTATCCCATTCCCCCTAAAAATCATTCTTTTGATACCATTTTCCCTATAACTCCTATTTATATCCAGAAATTGACCATTTCACCATATGATCATGTTCAGCTTTACAATTTAAAAATTTTATTCATATCCAAGCTATCTTAAAATACTATGTCATCAAGCTGCACTTTTATTCTTAATTTAAAAAAAAAAATAGTGTCCGTGCAGAACAGTGATACTGAACTTAGAGAGTTTTGACAGAAGTGCAGTTTACACAGTTTTCCGTCCCCCTGATTGCTAGAAAATTCAATTCAGGCAATTCCAACTTAGGTAAAGAGAGCTTTGGAGGGAAACTAGTTACGCTCTCAAAACTTTTTTGTACTTACAAGTGTTTTTTCTTTTAAGAAAAAATGGTTTGTTTCTTTTGAAGGAAAAACAAAAAATAGTAAAAAAAAAAAAAAAAGTGAAGAGCATCATTTAGAGTGTGGAGCTATATGTCAGCCTGTATGTAACCATCTCCTGTATCAGAAGGAAAGTCTAGGGCAGCGCTCTGCCACGATGGCAGAGAGACCTGTAGCCCCCCCTTCAGTGTACCCTCACCCCGCGCCTCCCCACATGCTGTCCCCACATGTACCCTACTCCAAACCACCAGGCATCCCAACAAGATTGCCAGATTGTCTGAGAGCCGTCATGTAGCACCGTGTTCTCATTTGAAAAATAAGAGGCAGTGGCATTTTCCTGCATCGTGAAAAGATTGTGAAGATGAATGAAGTAATGTCTCATAGAACATCTTAATACATCAGAAAAGGGTGTGCGGAATGCTGTACAACACAGGCAGGATGCTAGACACGGGCTTCGGAGCAGCTGACTGCGAATTTGAATCCTCAGCAACCTGCACTACTGCCTACTCATTAGGGGACTGTGGGTAAGGGACTAAAGCCTCGCTGTCCTCACCTGTGAAAGGAAGGCTGGGAACACCTGCCTCGGACTAAGACGGTGTGAGGAAATGCCTGTCGTACGGTAGACCATCTCAGTCCCTCTCCCTGATCAGCCCTTCAGTTCTTTGGGGACTAACGATGTGTGTATAATGTAAATTTTTCCAGCCCTCTTGCTTCTCCTATTTTTCTGTCTTTTGCCATTTCGGTGGCATATTGGTGAAAGCCAAGCTGGAATAGTGAGAAAACTTTAAAATGGAATGAAACTTGTAGAAATCAGCCTTGTCCTTTGTCATTTTCTGCTACCATAAAAGAGCTTGGCACAGAAGATAGGCTTGAATATTTGGGGTGTTTGAGGGTTTAGGTGCAGCAGATAACTGGCAGTGGCCTCTTCTGGTGGAAAATCTAAAGTTGGTTGTATCGTCCATCACTCTGTCAGGAGCTATTAATACTCCTAGCGTTACATCCTCCAATGAATATAAAGAACATAAAGAGTAACTATGAGGGACCAAATTTTGCTCCCAGCTACACCTTCAGGGACTTTAATTCATAGGGCTTGAGTGCATACATCTGAGGAGAGAATTTTCTTCACAACCCATGTTCATTCCGTCCAAATGTGTCACAGAGTAATACTTCTGTAAAGCATATTTAACCTGGCAAATTGAGTCTTAAAGCATATCTTTTGCTCTGTTATTTCTCATTTAGAGTACTCTTTCATCCACCTCAGCGAGCTCTTTTCCTGTCATGGCTCGCTACCTTGTCTTGGGATCTTTCTGTTTAGTATTTCTACTTGATGCAAAAGGTCAGACCAGTTGGGTAGAATAACTAAATCCTCGGGAGGACTTTCCTGCTCCTTCTGAATCCTCACCTCATTCTCCCTCTTCTGTATCTCCTAGATGTGCTTGGACGGCCCCAGCACGTTTGCCTCCTGACTTTAAACATTCTGTAGCATCGTTTGCCTCCTGAAATCACTTGTTGAAAACTATTAGATATCAGTGGGGTCTGGCCGGACAAGGGGGATCAAGATGGCAAGCCCAGATGCCAGATAAGGTGTGACAGTTGTTATGGTCCAGTAGAGACAAACACTTGCACGGTGGCAAGTGGACAGAAGGAAGATCTAGAGCCAAAAGTCAACTGACATGCTTCCAATGTTCCACTGACCAGCTAATCAACACGCATGTGCATGGTCCGCTCAGTGTGGCCTGCGCAGGTCCTGGAGGCAGGGAAGTCCGCAGCTTCAGTTTCCTGATGGTTTGGATGAAACATGCCCAAGGAATTCCTTTATTAGGTGTCCGTAGTGCTGAAAAGTTTGTTCATCTCAGTTGAGTTGAGTTGGAGGCCACTGCAGCCTTGCAGAGGTAGAAATATCTTTTATTTTGATTCAGGTAGGAGAAAATTGTCAGCCAAATTTATATTCCTTAAACACATAAAAATTCATGTTCTCTAGCATTTTCTCTTTGCCATTCATTCCCTTCCTTGCATTCTCTTCCCTTGGATGGATTCCATTGTGAATTTTCTGTAACACTTCACAGGGTGGCCTCTGGAGTCAGATGCCCTGGGTTCAAATCTTGGCCCTTCAGTTTACCATCTGTATGGCCATGGATAATACATTTAACCATTAGGGCCTCAGTTTACTGATCCTCACTAATGGAAATGAGAATAGTGCCTACCAGATTGATGTATTGAGATTAATTGAGTTAATCCTCATAAAGACCCTGGTATCAGACACAGAGTAAGCACTCCTTAAATATTGTTTAATCAACCAATGTTTGCTGTGTGTTTTACTAGTAAGAGTGATTTTTAGATTTGCTGTTCATGGAACTACACACTTTGCATCTAGGCAGGCAACATCTAAAGCCTATGAGATTCCCTGCCGGTACAAATACCACCAGCAAGAAGGTAAACTTGGATGAGATGTGATCCTGCAGTAGTCATCACTTGTTTGTACACTTATTTCATTCTGCAAATACTTTTTGAGCACCTACTATGTGTTAAGCACAGTTCTAGAAGATGGAGCTAAAGTAGTGAGCCAAGTAAACAAAATCCCACTTCTCCTGGAGTTCGTTTTCTGATAGGGAGAGATGGGCAATAAATAAATTTAAAAGGCAAGAAAATATCCGAGAGTTCAAAGTGCCATGCAGAGAATTTAAACCAGGTGATATGTTAGTGCCCCCCCCCAGGTTTTTACTCAGGGAGGGCCTCTGAGGATGTGGCATTTAAGCCAAAATCTGGAGACTGAGCCAACAACAGCCAGTGAGAAAGAATTTCACGCGGTGGAAAGAGCAAGCGCAAAGATCCAAAGATGGGAATGAAGAGCCAGTTTGGTTGGATGGGTGAGAGGGAGAATGGTGTGACGAAGCTGGAAAGTAGGCTTGGGCCAGATCCCATAGGTTTCATAAGCCAGGGAAAGGAGTTTGGATTTCATTCCAACTGTGATGGGAGTCATTGGATGGCTGTGACAGGGAGGGATATAATTGGACTTAAATTTGTAAAGGTGCCTCCTGGCTGTCTTGCCCTTCTCTTTACTGTCACTGGGCAGGGCTGGCCCTGCATGCTGAGGTTTTTACTGTCTTTGGAGTGGCCATCTTACACAGCTGCCTCACAGAAAGAAGTGCTCAGAAGACCAAGAGGCCATCATGTTCTAATCTAAAAAGCCCACAGTCCTTTCACCCTTTGTGCTTTTAAGAGGTGATAAGATAAAAGCAAGGATTAAGCAAGAAGTTGACCACCTGCCCTGGGAATTGAAAACCAAGAAAGATGGTATCAGGGCTGTGGTGAACATAAAATTGGGTTCTACCTTCCAGCACCCTGTTTTTCAGGAGTCTGCTATGCTCTCCTAGTCATTGCCACACTCCAGAAAGAATTAAAGAGTTACCCTGGCTGAGCAGTGATATGCTAGGTTAACTTTTGGAATATACCACAGACTAGATCCCAAGAACACCTGGCTCTTATAGATTGTGAGTCTGCCATCTTAAAGTTCCTTCTAGGAGATATGTCTCATAGGATATCAATTTATCACTGGGGACAGATGAAAATTGCACCCAGTGTGGTTTCTGGGTTCTGAAGTTAATGCAGTGTGTTTCAAAATAACCCTAGTGACATTAGATAGGCATCTTTCCTAATATTACATGGTGATGAAGTTTCTTTTCCATTTGGAGGCTATCGATGTATATACAACACGGGACAGGGAATCAGAAACCCTAGGTTCCGACCTCAGCTCTGCCACCAATAGGTTGTGTTTAAATTTTGGGAAAGCACTTTGAGCCTTAGTCTGCTCATCTCTGAAGGAAGGAACTAGAAATGACTCCATCTTGGATCATTCTTAGCGCTCACATTTCATTGTCCATATAGCGTCATCCTGATTATCTGGTAGCCCATGTTTGCGAGATGCCAGGGCTAAAGGCAGGGGCATCTGGTCTACCCTACAACTGATTGGATCCCGCAGGGATTAACCTGCACCTTTGACATCTTTAGCACCATTTCATTATCAGCTGAACCAGCCACCTCTGCAGTTAGGAGGAGCACAGCTTTTCAGTAAGTCTTCCTCACCAAACTATATACTCTGATAATAATGTAGCTACTAGATTTTACTGAATGTTCACCTTACAACATTCAATCCTCATAATAACCCCATGAAGTAAGCATTATCCCCAATTTAATGCAGGAAACTGAACCTTGGAGAAGTTACTAATTTGCCTAAGGACACAGCTGGAGCATATCAGACTCAAACTCAGGCTGACTCCAAAGCCCACGCAGGAATTAAGCAGCCACACTCCAGCATCATTACTTACTTATATTACCATACTCCACAATAATTTATCAAGGTATATGACAGATATTACTAGATGCTCGATAAGTCATTCTTGAACAAATAAATGTTTAATACTCCACGAACTTGCCTTCAGCATTTGCCCATGCTGCTTTGGAGAAGCGATATAACCTTGCTAACCAGAAGGCTTACCTACTCGGCTTAGACTTTGTGCGGAACTGCCCATGAGACCAGCTCCTGTAATCAGAACCTAACCTATGTGATGGTTAACTTCATGAATCAACTATGAATGGGCTAAGGGATGCCCAGATAGCTAGTAAAACATTATTTCTGAGTGTATCAGTGAGGGTATTTCCAGAATAGAAAAAAAAGTAAAAAAGACTGAGTAAAAAAGACATCCACACCAATGCAAGTGGGTGTTCTGCTGAGTGTCTGAAGAGACAAAAAGTCAGAGGAATGGTGACTTTGCTCTCCTGCTTGAGGCAGGATGTCCACCTCTTCTGAGCCCTCAGGGAGCCATCAGCACTCCTGGTTCTCGAACCTTCAGACTCAGACTGAGACTTACACCATCAACTCCCCGGGTTCTTAGGCATTTGGACTTGGACCAAATTATCCCGCTGGCTTACCTGGTTCTCCAGGAAAACACATATACTTCCGATTTATCCTTTTGGCCCTGCTTCTCTAGAGAACTCTGATATAAGCTATATAGGATTTAGGTGCTTAAACTACATAAATGGTCCTTGCCATTCTGCCATTAGGCACATCTCCATAATAGTTTAGCCACTTGGGGGAGCAGTGGTTCCCGACTCAGGGGATGGGGTGGAGAAAACCCATGAGATCCACTTGAGGAGCTTTTTTAAACTATACAGATTCCACCTGCAACACCGCCCCTCCTCCCCCCCAAAAAACTCCTGGTCTTATCTGGGTAAGGGAGACAATGTCTAGTTTGACACAAGTTCCCAGGTGCTTCTGATAGGTCTCCCCACGCCTGTCCACAGGCCCCAACCTCACAGACACACCTCCAGTTAGTGAAAGTTGGTTCTATGGTTTCATTTAAATAAAAGCTGATCTTCTTAGAATCTCAACTAAATGACAAGGCTTTGTGCGACTTGAACATAAAGACACCCAGACTTCCAACTGTATCGTTTATTCAATAATTCTCCTCAGCACTTACAGATGGGTTTTGACTGAAGTTGTCTTACATATTTATGTTTCATTGGATCTTTTTCAGAATCCAACTTCTAGAGCATAGTACGCATCTTGCATTCAAATTTTATTAATGCATAATGAATACTTTAGAGCATCACTATGCCAAAGAACAATGATGGAAACGTTCTATATCTGCTCTGTCTGATACATGCCTTAGACACATGTGGGTTTCGAGCCCTTGAAATGTGGTTGAAGAGACTGAGGAGCTAGATTTTTAATTGAATTTAATTTAAATTAAATTTAAATAGTCACGTGTGTCCAGTGACTACCGTTGGAAGGTGCAAGTATGAAGAAATGGCCTTTTTTTTTTTTTGACCAAAATAATGTAGATCTGAGACCCATCCCGTTTTTTTTAAGTTGCTTTCCATAAAACCCGAAACTGTAAGAGCCAAGAAATTCTAGCATGCTTATTTGCGCCACTGGGGAATGAATTCTTAATGAAGAGAATTCTGACCCAGGAGTCGATGAAAGCAGGTAAGGCAGGAAGAGACATTCCCAAGGGGAGGTCCCTGGCAAATTCCTAGTCGTCTGCGAGACACGGAGCAGAGAGAGCCTGTCAAGGAAAGAGTAATTCCCCCTCAGAGGAAAATCTAAATGTGTTTTTAGCCACCTGTCACCCCAGAGGGAGGATAGGATGGCAATGTTAAATTGGCAAGATTGTAAAACACGGAACTTAACTACCGTACAAGGCCAGCTGAGGTGTTTAAAGTGCATTTTAACTGGTAGAACTTCATTCCCGAAATCCAGACAGTGGCTGATGCCAGTGGACGGCAGACTGCAGACCTCTATCTCTTTCTTTCTACAAAACTAGCATTTTCAATAAAAATACCATTCCACCAGGGCAGGATTGGGCTGGAGTTTCATCTAAAGCAAATATTAAGAAAATCACAAAGGACCCAAGATTCAGAGAGAGAGAGCAGGTGACGAGGTAACAGGACACAGGCTCCATTGCAAAACTGTGAACTAAAAAACATCCATTCTGTGTGAAAGGGAGCTACCACAGGAGCAAAGGTGGAAAGCAACATAAACTGGAGGGGAAGTTCATTAATGGGCCCAGAGAAGAGAACAAGAGATGGATTCTGAGCTAGAACAGTGTTTCTCGAATTGAATTTCAGGGACATATTCTTGCGAGGAGGTGGCGGGGGGGTGGTGTCACTGGGTTTAGTAAGGATGTTTAAGTTTTATCTTTCATTTTACCAAATATAAAGATACAACTTGTCCTTCTTCAGTGACAGTTCTCAATTGAAAATCATGTTCAAAGAATGAGTTTTTGGCTTCTTAGGAAAATATTTCTCAAATGCTGGCTAAGGGAGCATATCATAGGTCTTGGAGGGTTATTTTCCTTTAAAGGGGTCCATGGTTTATTCAGATTTGGGGACCAGTGACCTAAAGGCAGACCATAGACCATTTGATTTTATTCTCATTGGGGGAATGAAAGCAGCTTCTTAACTTTGCCCTTAGCCTACGACGAGATTAACCCTTTCTAAACTCAGCAGGGCAGGCTGGGCATAGCGCTCACATTTTGCTCCCTAACGGATGTCATTGCTTAGAAAATTACATTCTCGATAGTATTTGGTCACAAAAAAAAAAAAAAGAAAAGAAAAGAAAATTACATTCTCTTGCAACTGGGGAACAGCACGGCGCGGTTGTCTGGATCCTGAGTCACGCCCACCACTAACCCTGACTCTCCAGCAGGCTGAGACACCGGTCCTCTGGGGGCCTCATATCCTTATCTGTAAAACAAAGCAGTGGACTGGGTCATGAATTACCAAGGTCATGTCCCAGCCTAGATTTCTGATTCCAGCCATAAATGACAGTGCCATGTTGTATCTCTCCTCTGAAAGGTCTCTCGACTAAAAATCATCTTCACTAGAGCTCTGTTGCATATCTGTTCTTTTCATTGCTAACCACCACCACTGAGTGCTGAAGGCCCAGGAGGGGATGCATTTGAAGGAAAATCAACACCCAGGGTTCCACCTATTACCTGCTACCACCTAGGAAGTGGGAAATTAAGCTATCGAACCAGACTCCTGGGGCTTAGTGCAGATCACCCAGATATAAAAGAAATAGAGGGACATTTGGGGTTTTTATAAAGTTTCTAATGAACGAGACAGCTGTTCATTCAAGTGTGAGTAAATCAAGTGGAAACATAAAGGCTATATCCGCTTTTGTGTTTTGAGTATTATAGGAAAAAATACGTAACGAGTAGAATCTCAGGCTGTTAGTTGATCTACTGCTGTAAGGGGGACTGATGGTTTTGGTGAGCCCTCTGAACAGTCAGCGGGGTCCAGCAGGACCCGTGATGGTACAAGGCCTGTCTGGGTCTATAGTAGAAAAGGTCATGCTTGGAAACACCAGGACAGAGCTGCCTTTTGGTGGGGGTAACGCCATTCCTTTTCTCTGAGAGGTCCTCTCCTGCTCTATGGAAGGGTGCACACAAAGTGTGTCCCATTGCTTCGGCCTTGACGGGGACATGATACCTATGGTCTGGGGGATAATTCTCAGGGGTCAGAGGGATCCAAAAGAAGTTTGCTTTGAGACCTGAGTCCGTAGCTAAAGCAAAGAACGTCAGAATACTCTAAAAATGACTCTGGCATCAGCCCTTCATTTGGTGATAGAACCCATTCTTTTGGCCTTTTTCCTATGTGGGCTACCCGCTGAAACTTAGCCTGACAACTGACGCCTGGGTGTATCTGTACTGCCTTGGAGAGGATGGGAGCCTGGGACCCAGAGTAGAGCTTAGAAGCTACGGCCATTAGATCATACTAAAGCTCACACTGCAGGACAAGGGTGCCCCGGTCAGCTTCTCTGCATCAAGGGCTCCAGCCCTTCAGATGTGGTCCTGTGGCCTGATGGGCTCCTTGAGCCCGCCCAGAAACTTGATGTTGCTTGTCCCATCAACCAGGAAAACGTGACCGCCTCTATCTCTTCTGCTAAAGTAATGACCTTCCAGACAGTACAGAATGAAAGCCTTCTAGTGCAAGAGAATGACTTATTTGAAATGATTCCTTGGAGATCATCTTGTGTTTCCCTTCCTAGTTATAATTTGGCTAATTGCTTAATAATTCTGTTTAAATGTCTCCATTTCTGCAAACATCAGTTCATTAGGTCTACTTTTCCTGGTTGGAAATCTCTTTGCTTCTCTAAATATCCTCGGCCCCTTTCTCGCATTTGCACTTTTGCCCGCACAACTTTCTGATGACATAAATAGCATCCCTTCGCAAAGGTGCTGAACAGATCAAGGTGTCTGTCTGCGTTTCAGAGCCCAAGCGCTGTAACCTCCGTCCTTGAAACAGTACCTGTGATTGGGAAAGATCTCAGACTGTGTCTTTAAAAAGCCAGCTTCCCTGCCAAACAAAGCTGCGATCACTGGCAGCCCTAACCCCCTCTGCTGCTGGGGGCCTGCTCTCCTTGACAGGTGAGAGGCTGCCCGAGACAGGAAAACCCAGGCCCAGCCTTGAGGAGCCTGCAGCCCAACCGGCAGCTGGAGAATTCGACTCTGGGGTACCTTTGCACATAAGAATAGTATCCAGGTTAAAATTCTGCTTAAAGCGGGGGCTTTCTCAGAGCACACCCACCCCCCATGGGGCACCACAGATACACACACACACACACACACACACACACACACATGCCGTGCGTGTAGCTGGAAGCTGAACACCGTGGCGGTGTCTATGCTTCGGGGGAGTGGGGGGGAAGCACCCTACCTGTGGGGGCAGCCTGGGACTCACACTTTCTGGCAAAGGTCAGTTAGGCGAAACAGACGTGGACATGTTCCTTATCATTCGCTCCCTCTGTCCTCTACCAGCTGAAGACTTCCAACGTTGCTTTTCCTTTCTCCTTTGAAAAATTTAGCACCCACCCATCCAACTGTACTAACCACATGACTTCGTCCAGATGTTCTCATTCCAAAGGGAGCCAACACAATCCCCCATGCCTTGGAGAAAGTGGGAAACTGTCACTTCTTATTCGTCACTGGCCCAAGAAAGTTTCCCAGGGGGAAACTTCAGGTTCCTCCTCTGTCACTCTAAAAGGTAGTAAGCAGAAGAAGGGAGCAGGAGGAGCGCCAGCACCCATGCCTTCCCGCGGAACCACAATATCCCGCCAAGTGAGCCCAGAGCTGACAGAACGACTCTGGGAAGGAAGCGAGGAGTGGAACCTGTCCTCCTGCCTGACCTGGTAAACCACTTGGTTCTCATGACCCTCCCGTCCTTGTATCAGTGCCTTTCAGCAATTCTGTGCGAGAAGCCAGTCGGAAACACAAGACACCGTCAGCCCAAAGGGTAATCCCTGATGATGCGTACATGGCCTTGAATAGTCCAACATGAACTGGGCCTCGGGGTTCTAATTGATCTGTGGGTGTGCGATTGATTTTTATTTATCTTTCTTTAAAAGCTACTCTGAATTGCTTTGGAATTTGAAATAATGCCCTCAAAGAATTACTGCAACACTTGAAACTATTGCCCGACCTGTGCGTTTCCAACTTTGTTTATTTCTCCTGAATGCTTTGATTTGTTTCTATTGTTTTTTTTCTTATCGAGCATCTAACATTCTCTGTGAGTCCTTGGCTTTCCGTTAATGTTTGATCGTCTAGTCTAGGTGGTACTGCCTGAGGAAGCTAAAGATAAAAACTAATGATAACGATGGTATCTAATACTTACATAATGATCAGTGCATTATAAGTGAATAGGGCTCTTCCAGGTATTTCACGTGTATTCATTCATGCCCTCCTCACCACCATCTTATGAGGTAAGTGCTCCTGTTGGACCCATTTTACAGATGAGGAAACTGAGGCCCGGAAAGATAAGACGTTTGCCAGGTTCACACAGCTAGCACGTGGCAGAAACAAGATATGAAACCAAGATATGGCTCCCAGAACTCTGCTTTTCATCACTGTGAACCACCACGCGTGTCTTTCTGCACGCTGTGACTGGGATGGCTAGGAATGACATTGTTCTTTTTTTAACCGTGAAAAATAAAGTGCAAGCTCTTCATTTGTTTTACCTTTAACCCTTCTGTTTTTCCCTCCCAAACTCTCAGACGACGGAAATGCTTAAAGCAAACTAAGGTAGTGTGAGACCACACCATGTAAGTGTGAGCATGGCTCCTTGTGGATCCAGCTGTTGTGTTGTGCGCTTCTGCCTACCGCCCCCGCATGTTTTCTCCGCTTCTCTCCGCTGACTCCCGCTTTCGCCGCTTGGCGCTTGGGCCGCATGAACCGTCACTTTTAAGCCATAGATCTGTCTCGTTCCTGATTTTATATTTGTGCTTCTCTCTCCCACAATCCCCGGCACCTGGGCAAGAGCCAGAGCGCGTGCAGCTATCAGCCTGGCACCTGCCTGGGAAGGAGCCGGGGACTCCTGGGGAATGCGTTTGGTCATTGTTCTCGGACAATGAGCCCTCAGATTGTCAGCTTTTAGGATTCTAGGCATGCGTCCACCTTTTTGCGGTGACACCTGACTTCACAGCGTGGAAACATCTGTGGGCTTCTCCACGCTGGTCGTGGTCACCGATCGCACGCCTTCACTGTGCAGTGTCCTTCTGGGGCCACCAGCCTAAACAGATTATGGTTCTGTGAGTCTTTGTAGGAAGGAATGCTGTGTGAAAATAAATACCATCATGCCCTGTGGCAGGGCTAAACGGAGCCATGGAGAGAAGTAGTAACCTCGTTTGTGTATTATTTCTCTCTCTACGTATGTATATGATGGGCACACGTACCTGTATTAAACATGTGATCATAAAGGAGAAAGGACATGGTTTGTAAGCCAAATAATGGGCTCTGTTGGCCCTTCATTCACACAATGGTGTTTTGGTGTTCCCTGAATCCACATAAGCTCTATTTCCACTTTGAGTAAATGGAATACGTGATAAACTAGACTTACAGAATAAATAAGTTGTGGAGGAGGAGTTTGTGCCTGAAAAAAAGAATATCTGGAACGTTTAAAATATGACCCTGTCTTACTGTACAGCCCTCCCCACCTGCCAACAATCTCAGGGCTAGATCTGCTTTTCTCAGTCTCACTGAAGTTTCAAGTGTGTGTTCAGTGGGCATTAGTAAGGAGGAAACTTTCCAAGTCAGTTGTCAGAGATGACAAGAACTTAAAATTGAAGGGGCTCTCATGAGATATGTCCCCTCGGTGTTGAGACCCAACCCACCATTTAGATGTGCACAGAATTCTGGAGCTGACGGGATCTTAGAGATGATGTGTCCATCATTCCAAACCCCTTAATTCGCAGAAGATGACTGGCAGGAAAAGTAACTTGCCCAGGATGACAGGGCAGAGGCTGGATTAAAACGCAGTCCTCCTCTTTCCATCGAAGCATCTCACCAGTGTATCATCCCAACTCATTTCTCACTGGGAGAGAACCCCCTGCACAGCGAAAGAGCTTTTCTTTTTAAAAGAAAATGAAAGTGAAAAGAAATCCCAAGAAAAGACTCTGGTCCCAGTCTGGGCTGTGCCATAAATATCCGGGTACCTCTCTGGACCTCAGGCTCCTCACCTATAAAAGGAGTATGAGAACAGCTGGTTTCAGTAAATATATAATGCTAACTTTGCTATGAACCTGCGGCTGCTTTCATTCAGGTCCTCCCAGCAACATTCATTTCCCACTACAGAATTTTGAAGAAAGTTATATTCGGGCTGTACAAACCCGAGCAAGAGCCCCATGGGTCTCTGTTACCAGCTGAAGGGGGACAAAGGCAGGAGGGAGAAGGCGCAGGTGAGAAGCAGGCAGCCTGCCCTCCTTACATGGTCCCCTGAAACCGAGGGAGACGCAGCGAACTCCAGACTTGGTCGTCTCCATTTCTGCAGTTTGAGGCTAGCTAGCTGATGTCTACTTTTCTCCATCACAAGATGCCAGGCCCAGTACATGAACAAGGTTACATTTTCTCTCCCCAGTGTATTGCTTACTGAGTTAACGGGGCCAGGGGAGTCTCTGAGGCAATCCAAGACTAACTGAAAAGCCAAGAGAGGCCCGCAGATGCCACCTTCAGCAAAGTTTTGAGATACACCCCTTGTTCCCATCAAACTATAGAAATGCAGATAGGAACCAAATACTCAGTGTCATTTTAACAGGGCTTGCTTTTTCCATGGGAAATCCATGGCATTTTTATGATGAGTCTTTTTCACATAGCAAAGAATCGCCATGTGATTTAACAATTTGGCCCATTTTGGCTCCTGTATATCAAGTGTAGCTTAACGGGCTTCTTTTTTCAAAGTAGCCCATCTGGTCTGCCACCGTCTTCCTTGGATCTGCCCCTGACTCAAAGCTGGGTGGGAAGAGTAGGTCAGGATATGGCAAGGAGCGGGGGAATCACGGAGGTGGGTAATTGCCTGCCAACTTCTGAGGTTCTAATGCTGCTGGACAAAATGTAGGCCCAGCAAAAAAGCTGTGACTTTGGTGCATTGGGGACTTCAGAGGGCAAATCTGGCTGAAAACCAGGTCATGTTAGAGGACTCTTAGAGCTGCATTTGCATGGTATTGAAATTGATTGAAAAATGTCGCTCCACCAGGTCCTTTGGAGGGAGCTGCTGTTGAAAATGATGCGAAGGGCCTGCAGGCCCCTTCCTGGCAACCATCATTGCCCTGGTATTCCCAGCCCTTCTCCAGGGACAACCATTAGCACAGTTTGAAGAGGAAGACAGCCTCCTTGGGCAGCCATACAAGACCAGTGTCCCACTGAGGATACTGGACAGGCAGGCAGAGGTGGTGGGCTCCTCACGCTACTTTTGCCTTTGCTGGAGAATACAGGGGGCTGTGGGATAGCCACTTTCCCCGGCTTCTTCCAGGTCCTTCCTGGCCCTTCCTAAGATAATCATTGTCCTGCTGAGACCTCTAGTGGCCATGTTGGTAGCTGCAGGCGTCTGAGCAAGGCGGGGAGGAACCTCGCACTCACTGTGGGCTGCCCTCTATACCAAGGTGTCCTTGGGGGTGGGTGGAGGCCTCAGCCTGAAACACTTTCTGTATGGGGAATAAAGGGAGCATCGTGGCCTGAGAACCCTGAAACATCAGCCCGGAGGCCTGGTGGCCTGTCCCGTGAACATGTCCAACAGGCTTCTAGCCACGTGATGAGAACTCAGCTTTCTTTGGTGCCACGGTGATTCCAGCTTAATTGTGGGACCTACCGGAAGTGCAGGTTTGGCCGATCCTTCACGGCTGGCCCTAGAACAGACCCGTAACTCCACCTTTACCTGAAACCAAGCCAAGCTCCTAAGAGTCTGAAAAGCCAGCCACCAGACAGAAGCCTGACAAACACACCAGCCTACATTTGCTCCCTGAGGGCCTTGGGTAGACCAGGCAGCCCTGCTCAGCCTCCCCAGACACTTACCTCCCAGAGGGACAGAAAACAAGCCCTCCACCACCACCATTGCCTCCCACACTCTGATCCTCAGGTTACCCCCTGACAGACACCAAACTGAATTGTTGTAATTGTTCTAACCCAGTGGTGTTCTCTAGGTGTGGTCCGGGACCAGCAGCATCAGGATCACTTAGGGACTTAAAGAAAGTCAGACTCCCAGGCCCTGCCCCAGCCTCGCTGAATCAGAAACTCAGGGAACGGGGCCCAGCCATCTCCAGGTGGTCCTGAGGCCGCCTCCGTGGTTTGAGAACCACGTCCAGCATTGATTCACAAATGTCAATAGATGCATGATTACAAACTCTCGGCCTATTTAAAATGTGGATTCTGACCCCTCCCCCACAGGGAGTTAGTAGCTCTGAAGTCGGGGATGCGGAAAGCTGATTTTGAAACCATCCTTCCGTGTAATTCTGCTGTGGACGATCCCCAGACCACCATTTTGAGCACTTCTGCTCTAGAACAAGCAGGACCATCTTCTCTAGCATAGCTTAGCTCCCTCTTCTGAATTAGAGATAAATACTATTCTCGCATCTTGGTGGTCATGAAAGAGATCTCAGTAAGTGTGTCAGAATACTCCGGGTCTTTCATGTTGTCACAGACTCGCTTTTGCTGTAGCCGTGAGGAGAATCTCGGTGGAATCTGTATCATAAGCCGAAAGTGAGCTCTTTCTCTGGAATGTGGTGTTAATTACTGAGAGACCAGGAAGAAGAGGAAGCCTGTGGCTTCTTAGGAGTCTGGATCTCTGGGGTGGCATGCCAGGCTTGACCAAGAAGCTGTCTCTAGGCTGTGAGCCTATCAAGTAGAGTTGTCTTTCTTCTCTTTCTTGAACAACAAGAGAGTTAATGGTGCTTTCCCAATTGGACCCAAGAGGCTAGTTCATTCTACCATCATCAGGAAGAAAAGGTTTTCAAAACCTGAGGCTGTGAGTATCCTTGGCTTGTGTGGCCTCTGCACTGATCACCCTGGACACGTAGAATTAATTTCCGTGAAGATTCTTATGACTGAAATGTCCCAGCTCTCCTCAACACAACTCTGGGCCCCGCTGGGAACTCCAGAAAGGCTTTGCCATTGTTCTCTGTGCCATGTCACACTCCCATTTCACCCCCCAGCGCCGTTCCCTCCAGAGCACCCACACCTTCCCAGGGCACTCATTCTTCGGGAAGCACTGAGAAGACTAACATGCCGACTCACACTTCCCGGGATGTGCTGAGCCACGCAGGAGGCTTGGAGCTGACACTCCTGGTCACTCGTTCTCATGGTCATTGTCTGACACCAGCATGCATGGATGTTGTCTGCTGGGGACAGCAGCTTGATCAGGTCAAGCTTCTATTCTTTCCAGTACATCAGTAGAGCAGGCAAAGCACTGGCTCCCTTCCTTCGTTCCCACCTTCCTTCCATCTTCTTCCCCTTATCCATCCTCCTGTGCTCCCTTTCCCCTATTTTCTATGCTTCTGTGACTTTCTGCAGCTTTTTCCCTCCTTTTCTCTCCATTCTTCTTGTTGGGCCTCCCTCACTCCTGGAAAGCAGGCACCCACCCCACCCAGGAGCTCCAGGGCCTTACCGGCGTTAACTGCTGGAGCCAGGCCCACCCCACCGGGCAGGGACTGCCACCTTCCCTGACTGTAAAAGCATAATTAAAAGATTTCCCATCTGCCCTCACAGAGGGGGAGATAAGGAAGCAAGAAAGAGAAGAGCTGCAAAGGGCCACCCAAAAAGAAACCACAAACGGTGTTCAAATTTTAAACTTACTCCATGTCCAGAAGGAGTGCAGCCCACTCCCCTAGCAGTGGCGGTCGGGTCAAAACACATGCTTAAAACCCTGAGCTGGCAGGAGGGAGGAGTGCCGTGCTGAACATGGGGCAGCATTGAGAGCAAAGAAGGCTTTGTCCAAGGAACAAATCCGCTCTTCAGAGAGATGTTTGTGGGTCATCAGCAACCCTGTTGGGAGCGGGAAATGGGCAGGACTGGCCTTGACTCTTCTGGCTCGCTTGCTCTTTGCTCCCACACACCGGGTCAGCTCCAAGAGTGCACGACCAACCAGTGTCTTCCCATAGAGTCCTAAGCTCAGAAGGGTCCCACGCTTGGGGTTTAATGCTGTGCAGCCCCAGGCTTTTGTAAGTGTTTTGTAAGTGAAATCTGATGAGGTAGTGGAAGTTTGGAGCATGCAAGGGGGTGGGGAGGCTCCATATGGGGCCCAGCTTCCTGCTGCCAAACCCATCAGATGTCCCCACCTGGAGGGGGAGGGGCATTTCTCCACCCGATTTCCTGTCCCCTGGAACCTGGGGCTGCCCAGCCTCCCCTCCTTGAGTCCGCCCAGTGACCGCTGCCACCTTCTGCCCCAGGAAGGGCCTGGGCACAGGTGGGGAAGATCCTGGTTGGTTGCACCTGTCCCGCAGCATCTTGGGGCAGGGCATGGCAGTGGCTACCAGGCCCAGGATGGTAGTGCTGCGTCTGTCTGGTGGACATCCGGCAGGAGGCTGCAACTCAGTAAGGGATGGACCTACTGCCCGCGCCTCATCCAGTTACTGAGTCCAGAGAGTGCAGTACCCTGGGGGGTAACCTATCACCATTGGTTGGGGATACCACAGGTGGGAAGGGGAGATTCCCCAGGACCTGCTTCAAGCCAGGGAACAATGCATCAGTCCATCAGCGGATGGGAGGGGTGATGCCAGCAGCCATCAGGCCTGGGTGGGCACAGAGGGCAAGGGCTCCCAGCACGTGTGACGTGCTCCCAGCCAGCTCTCTCGAGCCCGCTCCATACCTGGGGGAACCCGCTCTTCCCAACGCTCCCGAATCTGTGTTGGTATTTTCCAGCCAGTTCAAGGCATCCTCCAGAGACAAAAGACAAATTGCGTGATCTCAGTGATTGCACAAATGAGCTAAATGCTCTGACATTTACATTTACGTTTAAAACTAGCATGGCACAATGTAATGATAAAATTCATGTTAACAATTAAAAGTTTTAACTTTATTTACCTAGAAGGATATTAAATAGCAAATAAAGAGATGCCCAGGTGGCTCAGTTGGCTAAGCATTTGCCTTTGGCTCAGGTCATGATCCCAGAGTCCCTGCTCCTTGCTCAGCAGGGAGCCTGCTTCTCCCTCTCCCTCTGCCACTCCCCCTGCTTGTTCTCTTTCCCTCTCTCTCTCTCTAATAAATAAATAAAATCTTTTTTAAAAATGTAGTTTCGCACACTCAACGCAAACATCTGCACTTCCAGCATATTGCAAATGACTTAGGTCATTTATCACCCTCCTGTCTGAAGTCTGGCGCCTCATGATAATTAATAAGCTTGTAGCTTCTCATAGCTACAAGAGAGAGTATAGCAACTTGGCCCTTCCTTCCAGGTTAAGAAAACTTTATCTGAACTGAGGTTGCTATGGCTTATAAATTCCTCATAATGACTCTCCACCGACTGGTAATGTACCCACCCAAACACACCTTTCTCTGCACTCTTGTGAACCTCCGTAAGCTCTTTAGGCAGGCGTGGGAAGCTTAACGTATTTCCTGTGAAATCGTACCATTCTCCTTGATCAGCTTATCCCAGCTTTGCAAATTGAAAAAAAATTCATTCCTGGCATCAACAACCTGTTACATTGGTTCTGATTAATAATTGAATCTTAAGACCCGTTCAAGGCGACATTGCACAACAACAGATTAGTAGGGGAGGGGAGAGGAGTGCCAGGTAGCACCGCCGTGATGGAACACACTCATGACCTCAGACGGAGGTTAAATGCAGAGTCCAGATTCCGGGAGAGTTTAATTCCTTAGAAAAATCATGGAAATACACAGACACTTCTCCCCTCCTGACTGAGGGCATAGCATTTATTTCCTAGCAATCGACTTTGGAGGCTTATCTAGGGGCATTCTTCTTGGACTTGGAGTGTGCTGTGGCTCATATTCTTGTGGTTCACATTAAGATCTCTTAGATTTTGAATTATTTATAATGGCGCTGCAGAATACGTCTTCCTTCATCCTGAAGGAGAAGATACAGTGCTCCTGAAATGTCAGACTGAGAAACAGGTTCCTAGCTTTACAATCCAAGAGCATAGCCCTTGTGGGTGATTTCCAGGCACAGAGTGTGTCCAAATGACCTTAGATCTTCATGTCAAATCCTTTAAGCTTGTCTATATTTGCTCAACCCCATATTCTCCCAGCCCAGTCTATGACTGAAGGTAATTTCAATCTTATTCTTCTTTTACCCATTGAAGGAAAAAGAAGGACACCTCAAAGTAAAAGAAAAAACAGAGTCCTGCTTTTAGATGAGCACCCATCACATTTTTAAGTCACCACTAGATTTTCTCGATAGACACATTTAGGCTGCCCTAAAGTGTGACATCAACTACCTGGGGGGCTGGTTTAAAATGCTGGAGACCACCCTCTTCCCAGATCTTCAGATTCTCCCTCTCTGGGGATTTTTGAGTTAACCCAGAAACTCGTATGTGGTAAAATTTGAGAACCACAGACCTCCACTTTCATTGATTTCAGTGAATTGTTGTGTTCTCAAAAGATAAGGGTCCAGCAATTCTGTTGCATGCATGGGAATCTTTAAATCACTTGCTTAGTAAGACTAATTTGTGTGTTTTGCAATTCCCAGAGGTTGAGAGCAAATGTCTTTCAACATTCATCCTCTCAGTAAGCAGGTTTTGAGGATGTACTATGACCTGGGCACCTGCCCGGGGTTCTGTACATTAACTGACCTTCGGACTCCTATGAGCATGTTTGGTATATTTGGGAAAACCCCAGGCTACAAGACAGGGATGAGAAGTGAATCCCAGGCTTAGGGGAAAAAGGAATCCTGACAGCAAAGACACTCCCAACTCCCTTGCATGATCGTGATTCTGTTGCATGCCAGGGGCTTTGTCTCTTTTGTCTCATCTCATCCTCACGATGATCTGTGAAGGAGGTATGAATATATTGTCCCCGTTTTATAGAAAACGATTCTATAGCTCAGTGAGACTCTTCAACTAGAAAGCAGTGAAGCAGGGATTCCCTCCCAGCAGCCTGCTTCTAGAATGCCGGACCTTATTCAACACCATTCCAGCTGTCAGAGTAGTGTTCCTTTCCCTAATAAGGCAGAACCCAGGAGGTGATGCTATCAGATGTGAATATTTTATACCACTATGTGGCCAGCTCATTTCTAGTCCACTGGCGATTCCTTCTATATTAAGTCCATGAAACAAGCATGGATGCCAGGCTCTGGGGATGCAGGACAAATAGATGTGTGCTTTAAGAGGCTCCCAATTACCAAGTCACTTCATCCCATAGAAAGTCTAGAATTAGAACGGAGAACCCCCCAAAGTCCTTAAGCAATCTTGAGGCCATTCAGCTGCCTGGCCTCCTTTCTCAAACTCTCCTAGGAGAGATAGCTGCACCTCCCTCGCATTATTGTGATGTCAGAGTAACTCTGCCAGTTGGGCTGTTCTTACTCGAGCAAAACCACTCCTGGGGGCAGTAAATTTGGAACTGAATCTTCTTTGTCGTGCCATCTGGAGAATTCTAATGTTTTAACACCTTTCAACGTGTGAGATTCAGTCTTTTTCTTCTTTCTGACTGCTGGTAAAAATTTTCTGGGCTCCCAATCCTGGCCCCCTCCACGTCATGCCTAATAACAAAGCTGTGCATTAGAACCGCAGAGAGGTTTCTAGCTGAAGGTTCTGCAGGGGAGAAACCGGGTTTCTCTCGTGTGGTTCGCAGTCGTTACTATGTAGCAGCTTCTGTGACAGGTAAAATCTAGTTGAAAGAAGTTGGTAAATTCGAGCTGGGTCCCAGGCTACCTCCTGCTCTGAAGGCTGAATCGAATCCAGTGTATCTCACTGTCAGTATGAAAACTGTAAAATCTCATCCTGAAGCTCTCGTAGACTTGCCCTGAAAGCTACCATTGCAGACCTCTTTTCACCCAAACTAATCAATCTGTAAGAATTTTCCTCAGCCCCTTTGACATTACAAATGTTACGGGTGGCCCAGTACTACAGGGGGCTTCCTAGGGGCTCCCCTACAGCCTGTGAGACCCGAGACAGGCTCAGATCTTACAGCACACACAACTCACAGGCCTCCCTGCCCCTCCCAGTTGGATCCCCTAAAGCAGAGCTATCTCCAGAGACCCCTTCCCAAATATAAGTATGGACAGAGCGTGTGTCTCGCTCTGCCAGGCTCAGACTTTGTCCGCACCCCAAGCTGCTTCCCCCCACCTTGAGAACTTCCGGTTCAGGCTTACCACCAACACCCTGTCTGCTTTCTCCACCTGCACTCCTAGGTAGCCGAGCAGAGCCGGAGAAAGCCCCCAAATATGGTTCTGCCTCCACTGCACCCCGCCACAGCTAACCTCGGCTGAGCATTCCTCGCCACCCGGCTCCTCCTTCCCTCATTCCTCGCTGGTCTGCATGCCTCCCTTCCACAGGGGACTCCAGACCCTCTCCTCTTTGCTCCAGCCTGCAACACTCCTCCACCCTCGGTGGGCCCCACCAGGCCCCATGCCAAGATGAAGCTCAGCCAGTGACAGCTTCAGATTTCTTCTTGTCCACATCAAATCTTTTCTTTATCATCACACTTTTTTTAATTCCTTCATCTCTGGTGTCTTTCCTTCTTCTGCCCCAGAGGCTAATCCCCATCCCCCTTCCCAGCTACTAGGAGCCACCTTTCTGCTTTCTGTCTCTATGATTTTTTTTAATCACTTTATTTTATTTTGGTTTTTTTCATCATGATAAGTGTACTTTTTAATCCCTATTTTCCCCAGCCCCTACCCACCTTCCCTCTGGTAACCATCAGTTGGTTCTTTGTAGTTAAGAGTCTGTTTCTTGGGGGTGCCTGGGTGGCTCAGTCGTTAAGTGTCTGCCTTCGGCTCAGGGCGTGATCCTGGCTGGCGTTCTGGGATCGAGCCCCGCATCAGGCTCCTCTGCTGGGAGCCTGCTTCTTCCTCTCCCACTCCCCCTGCTTGTGTTCCCTCTCTTGCTGGCTGTCTCTCTCTGTCAAATAAATAAATAAAATCTTTTAAAAAAAAAAGAAAGGAAAGAAAAGAGTCTGTTTCTTGGTTTCTCTCTCTCTCTTTTCTTTGCTTTTTTGTTTTGATTCTTAAATTCCACATATGAGTGAGATCAAACTATTTTTCTTTTTCTGACTTATTTCACCCAGCATCATTCTCTCTAGCTCTATCCATGTTGTTGCAAACGGCAAGACTTCATTCTTTTTTGTGGCTGAATAATATTCCATTATATATATGAAATATATACCGCCTCTTCTTTATCTTTTCATCTTTCAGCAGACATTTGGGCTGCCTCCATAGTTTAGCTATTATAAATAATGCTGCAATAAGCATAGGGGTGCATGTATCCCTTTGAATTAGTGTTTTGGTATTTTAGGGGTAAATACCCAGTAGTGTGATTGGTGGATGATGAGGTAGTTCTATTTTTAACTTTTTGGGAAACTCCATACTGTTTTCCACAGCAGCCTTACCAATTTGCATTCCTCCCAACAGTGCACGAGGGCTCTTTTTTCTCTCCATCCTCTCCAGCACTTGTTGTTTTTTGTGTTTTAGATTTCAGCTGTTCTGATAGGTGTATGGTGATATCTTGTTGTAGTTTTGATTTGCATTTCCCTGATGATGAGTAATGTTGAACATCGTTTCATGTGCCTGTTGGCCATCTGTATGTCTTCTTTGGAGAAATGTCTGTCCATGTCTTCTGCCCATTTTTGATTGGGTTATTTGTTTGGGGGGTATTGAGATATATCAGTTCTTTCTCTATTTTGGATACTAACGCTTTACTGGATATGTCATTTGCAAGTATCTTCTCCCATTTAGTAGGTTGTCTTTTAGTTTTGTTGGTTGTTTCCTGTGCAGAAACATTTTATTTTGATGTAATCCCAATACTTAATTTTTGCTTTTATTTCCCTTGCCTCAGGAGACTTATCTAGAAAAATGCTATGGCCAATATCAGAAGATTCTTATGGTTTCATATCTCACATTTGGATCTTTAATCCATTTTGAGTTTCTTTTTGTGTACAGTGAAAGAAAGGGTCCAGTCTCATTCTTCTGCGCGTCTCTGACCTTTGTGTTCTGTCATCTTTCTCCTCTACAGTATCCATTTCCCCTGTTCTACTTCTCACGCAAGCCCACATTTCAGTGGCTCCCAAATCAAAATCTCCAGTCTTGATTATTATAGATTTAAATTCTAATACTAATATGTAATAATGTGATAATAGTAAAATAATTAAAATCCGTAATTTCTATTTGCATGATACATGTGACTAAGCTGTCCTGCTAGGACCTCCAGTTGGCAGACCTTAGGGCTTGACCTCAAACCCATCCTGTTTGACATTCTCAACAATGACTCAGATGGGGATATGAGTTTATCAAATTTGTAAAGGACACAAAGCTGTGCAGGGTATTACATAGCTGGATAATAGAATATGGATCCAAAAGATTGTAACAGGTTGACTCTAACAGAATGAAATTTAACAACAGTCAATGTCAAGACTTGACCATCGGTTGAAACACCCAGCTGCATAAAGAGGTCATAAGTCAGGAGCTATATAGGGGAAAGGCACAAGGGATTTCATTAAATGGCAAGGTCTTTGGGCACCAATACTGTGAAAAGCAAATGGAATCTTGGGCTTTAAAGATAAAATATCTACTGCAAGGGAAGGGATTGTCCTGAAGTGAACAGTACTCGATTCAGGTCCATCCACAGTACTGATTTCAGCTCTGGACACCACACTCAAAGCAAGGCTATAAGAAACTTGGTGGGCATTCAGAACCGAACAACTGGGACCGTGATGGTAGATGGGTCCTAGAGCCATGTCCTAAGGGCTCTCCAGAAGAGAGATTAGACTGGCTTTCTGTAACCCTGTGTTACATCGCACCAGTAGGAGGCACTGCAGGACACTGATTCAGCAGAGGCCGGTGGGGAGGGTGGGGTCACTCACCAAGTCTCAGAGCTACAGAGCATGGAAGGGACCTTCTGGGGAGTTAGTGGGTAACCAGGGGAGGCTTCCAAGTTCAGTGGATGTGGACATGGCAATTCCAGCCTCCTCTCTTCAAATCACTGCTGCCACTGAGATCCTTGGTTATGGGTACCTGCCTAGCCCTGAACTCTCCAACTTTTTAGAGTTGGAAAGTCACTATTCATCCTTAGAGCCACAGGGAAAAGCATTTAGAAATTTAAGATTTTTTTTTAAATCAGAAAACTTAAAATACAGGAGAACTTCCTTGACCCTTGATAGGATATCTAGTAGTAAGTCACAGCAAACATCGTTCTTAATTGTGAAACATTAGACATCCTTCCTTTAAAGTCAGGAGCAAGAGAAGATGGCTCCACCACTACTACCATTAGAACATTATGTGGGAGGCCCTGGCTAGAAGGATAAGGCAAAATAATAAATAAGAGATATAGGATTGCACAAAAAGTAACGAAATTTCATTACTCATAGAAGGTATGATTGGCTTTATATAAAATTTAAGAAAATCTGGCAAACTGCTAGAATCAATAAGATGGTTCAACAGTATTTCTTGATCATATAATCAATATGCAAAAATCAATAGTGCCTACCAGAAACAATCAGTCAAACTATAAATGCCTTAAATATCCCATTCACAGTAACAAAGAAGACTACAAAGTAGCTCATGTGCTCTGGATTTTTAGGAAAATATAATAAGACTTTACTGAAGGACATAAAAGGAAGTCTAAGTAAATGTTCATGAACGGAAAGTTTGAGAATCTTAAGTATATCAATTCTCCCTAAATTGTGAGTCTGTAAATACAATTTTATTCCAATCAAAATCCCTATAGGGTTGTCTCAGAACTTGGCAAGCTGATACTATATTGATAAAAGAAAGAATGAAGGACCAAGAACGGTTAAAACATTTTTGCATCTGGATAGACAAAAAAAACTGACAGACAAGAACCCAGAACAGACATATTTAGAGGTATATACCTGGTATATGACATAAATAGCATTACAAATCCATGAAAAGGGGGTGAGCTTTTTAAGTATTGGTAATGAACAGTGGCTGTCCAAATGGAGAAAGAAAAGTTTAATCATATGCCTACTTCATACACATGAAAGTAAATTTTATATGAATTAAATACCTATAGAAAGAGCAAAACTTTAAAACTTCTAGAAGAATATTTAGACTATTGTTATGCCCACAACATAAATATATACATAGTCTATGTGTGCATATGTATATTTTTTTTCTTAACAAAATGTAAAAGCACTAACCATAAAGGAATTGCATGGTAGATTTAACCACATTAAAAGTTTAAATTTCCGGCTGGCTCAGTTGGTAGAACACACAACCCTTGATCTCAGGGTCATGAGTTCGAGCCCCAGGTTGGGCATAGAGCTCACCCGAAAAAAAAAAAAATTAAATTTCTACATAAATACAATGAATAGGAAATTCACAGAAGAGGAAATGTCATGGCCAATAAAGATATTCAAACTAGGTTTTCAGGACATTTAAGATTTGCCTAATGCAGGAAGTCTTGGTTATTAAATAATCCGCTGCTGAATAAGGACTCTCTGTGGTGTGGTTACTCACAGCATCGTATTTGTTATAGCTCTGAGTACCAACTAATCATTTGCTATGTCTTTGTCCAAGGCAGATCAAGCATTTTTACCACTAATAAAGGAAGCTCATAACATCCTGGGGCTGCACTGTATATGCACAGCGCTAAAAAGACATCTAGGTTTCTGGGGCCAGTCCTTCAGAGGCAACCCCAGGAATGGACCCTGAAGGGTCTACCCCCCAGCCCTCTCACACCACCCCTATCTTTTTGCAGTTTCTTTGCAAAAGCATCTGGGTTTTCCCACTACACACTCCAAGAGGGAACAATACGGAACCACTCTACCTTAATGGCAGCTATACGTAATGGACTAAAAATATTGGAATGTATATTTTATCCCCTAGGACATAAATTACATAAGAAATTCCAAGCTCTGGCAGTGAATGCCCCTCTGTCCTAGCACCTCTCTTTGCTCATGCTAACAACCAGAAAAATCAAATCAAATATCCAGATAAACCGATGTCTCCTGTCTCCAGATTTGGTAGGACACAGAAAGTGTACTAAGAATCCAGCCTGAAGTAGACAGAAAAATTTCATCTTCTTTATTTTGATTTTTTTTTTCCTGGAATGTTTTTATCAGTACAATTACCAGAGGCAGTGCCATCCCTGACTTCCCCTGACAATCTTACGCTTTCCACTGTCACATACAATTAGGTGCTATTTTTCATTAGAAAAAAAAAAAGTAAAAGAAGATGATAGGATACAGCAGGTGAATTCTCCATCTCAACATTGATAAAGGCTTTATCTCAATATAATAGAACCCAGGTGTTTTGTAATTTATGCTAATTGTACTAGATCGCGTTTTAGTGTGGAAGGAGAAGAAAGAGGGGTAAACAAATACAGCACCAAAAACACTCTACCCACCTAAGAGAACAGGTGGAAAGGGCATAGGACAGATCTGGGTTTGATACCTATAGCTTAGAATTTATACAACTTTGGAAAATGTATTGAACCCTATCTTTTTTTTCTCCACTGTAACATGAGCAAGCATATCTATCTCAAGGAGGTTTTGTGAGGGTTGAGGCTTCGAGGTGGGGGTGGGCGTGGAGGGACACAACCAGACCCCACATGGCGCCCTCCATGAGGGTCGGTTAGGAGAGTTTAATGAAGCAGCTATTTAGAAAGGTGTGGGCAGGGCTAAGGAGAGCGGAGGGGTGATGAGGCTTCCCTGGGTTAGCATCAGAGGGAGCCATCACCAGAGTGGTGACCAAAAGCTGGAGAGAAGTGTAGCTTCAGCTCGCTCTGCACCTGGCTGTGGGAGGGGACCCCCACAGGCGCTGTGGCCCTGAGTACAGCAACGCAGCCCCCAGCTTGTGGCCCCAAGCAGGGAAGGCACCCCGATCTCCTTCTGCTTCCATCCCCCAGCCTCTTTGCTGGTGGTTCCTATGGCTGAAGCCTGAGGGCCACAGAGTCCAGCCAGTGCAGTCTAGACAGGGCACCTCCTAGAACACAGAGCAGGGTAGAGGAGGGTGGGAAATGGAGCTGGAGAGACAACCAGAAAATATCAAGCAGAGTGCTTCACAGATTGAAGTCTCCTTCCTCACTCCCCCCTAGGAGCATTTGGCTCATCAAACAATGCTGGTCTGTCAATTGGAAATTTTTTAGCCACTCTTACATCTTTTCAAAAACGCTCCACTCAAAGGGCATTCATTATTTTTTTTTATTTGATCCCCATAGCATTTTATTAGGTAAATGGGGTAAGTAGTATTTTACTGAAGCTTGAGGTTAATGGTTCTTCAAAGACCATAGACGGTCCAAGGCTATAACCCAGATTCATGAGACTTGTGGGAGGCTGCCGAGACACAGATGCTGACAAAGGTTATTTGATGATGAACGCTTTGAGTAAACTAATGGACCCTAAACATTACCATCAGCCAGCCAGCCACTTCCACGGGGGAGAAAGTTGTACCTCCAAAAAAGGATTTGACTCCAGCATAAAGTATCAAAGTGTGTGTGTAGCATATGTGCATTTACCGATCTATATATTACTTATAAGGAAGAATATATATACAACAAAAGATACATATACTGGTTTTCTTGACGATTTTATTTTTAAGTAAGCTCTACGCCCAAAGTGGGGCTCGAACTCACAACCCTGAGATCAAGAGTTGCATGCTCCAGCGACAGAGACAGCCAGCTGCCCCCAATATCTATATTGTTAGTAAAAGGGAACGAGAAAATCAGAACCAAGGAATGGAGCACAGTTCAATGTGCTAATCATAAAAGTTACTCTGGGGGCCCCTGGGTGGCTGTCGGTTGGGCACCTCTCTCTTGGTTTCAGTTCAGGTCATGATCTCAGGGTCGTGCCACACCGGGCTCCGGGCTCCGTGTGGAGTCTGCTTGAGATTCTCTCCCTCTGACCCTCCCCCCACACACACACCTCAAATAAATCAATAAATAAATCTTCTAAAAATAAATAAAAGTTACTCGGGTTGTTGTGACCAAGCCTCAGATTCAGTTCTGAGTTTCTTGGGATCAATAAATTAAACAATTCTCATTCTCAGAAAAGCAACACGCTATTTTCTCAGGGGGAAAAAGTGGGGGCAGGTGTTCCCAGAAATGAAGTCTATAATAAATTTCCTTTCACATAAGACATTGAGTGACATAATGGACAGTGTCCTTGACAACAGGTTTATAATTAATAAAAACTAGTGTTTCCATGGCTCTACCTTGAAATCAGAGCATAACATTTTTAAAAATTTTTTCATTTTTAAGTGACCCGTACACCAACGTGGGGCTCAAACCCACAGCCCTGAGATCAAGGGTCGCATGCTGAACTGACCCAGCCAGCCAGGCCCCTGGGGGGCATCACATTTAAAGTACAAGCCAGTGGCGCCCCTGGGTGGCTCAGTCGTCTAAGCCTCTCACTCTTGATTTCAGCTCAGGTCATGATCTCAGGGTCCTGGCATCGAGCCCCATGTTGGGCTCTGCCCTCAGTGTGGAGTCTGCCTGTCCCTCTCCCTCCCTCTGCTGGTTCTTGCTCTCTCTCAGATAGATAAATAAAATCTTTAAAAATTTTTTTAAAATAAACTACATGCCAGTGAAGGTGATCCTGGGAGAAGCTGAGGTCATGTCCAAGCATAAACCTCCATGGTGTTCTAAAGTGATCAGTGGTGACGTCAGCAAACCCAAGGGAGGAGGAGAGGTAGTCCTTCCCTTTGAGACGACCTTGCCTGCAGAGCATTTCCGTCAGGCAGGCTTTTGACTGGCACAGATATCTGGAGGTTGTTCTCTCTATCAAGGTCTGCATTGAGTGCGGGCGAAGGGGGGGAGGGGGGTTCAGCACTGCCCACCGAGGGAACTCACAGGGTTGGAGGCATAGTGCAGGTGGTAGGGCTGGTGACAGTCTCCCGCAACAGCATTGTGACTTCTCACTCCTGAAGACCTCAGGTCCTGCAGGTGGCAGGTTTGAACTCGCTCGGGCCAGTGACAGGCAGTGCCTGCTTCCCCATCTTCCAGCAGTTTGTTTTCAACTATCAAGGAGGAGAAGGAGACAAACTGACTCCGGGATAGAAAATACTCTCCATATTCACCCCCTTTGAATATAAACCTCAAATACAACTCCCCAGAAATACCTTACCGTGTGTCAGCTAGAAGAATCGAAGTCTCACTTTTGTTGGGAGTTACAGACCAGGGCTAGTTTGTGTCCCCTAACCTCTGAGTTTCAATGCAGATGAGATGAGAATGAACTTCAGGGGTGAACTTGAAAGGAACTAGCGTAGGAGCTGTCCCATACGCCACCCCCAAGCACCAGGTACTTTAAAACATTACCCTGATCTTCCTACTTATCTTTCAGGTAGATAGTATTATAGCCATGTTATTTTTCAGATAAGAAAATGACATTCTAAGATGAGAGGCAATTGCCCAGGGTCACAGACTGAGAGAGCTGCGTTTGAGCTCAGCTTTCTCTGACCTGAAACGGGGGCTCTTACCACCACTCCCCTCCAGGCAGTGGAAGGCTTGTTACTTGGCCTCTGTGGTTGGGAGAAGGGCAGGTCTGGGCTCCCTGGTTACCTGTGCAGTCTTGCTTGAGTCCCAGGCCTTGAATGGGTACTGGACCCAGTTGTCCCTCCCCCCTGCAAAGCTCAAAGCTAGACCCAGATCTCAACCTGCCACACCCAGGGTCAGCTTTTCAAGGAGCTTTATCCACACCTCCCATTGGCTCTTACAACAACCCAGAAGTGGGTAGAACCAGAAAAACAACACTCATTACAGGAGAGTCAAAGAGGTAGAGCTGTCACGCTGACACACACACACACACACACACACACACACAGCCCTGCCCATGTCAGAGCTGGGAGAAGGGTCCAGCTGCTTGGCCTGCCCAGTCCCAGGAGAGTCTGTGAGAAGATGTTGTATAGCCGAGAAACCGAGTGTCTAAGCACCCTTATTATAGCTCAGATGTGGACAGCATAGCCCAATTACCCTGAGCTGGAGTCATTCTCTGTTAACTGCACTTCATCTTTGGCATACTGGCTTCTCCTAATTAGAGCCCTGACCTGCCCAAAAAAGGAATTAAGACTAGAAATGGCTTTACGTTATTGATTCCAGATCACGTTTTTTGTCGTTTTCCTTGACTTCCATTTGACTTATCTCTCTCCATCTCAAAATCCTATAAAGTGAATAATGCCAAAATGATGGGTAGGGGCTTGATCTTCTGGTTGGAGGCATTTCCATATTCCTACGGGTGTATCGAACTGCATTCTGGTCAAACCAAATTGACTCTCTTGCCTCCATTTTGAATGAGCATCTGTCAACACCTGTGGTCACTGACCAGTTACAAATAAAGCAGCACAGCTAACACCGCTGTATTTGTCTCGGTGACATGGAAGCCATACCAAAATGCAAGTGCTGTGTTTTTAGGATCTTGTCTCTTGTATTGGCTGCTCTTCAGCTGAGACCTGTGTGGCAAAAGTCTTGGGTTGTGTGGGGGCGGCTTATGGTCAGGATGGTGGCGTGCAGACAAAAAGGTGACTGACATTTACTGAATACCCACTGCATGCCAGGCACCTTCCTTCAGTTATCCCTCTAGTTTTCATATAACGCCCCTGGGTAGGAGTTAATGTCCTCATCGTAGAGGTGACAGCACAGACTCAGACATCAGGTGACCGGCTGACTCACACAGTGAGTCACTGGGTAGGTCAGGATTTGAACCCAGTTCTCTCTGATTACAAAGCCTGTTTCCTCTTCCTTCTGCCCTGTTCTTCACTCCATTTCACCCCTGGGAGAATCAGGCACTGAACTCCATAAAATTGGAATCAGTCATTCACAAAAGGCAAGCAGCCCTGCGGAAGTATCTCGTATTGGGCTGGACAGGTCTCATCCTGCTGCAGACATATGTATTTCTCTGGGCGAAAAGTCTCCATTTTTTAATTTAGTGCTATTCCTCCTCTTGGCCCTACTATTCTTTTTCCCACAATCCCATCTTCATCTGGCCTCCCAGCCTTTGTCATTCTCCTCCTCATTTCCAAAATCATCTCTCAACTCCCCCTTTTTTCTCTTCACTGATTTTTTGCCCAGTCAAGAAATGGGTGGATGGCGTTGCATTTAGCTTCTTATTTGACATGGATTGAATCACATACCCCTGCCAAGGAGAGGTCGACAAGAAAGCCAGCCGTGAAGTGCAGGTCGCTCCTAGAACAGAGAGAGGAGTTGCTAAGCAGGCCTACAGCGGTCAGGAAAGTTTCCAAGAGTAGTTTCCTCATCCAAGACAACCCACCCTTACCCTGCAGAATCCTGTGCAAACAAACAAAACGAAAATCTAACCTCTGCTCTTCAGATGTGCTTACGTTTATTCAAGAGAGGTGATATGTGGGGTACCTGGGTGGCTCAGTCAGTTAAGGTCCTGATCTCAGGATTGTGAGTTCAAGCCCTGCATTGGGCTCCACACTGGGTGTGGAGAGAGAGAGAGTGAGAGAGGTGGTATGTGTCACGTTCAGGATCACAGACCCTGGAGCAGCCAGACGGCCCACAGTAAGACCCCAGCTCCCTACCTGCTAGCTATAGGACCTCGGACAAGTGACATCATCTCTCCACACTTCCTCTTGCCCATCTGTAAAATGGGGATAATAAGACCGCCTGTCTCTTGGAATTGTTGGGATGTGTATGTTCATGATGTACCCGGATCACTGCCTGGCATGAAGTTAGCATGTATGACAGTTAACTAGTCTTCTTTGCTCAGTCCACAAACATTTGTGGAGCGCCCTCTGTGTAAGAGTTCTGTGCAGGAGACAGCACTGACGCCAAGAAGTGCCACGTGCTAATAGCCACAGTGTGGCACACGGAGCTCGGTGTGGCACAAACGGTGTGCAAATCCCAGCTCTGCCACTTACCCTGTCATACCGCCCGGGACCGCAGCAGGCTCCTCACCCTCTCTAGGCCGACCTGCGCTTCTGTAACATGGGACTAATCCGTCTCACGGGGCAAGGCTTACAGGTGAAAACATAGGAAGGCCCTCTGCCCAGAGCCTGCCTCCCACGTGGCAAGGGCAAAATACATGGCAACAGCCCGCGTCTTTGCGGGCCCTGTCCCTGGTCCAAGAAAGTGACTTTGTGGGGCTTTCAGCCAGGTGGGGAAGCCAAGGATGAAAACCCTACTGCCCCGAAAGTGCAGTGGCCTGTGACGGCAGGCACATCACCCTAGACTGAAGGCCCCGTGTCCGTATGGAAGCAAGAAGCCCCGGGCACGTTTTCTGGGGACCCTGACTTCCCCCAGACTGCTCACCCGAGGCGAATCCAAACACACTGGCAGCGAGGACCCGAGTGTCTGGAGGACTCAGCCCTCCCCAAATCTACCCATGTGAGAGATGCACAGCAGCCTCAGAAAAAGGTTCTATGGGAGGCGGGATCCCAGCCTCCACCTTTTCTCCTCAGCACAGCGAGAGAGGGGGAGGTGCGGTGTAGACCGTGCAGGCGCTCCAGGGTGGAGAGGTCCCAGTTGTCTAGGACAGTGCGGGGCTGGCACGCCCTGGCCACCCAAGGACTTGACCGAGATGCTTTAATCCTATTCATAACCAGCGCAGGTTGAAGGACAGGGCTGCTTAAACTTGTCAAGACAAAGCAGGTGTGTGTGTGTGTGTGTGTGTGTGTGTGTGTGTGTGTGTACTTCTGGCAGGTTTATTTGGTCTTCAACTCATCTTCCTGAAAGGAGTTCTGTGTCAAGTAAATATGTCGTTAGTAAGATTATTTTAAAAGAAAAACAGTGGCAGATGATCCTATTCAGAAAAAAAAAGCAAAAAAATCTAAAACCAGGATGTTAATTTTTCAAATTCTGATTTGTAGCAATACATGAATGTAGGACACCTGGGTGGCTCAGTTAGGATTTCCGACTCTTGATTTCAGCTCAGGTCATGATCTCGGGGTCGTAAGATTGCGCCGGCCGTCAGGCTCCGTACTCAGCGGGGAGTCTGCTTGAGAGTCTCGCCCTCTGCCCCTCCCCCATCATGCTCACACACACATGCACACGCACTCTCTCAAATAAATAAATCTTAAAATATGTGTGTGTGCATATATATATGTATATATATATGAATGTACGCATACACTCTCACACATTTTATTTCTCTTCCTACATGTCGAAGGGATTTCAGGTACTAGGAACCCTCTGCCTTCACACGCTGGCTTCACAGAGCGGGAGATCACAGGCTGGGAGCAAGGCCCCTGCAGTTGCTCACAGTCACAGAGCCAGTCAGCAGTCTCGGCAGCCCTCAGAAGGTTGTGGGAAGGGCCTGACGGTGCTTCTGCAGGGAAACGGTTGGGGAGGGGGGACATTGAGTAGATGAGCAAGCTTGTGGAAATCCCTAATGAAAACGGGCCCATGGAGCCCTCCCTCACTGATGTAAGTAAGCATGGATCCTGGTGTGACCATGAGGTGAGCCCGGAAATGTGATAAGACTCCCAAGAAATGTCATCTGTATATAGCTGGCAGCTGCTTTGATCTTATTCCTCTAATTCTCTGTATTACTAAAATATTCAAAATATTAACCTCACTCTGGATATTAAATTAATTTGGACAAATCACAATTGATGCCAACTAACTGTATGGAAGAGCATTTCTTCTCAATACTACAACTCACAATTGCACATAATTGCACTCTAATTTATTTGCTTTAATTAATATTTGATTTAGTTAAAAAGAGACGGGAGAGATTTTTCAAGAGTGTCTTTCTGCCAGTGTTTTAGTGCCTAAAAGGGAGCCTTTTTAACGCTGAGGTCATTCTTCCTTTTGTTCGAGTTGGGTTTCAGGAGGCTCTGAGCAATCACAATACAAACACGCTGACTCGGGCTCATCCATCACCCCTAGTCTCATGACGTTAAAACTCTATAGTGTGACGGTTCTTGCAGAGAATAATTTTACATGAATCTGTCCTCTCTGTTCATGAGGTGGAATGCTCATTCCCCATAAACAAGGCAGGGCCCTGGCCCAATTGTACAAAATTTGGTTTTGGAGCTCTTCGTGTTCCTTTCTTTGACCCCCTTATCAGTACCTCCCTGCACCCAGTCCTAGGTCCTCACCCCTCCTGCCACCCTCCCTCCAGCCCACCAGATGTAAGCCAGCTCCACACTCTGAGGAAAATTTACTAGTCCTGGCTTCTGGCAAGTCATTAGAGCCCATCTGGGTGAATTAATTCAGAGGAAAATGTTACCTGACTGATAATAGCTCCCAGATAATCCCAGATAATATAGCTCTATTTTAACCAAGATCTTCAAAGCTTTAGGCATGTTTAAAGGTGATGGAAATGTTACTTGCTAGTAGCAGATAGAGGAGATTTTATTTTTCAAACCTCAACAAGGCTTTTAGAATGCTTTAAATTACATGACAAACGGAAACATTGCAACTGCACACACACAATAAAGAGAGGCGGGAGGATTTCCAGTTTAGGAAGCTACTGATTGAATCTTTATTTCAATTATTTATTGATCGCCACTATGTGTCCCACATTGCACCAAAGGCTAGAGATAAAGGAAGACACACCTGATATTTATGAAACTTTTCCCTCCCCAGTCTCCCTAAACTCATGCTTCTCGCTCCCGCACCAGACTGTGAGATCCTCCAGGCAGTTCCTGTCCATCCTGAAGCCCCAGTGCCTGGCACAGTTTAAACTCAAGACTGAATAGATGAGCAAAATGAAGAACTCCAGGGTCTAGTAACATTTAGGGAACACGGGCTTAAAAACATGTTTCTTAGGCAACCCACAGACTGGGGAATTTATTGCAAATTATATACCTGATAGGGCACTTTTATCCAAAATATATAAAGAATTCTTAAAACTCGGGGTGCCTGGGTGGCTCAGTAGATTAAACATCTGCCTTTGGCTCAGGTCATGATCCTGGGGTCCTGGGAATGAGCCCCGAGTCAGGCTCCCTGCTAAGTGGGGATTCTACTTCTCTCTCTATATCTCTATCTCTGTCTCTCCAATAAATATATAAAATCTTTTTTTAAAATGGGAAAGTCTAAGACAAATCATGCAATATTGGGGTATGTCCCAAATATTTACTTACACCAAAACACCATTCAGTGTTTATCTGAAATTTAGGAATTCTGTATTTTTATTTGCTAAATCCAGCAACCCTAGTTTTACAAGATGATCCAGTTCACCTAGATCAAGTTGAAGCAGAGATCTAGAATCAAAATTGATTAAAATCAAGGAGAGACCAAAAGAGTGTGAAGTTAAGGAAAAAGAGGTCCCAAAGCATTTTATAACCTTGGCCAGTACTATAGCAAATAGGTTTGTGGAAACCTCTTTAAACCGGACTCAAGTTTTCTCATTTCCAAGATGAATAGCAAAGGGTTCATATTGAGGTCTTCCTAAAAAAATATTAAATAATTACATGAAATAATGTGTTTCTTAAAGGTATTTCATCTTGGGTGAAGCTTACATTAAGCTTTCCCCTGGCAGCTGAGTACATGATGAATTGTATTATAAGTAAGTCTATTTTTAGCCCACTAGTGCTTTGGCAGACTGTTAAAAATAGAAGCAGGCCTAGTAGAGTAGACAAGCGCGGAACTTTGCCTTACCGATTAATGAAAATGAAGCCAGTTTTCTGAGTCTAATGGTTGGAGGGAAGGTATATGCAGCTGTGATCAGGTTAAAAGGCTGTGGCTTATAATTTGGAAATTAGTGTGTCACGTGTCACTGAGGCAGAAGACGGGAACATAGCTCTAACTCAAGCTGCCTGGAAATGCTCAGATACTGGGAGTAGAGGGTTTGCGTGTTTGGTCAGGTGGGAGGCTGGTATTTTAAGAATCACTTATGTTTCTGTCCTGTGGACCTCCTGCTTCCCTCTTGTTATGACTTGGTTCATTGACTGTTCTGTTCATTGATCCGTCTTCCTGGAATTTCTCAGCACACCGGGTTCACGGCCACTAGGGGGCACCAAAGCGGCCCATCCCGGAGGAAAGCGTGCAAGTCACTGAGCCTTTGCGGCTCACTCCTGAGCACCTAGGTGATCATGACAGCCTTCCCTTTGAGCTTCGATGCCCAGGCTGCGCATGGCAACAGTGCAGCATAGTGGTTGAACACGTGGATTTGGAGTCACCTAGGCAGGAATTCCAGACGGAGCTGGATCTCCCACTTAAAACCTTTGTGGCTTCTTTAAGCCATGCGCAGGGATTATTAAGAACCTCACTCAGAGGAAGGTAGTAAGAATGAAGCGTGCCTGGAAAGTTTTGGGTGATTTTAGTTTTGTTTATTTAAGTAATCTCTACCCCCAGTGTGGGGCTCGAACCCAAGACCCCGAGATCAAGAGTCACACGCTATTCCAAATGAGCCAGCCAGGCACCGTAGTGCCTGGAAAGTTCTTAAAAACCATTCCTGTGCCTACTGTGATAAATGTGCAGTTCCTGGGTACATCCTGGAAGTCATAGGGTGGGGTCAGGTACTAACAACATCCAGGAGAAGACATTAGCTTCCTTCCATTCCCTTCCTCATTGGGATCTCTTCCCCCTTCCTCAGTCCTTCCACCGGGGCACTGAGACCTACTCCATTCTGTCAGCTTGCCAAAAATACCCCTATACCCTCTCAAAATTAATTCACTCTTCTCTACTAGTTCCCAGTGTGTTTCACGAGCCACCTGCATCAGAATCATCTGGACTTACAGAGTTGGAGTTTCTGAGGATGGAACCTAGGACTCTGCATTTTAATGTTTCCTAACTGACTCTTCTGTACCACATTCTTAGTGAGATTTTCTTTAATAGAGATATAGTACAGATTGATCTCAACCAGCTGTTCGGAGGGAAATTAGCTGATTATCTGATTAAAGTACTTCACACTGAACTGTGAAGAACAAATACACTCCCCTTTCAGGAGAATTTGCATTCTGACATTTGGCAAACCTTCACAAATTTCTAATTAGTGAACCTTGTGGGATGGATGTTTGAAGAAAAGCAACCTTAGTTATGACTGGGGGAAGGCTTTATGTGCACGTTGAAAGGAAGGGTGTGGGACTTAGGAGCGCGTTCCTCCTGCCCTCAACCACCTAAAATTCAGTGCCAGGCTTGCTGGCTGGTGGAGAGGAGGGAAAAGAGGAGGAAGGGAAGTAGAAGGCAAAGGAGGAAAAATGGGAAATTGAGGAAGGTTTGAGAGAAAAGTGGGGTGGGGGGGAGGGGGAACAGGAAGAACTCTCTCAAATAGCCCCACCGCTGCAGCTTTCAGTCCTCCAAATTCATGGAAGGACAGAATGGACTGATAGAGAACAGACCCCGCTGCTGTCCCTTCCACTCTATTCCAGAGATAATCACGGTAGACACTTCTATTTTACTGGCTATTCAGTTTAATTTTTTAATATGAAGCTGTAGGGGGGAATAGTTCCCTTGTTCCTCTTTCCTGCTCCCAGACCACTTCTCCTCCCTCTAAAAGCAAGCCTGGCATAGGCCCCAGTCCTTGGGCATCCCCCCTTACCTTTTACAGGCCCTAGGAGTGAATTTTAGTCTCATGGGTTTAAATACCATGTGTGCAACTGATGACCCCCACCTGTGAATCTCCAGTCCCCACCTCTGCCTTGCACTCCAGACCCCTCTGTCTAACTGCAGACTCCTATCTCCACCTAGATGACTAATGGCAGCTCACACTTTTTAAAAGGTACAAAACTACACTCCTGATTTCTCTCCAAAATAACCGGCTGCTTCCCCCAGTGGACTCCTTCCCAGTAAATAGCACCCCACTCATCCAAATGGATCAAAAACTTTGGAGTCATCCATCAATCGATCAATATCTTTCTGTCTCTCTCTCTCTCTCTCTCTCTCTCTCTCACACACACACACACACACACACACACACACACACACACTTGATCCAACCTATCACCAGGTCCTGCTGCTCTACCTTAAGAATGCATCTTGAGGGGCGCCGGGGTGGCTCAGTCGTTGGGCGTCTGCCTTTGGCTCAGGGCGTGATCCTGGCATTGTGGGATCGAGCCCCACGTCAGGCTTCTCCTCTGGGAGCCTGCTTCTTCCTCTCCCACTCCCCCTGCTTGTGTTCCCTCTCTCGCTGGCTTGTCTCTCTCTCTGTCAAATAAATAAATAAAATCTTTAAAAAAAAAAAAAGCATCTTGAATCTGTCCCGTCTCGCCACCTCCACCCCTGCCAGCCTGTCCGAGCCAGCATCACCTCTTACCCAGAATACTTCATTGCCTCCTGTCCTCTCTGCTTCCACTGGTACCCCCACAGTCTGGAGGCTGCACACAGCCACCACTGAACCTTGTATCACCTTCCTCCCCTTTTCCCTAGCCTCCAATGACTTCTTTTTTTTTTTATAATAATATTTTTTATTGTATTATGTTAGTCACCATACAGTACATCCTTAGTTTTTTATGTAAAGTTCCATGATTCATTACTTGCGTATAACACCCAGTGCACCATGCAATATGTGCCCTCCTTAATACCCATCACCGGCCTATCCCATTCCCCCACCCCCCTCCCCCCTGCAGCCCCCGGAGAAATCATATGATAATTGTCTTTCTCTGCTTGACTTATTTCGCTTAGCATTATCTCCTCCAGTCCCGTCCATGTTGCAGCAAATGTTGAGAAATCGTTCTTTTCGATGGCTGAGTAATATTCCATTGTATATATGGACCACATCTTCTTAATCCAGTCATCTGTTGAAGGGCATCTCGGCTCCTTCCATGATTTGGCTGTTGTGGACAATGCTGCTATGAACATTGGGGTGCATATGGCCCTTCTCTTCACTATGTCTGTATCTTTGGGGTAAATACCCAGTAGTGCAATTTCTGGATCATAGGGTAGCTCCATTTTTAACTTTTTAAGGGACCTCCACACTGTTTTCCAAAGTGGCTGTACCAACTTGCATTCCCGACTTCTGATCACATTAAAGTCAAAATGCCTTACCGTGGTCCTCAGCTCCCACAGGACTTGTCCCATCCACATTGTTGACCCATCTCCTATCTCCAGCTACCCTGGCTTCTCTCCTCTTCTTCCTGCCCTTGCCTGTGCTGATGCCTCCGCCTGGAAGGTGCAGATCTCTCAAGTATCTTGTTCCCTCGCCTCACTCAGAGAACCCTTCCCTGACCACCTACCCCCAAGATAGCAACTCTCTTCTTAACCCGGTTTCTTTTTCTTCGTTGCACTTAAAACTACCCGAGATATTACAGTATATATGTGTTTGCTTATTGTATCTCCCCATTTGAATGTAAGCTCAGGGAGACTGGGACTTAATGCTCTTTTGCCCACCACCCTAGTGCCTGGAACAATGCTTCATGCATCATATGTGTGTTCAATTAATATTTGTTGAATGAATGAAGCAAAACTACAAATGTAAGTAAAGATGGCTACCGACAGGTGCTTTCCAGGTTACACTGAAGGTCCTGTTTATTAGGAGATTTGGAGGAAAGAACGGATAACTAGCCCCGCTCTTTCCCTCCCCCACCCTGTGTTATTTTATGGTGGCTCTTCAAAGATAAGGCATGTCCCAATTTCATTCCCTATTTCAGTAAGAGGTCATTTCTGGAGTGCTGGATCTCCTCTTTGCAAACAAGAAAATATCTTCTTTATTCCACTAAGCGCTCAAAAATTATGTATTCACAATTACCAAGTCACAAACTCAGCTTTTACCCACTTACTGTACATAAAACAGAGTTAATGAGATTAGGCAATAGGAAGCTTTTCTACTGCAAAATTATATTAATGGGATTCTCCCAGGGACTAAGCCGCTCCCTCTCTGAAAGTTAAGCACATTCCAGAAATCACATTAAAACTCTTTCAGGCCTCCCTGGGTCTCAGGGGTGGAGAGAAGGGAAGCCGTGGCTTCGCAAAGCAGCTTACTAGGTTCAACGTTTAACTATGGGTGGGAGAATCTGCCTTGTGACTTTCTTCCTGCGCCTTAAAGAAATGTATAGTATTTTCTCTTTCCATGCCAAAGCGTGTTATGCTGGCAGCCATTTCCCATAAATGGTACCCACAAAGATGAGCCTAACCTTGCCATATCAATAGCTTCTCCTTAGAGCGAAGCAAAGAGCAAAAATTATTCCTTTGTAAGAAAGAGCTGGAGTGACGGAAGGTGATTATCTTACTCATTCTCTAAGAATATTATCTTAGCTTGAGCTCCCCCAGAGGCCGACCCGGAAACAAGAAATTAAGGGTGAGTAGTGTGTTGAGGTTGAGATCCCAGAAAACACTGGGAGGCGGTGAGAAAGTGAGACAGGAAGGGAGGGCAGCCAACGTGCTATCATGCAAGTCACTATGGGAGTAACTGGAGCTCAATTCTGCTGGAGAGCTCCAGCAGTCCAGGGGCTGGGGAAGTGATATTTGGACATCAGTTCTCATCAGTCATGGACTTAGGACTGCTGGGGGTAAGGGACAGTAATTCCCTGGCCTTTCCAGTCTGCCACATGGATAGGCAGGGAAAGCCCTGGTGTCCAGAGAAAGTCCTCTGGCAAAAAGATGCCAGGGCTGGCAGTTGGACATTGGTCAGTGCCACCAGCATGGTCAAGCCAAGGGGAAAGTGGTAGAGAACCAAAACGCTCTGCTCTGAGGATTAGCTTTTCCAAAAAGTACTGTCTAAAAATGGATGTTCCCCCCATAAAGTCAGCTTGGGTGTGAACAAAGCTTAACAGGAGAACCGTGGAAAGTTTTCAGTGAGAAATGCAATCTTGGGGAAATGTCTGGAAGCAGGTCACCTTGGCTTAGGCTAAGTGGACTGGGTCTATTGGTGAGGCTTTCTGAGTTGGCCTTGAGTTTTGTTTGTGACAACTCTCAACAGCCTGAGAGTCAGAACAAGTTACAGAGAAGAGTGGATCCGGTGTACCCGCCTGAAGAAAGCAGCCTAGCTTTCATTCTAGAAACTCTCAGTTCCCCTGAGGTAGCCCTCAGAAGGGCAGCCACCTGCTGTGGGTTGACGCACCTTCGCAGAGCCACACTGACCACTCTTTCCAAGACCAAGAACCTCAGACACATGTACACATACACACCTGCTTACTCGGCACCCTGAGAGTAGAAACACAGCACTGATGAATTTTTTCCTATTTAGACATGTTTTTAAGATACCTCATCCCTTTGAACAGTAAACAGTCTAATTATATAAAAATATATAATGGAAAAGCACATACATTCAAACAAATATTGAAGCCCTAACATGCACCAGGCATTCCGCTAGGTCAGGAGAATATGAAGTGCCTGGTTCTTGTCAATGAGGCTCACCCAGGGCCAGGAAGGAGGAAACCCTTGTGACAGGTACACAGTACTCACTGCTCTCATTGGCATACATGGGACACCGCATGAGCAATCTCGTGTAGGCATGTAGATATCAGAGGCCTTAAACTACCCTTGACAATGTTTGGAAAGAATTCTCAAAAGGGTGTTTGGGATGAGTCTAAGTTTTCCAGGAGAGGGAAGAGGGGAGGAGGTTCCTCTCTCAATTGTTTTCATTGATTAATCTGCTGAAGATCCCGAAACTGACTTTTAAAAAGTCAAGCTCATGTCAGAAAGTCAGAGCTGAAAAGATAGAAGGAAAACAATCAGTCATATGTGTTAAAAACCTAGTAAGTAAATTTTAAAGATCTTGTTGGCTTGATTCAGCGATTCATGAATCAGGCAACATCTCATCTTGCAGATAGAAAGAAGCTCTGAAGAGCTATACAATATGAAAGACTTACAGGGAGAAGGGGTAGAATAAGGATTCTCCTAGCAACAAGTAGACTGTGGCAAGGTGACCTTCCTGTAGGGGCCGGGAGGGCTCTGTCAGGCAGATTACCTCACTAGTACTGACCAGTTAATTCCATCCTGGTGGGTTTAAGATTCCACTTCTAGAAAAGGTTAAAACTGAAATTAAGTTAGGTATCAAGTATTTGGTGACAGGGGCTTGGCACAAGTGACTCCATTTTGGACCTGTCTCTTTTTTAATATATGATAGCTTCACCTCAAATAGAGACGACTTGAGTCTAACTATAGTCAGAAAGAGGGGCGCCTGGGTGGCTCAGTTGGTTAAGCAGCTGCCTTCCGCTCAGGTCATGATCCCGGGGTCCTGGGATTGAGTCCGGCATCAGGTTCCCTGCTCAGCAAGGAGCCTGCGTCTCCCTAGGCCTGCTGCTCCCCCTGCTTGTGTGCGCACTCTCTCTCTCAAATAAATAAATAAAATCTGTAAATAAATAAAGTCAGAGAACAAGACAAACAGGCAAAAGTATACATATTATTTAAACTCATACAGGCAACCAACTAAAAATTGGGAAAGAAGGTGAGGAGGAATGGAGGCATAAGACTCAACAGATATTATCTAAGCATGATAAATTAATACATAGGGAACTATTAGCATACTATTTCAACTATTGAAGAAGCTACTGTAACAAAACTGGAAGCTATGAAAAGAGAGTGTCTCCCGGGAGTAAGATTCAGTATGAGAAGGGATGAGGTGAGGCGGCTCCTCCTACCACAAGACCGTCCCCAGGGTTTTTGTTTTTTTTTTAACAACATGGACAGAGTGCCTTGAAAAAAATCAAAACTTAAAAATTCAAGCTGCTACACTCCACCTCGTATGTTGTACCCATCTCAAAGCTATGTAAGTTCAATTAATTTTTCTTATGAAGGAGCAACCCTAATTGTACTTTTTAGAGGTCTTTCCTTCTCTCTCTTCTCTCTTTCAGTCCTTGGGCTCTGGAAACATCTAAAAGGAATATTTCACAGCTTAGCACAATAGTGCGGAAGGCATCCCCATGCCCTACGCTTGCAGGGCCCAAGGGGAACCCTACAGTAGGCTGTAAATAGGCACAAGCCATTGGACCCATTTATCTTCTTAATCTGTGCCCATCCCCTTCCTGCCCTGCATTACAACCCCCTGCAGAGCTCAGGGGAACCGTCCAATCGCTGCCTCCAGCAGTAGCCACACCCACAGCTCCTAGCAGGATGCTTATGCATAGGGGTTGAAATTTTGCCCCTAAATTGGCTGTGTTGGTCCCCTTAGAACTGAGTCAGTCCCTCGCCCTCAGTGGGTTCTTAATACTTGCCTGGTAAAAACCTCACTGCCCAGAGCGGAGATAAATTGCTAGCAGGAAGGAGCAGATTCCAAGCCGGAGGCCACAGACGAAGCAGCAGGGAAGCCTCCTCTGCCCACAGCGCCTCAGCAGTCCACCGGGTTCAGGCAGGCAGTGAGGACCGCCTTTGTACTTGGTTCCATTGTTTGTTTACCTGAAACGGAGATGGAAGGTGGCTTCCAGGACGGCCTGTAGGGGGTGCTGCGTGTGCTTCCTGCATCTGACTGAGAACAGACAGGAGGATGTGGTGCCAGGAAGCTCACCAGCAACGCCCCTGTGTGCTTCACACTCTGCCACAGACTAGAGTAGGTGGCCTTTGAATGTTCACTTAATTTTTGTTAATGCCCCACGGTAGATCATTTCTGTTTCTATCATGGTTGCTGGACAAATCCGTTGAGCCTTTCTGCTGATCTGGTGTGGTGCCCGTGTGTACCCCAACTTTCCTCTCCCGTTAGAGACCTCCAACTGCCAAAGTAAGAGTCTCGGGGTTTTTTGTTTGTCTGTTCGGTTGTTTGTTTTTAAGAGTCTGTTTTGAATGATCCCTGGATTGGCATTCTATTGTATGGCCAAGTGCCATTCCCCAGAACCACAAATATAAGTCATCAAAGTCTGGTTGGAGGTTGGCAAGCCTTTCTAAGAGCCAGAAATCTGTTCCCTATCTATGGAAGAATAATGCCCTATTACAGTGAACAAGCAATGGACAAAGGAGAAATGGCGTGTGCTGTGGGGAGCATTATTCAGCCCTCCTATCTGTGACAGCCACCAAAGGCAACAATAATGAAGAAAAGAGATACAATGTAGACAGGATGATGGGAAACGTGTCGGGGCCAGCTCTTGCAGTGACTTAAACATTTCCTGCCCTGCTCTGCCTTGATTCTGGGATCTATCTGCTGGACTCGAGTCACTTTCAACACAAGCGAGTCTTTCTTTCCCATTGTTATGACTTCTTCCAGTCCTTATGAGAGTGTTCTTCTTTGGCAATACTTTGCTTATCGATCACAGATTTTCTTCTCGGGGCTCGTTCATTCAACAAGAACGTATCGAGTGCTATATTGAGGAATGCATTGAGTGCATGTGGAGGTGCTAGAAGGGATGCTTACAAATAGACCCGTGGCTCTCCGTTTGGTGTGCTCGCTTTCCAGACCATCTCCTAATCACCCTCTTAGAAAAACAAGCACGAGTCCATGTAGACACTGAAGATGGCACAATGTTTAATTTCCCTTTCTTTCCAAGGCATTTAATTTTCAATATGATAATAGAGCAATTTCTCTAATTATAAAAATAATGCATGCTCAGCTCACTGTAAAAAAAAAAAAAGTCAGTACAGAAAGTAAAAAGCAAACTAAATCTATCATTCAGAACTTAATTAGCATAGTATGGGGTAGATCCTTTCATGTTTTTTTCTATGTATATATAAACATATTTCATTTTCAAAAAAGGATCACACATTCTATTTAATAGTCTGTTTTCATTTAATATGTTATAGATGTCACTTCTTTAATTTGGATCTACATTCATTTTATTTTTTTTTAAGGTTTATGTTATTTTAGAGAGAGAGACCGCAACATGTGCAGAGAGGGGCAAAGAGAGGGAATCTTCAAGCAGACTCCCCGCTGAGCGCAGAGCCTGAGGTGGGGCTCCATCCCGAAACCCATGAGATCATGACCTGAGCCAAAACCAAGAGTCGGTCTCTCAACTGACTGAGCCACCCAGATCTACATTCTTTTTAAATGGCTCTGTGAGGGGCACTATATGAGCCCTGTGTCTGGCTCGCCGCTCAGTGGGGAGTCTGCTTCTCCCTCTGCCCCTGGCCCTGCTTGTGCTCTGTCTTTTTTTTTTTTTTTTAAGATTTTATTTATTTATTCGACAGAGATAGAGACAGCTAGCGAGAGAGGGAACACAAGCAGGGGGAGTGGGAGAGGAAGAAGCAGGCTCATAGCAGAGGAGCCTGATGTGGGGCTCGATCCCATAACGCTGGGATCACGCCCTGAGCCGAAGGCAGACGCTTAACCGCTGTGCCACCCAGGCGCCCCTGTGCTCTGTCTTGATCTCTCTTTTTCTCTCCCTCTCTCTCAAATAAATAAATAAAATCTTAAAAAAAAAAAAAAGAAAAAGAAAGAAAGGAAGGAAGGAAGGAAAGAAAGAAAACTAATTCAGTGATTATGACCCTGAGTAGTACTGTAAGGAAAACAAAGAGCAAAGGCAAAAAGGATCTCGCTCTGCTGTTTTCTTGAACATTCTACTTTGATATTACTCACCGAGATAATTCTGAGTCTTGACATAGTCTTGCCTGTCACTCTGTTCCTTTCTCTGCTTTATGCAGATGAGACGGGGGATCTCAAATAACACCAGGTTGTGAGCTTGAGGTCCAATAAATGGCATTTAATGACCAATTGTAAAAAATGCTCTGAATATACTATGATAACAGTAAAGTTGTACACATAAGATTGTTTATCATATAAAAAATTGAAAGTAACCTTAATGCCACAAATACAAGCTTGGATAAATAAATTGTGGTATTTTCATATAGCCATTTATTTTTTTTTAAAGATTTTATTTATTTATTTGAGAGAGAGAGCCAGAGACAGAGAGCAAAAGCAGGGGGAGCAGCAAAGGGAAAGGAAGAAGGAGAAGCAGACTCCCTGCTGAGCAGGGAACCCCATGTGGGGCTCAATCCCAGGATCCTGAGATCACGACCTGAGCTGAAGGCAGATGCTTAACAGCTGAGCTACCCAGGTGCCCCATGAGTTAGTTTTCTTATGGTAAAATGGAATGAATGAGATGACTGGCCGCTCAGGAGTGCTTGTACAGATTGAACATCATAATGTGCATAAAGTACTTAGCACAGTGCCTGGCCTACAGTCCGTGCTCAGTAAAGGTAGCTGTCATCATCATAGAGACACCCTAAAATCTCAGCCAGTAGTCTTACAGGGAACAAGGATCACAGTTGATTTCTAGGCTTTTCAGGGAGATGTCCTTACTGGGGACATGATTTGACTCAGGGTATGACCACATCCATAAAATAGTAGACAGTCCTCTCCTGGGGTTAAATCTAGTGGCCCTTCTCTTCTCCCCCAAGCCAAAGGCTTTCCCCGAAAGGGAGTTGTATTTCCAGCTCTTGGATGACATCCCTGGTGCCCATAAAACCCTCAAGAGTTATTTTTAAGTGCTCAATTCCAAAAAAGCCCTTAGAGACTATATGGGTTTTTTGTGTGTGGTTTTGATTTTGTTTTTTTGTTGGTGGTGGTTTTGTTTTTTGTTTTTTTGTTTTTTGGGGTCTTTTTTGTCAAAATAGTAAAAACTTCACGGGGAGATCTTAGAACTGAGGTCTTTCTCACTTCTACTCTATTTCATCTCCTCTCTGTCTTTCCCCAGGGAGAATGAGCGTTAAAAGCTGACCTTGATTCCTCAAACAACCCTATAAAATAGGTCCATTTTACAGATAAGAACCCCAAAGCTATAGCAAGTAAAATTACTTGTCCACACCCAGGAAGTGGCCAACCCAAGATTCAGACTTTTCTCTGATTCCAAATCCCAAGTGCTAACAACCTCAAACTTGAACGCAAATGAGAATCACCTGAGGATTAAGTCAAGCCAAGATCCTGAAATCTACACATTCACAAATACCCAAGTGATTGAGATCCAAGACCCAGAGGCCACATCTGGAGAACCACTGCCCTTGGCCATACAGCATTTAGAAAGCCACGTTCTGAGGCAGGGCTCTCTAAGGCCTTAGGATTTTTTCCTCCTGGTCATCACCCAAGCAGCTTTAGTGAAAGTTCAGTTCACCTTGCGATGGAGGGAGCCATGTGTATGTTCGCAGACTTACAAAACGGATCCCACAACCGTGGTTGGGACCCACCCGGTTTCTAGATGATTCTACGTTATCTGTTGCAGTCATCGTTATCATCTCCCCAGGGTAGAGTCAAATCAATCGCAGTGGACTTTCCTTCTCTGGAATCCTAATCCTCCACCCTCTGTGCCATCGTACCTTGCCCCTACTGATGCAGGTGTCTTTGCTCTTCACAACAGGTTTCTAAAGCTTTATGTCGGTGTGAGGGAACACGGGAAATTGGGAAGAACTGTGATATTATGTGTGTGATAGAGGCAGCGTGGGGTACGTAATCGTTCAAACTCGATTCCATGAATCCTTAGAGAGCTGCCAAGGTACAATGCAGAGGAGGGGCGGGGAGGACGGGAGAGCCTGGGCAGGGTGACTTCGGAGCCCAAGACTGAGACAGCTGCCCTCAATTCTGTTTTTTCATAAGTAGAACTGGAATCCCTAAGAGATTCACTTGAAAAAAGATTTTCTCTGGGAAAAAGGCAAAGCTAGTAGAGAAAGAACACTAGTCCAGCCCAGAATTCTAAGCCAGGTCTTCAGCTAACTAGTTGGATGACTTCGGGCAGACTTTATCTCCCTGGCCCTCAGAGGACTTACCAGCCCACAAAGAAAACCAAAAGGTTGGCTTCGTTGATACCTGTCTTAGTCTGCTAGGCCTGCCATGACAACGTGCCACAAGCTAGGTGGCGTACACAACAGAAACAGATTTTCTCATGAGCTCTCTCTCAAGAGCTGGAAGTCCAAGATCAAAGGCTGGAGTCCAAGATCAAAGATGTGGGCAGGTCTGATTTCTCCTGAAGCCTCTCCCTTTGGCTCACAGATGGCCATCTTCTTGCTTCTTCTTGCTGTGTCTTCACATGGCCTTTGTTCTATGCGTGCATGCCGTCGCTGTCACTTTCTTTTCTTAGAAGGACACCATTCCTGTCGGATCAGGGCCCCACCCTTATGACCCCAGTTTAACCCTAATTACCTGCTAAAAGGCCCTGTCTCCAAATATAGTCATATTTGGAGGTGAAGGCTCCAACGTAGGAATTATGGGGACTCGATTCAGTCCGTAACTATGCCTAAGGCTCCTTTTGAAAAGCACAGGCGGTTTGCTGAGCATCTACTCTGCTGAGCCCTGCTCTGGGTGTTTGGACACAGGCTTACCAGCAGTCCCCTTTGCACTCAGAGGGCTTGCTGTTTGGAAGGACGAGGCAGCTCTGATAAGGAGTGATGGGGACAGAATGTAGGCCTTCTGGGGAAGTGACTTGAGATGACATTTGCAACATGAGAGGGTGTTCAGCGGCTAGAAAATGGAGGGAGGGCATTTTCAGGAGAAGGGAGCAAGGCCTGGAGGATCCATTCTGAGGCCTGCAGGTCACACTAAGTGGGGGGAGCCCAGTCTGAGGGGAGGAGCCCCTGAGGGGAGCTGGAGTGGTGAGGAAAGGCCATGGAAGGCCTCATGGGTGGTGCTAAGCTATGGGGTTGATTTCATAGCAAAGAGTCTTCCCTAAAAAGTTTTCAGCAAAGCACAGTCGATTCACTTCTGCATTATAGAAAGCCCTAAAATTCTCTAATTCAACTGATTTCTGGCTCTCCCTTACTCCTGTGTCATTTGTGGCTAACCAATGCCAGCCGATCAGTGATGGATCACACATTTACTAAATGCATTAATTCGTGGCCGCTTCTCTAACAGGGGCAGTAGAGTGTGTGTGTGTGAGTGTGTGTGTGTGTGTGTGTGTGTGTGTGTGTGCGCGCATGCGCACACTTGATCGGACCTTGATTATAAATTGCCTTCTGGACTCTGCGGTCTACTTCCCTTTGGTCTAGAGAGGAAGCATACATCATACTTGAATGCCTTATTTCATTACAACAAACAGCCATATGGATAATTAGGATAGGGCTATTAAATTTGTTGTAATAATGGCAAGGGAAAGCCTCACGATCCTGAACGCCCTGCTAATGACTCACTCAAGTCCATAGGTCCGTATCCTGAGGAACAAAAGCTTCCCTGTTTCCTGGAAAAAAGAATGAGTTTAGGTTTTGAAGAGCTATGCCTTACCATAATTTCACAGAAGCCTGTAGAATAGTTTGAAAGGAGAACAGGGGAGCATCAGCTGGGTTTTATTAGGTAATTATTGGCAAATCCCTTTTTAATAACACTGATTTTAGCACTAAGAATTTTTTTTAAAACAGTCCTTTCCCTCTTGTAAATTCTGTGCTAAAAGAGGACAGGCATTGAATAAAGCAATCTGACGCACAAATACAGATTTACCAATATACATCACTCAGGTAATATGATTAAAAACAAAATCTTTCCCCCAGAAAACCTCTCCATAACACTAGTAGAAAAAGAAAAATTCACTGCTTTATTATTGAAAAAGCCTTAAACCAGAACGTGACACACAGCACGGGCAACCTGCTTAGAAATGGCAAAGACAGAATGCAATCTCACCTTTTTATAAAACCAAGCAGATACAACCCATTACATACGTGTTTTCAGGATAAATGGTAACTAGTCCTCGAGACCATTTATTACAGACCGTTCACTCTAGATTTAGCTGGCTAATTGAGGGCAACCATCTGTGTTCACTGGTTTTATGCACAGGAGAAGTAAGCTTTCCTTATCTTTATGACAGAGGCAGTTTTGCCACTTGGAGCAGGAGCAGCTAAAGGTAAGCTCCTCCCCTCCCGCGGGAACTGGGAGACCAGGGAGCTGTGTCCCTGGACGATTGCATTTCAAAGAGATGGCTCCTGTCCTTGAGAAAGACATTCCTGAGTCATAAAGCTGTCAAGAGCCTTATATAGTTTCTAAGAGGATTTACACACATTTCAGACACAGAGAAAATTTACAATTGCAAGATTTCTAAATGCTCTAAGAAAAGCAGAGTGAGGGGCTACTAGGTACGGACCTGATAAAACCCCACCTCGCAACAATAACAACCATACTAACAGCGGGAAGAGTTCACATAGTACTCACCATGTGGGAACTTATTTAACGCCCACTACAGCTGTGTAGGCAAGACTGGTCTACCCGTTTTACACATGAGGAAACTAGGCCAGGTCACGTGCCCAAGGTCACAGAGTCAGTAAGTAATAAAACTGTAGTTCACACCCAGTCTGGGTCCGTTGTCCCCAGTCTGAACCATTGGGGCATTCTTTCCCTGGGAAAAGTAAATGTTTCCATGATTTACTGTTGGTTAGTATATATATATGTGGTATTTCTGGAATGACAGTGCTCCTTATACTATTGTGCATTCAAAACAAAAACAACAAAAAACAAAAAAAAACCTGCCAACGTTTACTGACCTCTTCCTATTTGCCAGGTTTGCCTGTTAAGTCATATACACCTTAGAAGCCTCATCCTGGTCACCATCTTCAGGACAGCCTTGGGAAGGGGGTACCCCCATCTTTCTAATGAAGTACAGAAATGTTAAGGAACTTCTCTAGGGTTACCCAACCAGTAAATGGTGGAATTAGAATTCAAAGCCAGAGAAAATGGGTTCAGAACACATACATTTAGCAATAAACTGTATGCCTCCAAGAAAATCAGGAAGTTTATATCACCAGGGAAGGCCAGTTGACTCTGAAGACAGTGTTTGGAGAAGAGAAAGCCTATGAGCTTGTTGAGAGAGAAAGAGGAGGTAGGGAGAGAGAGGGCGTGTGCGCGCAAGGGCACAGAGAAATGATACAAATTATCAGTCTTTCCCTGAACAGGAAGGGGAGGAAACTCAGAGGCAGATGTGTGAGGCTGAATATTCAATATCAACAGAGACAAATTTATTATTTGGAGAAGCCAACACATATTTGGGTTGCATGATTTGCAATTTCGTGTGTGGTAATACTCACTTTGGTTTTGCTTTTATTTATATTTGTAAAGGATTGTCATGACCACATAGTGAAGTGTTCATCATGAGCTAGTTCATAAAATGGAAAGGCTAAACAATCATGAAAAATTTCAGAAGAGCCCAGAGAAGCTTCGAAGCTGGGGCTGGCACATTAAGAATGACAGGGGATTTATTACTCCTTGTGCAAGGCACTAAGAATTGAGGATGCTGCCCTCCTACCCAGCCATGCGTATGTTTTTGGGGCTTCATTAGTAAAAGCCTTTCAACCCGTATGCAATATGGAATGGCTTCATGTTAAAACTGGACGGTGAATATTATTAGGACTAATAAACCAGCACCTGTGTTTTTGCTTGCAATAGATCCTGCAGTATTTCTCAGTGGGGACAAGAAGAGGAAGAAAAGAAATGCTCATGAATTAACAATCAAAATTTCTTCTCATGAATTACTTACTTCCTAGAAAAGGTCACACGAGAAAGCGTTGAGCCTGATGTCAAAGTCCAATCGTCTTCTGCACACAGGACTAGCGCACAATTATCAGCACCTGATTCTTAGGCCACTTTCTGCCCCTTCTCAGCTAAGAAGACCAACGGGAGAAGCCAAAAGAATAGTTTAGCAAATATCCTCCAACTCTCTGTGTTAAAATCAATATGTCAGAGAGGGAGGTAGGACACAAAAAAAGATGGTGAGAAAGGCAGAGAATATAAAGGTGGGTTTTATTTATAAATTTATTTCTTAAATTTATTATTTATAAATTTATAAATAAATTTATTTTTTTGTTTTAGCAATCTCTTCACCCAGTGTGGGGCTCCAACTCACAACCCCGAGATCAAAAGCCACACGCTCCTCCAACTGAGCCAGCCAGGTGCCCTGGTGTTTTGTTTTGTTAAAGAAAAAGAACCTAGGGGAAGAAAGGAAGAAAATGTGGTAGGACTGTCTCAGATGGCATATTTTTCATCTCCCAGATATCTCTTTACATATTTATACTACTATATATTTAGTTAAAGCCAAGTGTTAAAATCTCTGTCTGCGGGCTGAGGGTGAGAGAGCCCCTCACCCACTCCGCTCCTTTGTGGCGGTGGAAGGAACAGAGAGCCTCCAGAAGTCTACATGGAGTTTGCAGCTCACTGAGTGCCTCTAATAGTCGCTCAGGATTTGTTTGGTCAGGTTTTTCATGCATGCTTATGCCTGGTTTGGTTTCATTCATTTATTCAACAAACAACTTTTGAGCACCTATGATATCCCAAGCACCTCACTAAGCCGGGAATAGAAAGGTGAAGAGGACACAGTGTCTGACTCAGGCAGTGCAGTCCTGCTCCTTGCGTCACCTGGGAGATAGACATGCAAATTCTCAGGCTTTACCTCAGACCTACTGAGTGAAAATCTGCATTTTTAACAAGATCCCCAGGTGATTCTGAGACATATTGAAGTTTGAGAAGCACTGACCTGGTGGATTATGGCAGGAACAGGAGGTCCTCCTCTATATCTTAAGTCTTCCATTGTGTCGACTGAGAAAGAATCCCTGAAAATTTAAGCCAACAGGCATTTATTTGGACAGTTAGAATTGCAATTTGGGAGACACAGACTCAGGTAGAAACCTGAATCTTGTTCTGAGGAAGACAACAGAAGGGGCAGAATTGTAAAGGCCAAAGGTCAGGAGTATAGTTCTCATTTAGGTCCTCTATATAAAATAGAGACTGAAAGTAGGCTAACTAGGGGGGCATCTGGGTAGCTCAGTGGGTTAAGTGTCTGCCTTTGGCTCAGGTCATGATCCCAGGGTCCAGTGATTGAGCCCACATGGGGCTCCCTGCTCAGCTGGGAGTCAGCGTCTCCCTCTGCCTCTCCCTCTGGCTTGTGCTCTCACATGCTCTCTCTCTCTCTAATAAATAAAATCTTAAAAAAAAAAAAGTAGGTTAACTAGGATCAGTTGGGTTAATATGCAAACGAAGGAGGATCATTGGTTCATTTTGGAAAAATGCTAATGATTCAGGTGTCAGGATGAGGCAGGAGCTAAGTCCCAGATAAGTGCTTGCAGCTGGCAAAGAGTTCAAGGTTCCTGGGATGTAGACGTGCATACATTCCTCCTCCCTTATGGCCTCCCGACCCCATTTTTAAAAAGAGACTCTCTTAGCTAAGCTTGCTTGCTGCATTTTGAAATCTCCATTTATAATTGGTTTAGTAAGTATTTACTGACCATCTGTCATAGGTCAGGCTCTAAGAGGTGGGGGTACACTGGTGGGCAAGACAAAGGAGGTCCTGAGAGCCTGGAGCTCACATTCTGATGCGGGGGAAGAATAGAAAACAAGAAAATACATGGGATAGTTACAGATTGTGAGTAGTTCTATGAAGCAAATAAACTGTGAATATGATAGAAAGAAACCAAGAATGAACTTTGACGGATGGTAGAAGTCTTCAGGAATAAGAATCGAGAATTCATTTTGTATCTGTTTTCTCTTCTAAAAATGTAAACAGTCACTTGTCATACCTGAAAAAAGCCAAAGATTGTAATACAATAGTGCCCCCACCCTTATCTGCAGAGGTTATGTTCCAAGATCCCCAGCGGATGCCTGAAACCACAGACAGTACCTAACCCTCAAAAAAAAATATATATATATACACACACACACACACACACACATATATGTACATTCATATATATTTTTTTTCCTAGTCATATAGAGCTGTGATAAAGTTTAATTTATAAATTAGGCACAGTAAGAGATTAACAACAGTAATAACAAAATAGAACAATTATAACAATACACTGTAATAAAAGTTGTGTGAATCTGGGCTCTCTCTCAAAATATCTTGGTGTCCTGTACTCATCCTTCTTGTGATGATGAGCTGATACAATGCCTACATGATGAGATGAAGAGATTTGAATGACGCAGCCCTTGTGGCGCAGAGTTGGGCTCCGATTGACCTCTTGACCATATGTCGGAAGGCAATCATCGGCTCCAGATGGTTCCATCTGAAACCACAGAAAGCAAAACCACGGATATAGGGGATCTACTATACTTTTTCCTTCTTTCCTTTCTCCCAACTCCCCATGCCTCTGCCTCAGCAGCGATTACTAACACTCTAGATACCACCAAGCAGGCAGTCACTTGCACTAGCTCAGTCCCAAATAAACATTTGGATGCAAAGTCATTCATAGGGCCCAGAGAGAAGTCCTGGTGTGGCCTTTCTGCTTAGGGTAAGAAGGCATTAGAGAATCTAGGTGGGCTGGCAACTGGGAGGTAGCTTCCTATCCAGCTGTCTTCCGATGGCACTGCAGCCGGGGCTGGGGAGTGAGCTGGTGGGGGCTGTGAGTGGGACAGTGGCGCGCAAGGAAAGATTGCGCAAGTAAAGGTGACATATACCTTGGCTTTCATCAACCCACTGGTCAATACACAACAAACAACTACAACAAAGTCAGACCCTCTAATCACCTATAAAGGTAGTGGTCAACAAACTGCAGCCAAAATCAGTACTGGACTTTTTTTCTTAATTCAGCATCAAAGTATGTTGTGAACATGCATTTATTTTCAGCCCAGATCCAAACCCCCTGCAGTCAGAGGGACAAACTAATGATTACCCGGAGGGAAACTATGGATGCAATAGAAAAGTGGAAGTTGGGGGTTTCAGGCATTGCTTCTCTAGAAATTGTGTCAGGAAGGGAAAAACAAGTCAGAGATGGCAGCACGCTCTCTGCCCCGGGAGCACTGTGCCAGCTGCCAGCCACACTTGTCATTTACGGTGTACTTAATACAGCACATCAAAGCCACAACGGAGAAAGGGCATTTGCCCACAGTTCTAGTTATCTATGCCGCATTAACAAGCTCTCCCAAAACTTTGTGGCTTAAAACCGTGTCAAAGTTTGGGTAAAAAAAGTCACACCCATCAGGACTGCTACTGACAATCACTTTTATCGTATCTCACAATTGTGTGGATCAAGAATTCAGGAAGGGCCCAGCTAGGCAATTCTTCTGCTCCATGTAGCGTCAACTTGGGTCACTTGGTGGCCTTCAGGAGGTGGCTGGATGGAATGGAGGTGCCGCGACACCGCCCACAGCGCCGCAGCCTTGATTCGGGAGAAGGACGAGGCACAGACAGGTTAGCTTGCAAAAGAGAGCGTGGGTGCAGGGGACGACCACCAGGCGCGCCATCGCCAAGAGTGCGATCGCCCCGAACAGCTGCAACCTTGCATATTTATTGGCAATAAACAATCAAAGACAATCAAGGGAATGATCCATATTACATCCTAGTGAATAGTAGTACATTGCGGGGAAGGTCACGGGATTAGATGATGTAACGTTCAGCAAGTGAGGCCTGTTCTTAAACATGTTTCTGTGGACCCCCAGGCTATTGTCAAGAGCAATCAAGTTTCGGTTGGAGCAGCATTTTCTACCCTGTAGCAGACCAGGCGTTCCTGGCTGCTCGTTATCTGAGGGCAGCGTTCTGCCCTGAGCGAGCCAGGCATTGTGCTCTGACGTTTACGCTAAAGCCTGCAAGGTCACAAACATGTTTTCTTATTATATCCTTAGCATAAGCTCTCGGCCAGGGCTGCTGCGTGGAGGATCCAAGATGACTTCACTCACATGTGGGCCCCTTGGAAGAGATGGCTGGAAAGCTGGGCTCAGCTGCCCCCCTCCCATGTGCTACCAAGGCCTCACCCATATGATCCCTCCAGCAGAAGAATCAGGAACTGCCTGTACTTAAAAGACGTTCAACATCACTAATGATGAGAGAGAGCAGATCAAAACCACAGGGAGATGTCACCTTGCACCCATTAGGATGGCTACTGTTAGATTACAAAAATTCAACTGAGTACATCTTAAAGATTTAATAGGCTTTATTAACCAATTCATGAGCTGGGCAGTATCTCATCTAGCAAGTAGAGGGGAGTTCCAAAGGGGTACAGCAAAGAAAATGTTTTTAAAGGTAGAGAGGGAGCAGAAATTACTAGCAAAGAACCCATTGTTTTAGGCATGGCCACCCTCCTAAGGGGAATGGAAAGGGTCTGTCAGTAAGATTCCTTCTGCTGACCAGGCAATTTCCATGTTGACCGATTAAAGGCTAAAATTGCAGTTAGATCGGGGCTCCTGGCTGCCTCAGTGGGTGGAGTGTGCGACTCTTGATCTTGGGATGTGGGTTCAAGCCCCACATTATGTGTAGAGAGTATTTAAAAATAAAATCTTTAATTTAAAAAAAATTGCAGTTAGTTTAAGGATTAAGTCTTGGTTTACTGAGGGCGCCTGGATGGCTCAGTCAGTTAAGCATCTGCCTTTGGCACAGGTCATGATCTTGGGGTCCTGGGATCAAGTCCCATGTAGGGCTCCCTGCTCAGCGGGGAGTCTGCTTCTCCCTCTGCCACCCCCCCAACTTGTGCACTCTCTCTCTCTCTCTCTCAAATAAATAAAATCTTAAAAAAAAAAAAAAAGTCTTGGTTTACCAACTTAGGGCCTTAACCTAACTGACACCATTTGGGGCCTGTAGTTTTTTGGTTTTTTGGGGCTTTTTTTTAAGATTTTATTTATTTATTTGACAGAGATAGAGACAGCCAGCGAGAGAGGGAACACAAGCAGGGGGAGTGGGAGAGGAAGAAGCAGGCTCCTAGCAGAGGAGCCTGATGTGGGGCTCGATCCCAGAACGCCGGGATCACGCCCTGAGCCGAAGGCAGATGCTTAAGGACTGCACCACCCAGGTGCCCCTGTAGTTTTATTTTTAACACTACTATCGCCCCCCCAAAAAAACAGAAAATAAGTGTCAGAGAGACATGAAGAAATTGAAACCTTGTACAGGGTTGGTAGGATTGTAAGAGGTGCAGCAGTATGGAGGTTCCTCAAAGAATTAAAAATAGAACTACCATGTGATCCAGCAATCCCACTTCTGGGTATATATCCAAAAGAATTGAGAGCAGGGTCCTGAAGAGGTATTTGCACACCCATGTTTATCACACTATAACCCAAAACTGGGTTTGCGTCTTGGTGGGTGTTGAGCCAAAAGGCACAACCAAGCCAAGGAGTAGAAAAGGAAGGATTTCACTTGCAACAATTAAGAACACCAGGGATATTTCCCAAAGCAGCATCTCCCTGAACAACAAAATTGGAGCAGTTTTAAGTAGGGTGCATGCATATTCATGGAAGGACTGAGCCAAGGAGCATTCCATATGGAATTGGGACAGAAGTCATCGGAAGTTAACAATGTCCAGGTCCTAGGTGACTGAAGTCCCAAGGCCAGCATTCAGTCTCTGGCTCCAATTAGTCCAGTGTTCAAGTGCTCAAAGTGGTTTATATCCTGCAAAAACAACTCAAGAATGTGTGTTAGGTCAATTTTTCCTTTCAAAACAGCACTGAGCGTTTTACCACTGATTTATTGTCTCTGCTATGGTTAGGTTACATCCTGGCCTGGTAGTGGCTGTTTGTTTTTACATTCTTCTGTTCCCTTAAAATCATCAACTACTGAAGTCTCTTTTTCTATGGTTTTAACATAACCCAGGAAGCTCTGCAAGATATGTTCTTGGGCAAGTAATGCTGGTCAGGCATCAATCACGAAACAGCTGGGGACCTACAATGACTTTTCTTACATCAAGAAAGCACCAGGGAGCAAGAATTCCTGTTCCATCAAAGGTCCTTCTAGCTGGACTAAGAATCAAATTGCCACGAGACAAATTGACAGGAGAAAATCAAATTTAATGGGTGTATGCCAGGGGAATCCACCTAGACATGGAAATCCCAAAGACAGGCAGAATGGGGTATAGATGTCTTTCTGGGGGAGGGGCCCAGAACATCAGAGGAATGCATACAGGGGCAATAAGAACTTAGAGCAGATGTTTGCTAATTAGATGTTTGCCCTTCCATACAAATGGGTCACTCAGATAAAATTGATCGTTAATAACTCTTATTCTGGGAAAGACCCCCAATTTAGAGTCTTCTGTGCAGTTAAGGGAGGGGCAAACGTTTCTCTTGAGGCTGCAGAGTCACAAGAAGACAGATACCGTATGATCCCCCTCACAGGAGCTATCTAAAGTTGTCCAACTCGTAGAGACAGAAGGAATGGCAGTTACTGAGGAACGAGGGAAGGGAGAAAAGAGGAGTGCTGTTTCAGGGATACGGAGTTTCAGATTTGCAAGATGGCAAAGTTCTGGAGATTTGTTTCGCAACAGTGTGAATGTACTTCCCACTCCTGAGCTGCAACACTTCAAAGTGGTTAAGATGGTGAATTTTATTTTATGCATTTTTGCCACAACAAAAAAATAAACTGCCAGTATTCTTTTTTTTCTTTTTAAAATCTATTTATTTATTTTAGAGACAGAGAGAGAGCTCTGCAAGTGGGAGGAAGGGCAGAGAAGAGAATCTCAGACAGATGCCCTGATGGGTGGAGAGAGCTGGACATGGGGCTCGATCTCACAACCGATGAGATCGTGACCTAAGCCAAATCACCAGTCAGATGCTTAACTGATCAAGCCACCCAGACGCCCCTGCCAGTTCTCCTAAAGCCCAGATTCAAAGGGAGGGGAACCTAGACCCCACCTCTCAATAAGAAGAATGCTTAAGGGGGGTGCCTGGGTGGCTCAGTCAGTTAAGCGTCTGCCTTCAGCTCAGGTCATGATCTCAGGGTCCTGGGATCAAGCCCTGCATCAGGCTCCCTGCTCAGCAGGGAGTCTGCTTCTGCCTCCCCCCAGTGCTCTGTCTCTCTCTAAAATAAATAAATAAAAATCTTAAAAAAAAAAAAAAAAGGAAGAAGAAGAATGCTAAAGAATCTGCAGCCATCTTTAACATGCTGTCCCCATCATGGGGCACATCACGTCTAGGGCACCTGGGGACACAGATAGGGAGACATTATTTCTTTTTTTTTTTTTTATAATGATTTTTTATTATATTATGTTAGTCACCATACAGTACATCCCCGGTTTTCGATGTAAGGCTCGATGATTCATTAGTTGTGTATAACACCCAGTGCACCATGCAATATGTGCCCTCCTTACTACCCATCACCGGCCTATCCCATTCCCCCACCCCCCTCCCCTCCCCTCTGTAGCCCTCAGTTTGTTTCTCATAGTCCATAGTCTCTCATGTTTCATTCCCCCTTCTGATTACCACCCCTTTCTTTATCCCTTTCTTCCCCTACTGATCATTCTAGTTCTTATGTTCCATAGATGAGAGAAATCATATGATAGTTGTCTTTCTCTGCTTGACTTATTTCACTTAGCATTATCTCCTCCAGTGCCGTCCATGTTGTAGCATATGTTGAGAACTCGTTCTTTCTGATTGCTGAGTAATATTCCATTGTATATATGGACCACAACTTCTTAATCCAGTCATCCATTTCTAGGGGCCTCTAGGAGAGGAAGGATGTCAGGAGGCCCGTGAGAGGTGGGTGTGGTTTGAAACAATGGAGCGGGAAGAAAGGGCCAAGCTTGTATAGCCAATGAGGAAAAGATGGTCTGGAATGCCTCCCTTCCTCATTTTCACAACAAAGATTCAGCAGAGCCATTCTGCTAAAAGCCTGACCGCTCCCACCAAGCGTTTTTCTCACTCAGACGCCTGTCGCTCCCCCAGCCCCCCAGCTATCCCGACGGTGGGGGCTCCCGGCCCTAATTGAATAGGTTGATAGGAACAATGAGCAGAAGCGGACCGCAGGAGACCTTTCAAAGTCCACAAACAGGGAGAGAATGCCACAACGCAGCGTTTAGACAGTCTGGACAATGTGGCCGCTATCAATGCTGCTCTCCAGAGCAGCGACTCGAATGACAGCTTCGCAAAGGATTTGCAAAGAGCCCTTTAGAAATGGAACATGGGCAACTCAGAGCCCCATGACGTGCTACAAGGACAAACCCGACTGAACAAAGATCCAAAGCAGTGTTGAATGACTTATTTATTCAGCCCTGCTCTGTGCAAACCTGGGAGAATATGACATCTTTTAAATTGCCTCCCCCAAGCTATGCAATAGCCACGGTGCATGGGAGATGTGAGCGGAAGTTCGGAAACGAAACAATGTTTTACGAAGCAGAGATCACAGGGTACCCACCCTGGTGCTTGCCCGCCGTTCCGCAGACAGCCTGGAGAGGAAGACCCTGCCCCTGATCCGCTTCCGCCTACTGGCTTCCCAAATCCGCGAGCAGGGCCCGCCCTTCCCAAGCCTTCAGGTGGGCGATTCCTCGCCGAGCTTGCTCTTTGAGTCATCCCAGCAGCTTTCTCGTCTTACTGCTCCCGGCAGTGTTTTCCTGATACTGTGCTGCAATCACCGCCAGAACGAACGTGCAGGTTATTTTTAGCCTTGCAGGCAGCAGAATTCTCCCGTACCCTGGGACTCCTGTTGCACGGTGGTGTCATGCGCTAGGAGGGAAAAATACATCGTGTCAGTAATGTCTAGGGAACTCGGACTCCAAGCAGAGCCCCAGGCGGCCTGGTGATGAGCCGCCGGTGCCTCGGGTGCAAGGGTGAGGCACGGCAGGCACCTCATGAGCAAGATGTCAGGAGGCCCTCGCTGGGGTGTGAGCTCCTGCTTCAGGCTTGTACCCGGAGCCTCCCTGGCCCCGCCCCAGTCCAGCCTGGCTCCCTGGCTTCTCTCATTTCGGTTCACTCCTCGGCTTCCTGCCTGGCATGGACTCTGCAGGTGAGGAGTACAGTTCCCAGGCTTACAAAGTCATTGGAGAGGGAAGAGACATTGAGAGGGAAGGGTTGAATAATCAACAGTGAGGTCAGTGAGGGATCCAATGAGGGATTTGGTCACATGGAGGATACGGGTGACCCAAGATGGCAGCAAATCCAAGGACTGGTGATGAGTAACCCAAGCTGGGCAGCCGCTAACTGGGTTAGACCCCAGATGGTGGGATGTGAACAGGAACCTTGTGAGACGCCCCTACAAGAAGGCCCGGGATCTTCCCAGGGAGATGCCTACCCTGCAGGAAGCTTCTTTCTCCTCCTCAGTCTTGGGTGTCTGTGCTGGGGGGTCGGGGGGCTGATGGATAGCCCTTCCACCCCTGTCTGCTCTCTTCCCAACCCACCGTGATGTCATAAAGCCAAATCAAGCAGCTTAGAGCCAGGGAAAGAGAAAGTGGGAGTCTCTGGTTCCTGGATGCCAACAAATGGTTCACACCAAGGCAGGCTTTTCTATCATGAAATCAGGGGTATATTTATTTGCAGACATCAAGAAAATGAGATCTACCTTCTTGCCTTCCTCTTCCCCTGCATCACCCACGGAGGGCCCTGGCGCTTCCATTGCTACCTTCTCTTCCATGTGCATACCCACCTTTTCAAAACCCATTCCCCTCTTCCGCTTCACGTAGTTTTAACCTGAACCCACTCCTCCCTCTCCCCCACCCCAACTAGCACCTTTCATGGATCTTACTGGAAAACCCAGACATTTCACTCTGTGCATTTGAAATAGGAAAATATTCGGAGTGAAGAATGCTAAAGCAATGGAATCGTGAACACACAAATGTGACTTTGGATTCCATCGAGGAAGACCACCTCCGGGGCAGCAGAGCAGAGAGCACCCAAGGCTCAGGAGCACCCATGGCTGTGTATAAAACCCATGGGTTGCTTTTGTTGCTTTTAATAATATCTGAAGAAAGCATTCCCTTCCATAAGACTTCTACCAGCGTGATGCAATCTCAGAGAATCTTTACAGATTAATCATCATTAGGACATGATCATATTTCAATTATCCCCTGTGTAGTCTGGGTACATTAAAGCAACTGAGTTCTCGCTGAGAGAAGTTCATTAGAACCATAATGTGCAAAAGATATTTTAAAGTGTTTTAAAGTCTATTGGAAAACAACAAGGGGATAAATGCTAGAAACGACAGAATCTTCCAGAGGTTTCTCTAGCACTCATTCAGAAACCATAATCTTATCTTGTGATGTGGAACAAGGACTGTAACTGACTAATGGGCCAATTGTTTTATTATCATTTGTGTTTCTACCTACTCTGTGATGAAAACCCAACGGGCTGTTTCCTTTCAGCCCAAATCTGGCCAGCTAGATGCATTTACCCATCTTCACAATATATAAGGGACCCTGAAACCCTGGTTAACAGTGCCAAAGTGCATGGAAATCATTCAAAGAAAGGAGTCAATCATACGATTTGTGGTCTAGTTGTATCAATACAGGAATAGTCCCTAATAGTGTGCTGGACAAAAGGAAAAGCAGCTTATCCCCTGAGAATTTGTCCTAAAGAAAGAATTTAAAAGAACACATAGAGCTTTATAGGCAAAGATATTTATTCTCGATAACAAAAAAATGGGAAACCTACTTACAATCTGCCAGTGGTCCAACAGTTGAGAATGGCGTGAAAGGAATGAGAATGGAATGGAATATTCTGCAGCTCTTAGAAACTGATGCTGATGGGAAACCTCGCTGGCTTAGTCGGTACAGCACATAATTCTTGACCTCAAGGTTGTGAGTTCGAGCCCCATGTTGGGTGTAGAGGTTACTTCAAAATAAAAAATATTTAATAAAAAGAAATTGATGTTGATGATACAGAATGGAAATGTAGAAAATTGTTTTTAATATGTTAAAAATGTCATCTATACTGTGATTCCAACCGTATAAAATAAGTGCACATTTAGATACGGAACGGAAAGATACGTGGGAAGAAAGCAATGTCTCCTTTGCAGCTGTTATAACGTTGATTGTATAATAAATCACACTTGGAAAAAAAAAGGAAAATGCTCAAGTGAGACATTTTCTGTGCCAGGCAGAAAAATCGTCTGTGCTTGGGATCATTTCACATTCTTCCTTGTTCCTTCAAAGCAGCCTGTAATTTTCACCCGGATGTGGGGAACACACCTGTCTGGATGATGGGAGGCCCCTTGCTGGAAGACTGTGTGCTGCTTGTTTAGGGAACAGGAACCTCAAACTTCTCAGTCTTCTCTGATAACATATCTAAACTGCACTCGAACCATTTGCTGGTGTGGTTTTTCTGTGACAGCTATGCACAAAAATCTTTGCTGACAGAAAATGATACATTTTTTCTTTCTCTCTTTCTCTTTCTCCTCCCCTACCCCCTCCCCACCCCTTTCTGCAGTTCTGCTAAGCCAATATTCTCTAGAATGAGCACAAAACAAATCAAATAACAGCTAAACAAATCGAATAAGAGCTTTTGTACATCAACATCAAGAAGGAAGACTTGGGAGGAATCAGAGTACGGAGACAGATCTGGACAAGAGCGAACCATCTACTTGTCAAGCCACCTTCTAAATCTGGACCGGCAGAGATGGGAGTGATTTTCTGGAAGGAGATGTGATAGTGGATTAAACACCAGCTCATGGGAAGCTATCATTGAATCAGATCAGATCACATTCATGAGAAATCACATTCAGGAAATATTTTAAGAAAGAGGAATATAAATGTGCTAGAATTAACATGTAAAATATATATGTACTGAGGTTTGTAAACTGTCCTTTTTTAATCAAACCGAAAACAAAAAGCTTTAATCTTTCAACCTTATTAAAAAAAAAAAAAAGGCAGTCGATCCTAAATTATTTCCATCTCAAAAGCCAAGAGGCTGATCAAGCATCAGTTACAGAGGAAGGCAGCTTAGGAAAATGCCTCTGCGTATTTTCACAGGAGAGGTGATCTTTGGTTCCCCATCTCTGCCGTGCGTTTATTTCACTGTGTAATTAGTTACAACCACTCAGTTAAGAGATGTAACACTTCAAACTTTTTACGGAGTCTGTGTTCAGTTTAATCTGTCTGTACAAGTTATTACTGAGAAAGTGTTTTTGACATATGCTATAACTCCATCAAGTTGTATATTACAGGAAGTACATCTTTACATCGTAGGTTCCCAAGCAACATAGCTATCCCTATCTTTCAGGAAACAGCATCAAGGAACTCTGAAAAATATAGAAAGCTCATTTTCACCTTGGATGCTCACATGTAATATATAGGCTGCTATCAAATAAACACTTTTTTCTAATTCTCCCTAGTAAATGCATAGGAATTTAATATACTTTATAAATAGGCATCTAAAAGCTCTCCTTTTTTTTTTCTATTTCTTTGCTGTACATGTCATCAGAAATCCATAGCCTTTCTTTCCCTTATTAACAGGTACTCATTTTTGTTTTAAAAAAAAAAGCACTCCATTAAATCTATTTCTAAATGATAGTAAGTGGTACTAACAAAACAAATAATAATTTAATAGCCTTAGAAATAAATGAATATATACTTATACAGGTCAAGAAACTTGGTAGGAGTAAGTTGCCTGTTTGTTTACTAATGTTGGTTTCAAGAATACTCAAATTTCTTTGAGTTGGTTGACATTTGGAAGTAGTTACAACTGGTCAGTTGTCTTCAGCGATCTTTTGCTCCCAGGCTTTCCCCGCCATCACCCTCATCACATATCTCGCCAATATGCGACAGAAAAATACGTAATACTCAAGTAGGCAACTTCTCGAGAATGGACACAAGCTAAAATGTACATGCGGGAGGTAACCAGTGTGAGCCAAACCATGTTCTATACCCAAGCAGAAAACACGGACATGTAGAAGGCCTTCATTTTTAGACTCACAATTAAGATCAAATTAGCAGACATCCCTGGAACACGAGATGAAGGATAAGGCAAGAAGTGATACAGATAGGAGTTGATTTCTTGTTCCCTGTCTCTATTAGGACAACAGTCCCATTTTTGCCAAGTGTTTCTGATACTAGCTATCTTTTCACCATAAACGAGATTATGTTTTAAATGGCTAAGAGTATATTACAAGGACGCTCAAATGAGTGAACCCCAAATCACAAAGATATGGGCTTTCTAAAGAACCAAATTAAGGAAATACTTATTATCTCTAAAGTATTAGCCATTCTGGGAGTTACCTGGTACATTAAATATTAACTCTCCCACTGCATTCCAAACACCCTCCTTACTAAATTTAATTACACACAACTTTTCAAGAATTCATCTTTTATTTACAGGGAGGTACCTCTCTATAAGAAAATTAGAAAGTGTTGGTTTTCTCTAATCCATGTAAATTACAGATTCCACTGGGAGTCCTACATCACTGATAGTGGTGTTTATGAAAATGAAAAAGTGCTTCCTATCCACATGCAAATGTTTTGTAAAATTTTTTTCCATAAAACCTAAGTGTAATTTAGCATACCACAGTGCTCTGAGGATGGGTCATTGATGATGTACCATTTGTACATAAGTAATACACCTGTAAATCACTAAGTGTTAAGAAATATGTTTTTATCTTTTTAAAAAAAATAATGTGACTCCCTTTCTCATCTGTTCTGTTGTATTGCGTCCAAAAAGTTGTGTGTAATTTTTTTAAGGTCCAGGAAATGTAAAGAAATTTGTTGGAATATCTGAATTTCTGTAAAAAATAAAAATAAAAATAAGATTTTGTTATTTAAAAGAGGGCTTGGTGATGTGGGACACCTTGGGTGCATTCAGTGTCTTTGTTCCAGTGAGCCAGTGACAGCATGGTGATTTGACCAGAATAGCTATCTTCAGAAAATCTGCTTTGTAGGGCTGCCTGAGTGGTTCCGTTGGTGAAGCGTCTGACTCTTGATTTCGGCTCAGGTTGTGATCTTGGGGTCGAGACTTCCTGCCCTGCATCGGGCTCCACACTGAGTGTGGAAGCTGCTGAAGATTCTCTCCCTCTCCCTCTGACCCTCCCCCCCCCACCTGCGTGCGCACACACGCGAGCGTGCGCTCTCTTTCTCTCTAACGGCAGCAAAACAAATTAAAAAAAAAAAAGAAAATCTCCTTTCTGTCAGATTCTATAATATTCACCAACAGCAGACATTTGTTAGGTAGGCAGGACCCTCACTTAGAAGCGCGATTAACATTTCCAAACCTCTTCTAGCCAGTACAGACATACCTCAAGCTGAACCTTCATATACTCAGTAGAATGAAATCAAGAAGTAAATAGCCAAACTGTTCAAGTAAAACCTGACCTGAAATACCCAATTAATTGCTCAGTCGCCACTTGGCTAATTGGAAATAGCCACCTGCTCCTCAGACATGAGCAAGCTTTTTGCAACGGTTCATAGTGAGTGTGTGCTGTCTAGGTGGGTTCCAGTGCCCCCTCTGTCACTTACTACGGGATTCTAAACACCTCTCAGCCTCAGTGTCCTTATCTATAAAATGGACACAATAATACCTGGCCCCATAGTGTTGTGAGGACATACATTAAATGAGAGTGTTGTTATACCTGACAGGTAAGAGATAGTCAATGAATGTTAATTCTTTACCCTCCTACTATGTGCAAGACATGGAAGGAATAAAAGAAACATAAAATACACCTTCTGCTTTCAAAATACTGAGGATAATTAGAGCAACATTTGTAAGCAGGGTTGGAAAATTCAGATCAGATGCCTGGAGCAGCCAGGTAAATAAGTAAATGAACAAAGCAAAACAAGCTGGGTTTGGGAAATCATAGGAAGTAATGGGCGCTGTGGAGCACTAGAAAGCCCAGGTCCCATCCAAAGAGAATAGCTGATACTCAGTTCCAGTCATTCAACAAACATGTACTGAGTACCTACTGTGTGCCAGGAACTGTTCTAAATCCTGAGAAGACAGTGGTAAACCAGACGATCAAGGTCCCCGCTCTTAGAGGTCTTAGGTTCTAGTAGGAGAAGAGACCATAAGCAGGGAAATGTCAGCTAAGAATAGGTGCCCTCGAGAGAAGGAAAACATGATGTGAGGGAGACATGGAGAGGCTGATCGAGGAAGACAGCTCTGAAAAGATGGCATTTTTTAAAGTGAGATCTGGGGGCGCCTGGCTGGCACAGTCAGTTGAGTGGCCAACTCTTGATTTTGGCTCAGGTCATGATCTCAGGGTCATGGGATCGAGCCCCAGGTCAGGCTCTGCCCTGGGTGTGGAGTCTACTTGGGATTCTCTCCCTCTTCCTCTGCCCCTCCCCCAGCTCTCTAAATAAATAAATACATACAATCTTCAAAATAAATAAAAACAAAGTGAGATAGGAGTAAGAATGAGCCAGCCATGGGAAGAAGGGGGGAAGGTCACATGCCACACAGGGGAGGCCACAAGTGTAGAGGCTCTGAGGCAGGACTAAGGTCACTTCGCTTGAGCAATCAGGCAGCAGAGGCCGGTGACCTGAGCTGAGCCAGGAATGAGGTAGGCCAGGATGGTTGGTACTGTTTTTAAGTGTGAGGCAAAGCCATTTGAGGGTCTCAAGGGGAGAGCAATGCTAGCTACCATATAATTTTAAAGTTTACTCTTGGCTTCTGGGTCTAGCAGTATAAACCAGATACTCTAAAAAAGCCTTCCTTACGCAATACTCCCAAGTCCTGGATAACTTACAATGAGCTTATTTTTAATACACAGCTTAGCTTGCAAGGAAGTAAGAGAAATCCCAAAGGTATTAAAAAAGAAGAGGAAACTGAAAACTGAGCATGGAGTGTAAACACATGCAGAAACTGGGATTGCCCGAAGGCAAATGCAGCCATCAGGGCAGGGAGGGGGAGGCTGAGCCTCTGCCGCTGGAAGTGGAGGAGCTGAAGTTGAGAGTCCCAAGGCCGCACCCTTCGGACAAGTGCAGCACAGGAAAGATGTTCATTCACGCTAGCAAACAAAAGAAGCCTTGTGAAGAATGCCATCTCCACATTAGCTCTAGATGGAGTTGGTGGGGCAAGAGGGGGAGAAAGAAAAAGAAGTAATTACCCTCTGAAATGTTTAACCCATGGATATGTGCCCCCGCCCAAGTCTGGAATTCAATCTTACACTCTCCATATACTCAAAGAAACTTTGAATTGAGAAATTAAAAGAATTTGCCAGAACCCTGATAGCTGGCAAATTCAAATGTATATCTTTTTGGAAGGAAAGCATCTTTATAACATAGATCTCACCAATTCAGCTCAACAAAGTATGTGTTCACAATTTTTAAATTACTAAACATACAAAAAGCCACGAGAGAGAATCAGCAGAAATCATGACGACAGACTCATTGCCCATTAGATTTTAGACATTGCGATTACCAGCCATGGAATATAAAATAATTATGTTTTATATGTAAAAGAAATAAAGATGGTATCTAAAACATGAACAATATAAAGAAACCAGTAGATATAATCAGTTAGACTTGAAGAAAAACAAAAAAAAATTTTTCTTAGAATTGAAAAATATAATCATTGAAATTTAAAATATGGGGGCGCCTGGGTGGCACAGCGGTTAAGCGTCTGCCTTCGGCTCAGGGCGTGATCCCGGCGTTATGGGATCGAGCCCCACATCAGGCTCTTCCGCTATGAGCCTGCTTCTTCCTCTCCCACTCCCCCTGCTTGTGTTCCCTCTCTCGCTGGCTGTCTCTATCTCTGTCAAATAAATAAATAAAATCTTAAAATAAAATAAAATAAAATAAAATAAAATATGATGTAGCAATTAAATATAAATTAGGTTTAACTAAAGAGAGAACTTGTCAACTAGAAGACAGATCTAAAGAAATTACCCAGAATGAAATATAGAAAGCCAAGAGATTGAATATGAAAAGCAGTTCAGCAACAGAGAAGATATATGTGTCTAATCAGAGTTCCAGCAGGAAAAATAGAATAAAGGAAAGACAATATTTGAATAGAACTTGGCTGAAATGTTTCCATAACTGATGAAAGGTATGAATCCACGCATATAGGAAGCACAACAGTAATCAAGCAAAATAAATAAAAAGCAAATTCAAGCATGACAATAAAGTGTAGACCAAAGAAAGAGGAAGCCTCATGAAGGTAATCTACAAAGGAATCATCTCTAACCTGATCATGAATACCAGAGATATTAGCATATATATCCAAGGTGCCAAAGTGAAATAACTCTCAGTCTAAAATTGTGTTTCAGCAAAACTTTTCTAAGACCAAAAGTGAAACACAGTCATCTTGAGATGAACAAAGCTAAGGGGATTGCCAGCAATAAAGCTACACAGAAGGAATTTCTGAAAATGAACCAAGAAGTAAGGTTCAAGATGCAAAAAAGAACAGAGAGCAAAGAATTTGGTACCTACGTGGGTTTATCTAAACAAGCATTGCACAAAATAATAATAAAACATCTAATTTACGGAATTAAAAAAATAGAGACAACTAAAATACCAGATGACAATACCATGTCAACTGAGATGAGATGACCAGAGTTTAAGGAATTCATGTTAATTGGAAAGAGAGTTACAATATAAATTAATAATAGTAATAACTAGCAATTGATTATTTATAATGTGCCAGGCATATGTAACAATTCATTTAACCCTCATAACAACCTTGTAAGTTAGATACTGTTGTTATCCTCAGCTCACAGATGAAGAGCCTGTGGCACAGTGGGTTTGAATAATTTACCCAAGGTCACACAGCTGGTGAGCAGGGGCATGGAATCGGTGGCAGCAACTCATCCATCCATCCCTTGGAGCAGACGAGGCGCACTTTCAGCAGAGGCTGGGGAGCCGAGCCGGAGCCCTGGCCAGTACGGTGGTAGCAGTTGGCCTGACCGCTGCTGCGGCAGGATTTGCAGGCCATGATGTTTTGCCAGCCACGAACCTTATGGAGCCTCAAGTAAAACAAGTTTTTCAAAGTCACCAAAACTGCCTTCTGCGGGGGCTGTTGTATAGGTGGGTTTGAACCCCAAAGGACAAAACGAGAAGCAGCGTTATTACTAAGCGTAAGCCCTCCTGCCAATAAAGGAAAAATAAGAGATGCTCATAGATGAATTATGCTTTTAAATCACCCAGACAAGGGAGGATCTCCTCATATAGCAGCCAAAATCCATAAAGCTGAAGATTTACTAGAAGTTCAAGCTAAATAATGAAGTGTATCGTGTGATGAATTTTAAGTTCTTGTTAGTTGATGTTTATGAGTGCCAGCTTTTTGTAATAAAATGCCTCAAAGCTACAAAAAGAAAAGTGTAGGAAAAGGAGAACAAATAAAAAGGACAGTGTAAGGGGCACCTGGGTGGCTCAGTCGGTTAAGGTCTTCCCTTGGCTCAGGTCATGATCTCAGGGTCCTGGGATCAAGTCCTTCATCCGGCTCCCTGCTCAGCAGGGAGTCTGCTTCTCCCTCTCCCTCTCATGCTCTCCCGCTTGCTCTCTTGCTCTTTCTCTCAAATAAATAAAAAATAAAATCTTCCCAAAAAGCACAATGTAAGATAGAAGAAATAAAACCAAATCAGACAACAAAATAAATAAAAGTAGATTAAGTTTGCTAATTGAAAGAGATTGTGACACTGGAGTTTTAAAAACCCATCAGTATGCTGCTTATACATATAGGGCACCTGGGTGGCTCAGTTGGTTAAGCATCTGACTCTTGATTTCGGCTCAGGTCAGGATCCCAGGGTCCTGGGGATCAAGCTCCGAGTCAGGCTCTGCACTCAGCAGGGGTCTGCTGGGGGAGTCTCTCTCTCTGTCCCTCTGCCCCCCTCCCACCATGTGTTCACACTCTCTGTCTCTCAAATGAATAATTTTTTTTAAAAAAATGAGATAATAAAACATGAGGACACAGAAAAAATTAAAATGATAGAGGGGCAAATGGGTGGTGCAGTCGTTAAGCATCTGCCTTCGGCTCAGGGCGTGATCCCAGTGTTCTGGGATCGAGCCCGACATCGGGCTCCTCTGCTGGGAGCCTGCCTCTTCCTCTCCCACTCCCCCTGCTTGTGTTCCCTCTCTCGCTGGCTGTCTCTCTCTCTCTGTCAAATAAATAAATAAAATCTTTAAAAAGAAAAGAAAAGAAAAGAAAATGATAGAAAAATATATACTAGGCAAATACTAACCAAAAGAAAGCTATATTAACAGCAGATCAAAAAATAAAGAATGGAAAATATTTTCAGCAATCAAAACAATCCCTACACAATAATGAGAGTTTCAACTCAACCACAAAATATTAAAATTCTAAACTTACCTGCATTTAATAAGATAGCTTCAAAATACACATAGCAAAAATGAAAGAATTACAAGGAGAAATAGATAAATCCACTATCATAATGGGAGATTTTAACAAATTTTTTTGCAAATTATCAATAGATCAAAAATATTTAGTAAACATAGAGAAGATTTGTGTTTTGTTTTGTTTTAAAGATTTTATTTATTTGTCAGAGAGAAAGAGAGCGCACAAGCAGGGGAAGTGCAGGCCGAGGGAGAAGCAGACTCCCCATTGAGCAAGGAGCCCGACATGGGGCTGGATCCCAGGACCCTGGGATCATGACCTGAGCTAAGGGCAGATGCTCAACTAACTGAGCCACCCAGGTGTCCCATCACAGAGAAGATTTGAAAAGTTCCATTATAAGCATGATTTAATGGCATGTAAAAATGCCACACTGGTACCCGAAAAAGAATAAAACTGCTACATATCAAATCTTGTTTTAATACCACTTCTACTAAAGTCTGTGTACCTTATGTGTTATACCTCAATTTCTTAAAATGTTAGTCACCCACAAAGAAAACAACTATCAAATTTTCAAAGAACTGATTATTTAAATCTAGTACATAATTACCCAGAAAGCAAAAAGAAACAATGCTCCCACAACTCATTTTGAGGGCAGTTTGAAAAAGGAAAACTCCAGGCCAGCCTGTATCCTAATACATCATAATGAAGTATTTTTAGGCAAGTCACCACATGAAGAGGCTAAAAGATAAACACCATAAGATTGCCTGATAAATGCAAAAAAAATGATTTGATAAAACTTAAAATCATCTATAATAGCAAGAATTTTTACAAAACTAGGAATAAAGACAATTTTCCTAAGAAGCCTTTCTACCAAACCATTTACTTTTACCTGTAATTGTGACATGTTAAAAGTAGTCCCTTTAAAATAAAGTATAAGACAAATAAGCTCACCACCAGTACGTCTGTCAGCATTACATTAACAAAGCCAACACAGTAAAACAAGAAAAAGGAATAAAAGGTATAAGAATTTGAAGAGAAAAAACAAAATGTCACCATTTTATGATTGTAATTGCTCTCCTATTAAACCGATAACAGATACTATGCTCGATCTTAGCCAAAGGCCAAAAAGCAATATAGAACTGCCCTCAAAAAACAAGCAAACCAAAACTACAGGTGAAGATTATTAGAATCTGTAAGAAATTAACAAGGTGGTTAGGTTTCAGATCAATGTATTAAAGTTGTATTTCTCTAGCACAGCAGCAAGCAATTAAAAAGCTATTTCTTTTTTTTTAAACATAATTTCAAAAAAAAATCTTTAATGATAACAATAAAAAATCATGATACCTAAGAATACATATAGCAAAATAAGTATGGAAACTTTACGGAGAAAATTAGAAAACTTCATTGAAATACTTGAAAGATCTTTAAAAATGTAGAAATATTCTATATTCACTGATAGGAGAATTCAATATGATTAAGATCAGATTCTCCTCAAACTGTACAATCAATGAAATGCCCACCAAAATTTCATCAGAGCATTCTGAGGACCTTGACTAGCTGATTCTAAATATTTGTGGAGACACAGGGCGCCTGGCTGGCTCAGTCAGTAGAGCGTGAGACTCTTGACCTCAGGCTAGTGAGTTCAAGCCCCACACTGGGCATGCAGCCTACTTAAAAAAGAAAATATATATATAATGTCAAGAATAGCCATGATGCTCCTGGAAAAGAAGGTGGAAAGACTTGCTCAATCAGATAGTGACTTATTATAAAACCATACTAATTGAGGGGCGCCTGGGTGGCTCAGTCAGTTAAGTGTCTGCCTTCAGCTCAGGTCACAATCCTGGGGTCCTGGGATCAAGCCCTGAGTCGGGCTCCCTGTTCAGTGGGGAGTCTGCTTCTCCCTCTTCCTCTGCTCCTCCCCCCTGCTTGTGCTCTCTCTCTTCTCTCTTTCAAATAAATAAATAAATAATTTTTGTAAAAAACCTGTAATAATTGAGATAGACCAACCGATGAAGCAAAAGAGAAAGCCTAGAAGTATATAAATGCATTTTTTTGAAAATTGAAATAAGAAGAAATGGCATGATAGATCAGTTGGAAAAGTATGTGCTAGTCAGTGAATGGTTCTGAAACATTTGGTTGTTGGGAGATAACTCTACATGAGAGCGGTGTTTCTGCACATCTTGTGAACAGAGACACTAACTGCCTTCATTCCAGGTTGTCCTTTCAAGACTCTGTACAGCAAACAGCCTGGGAAGATAGAGAAAGGGCCTCCCTCTAGAGCAAAGAGTAGGTTTGCTTATTGTTCCGTAATAAAGGAAACATCTCCCTTTAAGACAAAGTTAGGCTGGCTCATTGCCCATTATAAAATATTCGGGTTTCCTAGGGCTCAGGGTTCCTCTTCTGTAATACAGCCCATTACAAGTATCACCCGGCCTTCTTCTCATGGCCCTCTGGGAATGTGCCGAAGAGAACCAATGCCAGCAAGCGGCTTGCCTAGCCATGGATGATGAAGTCCTTTGTCTCTGACCAGGAGTCTCATGTGTTCTGCGGCACCCAGAGATTGTGGCAGGCCAGCTTCTTAGTCTGCCAATAGGATTAAGATCACAGTGCTTCAGTTACCCACTTGAAAAAAAAGGAAATGAGACAAGACATCTGACTCAGATTGTACACAAAAATCTACTCCAGATGAATTACGGACTTAACTGTGAAAGGCAAAAATTTAACTTTCAGAAGAAAATACGGATAATCTCAGAAAGGGGAAGCGTTTGTTGAATAAAACACAAAAATCATAAAGGAAATCACTGATAAATTAAGTAGACTGAAATAAAAGACTTCTCTTCAACAAAATATTCCATAAAGAAAACAAAGAGCCACAAATTAGGAGAAGATGTTTATTAAATATATTACTGATAAAGGTTAACAGTACAGAATATATAGAGAACTCTTAAAAATCAATTTCCTGGGGCGCCTGGATGGCTCTGTTGGTTAAGCGGCTGACTCTTGATTTTGGCTCAGGTCATGATCTCGGGTCCTGGGATCAGCCTCCACATTGGGCTCTGCACTCAGCAGCGAGTCTGTTTCAGGATTCTCTCTCTCCCTCTGCCTCTCCCCCCACTAGCTCTCTCTGTCTCCAAAATAAATTAATTTTTTTAAAAAAATCAGTTTCCTAAAAGTCATAAAAAAAAAAGGAAAAATGACCAAAAAATATGTACAGGAATTTAACAAAAGAAAACATGGGGGCGCCTGGGTGGCACAGCGGTTGGGCGTCTGCCTTCGGCTCAGGGCGTGATCCCAGCATTACGGGATCGAGCCCCACATCAGGCTCCTCCGCTATGAGCCTGCTTCTTCCTCTCCCACTCCCCCTGCTTGTGTTCCCTCTCTCACTGGCTGTCTCTCTCTCTGTCAAATAAATAAATAAAATCTTTAAAAAAAAAAAGAAAACATGGGGGCGCCTGGCGCTTAATCGGAAAAGTGGGCAAATCTCGATCCTGGTTTGTGAGTTCGAGTTCCACACTGGGTGTAGAGATTACTTAAAAATAAAATCTTTAAAAACACTCACACACAAATGACAAACAAACAACAAGATATTCAACTAGTAATCAAAAAATGGCAATTAATTGCAAGTGATAATATTCATTTTATTGGCATAAGTTACAAGTCTGACAGTACTAAGCATTAGCATGGCTGTGCAAAGTGGGGTTTCTTACACTATTGGTGAGAGTAAAATTTGGTATAATCAGTTTGAAAAGCAACTTGGCATTATCTTGCAAAACTGAACATTTGTTTTTGGTTTGGTTTTTTTTTTAATCATTTTCTTCTTTTGTGTTTTGAACAGGTAATACCTTTCTTTCTTCTTTTTCTTCCTTCCTTCCTTCCTTCCTTCCTTCCTTCCTTCCTTCCTTCCTGTAAATCTCTAAGCCCAACGTGGGGCTTGAACTCACAACCCAAAGATCAACAGTTGTGTGCTCTACCAACTGAGCCATCCAGGTGTCCCAAAATTGAACATTTGTATACACTAAATTCATCAGTTCTATTCCTAGATATATATGCTGGAGCAATTATTACACAGAAACACTGAAAAAAAATTCATCAATGGAGAATAAATTGTGGACTGTTCAAGTTTTATGTTTCAGTTCATTAATATTACTATAAGCATGGAAATGAATAAACCGAACTCATAAACCTCTACATAAATGATTAGATTGGATTAGATATATAATGCTGAGTGGGGGAAGAAAACAAGTTTCAGCAGATACACTATGACTCCATTTTTATAAATCACAAAAACGAGCAAAACTAAACCCCATATTGTTTAGAGAAAAATGCCTATGGGATAAAACTATAAAGATATAAGCACAAGAATGATAAAAAACAAATCTCAAAATTGTGGTTACTGGGGCGCCTGGCTGGTTCTATTGGTATTTTGATAATGGCTTTCAGATACACTTTGGCTCTTACTGGTCTGAAGGTGGGAGTTAGCCTAAGTTTGCCTTTCAAAAGTCATGTCCTGAAACTTCAGTTTCATGGAGGGATTAGCTGGATTTCATTTCTTCTATGCTGGTTCCCTGTGATCCTTCTAGAAGAGACTAATAATTTGCATATGATAGCCACAAAGAAAAAAAGAATGCATTTCTATGTCAGGTTTTCATTTTGAGAACATTTAGCATCTAGGCACGAATGTACTGCCTTCTCTGAAATAAAACATTAATTTCTCTCCAAGATAGGTTACCAGTTAGATCATTAAAATCCACCCATGAGAGGTGCCTGGGTGGTTCACTCTGTTAAGCGTTGACTCTTGGTTTTAGCTCAGGTCATGATCTCAAGGTCCTGAGATTGAGCCCCAAATCGGGCTCTGTGCTCAGCAGTGAGTCTGCTGGAGATTATCTCCCTCTCCCTCTGCCCCTCCCCTGCTTGCTCTCTCTCTCTCTCTCAGATAAATAAATAAAATATTTAAAAATCAAATCCAATCCTTGAAATCCATCCAATGAGAGCCAAACCTTGGTGAACTGGGATGAGGAAATGCATTTACCTTACTTCCTGCCACTCACTCTCTTAAATAAAAAGCTGCGAATTCCCTTCTAACGGGTGAGATCTATTTCGTGATCTCAACCACGAGTCAAGAGGCCCCGGGGCTCAGACAGCACAACCAACCTGTGGCTCAATCTTAGTTTCCAGAATTACTTAAATATTGGCCTTTCCTCTAGCATTAACTGAGAGGAACTTTCCCTCAGGACCAAATTGGCAACGCTGCTTGCAATTATGGACAAAAGGCTGTTTCTTGGCCAAGCCAAGATGGTGAACTGAAAGGATCCTGGAAGTATGTGGATGTGATGTTATCTTGCTGACAGTTTGCCAAGTCAAAACATGCACTTGAAAGTTTAGCTTCCTCCAGAGCAGGAATTCTGAAATTTTAGAGGCAGCTTCCCTATCAAAGTTTTTACACTTTTCAGGTCTTTTGATTTTAAAAAGCTTGTGATCCTTTGCTAGGTGATTAAAACCCATTTGGAATTAAATACAGTTGCCCTGATCGTGTCAAAAATGATGAAGTTGCCTTCCCAGAGCTTGGTTTACTGGTCAGATTTAGAAAGCTGGATTTTTAAAATTGATTTGTACTGCCATCTAGTGGTATATTTCATTGCAAATTTCAACACCCTATAGTGCATTTCTGTCGGTCCAGTGGGTTACCCTTAAAAACATTGTAGAATCAAGGGCTATGCTTGCAAATATAGAGAGAACGAGCTCCTCTGTGTAGCATACAAGTCCTATCATATGCCTTATAGGCTATGGAAAAATTTTTAACATAAATATGGGAGGGAGCTCCCAACAGAGATCCTCTTAAACTGCAGAGGCTCCTAATGTTAACTGTTTTTTTACTTTTATCTTTAATTTTTACCATAATTATCCCACATAAGCTATTTCTTTCTCCTAGATAAGTAAATACAATCCTGGTTGATTAATTTAATGGTCCCTCCATTTGGAAAGGCAGAATTGTGTAAAGATGAAACACACGAGAACTAACATGATGCTGTCTGGGTTCAAATCCTAGCTCAGAACTTGCAATCTATGTGCCCTTGGACTAGTTATAAGACACCTCCATGCCTCAGTTTCATAATCTGTAAAACAGAGATGATAATCAAATCTACCTCATAGAGTTGTGTAAGAGACACTACACTCAGCCCAGACACTCGCACAAAGTAAGTGCTCAGTGGAAACACAAGGTACCATCACATCCATAGATCACTGGGAGCCTAATTTGCATAGACCCTCAGGATGCTGGGATAGCAAAGGAGCCCCTGTTGTAGTCCACTCCCAAATAGATCTTTAGACACAACAGGACCCATGGTCAGGTCTCTGGATACTAGAATTACCATATGATCCAGCAATTCTAGATAAATACCTGAAAGAATGAAAAACAGAGACTCAAACAGGTATTTGTACTCCAAAACTCACCACAGTATTATTCACAACAGCTAAAAGGTGAGACCATCCCAGATGTCCCTCAGCAGATGACTGGATAAATAAAGTGAGAGCTATACATACAATGGACTATTATTCAGCCTTAAAAAGGAATGAAATTCTGATATGTGCTATCACATACACGGAGGAACCTTGGAAACATTATGCTAAGTGAAATAAGTCAGACACAAAAGAATAAATGTCTGATTCCACAATATATGAGGTACCTAGAATATTCAAATTCACGGAGACAAGAAGTAGAATAGTGGTCACCAAGGGCTGGAGGATTGAGGAATGGGGAGTTATTGTTTAATGAATTGAGTTTCAATTTGGAATGATGAAAAAGGTCTGGATCAGAAATAGTGGTGACGGTTGCCCAATGATGGGCTTGTGTTTAATGCCACTGAAACTGTATACTTAACAATGGCGAAAATGGTAACTTTTATGTTATATGTATTTTACCACAATGAAACAAAATAGGCAGGGCTAGAGAGCTTGTCCCCAGTCTTTACCCTCATTACATACAAGCACTGGCCGAGGGTCTCTGGGGCACCACCATGGGACAGCGGTCCTAGGCACCCAGCTCCAGCGCCTCAAAGGAGGCCCCACAGCCTTCTGACGCCTCCCCTCCATACACGCCACACACACACACACATACACACACACACACACAGGCACACAGGAATCTCTGTGTTACCTTCAGACTCTTGGAAGGAGGACAAAGAGGCAGCACTCTGGAATCCTGGAAAGCTACCAGGGCTTGTGTGACAGACTCTTGAACCCAGGCCCTTCTTTTCCCCTGAGGCTATCTCGGCCTAAGGAACTGGAGTTATGCTTTTTTTTTTTTTTTTTAAGATTTATTTATTTATTTGAGAGAAAGAGAGAGAGAGAGAGACTGCAAGCAGGGGGTGGGGCAGAGGGAGAGAATCTCAAGAAGACTCCCTGACAAGTGTGGAGCCTGAAGCGAGGTTCGACCTCATGACCCATGAGATCGTGACTTGAGCCATGAACCAAGAGCCTGGCTCTCAACCAACTGAGCCACCCAGGTGCCCCAGGGTTGTGCTTTTAAAAATACAAAAATAGGGGCTCCTGGATCTGGCGCCCCTCTCCCCACTTGTGCTCACTTGTGCGCACTCTCTCTCTCTCTCAAGTAAATTAATAAAATCTTTTTTTAAAAAAATACAAAAATAGGGGCACCAGGTTAGCTTAGTCAGTTAAGCAACTGACACTTGATCTCAGCTCAGGTCTTGATCGCAGGGTCGTTGGGCTCAATGCTGGGTATACAGGCTACTTAAATAAATAAAAAATAAAATAGAAGTATGAAAACATCCTCCAAAAAAGTGCACATGATTCTAATTTTCATTTGTAGGCAGAGCGAAGAGTAATGTGGACAATCTCGATGCCTATTGGTTAATGCTGAGAAACAGCTTAAATGAGCCTGTGAACCCAAAGATAAGTCAGATCCAGAAAGAGCTGTGGCTCTACCCGCCAGCAAGCGACCGGAGGTGCACGAGCCGGCGCAGCAGATGGACAGCTGAAAACCTGCTCTTCTAGGCTTCAGACTCAGAGTAAGTCATTGCGAGTATGAAAGGAGCCAGGGACAAACAAAACCAGAAAGGCCCTTGCCCCAAACCCTACCAAGACATCATCTGCTTGGGAAAACAGCTTTGGCCCAGCATTCTGAAAATATCTTATGATGAGGCACACATTTTTTTAAGTGTGTAACCCAGAATGTATGGGTCATCTATTCTCAGTGTATTGGGAGGATTCTATGTCTACTCTCTATTGCCACATACCAAATTACCCCAAAAAGATTTGTGGCTTCAAGCAACAATCATTATATGTCACCTATCACATCTCTGTGGGCCAGGAATTCAAACAGGGCACCCCAGGGATGGCTTATCAGCAGAGACCTCAGCTGGAAGCTTGCAGGCTGGAGGCTGAAATCGGGCTCAAGCCTTGTTCGTTCACATGTCTGCTGGTGGATGCTGACTGCTGACGCAGAGCCAGCTGGAACACCCACGTGTGGCTCCTTGTGTGACCTGGGCCCCCTCCCAACATGGCAGCTAGGATCAAAGGGCAAGCATCCCAAGAGAGAGACCCCGTGAAAACCTCATGCCTTCTATGAACTAGCCCCGGAAATCACACAGCATCACTTTGGCCACATTCCATTGGTTGGTGAAGTTTATGAAGATCTGCCAAAATTCCTCCCAAGAGGAGGGAACTAGACGCCCCGCCCCCTGGCCCAGTGAAGAAGAGTACTGTGGGTATTCTATGTAGTCTCACATATTGGTGTCACCATCTTTAGAAAATGCAGCTTGCCACATCGTGCTTTATCTCGGTTAATCCTCACCACCCCTCCCACACACACATTAAAAAAAAAATTATGAGGTCAATACTATTAGCCCCATTTTACAGGACAAGAAAGTAAGGCTCAGAGAAGAAACTTTCTAATGTCAGATACCTGGTAAGGGGCAGTGTAGGGACCCAGTGTCCAAGCCCTTAACCCCTAAACTGCCCTTCCTGCTAGAGGTTATATTGTCTTATTTGCAAGTATATGCTAGAAGTTCAAGTTTCAGGTCTGTTTGTGAATATGCATACGTTCTTAGAAAAAAAATCTATTACAGGAATTTTGGGTTCTCTGCTCCTGTACTCAGGGCTCAAGCTTCAGGAGCAGGCTGTGTAGAAATATTATATCAGGGGCGCCTGGGTGGCACGGTCAGCTAAGCATCCAGTTCTTGGTTTTGGCTCAGGTCATGATCCCAGGGTCATGAGATCGAGCCCCATGTTGGGCTCCCTGCTCAGTATGGAATCTGCTTCAGATTCTCTCTCCTCCCTCTGCCCCTCCTGCTCATGCTTGCACATGCACGCGCTATCTCTCGCTCTCTCAAATAAATAAATAAATCTTAAAAAGAAAAAGAAAAGAAATATTATATCAGGCTAGACAGTACAAAGCACACATGCAGCCCAAAGTGGGCATTAGAGGCTTCGTGTGCCCCCAGAGAATAAGCCCAAGAGTCCCCACAAAACAGCCAGTGCGCTTGGTGTAGGAAGTTGCCACCACTAGGACCTTGTCCACTTGATCCCCTCAATCAGTCCAGTTATTTCTGGTAGCCAACCTCCAAGATGGCCCCCAATGAACCCTGCCTCTGGGTAGTCACAGCCTTGCATAATCTCCTCCCACATTCTACCAGGGTTGGTCTAAGTGACCAACAACATACAGCAAAAGTGATGATATGTCACTTCCAAAACTTGGTTTTAAAATACTATGACTTCTGTCGTGGACTGTCTCTCATCACTCACGGAAGACACAGCTGTCATGTTTTGAGGACATTCGGGAAGGTCATGGAAAGCCTACATGGTTAGGAACTGAGACCTCTAGCCAACAGCCAGCAAGGAACTGAAGCCCACAGCCACCATGTGAGTGAGCTTGGAAGCAGCTTCTCCAGCCCCAGCCGAGCCTCTCAGTGACTGCGGCCCCACTGAACAGCTTGGCTGCAATTCCAGCTATGTGCTCCTGGGTGCTTGAGCCTCAGAAACCACAGAAGACAACAAATGTTTATTGTTTTAAACTGCTACCCCAGAAGGGGTCATTTGTTACACAGCAACAGTATCTGTGTTACTAGCAGAAGAGCTGGAGTTTGGGAGCCCAAACACAGTGCTTTAAATTCTAGTTCCACCCCTCCCTGGCATAGCACCACCTCCCGGAGCCTCAGGTTTCTCGTGAGTGAAAACGGAGATAACACTTACTCTAAAGCCACGTAGGGAGCAAAGGAAAGCAGTTAGAGCAGAGAATATTCCTCTTTGCAATATTTTAAAACTAGAGTTAAGAATTCCCTCAGACTGAGGCGCCTGGGTGGCTCATTCGGTTAAGCGACTGACGCTTTTTTTTTTTTTTTTTAGTGGTTAAAAGTAGAGATTTTATTTTATTTTTTTTCCATCACCCAGCCACGCCATCCCCCCACCCCACCCCCCTCCCCTCCAGCAACCCTCAGTTTGTTTCCTGAGATGAAGAGTCTCTTCTGGTTTATCTCCCTGTCTGGTTTCATCTTGTTTCATTTTTTCCCTCTCTTCCCCTATGATCCTCTGCCTTGTTTCTGAAATTCCACGTATCAGTGAGATCATAGGATAATTGTCTTTCTCTGATTGACTTATTTCGCTTAGCATTATACCCTCTAATTCCATCCATGTCGTTGCAAATGGCAAGATTTCATTTTTTTTTTTTGATGGCTAATATTCCATTGTATATATGTACCACATCTTCTTTATCCATTCATCTGTCAATGGACATCAGGGCTATTTCCATAGTTTGGCTATTGTGGACCTTGCAAGCATCCGACTCTTGATTTCAGCTCAGGTCATGATCTCAGGGTTGTGAGACTGAGCCCTGCATCCGGCTCTGCTCTGAGCATGGAGCCTGCTTAAGAGTCTCTCCCTCTCCCTCTCCCCTGCCCCTTGTGCGTGCGCGCGTGCACACACACACACACTCTTACTCTCTCCCTCTCTCTAAGGAGAAAAAAAGAATTCCCTCAGAACAAGTAGCTCTTTGACAACAGTAATAGGTGATAATTGCATATCCAGCATCAAATAATAATAATAATAATAATAATAATAATAATAATTCCTTATTTCACTCCAGGTTTCGTGCCGAGCACTTAAATTTCAGGTACAAACCTCTCGTACTATTGAGCCATATTTTTATTCTTTCTATAGATACATTAGAAAGAGTGTAGCTTCCATAGTAGCACATTATTTATGCTTAAGTTTTGTTTTATAAGGGTGCCTGGCTGGCTCAGTCAGTAGAGCACACAACTCTTGATCTCGGAGTCATGAGTTGGAGCCCCACACTGAATGTAGACTTTACTTAAAAAAATAAATAGGGGCGCCTGGGTGACTCAGTCAGTTGAGTGTCCAATTCTTTTTTTCCCCCCCGAAAAATTTTATTTATTTATTTGACAGAGAGAGAGCACAAGCAAGGGGAGTGGCAGAGGGAGAGGGAGAAGCAGGCTCCCTGCTGAGCAGGGAACCAATGTGGACTCAATCCCAGGACCCTGGGTTCATGACCTGAGCCAAAGGCAGATGCTCAATCGACTGAGCCACCCAGGCGCCCCAACGATCCAACTCTTGGTTTCTGCTTGGATCATGATCTCATGGGTTGTGGGAGCCAGCCCCAGCCTGGGCTTTGCGCTCAGTGGGAAGTCTGTTTATGGATTCTCTCCCTTCGCCCTTCCCCCCACTCACATGCTCTAGCGTGCTCTCTCTCTTTCTCTTTCTCTCTCTTTAAAATAAATAAATAATAAATAAAGCTTTAAAATAAAAATAAGATAGAATTTTGTTTTATAGAAATGATACTTTTTTTGAAAGATTTTATTTATTTGAGAGAGCGTACACGCAGGGGGAGCAGCAGAGGGAGAGGGAAGAGCCGGCTTCCTGCTGACCACGAAGCCCGATGCAGGGCTCCATCCCAGTGGAATCATGACCTGAGCTGAAAGATGAGCCACTCATGCATCCCTAGAAATGGTACTTTAAAAACCCTCTCTGCTTATAGTATGAGAAAGTAGTTAAATTATTAAACAAATCACACAATGTATTTCAGTTGTTTCCCATATATATACATATAATCATTCAGTAACCTGTATGTGTGTGTGTGTGTGTGTGTGTGTGTGTGTATTAAGTAGGCTCCACACTCAACCTGGGGCTTCAACTCAGGACCCTGAGACCAAGAGTCACACGCTCTTATCAACTGAGCCAGCCAGGTGACCCCGTTCAATAACCCACAGACAAGTATTTATGGGGTATCCATTATTCCCAAGACATTGTCCTAGGTACTGCAAGGTATGAAAAATAGTCCAATGAATTGTCTTTGTCTTCAAGGAATTTACAGACTTAAGGTAAAATGACATGACAACCTAAATACTATAGGATAATACACAAATGACGTTGCAAGGACGTGAGTAGCTAACATAGCAAACCAGACTGGCTTTGAAGTTATCTAGACCTTAATCTCATATTTGCTGTTTTCTAGCTTTGTGGATTTAGGATTTAGGCAAAATTACTTACCTGTCTGCCTCAATTTCCTCATCTGTAAAATTGAGCTAATAAGGTATTTCTTAATGAGATGTCTCACAGGGTTGTTGTAAGGACCAAAAAATATAGATGATAGATAGATAGATAGATAGATAGATAGATAGATAGATAGATAGATAGATAGATTATATATACACACACACACACATATTGTCTGATATAGAAGGAATGCTCCATTTCTAATATATGGGTTATAGGCTTTAAGAAGAAAGATATAAACCAGGCTGGAATGTGGAACGTGCTGGGAAGTACAGAGAAAGTAGTTATTGATTTGGCCTTAAGACCAAGCCAGCTTTATTCATTTATTTATTTTTAAAGACTCTATTTATTTATTTATTTGACAGAGAGAGAGAGAGAAAACACAAGCAGGGGGAGCGGCAGGCAGAGGGAAGGGAAAAGTAGGCTACCCGATGAGCAGGGAGCCCAAGTGGGGCTCTATCCCAGGACCCCGGGGATCATGACCTGAGCCAAATGCAGACGTGTAACCGACTGAGCCACCCAGGCGCCCCAAGACCAGTCCAGCTTTAAATGATCTGGAAGGAAATGTGTCTGGCTGGCTCAGCTGGAGAAGTGTGCAGCTCTTGATCTCGGGGCTGTGAGTTCAAACCCCACACTGGGTGCAGAGATTATGAAAATAAATAAATGAATAAACTTTAAAAAAATAAATAAGTGATCTGGGAGGAGAACGGAGGGATGAAGTAAGAGGACCCAGCATGTTCTTTTTTTTTTTTTCTTTTATTTATTTGAGAAATTGAGAGCATGAGTGGAGGGGTAGAGGGCAAGGGAGAAGCTGACTCCCCACTGAGCAAGTAGCCTGAGGCGGGGCTTGATCTGAGGACCCTGGGATCATGACCTGAGGCAAAGGCAGCTGCTCAAGGAACTGAGCCACCTGGGCACCCCGACCCAGCATATTCTGAGCATATGCAGAATTGGAAGGACAGCTTTGACATCTGCCTGCCACAAGGACACTGCCACCAATAACGATTCCACTCTCTTCAACAAGGAATAATAGAACAGATCCTAATAATGGCTGACCTTGTGTAGTGCTAACAACTCTGTGTGGATTATCCCACTTCGTCCTCACAATAATGCTATGAGGTAGTAATTTAGTTACCACCCCATTCTACAGAGAAGAAACTGAGGTTCAGAGTTTAAATAATGTACCCAAGGTCTTGTGGTTACTGAGCAGCAAAGCTGGGGCTGAACTCCCTTCCCCCCAGTCTCACTCCAGACCCTGGGCTCTTAACTGCTATGTTAAGCTTTCACTGGTTAATCAGTGACACGTTCTTTACTTAACATTTTCCCACCACCCAGCCAAATCCCAAGAAAACCAGACAGAAATCTCTTAGGGAAGGTGAAGTAATTTTAAATTAGCTCAAGTTAATATTAAACCAATGACACATTATCTAAATTTGTTCCAAAGTGATGATTCTTAACCTTTAGGGGTCAGGGACTCCTCTGAAAATCTTACAACAATTGAGGCCCCTCTTCCTAGAAAGATGTACGTATCTATACAAATACAAAGTGTGCACTGAATTTCAGGGATTTCCCAAAGCCCAGAGAGGAACCCTAAGTTCACACCTCTTGACCTCACAATTTCCAGAGGAGATAAAGCCCCTCTGGAGTGCACATGGTCTGGGTGTGGGGGGATTTCACATTCCCGTCCCAGTGACCTCGGTAGTAGAGATAATCAAGGGTGCTGGGGCAGGAAGCTGCTCTGCCCGCATACATATTCAAATCACAAACTCTCTCTTCAACCACGTACATTTTGTTGAATAAGGATTTGAGTTCTTGGCAAGCCTCCTAGTGGGGGCTGCTGATGCTTTTGTTCTGCCAGTGTAAGGGGAGCGGGCTGTGGGTCAGGCCTTCTGGAGGAAGCCTGTGTGACCAGCTGGTGTTGCTGCTGCCCCACAGAACCGTCAGGTGCCACCGGCAGCTGGTGTGGGGAGAAGCCACTTCCAGCCCAGGGACCAAGAAAAAACCAGAATCAACCCATCTCCAGTCCTGTCCTCGAAGAGTCCGGCCCCATGGGTCTGGGGTCAAGTCAAAAGCATAATAAATCATTTCTCTCCCCCAGCTCTGAGGTTAGCAGTAGTGTCTTTCTCCTCGCTAATTTTCTTCTGTGCAAGGAACAAAACACAGACAGTATGGTGTAACATTAAAGAAGGAGCTTCGGGGACAGAGGTAGGTTTCACATCCTAGCTCTTCCACTTACTCAGGCTAGTTACTTAGCACCTCTAAACCTCTGGTTTTCTAGCCTAGAAAAGGTAGACACTCATGTTTATAGTCCAGAATTGTTCAGAGGATTAAATAATAATATCCTTAAGTTCCAGGCACATAATAAGCACTAATAAGCATCCCCTAAAATCGGACCTCCTGGTGTTTCTGGCTATCAAATTTCCACTGAGATTACCAGCCCCCTTAGATGGGTGTGTTTAAGTCCTTGAAAATCAAGAGCTATTGTAATCTCCAGGAAATATAAATGATCCATAAATCCTAAACCCTGTCAGTCAGAAGCCGTAACTGCCTCCTTCGATTTCTCGCCATTCCCAGCACGGAGCTTGGTGGACAATTAAGTGCAGGCAAGTACCTGTAGGCCGGAAGTTACTCTCAGAGAGCCAGGATCACCTTAGGAAATTAACAAGTGGAGCCGACTTCCTGTTCACTGTCAGAAGACAGGGTCAGTGTTAAATCAGGACCACACTGAAGAGTGCTCTGTGCGGGGGACAGGCTTGGTCTTCAGTTTTCTTCAGTCCTTTGGTTCCCTGAAAGGAGCTGGCTGCAAAACACCTGTGGAGGAGCTCTTCATCTCTTAACTTGTAGGTAAAGGAAAGGCCTTGGGGAAATCAGTTGGGTTTATTTACATCCTGTATGTTTAAAGCAAACAAACAGAAAAGAATTTGAGGGGCACCTGGCTGGCTCAGTCAGAAGAGCATGTGACTTTTGATCTCAGGGTCATAAGTTCCAGCCCCACACTGGGGTAGAGATTACTATAAATAAATAAATAAATAAATAAATAAATAAATAAATAAATAAA
>NW_024425563.1:85060596-85211311 GCF_017311325.1 Ursus maritimus
ATAAATAAATAAATAAATAAATAAATAAATAAATAAATAAATAAACAAACAAACAAACAAACTTAAAAAAAAAAAAGAATGTGAAGAGGATTTACAGTGAAAGATACAATAGACTTAACAAAATAGAGCCCAGGATTAAAGAAAAAAGGAGAAGCCCATATGACGTCCCTAAAACACACCACAGTAAAAAGTTTGACTCTAGGCTTCTTAAATAAAAAGGGAGACAGTAAGTTTCCTGGCTCTCATCAGAAAAAAAATACAATGCCAGGGCACCTGGCTGGCTCGAACAGAAGAGCATGCAGCTCTTGCTCTCAGGGTTCTGAGTTCGAGCCCCATGATGAGTGTAGAGATTACTTAAATAAACTTAAAAATAAAAAAAAAAAAAGAAAAGAAAGAAAATGCCAGTTTATAGCAGGAGACACAACTCTTTCCCGGCACTCAATTCTCGTGAGATTTTCTCGTATGGCACGTACTTAAGGAACTGCAGTCATACCAGGTCCTGTCCCCAACAACCGTTTTACAGTAAATAAGTGGTTTTCATGTGGCTACTTATCATAATGACCTGAAATAAATCATCACCTCAAGGGGGATGGTCAGACAACACCAGGGTGTGCCTTCGTGTCTTCAAAATGTCAATATCGCACAAATAAAAGGTGGGGAACGTGCTCAAGATGAAAAGATACAAGACACTGAAGAGTCAGAACCATTTTCAACGTGTGTGTCTTCGTTGGTGAAGAAATTGAATATGGGCTCTTAGGTGACACAGGGAAATTATTGCTAGGTATGATAATGGCATCATGGCTGTGTAAAGGATGCCCTTTTCCCCTTCGTTTGCTTTTGGAAATGTATCCTGAAGTTAGAGGTGACTTTGAAATGGTTCCAAAAATAGACAGATACATATCAATGGAATGATATCTTACAAAATGTTAACCAATGTTTCACCATAAGAAGTGAGAAAAAGAAGGCGCGGGGGAGTATCTCCGAGGTGCATGTACCCTACCGGTGCCAGACAGAAGCCTGCAGGCTTCCCTGGGCACGCCGCACTAGGAGGAATGAAACTGTTATCCACAGAATTGTGGCTCCGCGTGGCGAAGTCCAAAGCCCCCACACCTCGCCATGTAACCATATTTGGAGATAGGGTAGAAAGTGAGAGTATCAGGCTGGACCCTAATCTAATATGTCTGGTATCCTTACAAGAAGAGGACATTTGGACACAGACCCACACAGGGAATGATCTGAAGACACAGGGAGAAGACAGCCATCGACAAGCCAGCGAGAGAGGCCTAGTACAGACCCATCCTCACGGTCCTCGGAAGGAAGCAACACCTTGCCAGCACCTTGATCTCAAACTTCGAGCCTCCAAAAAAAAACCCAAAACCAAAACCAAAAAAACTTCTAGGCTCCAGAACTGTGAGGAAATAATTTTTTAAAGATTTTATTTATTTATTTGAGAGAGACTGAACAAGAAAGAGAGAGAAGGAGCAGGGGGAGGGGCAGAGGGAGAGGGAGAAACAGACTCCCAGCTGAGCAGGAAGCCTGACCCAGGGCTTCATCCTGAGACCCTGAGATCATGACCTGAGCAGAAGGCAGATGCTTAACTGAATGAGCCACCCAGGCGCCCCAAGAAAATAAATGTCTGTTGTTTAAGCCCCCCTAGCAAACTGATACAGAGCTCGTGGATTTGTGACCAAAGCCCAGGGTCTTTTCCCAAATACCTACCCAGCCCTGTCAGCCTGATGCTACGGTCTGGTGACTGCAGAATCCACACTGGTCAGGGCACGACAGTGAGGCCCTGCCAGCCTGGCAAACAGAGCCTTGGCTCATCAGAAAGCAGTTGTCCTGTGTAGGCTGGGTCACAGACACACACACACACTCCCAGATCCCAGAGCAGCGCACATCGGAACAGTAGCAATCCAAGTCTGACACATGCTGGTCCCCTCCCTCTCCTACGTGCTTTCTGGTCTTTCTGTCTTTAAAATTAAGAAGCACGTGTGTGTGCGCACGCCCACACGTACATTGGGAAGAGGGAATCTAGCTCTAAAAACCCTGTAGCTAACATTTCTTCAAAATAATTAATCACTGATACCTAGCACTTAGAATTACAACTGATATTCGGCCGCTATGCTGCCCTACTTCATGTAACTCCACACTCGCTGATACGCAGCGTCACCCTCCTCATCACCCCAGCCCCTCCCTGGAAATTCCCCATGATCCAGCAGCTAACGAGTCAATGCCTGGCCCCAAAAGGTCCTCCAGAAACTGCTCCCACACTGTTGCCCTCTCTCCTGGTAAGAAGGACGCTGTCTCTGCCCTTGCTAGTTGGGACGTGCTTTTCAAGTTCATTCCTGCTTAGTATGCTCTCAGCACTGTCCTCTAAATTCTTCAGGATGCATTATTTCACAGCAACTCCAAAGCATATACTGTTCGTATTTCCCTTTACATGTGAAGAATCTGAAGCTCAGAGGAATTAAGTAATTAGCCCAAGTCACAGGCAGAGCTTGAAACCGCTGCTCCCTATTTTTCTGACTGTACCCCCCTGGGGTTGGTAGGTCAGAATTATTTTACCCTTAGAAGAGGGGGAAAAAAAGAAAAGAGAAAAGAGAGGAAAGGAAAAGGAAAGGGAAGAAAACAAGCAGCCAAAAAGAGTTCAGAGGCTGCAGCCTGGGTCCTGGGGAGTCTGGGTGTCCTCAGGGCTCCCCTTTTCTCAAGATCTCCCCCTGTGAAAGCCCAGGTGGACGGAAACTACTGCAACTCCAGAGGGCCCCTCACCTGCAGTGACGGTATTCCCTAGAGGGCAAGGCAGAGGGAGCAGGTGGGGATCACCCATTTGTCAAAGCAGCAGCAGAAGTCTGCATAGCTGTCTAAGGACACCTCCCCCTCCCCGCACCCCACCCCTGCTCATGCCCCTGAGAGTGCTGCCGCCACTGCCGGGGACCCTGCGCTCCAGTCCCCAACCGCACTGCCTGGACCCTCGCTCAGACCAGGCAACACCCAGAGACCCTCGTCCTTTCACCTTTGCACCTGCCTGTGAGTTCCTGGCCAACCTTCTAACTTTACTTTTGCCCTTCTCATGGCACTTAACCCCTGTGTGACCTGCAGACTCTCACCCTAAAAACCAGTCCTGCTAACCAGCTGGCGTGGGTACAATAGCACTCGGAAAGCAAAGTCATGGGGCTGAAACCAGAAGAAAACGTATTCATGAGAGGAGCAGCTGGCCGCCGGAAAACAGAAGGAGAGGCCAATTCCTACCTCCTGCGGGACCCGATTAACGGGGGCTTTCAGAGCAAGAGTCACCAGACCTGCCTAAGACCCCTCCCTGTCCTAATGGAGCCAGGGGTGCTTATCACAGCTCCCCCGGGCTCCCAGCAGAGCTTAGAGGACAAAGCCCCTCGCGGCAGCTTTGAGATGGAGGGCGGTGGGGGCGGGGAGGTGGCCGACTTGGCAGTAAGAGACCTGCTCGTCTCTGCTCTCCGATGGGCCCGAAGAAATCTTCCTGACGGCGTGTGCTATTGTGAAATAGTGTTATTCATTTTAAAATTTCACAGGTAGTATATTTTCACTGAAGAAAAAAAAATTTTAAGAAGAAAAATAATGTTAAAATATTTTTAAAAAGAGAAAAGTCGCCCATAATACAACCAGGACATAACTACTTTCAATATTTAATATACATACGCTTTTCACACACAAAAAAAACTAGATGCTACTTTACGGATCCTTAAGAGCAGACTGTGAACATTTTTCCAGGTCAGGATAGCTACTTCTGCCACCTCCCATCTAGTGGACGCTGTGTGTTTCTTTCCTTCTTTTTTTAAAAGATTTTATTTCTAGGGGCGCCTGGGTGGCTCAGTCGGTTATGGGTTAAGCGTCTGCCTTCCGCTCAGGTCATGATCCCAGGGTCCTGGGATCGAACACCCCCCCTGCTCAGTGGGGAGTCTGCTTCTCCCTCTCCCTCTGCCCCTCCCCCTGCTCATGCTCTCTTGCTCTCCCTCCCTCTCTCTCTGAAATAAAAAAAATCTTTAAAAAAATATTTTATTCCTAAAATCTCTACAACCCAACATGGGGCTTGAACTCACAACCCTGAGATCAAGAGTCATGTGCTCCAACGACCAGAGCCAGCCTGGAACCCCTCACAGTGTGTTTCTTTATGTGGATAAAAGATAGGGGTTGAAGCCAATCCTCTACCGTTGTGCACTGGATCCTTGCTGGATGGACTTTAAATTCTTTTATAAAGTATCAGACACTGAGACTAGAGCAGGTGATATCCTGGCCTCTTCAAGCTCCCAGTGCGTCGTCCGCACCTCTAACTACTCTGCATTTGTAAGTCGTGTTTCCTTACAGTCCACCTCAGATGCCGTCCAGGTTAGCCGCGGCCAGGAACATGCGTTGTAGAGGCCATAGCATCATCTCTTACTTTGGCTTTCCCCTCTTAGCGCTTGGAGATAACAGATCACAAAAAAGGGTGGTTTTAGCTAGATCTTGTTTCCAGGATACTGTATTTTTTATTCGTGGACAGTGACTTCTAGATCACGCTGTCGGCATCTCTCCGACCACATAAGAGTTTCTGGCTGATCAGACACAGGTCCCTGGAACTGGCGAGCAAGGGGTTTAAATGCTCCTGCAGTGGTGCCTGAGTGGCTCAGTCGTTAAGCGTCTGCCTTTGGCTCAGGGCATGATCCCAGGATCCTGGGATCGAGCCCCACATCAGGCTCCCTGGTCTGCTGGGAGCCTGCTTCTTCCTCTCCCACTCCCCCTGCCTGTGTTCCCTCTCTTGCTGGCTGTCTCTCTATCAAATAAATAAATAAAATCTTTAAAAATAAATAAATGAATGCTCCTGCAGGGAGAGAGGCCTGAGACAGGATAGGGAGGAAGAGACACCAAGTAGGGAGCACACACACATGCACACGTACGCACACATACAGGCATGCACACAGGGGTACACACACAAGTGCACACATATACAGGCACACACAAGCACACGAAAAGGTACACACATACACAGGCACACACATAGAGGCACACACGGGTGCAGAGAGAGGCACACGTGCTGGTGCACACACCAGCATGCACACACACAGAGGTGCACACATACACACACACAAGCACACATATAGGTACACACACAAAGGTGCATACACACAGAGACACACACAAAGGTGCACATACACACAACAGGTGCACACACAGGTGCACACACAGGTGCACACACACAAGCACACACACAGACACACACAGACACATGATAGCGCACAGACACAAGCACACACATGCACACAAGTGCACACACACAGACACGACAGGCTTGTGCACACACAAGCACACACACATATAGGTACACAAAGGCGCGCGCACACACACAGACACACACGACAGGCACGTGCACACACAGACACACACACACAGGTATGCTCCAGACACCCCCCCACACACACAACAGGAGATGAGCAGCTTTCTTAAGGAGACAGAAGCTGTATCTTATGCGTTTCAGGGGGAGGAAAGGCAGCCCTGGGGACTGCATGCGAGTGGCTGTTTTGCCCCCGCAGAAGGAATGCCAGTGTGGGAGGCATCCTGCGGACGCTAAGCCAGCTCAGGGCTGAGATTACATTGTCAGATACACATGTCACACCACTGCAATCTCTTCGTTTTTTCTAGGCTCCGTGAGGCCGCTGCAAGGTCTCTCCCTGTCCCATTTCCTCACCGTGACATTAAGAACGCCCTGCAGCCATCCATGTACCTTTAAATGACTAAGACACCGCCTCTGAGGTCAAGAGAGCCGGGGTGGGAGTCAGGGGAGGCCACTCCTGCTTTTGGCACCCCTCCCCTGCACCGGCCCACAGCTGGAGGCCGCGCCCTGAGGCCCCGCTGGCAGGGTGTGCCCGAAAGCAGCCCCAGAGCCACACCCTTGACTTCCCTGTTTCCTTCTCTTCGTGGTAGCCACCCTCTCCAAATGGCCCCAGCTGGAAAAGTTGAAGCCACCTTTGCCTTCTCTTCCTTGTTCTCCCAAACCCAAGCATGAACTCCCGTCAAGTTCTGTGGGGTCTTTCTTCCCACTTCCCCGCTCCCGTTTCTTCCTTTGCATTTCCATTGCGAGAGCTCTGGGGGCCTTTTCCCTCCCGTCCTAACGACTACCCAGCTTCCTGTTTGTCCTCCCAGTTCCCACTCCACCTTTCTTTTTTTTTTAATTAAAAGATTTTATTTATTTACTTGAGAGAGAGAGAAAGAGGGAAAGCACAGAGGGAGAGGGAGAGTGAGAAGCAGACTCCCCACCGAGTCTGATGTGGGGCTCGATCCCTGGACTCTGGGATCATGACCTGAGCTGAAGGCAGACGCCCAAGCGACTGAGCCACCCAGGCACCCCGCCCACTCCACCTTTCTAACTCCTTCCAGCCCCTGCTCACGACCAGGCTAAGATCCCTAATAGATCATGTGCGTTATGTTGTCCTGCAAAAAACTCTCAGTAGGTCCCCACGGCCTGGCAGCAAGAGCCCATCACAGCTAGACTTTGTCCTGCCCTCCCACCCTTTTCTCCCCTGGCTGCTTCCATCCCTCTCCTGAACGTGCCAAGCCATCCAGTCTTCCCTGAGATGCCCATCTTTCCCTCACCTTTGTCATCTTTACCTTTGGTGTCAGAATGACGGTTCAAAGCAAATCTCCATGAACCTTACTTATCTCTCAACCACAAGAAAGCACTCCCTCTGTATGGCTTTATTCTTTGTACCTTTCACTGCCCTGTATTTTATTATCTGGTTAATGTATGTCTTATCTCTTCTATTGGATTACATTTCCTGAAGGGTGGAGGCTGAGTTTTGTTGGTCATTGTAGCGCCTGCAGCCCCAGGAAATTCTGAGTTTCTGGGAGCTGGCTCGCTAATTACCCGTGATTACCCGGGCGGCTCTATCAGATAGACTACACCCTTGAAGACTTGGTCACTGGCCCTGGAAGGCTCAAAAGCTCACCCACCTCCTGGGTTCCCCGTGCATGAGAGCAGATGCCTACACTTGCAAAAGGAGCTTAGGCTAGCGTTGTGGATTGAATCGTGCCCCTCCCCCAATCCATATTTTGAAGTCCTAACCTTCCATGTGGAGGGTTATTTGGAGACACAGTCTTTACTAAGGTAATCAAGTTAAATGAGGTCATTAGGCTGGACCCTAATCCAATTTGACTGAGGTTCTTATAAGAAGGAGATAAGTGCACCCAGAGAGTGACTTGCATAGAGCAAAAATGAATGTGAAGATCTGGGAAGAATATCTACAAGCCAAGGAACTCTGGAGGCTACCAGAAGCTGGGAGAGAGGCCTGCAAGAGATCCTTTCCTCACTGCTCTCAGAAGGAAACAACCGTACGGACACCTTGATATCCAGCCTCTAGCTCCCAGACTGTAACACACGCAATTGCTATTCGAAGGCAGCCAGCGTGTGGTGCTGTGTTAGAGCGGCCCCAGCAAACTGGGACGGCTGGGTTCCTGAGAAACCCAAGGAGGCCAAAGCCAAGTTTCAGATCCTCCGAGCAGCAGTTCGCCCGAGCCAGCCGCCAAGTACAAGTGGCCGGTCCGCGTCCGAGGGCAAGGGCCAGAAGTTGGCCCGCGTGCCACCGCTCTTTGAAGAGTGCTTTGCTTCTGCATTTGGGCAGGGGAGGGCAGCCGCCGGGCTGGGGCAGGAAACCCTGCTGAAAGGCAGACCCTCCTTCCAGGCTGAGGGCTTCCAGCCAAGCTCTTTCAAAATGAAAAAAAAAAAAAAAAAAAAGAAGGAAAGACGTCTTCAACTCTGCCGAGGCGCTTTGCCCTGCCCTGGAAACTCCTCCCTAATCACCAGCTTCCACTGTGGCTCCCGGTGCGTCCCTCCTCCTCAGCGGGGGCCCGGAGATGTGGCAATGCCTTCCCTCCAGACTCTGAGGGGCATTTCCTGAACCCTCCTCACCCAAAATATGCCCTCCCACCCCTGGGGGGCCCCCGACAGACATGCTAATTATACCAAGGTTGAGTCCATATTATCAGGTTTAGCTAAGTGTAAAGGCTCCCCACGAGCAGACAGGAAAACCGAGGCCGGCGGGCCTCATGTTAAGGCTCTCTGCCGGCAGGAAACGGAAGCCAGAGCTTCCGCCCTTCTGGAGTCAGTCCCGAGCCCTGCTGTAAAGGCGGTAGGCAGGGAGAGGCGACAGCGAAGGCCGAGGGTGCGGCCGAGCGGGGCGCTCGGAGGAACCACCCTGCCTGGGGGCCGGGCCGGACCAAACACCCCGGGAGCGAACACGTAGGCTCCGGGCCCTGCTGGAGCGCGCTGAACCAGTTCTCTAGCCACTGGCCACGTGGGATTACTAGACGCTTAAAGCCGGGACATGTAGTACGTGTAAAATGCACACTGGACTTCGTGTGAAAAAAGGGATAGAAAATGTCTCGGTAACATTTTTAAAATATTGCTTCCACGTTAAATGGACACTCTTTTATAAGTGGTGCTAAATCAATTATACCACTGAAATTAAGTTCACTTCTTTTTACCCTTTTTACTATGGTGGCTAGAAAAGTTTAAATGACATGGGAGTCTCACTTGGAAGGCCTGCGCTGGGGACTCCCGCCAAATCCTCAGCGCGAGCGAGCAGGGTGGTGATATTCTCGTTTCCATTTTGCAGAGATCACGCTCAGGCGCTGAGAGGTTAAGAAATTTGCCCAAGGAGGGGCGCCTGGGTGGCGCAGTAGTTAAGCATCTGCCTTCGGAGTTCAGGGCATGATCCCAGCGTTCCGGGATCGAGCCCCACATCAGGCTCCTCCGCTAGGAGCCTGCTTCTTCCTCTCCCACTCCCCCTGCTTGTGTTCCCTCTCTCGCTGGCTGTCTCTATCTCTGTCAAATAAATAAATAAAATCGAAAGAAAGAAAGAGAGAGAGAGAGAGAGAAAGAAAGAAAAGAAAAGAGAAAAGAAAGAAAAGAAAAAGAAATTTGCCCAAGGACACACAGCCAGTAAGAAGAGGGAAAAAACTGCAAGGGAGCAGCAAAGTGGCCGCTGAGAGATCTGTGAGCAGGTGAGCCCTGATCGTTGGTGGCAGGGAGATGGAGGAAAATGGGCAGACTTGAGATAGATTCTCAGACAGAAGTAGCTGGCGTGAGTTGTACATGTGGAGCGGTGAGGAAGAGGGAGAAAGGATATCCCCAGGCATCTGGGGCACAGGAGCATTGGGGTCACAGGGCTGAGTGACACAGGAAAAAGGCACAGATGTAACGTCCAAGTCCTCACTTTTCCATTTACTGACTGAGTTATCCGGAAGTTATGTCACCTCTTAGGACTCAATTTCCTCAGCTAGCAAACGGGAAAAACAGAACCTCTCCTAACAGAGTTGTTGGGAAAAAGAAATAGGATGATGTATATAAAAGTGCTGTATCGATGTGTGTTTGTGAATTGTTTAAAAAGAGAGGAAAAAACTAAAAACAAAAAAAAAAAAGACAGAGAGGTTTCAGGATCCAGAAGCCTTCCTGGCCTCCCCTCTCCTGTCATTTCCCAGGGCTGCCACATCAGGAATTAGCTCCCGGGGCCCCTTCTGGGGAGGCACATCCAAGCAAAGCGAGCACAAGTGGGATGGCTTCTCTCTCCCGGGGAGGCTGCCTCACTGGGGTCACAGCCCCGTTCTGGGTTCTCACTGTTCTCACCGGAGCACCTGGGCCAGAGCCACAAAGCCAAGGAAATTCCCACCGTGTCAGGCCAGAGCTGGGCAGAGATCCAAGAGGTGGGGTCCATCTGGGCTCCCCCCCGCAACGGACAGGATTCCTTGCGCAAAGCCCCCAGATGCACGGCCACATACTTTTCAGGGAAAAACTCACCCCCCTGTGAGAGTCTTTACTGGGTGAAGGGAGAACCCCCCAAATCTGCCACGACTGATACATTGTATTCTGAGAATGACACCCTCTAGTTCCGTGAACCAAAGCCAATTGCTGGATACTTCCTGGGGCCCTACTTAGCCCAGGCATATCGGAGCAACAGGAGGATTCTTTCTGTTCCTTTCTGCACTCCTGTCTTGTAAGCCCCGGCAGGAGCCTGCCCTGAGTCCTGCTCTTCCTCAGTTGCAGTCCCAGCTAGGAGATCTGGCTGAGCGAGGGGCCCTCCCACCAGCCTGCCTGGGGCTCTAGCCTGACCTTAGTACACTAAGTTGACGTTTCTAACTGTCATGAGACTGGGCAGGGTAGATCCTACTCCAGTCTGGTGTGTGGTACTCAGTAAATGTTTGTTGAATGAATGAATGAATCAATCAATCAATCAATGAGTTCATCTCTATGCTAAGATTTCTGCTGATAATGACTTCCTACAGAGATGGTTGCATTTTAATGGAAGGTTCTTTAAAACAAAGACAACTTTAGGGCATCTGGGTGGCTCAGGTCGTGATCTCAGGGTCATGAGATGGAGCCCTGTATTGGGCTCCACGCTGAGCGTGGCGTCGGCCTGTGATTCTCTCTCTCCCTGTGCCCTTCCCTCTGCTCTCTCTCTCAAATAAACAAAATCTTAAAAGAAAAAAAAAAAAAAAAACCAATTCGAGTCAGAGGATTGACCACTCTACTGATAGTCACATCCTGTGACCCTCAGGGGAAAGGAGCCTTTCCAGTTTTTCTCAGCCTATGCCAAGTAGGCAAACTGCCCACCGCCCCAGCCTCCCTGTGGAAAATTGCAGGTGGGTTGGACTTGGGCTCTTGGAGGCAGCTTTCCAGCTACATTCCCTGGCTGAGCTGTTAGGTGTCTGGAGCCTGTGAGAAGGCTGACTTTCCTCACATCTCCACCCAAGTTTGCTATCTAGGCCTGGGTACTCTGGGCCACACTTTCCACACCTTCTGAAGGATCCTCACCTACTGATTAATCATCATGGGCCTTTTCCATGTCTCTTATTTCGGAGTGTTTGTGAACAACACCATTTCTCAACAGGGCCGAGACTAGGGTGAGGAGAGTGGGTTCCTCACCTCGGTGCAAAATTTAAGTGGGGGGGGGGGGGGGGGCTGAAACTCAGTTATCGAGATAAACTATATTTGGATGCAATCATTTCAAAAATTACAATTAATGCAAGATAACCCACAATGAACAAAATGTCAAACATTTTAAAAGATTACATTAAAGTATTATTTATTTTGATGACTGAGTTTTTTTGGCACCCCCTTAAATTCTGTGCTGGAGCGAGTACCTCCCTCAACTCCTTCTAAGTCTGTCTCCCAAGAGTCGTGTTGGGGGTAACTGGTGTTGGCCTTGCACTGCCTTTAATTGGTGAGAGCCACTTCAAGGAGGTTGGTAGGATGGTAATTGGTCTGGGGGCCCATTTACCTCTTTCAGAAAGTCAGGCAAACAGATCGGCAGGGGGCCAAGTCTATTGTTCCAAAGCTTCCACAGACTTTGAACAGCAGGCACTGCGGTCTGCTGATCAGAGGTGCAAAGGTTTATGAACAATCCAAGGCCTTTGATATGGTTGCCAACACCCACATTTTCCATTCTGGGAACAATGCCACTGAGGGCCACAGCCACCCTCCCCCACCCCAGTGAGGAAGTGTCTGCTGGTTACCAGTGGGGACAGGTCCTGTGAGGGCAAGGGTTAGAAGGACAGAGGAGTCTTTCTTGTCCTGGCTGCCTGCCCTTTTCTCTCTGGTACATACTGACATCTCCACCCTTTTTGCACTTCCAAAACCTGTGCTTGTCCTATTCCTTTTGTCCTCCTTGGCCAAAGCAATTTCTTTTTTCAGAAAATGCAAAAAAAGGGACCCCTGGTGGCTCATTCAGTTAAGCGGCTGCCTTTAGCTCAAGTCATGATCCCAGCATCCTGGGATCAAGTCCGGCATCAGGCTTCCTGTTCAGGAGGGAGTCCGCTTCTGCTTCTCCCTCTGCTCCTCCCCCCTGCTCGTGCTCTATCTCTCGCTCTCTCAAAGAAATAAATAAAAATCTTAAAAAAAATAAAAAAATAAAATGCACAGAAGAGTGAGCCACCTTGTTATACAGGCAGGGAGACACAACCTTAAGTTCCCCTGACACCTCTTGAACTCTCTTCCGAAAAACCGGGGCGTCAAATTCGTCGACAAAGTCCTTTTGGGGGATCCACCATCTGGGGCTACCCCGCAAAAGGTAGGTATCTGGGCTAATTTGACTGCTGTTTTGGAGGAATGCAGGTGAACAAAAGGTGGTTTCCAGTAGGCAAATGTTTTTTCCACTTCCTGTTCTTTGCTAGTTTGTCTTGTTCCGGCGTTAAACCGCTGAGTTTCGGAATCAGATGAAACTTACCATAAGTCAAGGCCTGCCCAAGTTCTCCGTCACCCCGTCCCTGATAACTAAACCGAAGGACAGGCTTCTGCCGTGAGGCAGAACTCACTGTTCTGAAGCAGGCTAAAGAGGACTGAGCCCGGATTTCTTGAGAATTTTTCTTCCTAAGGCTGACCTAACGGAGCTGTGCGTCTTTTCTGGGGAAGCCCGCGCCTCGCTTCACTTCCTCCGGCACCGGCCCGGGGGGGACGGCCGGCCGGGGGAGGGGAGAGGGTCCTCTTCCTGTCGCTCGGCCCCGGCGACGGCGCTGGGAATTGCTGCAGAGCCGGGAGCTGGGACGGCCCGGGAAGCACGCGCAGCGCCGACCCCGCGGCTTGCATCACGCTCCCGGAAACGGAAGCGTGGGCGCCCTTGTTGCCACAGCAACAAAACAGGATCAAGCCGCTGACCTCAGGAGGCCCCGCCCTGTCAACGAGAGGGAGTTTCAAGCACCTTGTGTCCCCAGGGACTGGCCCTCACTCAATCGGGGGAGAAGCCAGCATCCGAAGACGTCCGTGACGCAGAGGAAGCCAGGGGAGACAGTGGGCGGCTGGTCACTACTGACTCACGGTCACAGAACTCACAGCAGCCGGGGGACCCCTCACTTCCCTGGTAAAGGAACCGGAGGTCGGAAAGCCCTAGTTCCGGGCCCTTGTGCCAGGGGGTGGCAGAGCCAGATCCACCGCCCGAGGGCCTTCTGTTTGTAAAGCTTGAACAGTTTGCAAACTTATTTCACCCAATCCTGAACGGAGACCACAGACTCCTCGTTCTTAGCGGAGGGGCTGCTTAGGTCGGCTTAGTTTCCTCATCCGAGAGTAGTCTTCTAATGAATTCTTATTGGTATTAAATGAGGTAACAGTTTGGGAATCCAAGAGGATATAATAGAGGGCACCCCTCATTCCTTACAAAGCTCTCAGTAAGAGATGGGCAAGAAGAAATCAAACAGACGGGGATCAGTTTTATATTGGAGTCAGTGGTTCGTATTTGTAGGTAAGTGAACAGAATTAGGCAGGTACCCACACAGGTTGAGGCAGGCCTCGGGATAGGGGACTGTCCCTGTAAACCACGGAGAACAGAGCCCAGAGCATGTTCAGGAGGCCAGCTGCCAAGGAGAAGAGAGGGGCTGAGCTACGTATCTGGGATTCCTTCCCTCATACTCACCACCGCCCCCCACCCGGGAAGTGGCTGCTCCCCTCCACTCCTAGGGAGGAGTAAGTCAAGGAGTAGAGACGAGTCCGAAATCTTCGGCTAGAAGAGCTTCCTGTGTGTGGAAGGGAACACGAGGACTGAGGAAGAAGTCTTTTTGACCCTAATAGGTGAGCACCAGTACTTGGTACAATAGTAGGTGCTCAATAAAAGTTAGCTGTTACCATTATTATTCTGGCTGTTGCCTGTTGGTCACACCAGAGACTGCTTTACCTCCACCAGTGTGACTTCTCTAACCATGTCTCCACTTATTAGATGTGTGACGTCGGGCATGTTCCCTGCTCTCCCTAAGCCCGTGTCCTCCTGTGTAATAATATTTGCAAGACTACATGACTTCAGTGTAAAGCACTTTAGCACAACATCTGGAACATAGTAAGTATTCAATGAATGGTGGTGACAGTTGCTGTTATAAAAAGGATGGGGGAGTCCAAAGCAAAATCAGTGCAAAATTAAGACGGAGACATGATGGATTTCGAAGTGGCATGTGAAGGCAAGGCTGGCTACTCTCCATCAGATGAGAGCAATCGCTGCTGTGGAATCCACAATCGGGACCCCTGATGGGGAAGCCCTGGGAGTGCTGCCACACCCCTCGGGCTTTTCCCCCAACGCTTTCCCTAAAATGAGGAAAAACTCAGTCCTGGCTTCACCTGCGGACAATGATGACAGCCTGGAGGCTGTGAGCTTCTTGGGAAAGGAAAACGAAGTGTGTTTTATGTGGGGACCAAGATGGCTTGAGCGAGTCACAGAATCTAAGAGTCACTGTCTGAGCTCCAGAAGGGTAGATGCTGGGGCTGTTTTACTCACTGCTTTGTTGTTAGCCCCTCACCATGGTGGGTGGCGCACAGCGCACACTTACTAAATAGCTGCTGAGTAGGTGAGTGCAGGATCAGGTTGCTCTGCGCCCCAGCTGCGGGAGATGGTGCCTGAGAGGGTGTGGTCTGACTTCTACATCTGGGCATGCTGGACCAGAAGCATTTGTATAATCCCTGATTTGGGTCTTGCTTAAAGGAGAAGGGAGGCAGAAGGAAGTAATCCACAGAACTAGAGATTCCGGATTTGTTTTTCCTTCGAAAGCCCAGAGGATATTATTTTGAATGTGGGAGCTTGAGTTACATGTGCTAAAGATTTCCTATGCAAACTGAGATAAGAAAAAGTGGAAATGTATTCTCTCAGCAAGGAGGGTCAACTGTAGAAATAGCCCGCTTTGAGACAGGGATGGATGTAGGACCCGGGAAGATTTAATTAAATTGCATTCTAAAGTCTCAGACACCCAAAGAGATGCCTTTCATGTCTCTTACTTTTCACAGCTGCACAGTGGGCCATGACATAGGTGCCCCGGTGGATGGACATTTGTGTTGTGTCCAGTCTTTTGCTATTATATAAAGAGCAGTAGGTCTGTGTATTAATATGATCCTTGTAGTGTGTCGTCAGAAAAGCAGGGTACGGAACAGCATGTAAAGTGTGCTAGTATTATCCAAGAAAAGGAAATACAACTACTTATATGTACTTGTCTCTTTCTTTAATGGAAAGATACACCAAACACTAGTGAAAATGGTTATCCATAAGGAGGTGGGGGGATAGAGTGAAGGGGAGAGAGAGAGAAACTAGACTTGACTTCTCTCAATGTTCTTTGTTTTGTAGATTTGACTCTGGAACCATGTACGTATTTTAAATAATTATAAACAAAATTTAATAGAGATAGATTTAAAAAAGAAATTCCCAGGACACCCGGCTAGCTCAGTCAGTAGGGCATGCGGCTCTTGATCTCCGGCGCCGTGGTGGGTGTAGAGATTGCTTAAATAAATTTAAAAAAAAAAAAAGAAATTCCTAAAAATTGAACGCATGTGAAACAAATGAATCTAATTGTGTATTGAATTGGTGACGCAACTATACAGAGAGGAATTATTTCTTTTTTTTGTTTCCCCAAAGATTTTATTTTTAAGTAATCACTACACCCAATGTGGGGCCTGAACTCACAAGCCCAAGATGAAGGGTTGCATGCTCCACTGACTACATCGGGCTCCCCAATCAGCTTCACCAGTCAGGGCTTCACCAGTCAGGTGCCCCGAGAGGAATTCTTTCTTTACTTCTCTTTTTTTTTAAGATTTTTTTATTTAGTTGACAGAGAGAGAGTGAGAGGGAACACAAGCTGGGGGAATGGGAGCGGGAGAAGCAGGCTTCCCACTGAGCGTGGAGCCTGACATGGGGCTCGATCCCAGGACCCTGGGATCATGACCTGAGCTGAAGGCCGACGCTTAACGACTGAGCCACCCAGGTGCCCCCCCGAGGGGAATTATTTCTAATAATTTTAAATTATGATAAACTGACTATACCCTATTATGATACGCCCTAGAGATAAGAAGGAGCTGTGTATTAGTTTGCTAGGGCCGCTCTAACAGACCGCCACAGGCCGGGCTGCTGACACAACAGAAATTGACTGTCTCACAGTCGTGGAAGCTAGAAGTCTAAGATCAAGGAGTCGGCAGGGTTGGTTTCTTCTGAGGCCTCTCTCCCTGGCTTGTAGATGTCTGTCTTCTCCCCGTGTCTTCACACGGTCTCCCTCTGTGCATGTCCGTGTCTTAATCTCCTCTTCTTAACCACATCAGTATACAGGATGAGGGCCCACCTTAATGACACAGTCACATTCTGAAGTAGTTCAACATATTAATTTGGGGGGGACACAGTTCAGCCCATAATAAATTATAAAGAAACAGAAAACTATATTTTATGTTGTAGTAGTAATATTGGTATTAGGGTGTTGTGTGGGGTATTGGGGGGAGTGGGGGTGGTAATTTGAGTTTTACCCCTAGCTAAGGCCCTAGATACCATGAAGCAGAGATAAGCCATACCTGTTTCCCTTTCCACATTCCTGACCCATAAAATCATGAGCAAAATTTAAAATTTGTTTAAGCTGCTGAGTCTGGGGATAATTTGTTATGCAACCATACTAACCAGAACAGAAGCATTTTGTACTCCCCATCCCCAATGAAAAGGGGGGCCTGGATTTTACCAAGACTCCAGGTATAATTCCATGACCAATTTGCAGGATTTTTAAAAAAGATTTTATTTATTTATTTGAGAAAGAGAGAGTGAGAGCACACAAATAGGTGGAGGGGCAGAGGGAGAGGGAGAAGCAGACTCCCTGCTGATTGGGGAGCCCGATGTGGGGCTCTATCTCAGGACCCTAAAGGCAGATGTTTAACTGACAGGCGCCCCTGACCAGTTTTCAGAATTAAGGAACATGCAGTGGGGCACCTGGGTGACTCAGCTGGTTAAGAGTCCAGCTCTTGATTTCAGCTCAGGTCATGATCCCAGGGTCGTGAGTTTGAGCCCCATGTCAAGCTCCACACTCAGCCTGGAGTCTGCTTGAAGATGCTCTCTCTCCCTCTCCCTCCTCCCCTCCCCCTGCTTGCACTGGCATGCTCGCTCGCTCTCAAATAAATAAAGAGCTCTTATAAAAAAAAAAAAAAGGAACATGTAGAGGAACATGACACCACAGAAATACAATTGGAAAAGTCTAGAATGTGGAAATCTCTGTGGGACAAATGATCTGGTGTTTTCAACAAAAAAAGTTGCAAGAAGAGAGAAAGAGAAGGGGAATTTGCAGGTTCCAAGACTTGAGAAACAGATCAGTCGTCCAAATTTGACATGTGGGCTTTGTTTGGATCCTGATGCAGACAGACCGAAACAAAAATATTATTCATGATACAACTGGGAAAACTTGGATACTAACTGAACATTTGATGCTATGAAAATCCTGGTCAATCTTTTAAAGTTTGATGTTACTGTGGTTATGTTTTGTTTGGTTTTAAAGGTCTTTATCTCAAAGAGATAGATGCTGAAGGAAATGGAAATGATGTAACATAGGGGGTTTTTGCCAAAATAATCATGAGCGTTGTGGGAGTGGGGGGAAGGGAGGTAGGAAGTGGACGGGTCTAGATGAAACGTGATTGGTCCCAGGCTGGGAGATGAGTGCATGGGACCTTATTTTACTATTTTCTCTAATTTCCTATGTTTGAAAATGTCCATAATAAAAAGGGTGTTTTTTTAAAAGATTTTTTTTTTAAGTAATCTTTACACCCAACGTGGGGGTCCAACTCACAACCCCAAGGTCGAGAGTCACACGCTGTACTGCCTGGGCCAGACGGGCGCCCCAAGGGTGTTTTGTTTTGTTTTGTTCTTGAGCCACAAGCTTTATCCTTCAAAATATTTGAAGGTATAATTCACTTAATAAGCATTTTATTCAACATGTATTGAGCTCTTACTGTGTGCCAGACACTAAGCTAAACTCTGCGGCTACAGAAATGGGTCAGTCGTGATACTGCCTCCTTGAAGCTTATAGTCTAGGGGCAAAGAAAGTATGTACGCAAATGAAGTATAAAGAGAAGAAAATGCTACGTGCCACAGAAAGTAATAGGCTGCCTGTCTAGGACAGTTCAGGGAAGAGTCTGGTCATAGAATCCACTTCCACCCAACGATGACTGAGAGCTTTCCTCGGCATCTACACCGAAGTCTCCCAGACCTAGCACAATATAGGTGTGACCTTGTGTGGAAAATATGACCTCAAATTATGTGAAAAAGTCTCTGTGTTCTGGCGGCTGCAGCCTTCCCAACATTACAGAGCATGGACAACTTTGTGTGTCTACGTCATGGTTGTCTTAGCTCACAGCACCGTAACAGAATACCCCAGACTGGGTTGGTTAAACAGCAGGCATCTCTTTCTCACAGCTCTGGAGGCTGGGAAGTCCAAGATCAAGGTGTCAGCTGTTTCAGCTCCTGATGACAGCCTTGACGGCCTCCTCACTTGTTCACAGAGAGTAGCCTGCAGCTGTGTCCTCACCTGGGGAGAGAGAGAGAGCCTTAGCGTCTCTTCTCTAATCCCATCATGAGGGCCCTTTCCTCAGGGTCTCAGCTAAACCTAATAATCTCCTAAAGGCGCTGTCCCCAAATATTATCACAATAGGGATTAGGGCTTCCACATAAGAGTTTGTAGAGGGGTGCCCTTGGTGGCTCAGTCGGTTAAGGGTTGGACTCTTGGTTTTGGCTCAGGTCATGATCTCAGGGTCGTGAGATCGAGCCCCGCATCAGGCTCTGTGGTCTGTGCAGAATCTGCTTCAGATTCTTTCTCCCTCTGCCCCTCTCTGCTGCCACTCTCTCTCTCCCAATTATTTATTTGGGATAAATAATAATATAAATATTTTATTTATATAAAATCTTAAACAAAAAAAAAAGATTCTCTCTCTCTCCTTCTGCTGACCCCTCCCAACTCCCCACTGCCTGCTCATGCACACGTGCGCCTGCTCACTCTCTCTCTCTCTCTCAAAAATAAATAAAGGATTTGGGGGCAACACAATCAGTCCATAGCAGTGGTCTACTGGCTTTCAAGATGTGGCCCACAGGGGCGCCTGGGTGGCAGAGCGGTTAGGCATCTGCCTTCGGCTCAGGGCGTGATCCCGGCGTTCTGGGTTCGAGCCCCACATCAGGCTCCTCTGCTGGGAGCCTGCTTCTTCCTCTCCCACTCCCCCTGCCTGTGTTCCCTCTCTCTCTGGCTGTCTCTATCTCTGTCGAATAAATAAATAAAATCTTTTAAAAAAAAAAAAAGATGTGGCCCACAGACCCAACAGCATTAGAATCACCTACTTCTTAAAAATATTCAGTATCAGGAGCACTTGGGTGGCTCAGTCAGTTGATCATCGAACTCTTGATTTCGGCTCAGGTCATGATCTTGAGGTCCTGGGGTCAAGCCCTGCTTCAGTCTCTGTGCTCAGCACGGAGTCTGCTTGTCCCTCTCCCTCTGTTCCTTCCCTCATGCTCTCTGTCTGTCTCTCTCAAATAAATTTTAAAAATAAAAAAATAAATAAATAAATAATAAAAATACTCAATATCAGAAACTTTGCCCCAGATACAATAGGGCCAAGCTGGGCCCTGGCATCTGACTATTTTTTTTTAAAGATTTATTTATTTGAAGCACGGAGTCTGCTTGTCCCTCTCCCTCTGTTCCTTCCCTCATGCTCTCTGTCTGTCTCTCTCAAATAAATTTTAAAAATAAAAAAATAAATAAATAAATAATAAAAATACTCAATATCAGAAACTTTGCCCCAGATACAATAGGGCCAAGCTGGGCCCTGGCATCTGACTATTTTTTTTTAAAGATTTATTTATTTGAGAGCCAGAAAGCTGGGGGGCAGGGCAGAGGGAGAGGGAAAGAGAGGATCTCAAGCAGACTCCCCACTGAGCATGGAGCTGAACGATCTTACGACCCCAAGATCATGATCTGAGACAAAATCAAGAGTTAGACCCTTAACCAACTGAGCCACCCAGCGCCCCTATATCTGACTATTTTAATAGCTTCCTAGTCATTTTCTTGAGCCTCCTTGTTGAACCCACTGGCTGAAAACTGCCAGACCAGTAGGGGCACCCACACCTGGGAAAGGAGCAACTTAAACATTAAATTTCATAAGGTCAGTATTTCCATGCCCCAATTTCTTTTTTTTTAATTAAAAAATTTTTATTATGTTTTTAATTTTAATTCTAGTATAGTGAACACGCAGTGTTCTCTTGGTTTCAGGTGCACAATGTAGTGATTTAGCAATTCTGTAGATGTCTCAGTGCTCGTCGTAAGTGGGCTCTTCATCCCCTTCAGCGATTTCACCCAACCCCCCCACCTCCATGCCCCAATTCCTACTTTCTGGTTTTGGTTTTAGATTTATCTTGCATTTCTTTTGCTTTTGGAGTTCAAGGACTGATGGCCAGCATACCTCCTGACTCTGGGTCCGAGCACCCAGCCTTCTTTCCTGGGCAAATGCTAATTCTTCAGCTTATCATAATCGCCCACATCTGGACACAGTCACTGTTTTGTACTCATCTAAGTTAATCCAACTTATACTTGCATTATTTTCTTTGGCTGAAGACTTTGGAAAGCAGCAGGGAGGTTGGGGATTTTTCTTTTCTTCCAGAACGAGAAAACTCTTCTTCGGCACAAGGCCTTTAGTATTTTCATTCCCAGTCCTTCATCTTCATTTAGTACCTTTGCACTAGTCAAGAAAAGGAAAATTTTCTAGACGGTTTCAAGGAATTACACACATGGTTTATTAGAACATAAATTCCTTTCTGGAACTGTGAGTTTGGGGGCGCCTGGGTGGCTCAGTCAGTTCAGCAGCCAGCTCTTGATCTCAGGGTCCTAGGGTCCAGCCCGGCGTCGGGCTCTTCGCTCATCTTGGAGTCTGCTTGAGGATTTTCTCTCTTCCACTCCCTCTGCTCCTCCCCCACACGTGCTCACACGTGCTCACTCTCTCTTTCTAAAATAAATAAATCATAAAAAAAATAAAAAACCTGTGATTTTGCTTTAGTTCACTAAAATGTGCAATGCGTTTCATGGAATTAATTTCCAAGACACTTTTAGGTCTTGGAATGGGTTTCAAGGTGCTACAGTGAACAATTGACAATTGCAAGCTGATTATTTAAATTTGTTGGCATTCTTGCCTCACCCACGTCTTGCCGTTGCCCACCTGCGTGTGGCTTCCTGCCTCAAGCCACCAGTCTGTCTACACGATTGAGCGCCTTGTCCTCTGGGGGCAAGGCACATGGAATGACCCCATAAAAGGCAAATACACACTCCTGACCTTTAGAATTAAAAGGCAGATGGGGAGATACGGTGATCACAAGAGATTATAAAACAATTTACAGCAGCCAAAGAGGAATGACCACGTTCCAAGTTGCTCCTTTATTGGACTCTGTATTAGTCCGCCAGTTTAATTGCCAAGATAGACTGACTGGTTGGTTCTCTGCAGCCCTCTTTGACCAAAGCAATCTGGCACTTTCTCCGGGGTCTGTGAAACAACCTGCACTTGGTATAAACCTGCAGGAAAGAGAAGGGAGCAGCCGTGGTCTTGTGTCACCAAAACTTTTGTACAAAGTTGAGGCATCACTGGAATACGTTACTGAGAGAATCTGACTTCCAAGCAGTACTTGGAAAATGCCGCTGCCAAGGCCACTCCACCCTCCTCCCCTGTTCTCTCACCTCAGTCACGGCTGTTAGTAAGCGCTGTCACCCTTTCCCCTCCAGCTCCAGTCCACTCATCAGGGAGTAACTTTTTCCAGGGGACCAGCCTTCTGTCACCTCTACATTGTAACATCTGCAGTGAGCTTTGTCACTAATGCAGGTCCTTGATTCACCTCGTATACTGGCCAGAGCGTCCTTAAGTGCTTGTGTACATTTCCTTTTAAGCAACGTTTAATAATTCTCAAGCTCTGAGAAAGCGGAGCCATACCCCAAGGCCCAGAGAGAGTCTGAGAGCTGGCTAATTAGTTTTCTCTTTGTTTTAAACAGCTAGCTTGTCACACCATTTCAAAGCACTAACTTTCTTCTTCTTTTTTTTTTTTTTTTTAAGATTTTATTTGTCAGAGAGAGAGAGAGTGAACAAGCAGGGGGAGCCGCAGGGAGAGGGAGAAGCAGACTCCCCGCTGAGCAGGGAGCCCGATGCAGGACTCAATCCCAGGACCCTGGGATCACGACCCGAGCTGAAGCCAGATGCTTCATTGACTGAGCCACCCAGGCGTCCTTCAAAGCACTGGCTTTCATTCTTGGCATTTCCTGTCTTATAATGTGCCAAATGCACCACATTGCAGGACAGCGGGATCTGGATCCGTGGTCCTGGGGTTAGGCTCTGATGCTGTGATCCCCCCAAAGTGCGCAGGCAGTGTTATACCCTCTGTACCCAGCTCTTAGTCAATCAAGATACAGGAATAAAATAAAATGCCTGTTTGATGCTCACTGAATCCCCCCACCCCCACCCCGGGAAGAGAACTGCAAGAGTAAAGGGAGTTAATTTCCCAAGAGACACATCTTCAAGGTGCAGCTGGACTGCAGGAAATTTGCCACCTGGCCTTCCAGAGAGAAGGGTTCAATGGGCTCTTGTGCCTCGTCCACTACACGCCTCTTGGGACCTCTTTGAATTATAAGTCAACTTTACACAGACTCCAGGATTTCTACAGGCTGAGTGTTGCTAGAAATCTAGGATTTCCGTCTTTCCTACCACATAGATGCATTTTTGCCTATTCTGCTAAGCTGAGCAATGTGACCAGTATCCCTGGGAAGTGAATGCTTGGTTTGGGTATCTTGTTGTCATGGCAAAATCTAAGCTTATTTTACCTTTATAAAAATGAGTCAGAAGCACATATTTTATGACTCTGTTTGTACGAAATGTGCAGAATAAGTACATCTGGACGAAGACACAAAGTAGAGACAGAAAGTAAATTAGTGATTTTCTAGGGTCTGGGGAATTTGGGGTTGGGGGGATCAGAATGGGTTTTTATGGATATGGTGTTTCTCTTGGGGGTGATAAAATGCTCTAAAATTGTTTGTGGTGAAGGTTGCACAACTCTATGAATATACTAAAAACCATGGAATCATACATTTTAAATGGGTGAATTGTATAGTATGTGGACTATAGCCACATATATCCAGTAAAGCTGCTAATTTTTTAAAGGATTTTATTTATTTACCGACTTATTTGAAAGAGAGAGGGAGGTGAGGAGCAGAGGGAGAGGGACAAGCAGACTCTGTGCTAAGTGTGGAGCCCAGTGTGGGTCCTGATCTCACCACCCTGAGATTATGACCTGAGCCGACATCAAGAGTCAGACACTTAACTGACTGAGCCACCCAGGCATCCCAGTAAAGCTGCTACTTTTTAAAAAGATTTTTATTTATTTATTTCTCAGAGAGAGAGAGAGAGGATGAGCACAAGCAGGGGAGCAGCAGGCAGAGGGAGAAGCCGACTCCCCACCGAGCCAGGAGCCTGATGCGGGACTTGATCCCAGAATCATGACCTGAGCCGAAGGCAGATGCCTAACTGACTGAGCCGCCCAGGTGCCCAAAAGCTGCTATTTTTAAAAGAAAACAGCAAATGCACAGGCAACACTGAGTTGGGTGTGTACTTGAACTTGTTCCAATGAAGGAGACAAACCACCTTCTGTCACTAAAGGAGAAGAGTCTGGTCTCTTACTCTCTCTACCCTTACTGTATACACAGTTTCTATTTGGGGCCTTTTCATAGTTGTATCATCACTAGTGAGCGACAGTTAAGTCAAAAACCACAAAGGCCTTGGTTACAGTTTACCCTTGTTTTTGATCAACAGTAACATGACTGATGTCACCATGGCTCAACTCAACCACACAGTTGGAGTCAGGAAGTTCTGGATGTGCCGGGGGCTAGTGGGGCTGACCAGCTGGAGATCTGGTGCTTCAGAGGCGCAGGGGTTGGCTGGGCCTTGACTCTAGGGCAAGATGTTGGTGAAGGATGGAAAAATGTCTTCCCCTGAACTGGAGATGGAATGTGGCTATGGAAGGAGCCCCGAGGGGAAAGAGAGTTCTCTGGCTTGGTTGGACATACACACTGGGAATTCCTAAGAAGAGCTCATTTTGAGCCCAACATTTCTCTAAGTAACCTCCAGCCCAGCACCCCTCTTCCACTTCATTGCCCCATCCCTGACCCCCAGGGGAAACCATATGAGGTCGGGAGGACAGGGGGTTGGGGGGCACCTGTAATGAGCTGACTGCCCTGGAGGCAGGGTGAAGTTAGAGCACAAGCACATGAGGCAATTTTCACTTAGTAACAAGGCCCTGTGGTGGTTAACTTTATGTGTCAGTTTGGGTAGGCCACCGTGCCTAGAGACTTGGTTAAATTTTTTCTGGTTGTTTCTGTGAGCGTGTTTTTTGGACAAGATTTCCATTAAATCAGTGGGCTTTGAATAAAGCAGATTGCCTTCCATACTGAGGGTGGGCCTCGTCCAAGCAGTTGAAGGCCTGAATAACACAAAAGGCTGACCCTCCTCTGAGCAAGAGGGAATTCTGCCAGCAGACCACCTTCAGACTTCATCTGCAACACTGGCTCTTCCCGGCTTGCTGGCAGGACCTCTACAGTCCAACTCAACTGTTTCTGAGTTCCCAGCCTGCAGGCCTCCTCCGTCGGATTTTGGACTTGCCACAAGCCCCCACAATGGCATGAGTGCATTCCTGAAAAGAAATCTGTTTGTGTATATACCTCCTATTAGTTCTGTTTTCCTGGAGAACCCTGACTAATACCGGCCTGTATTTCTCTGTCTTCGGGAGGGACACTCGGAGCAGAAGGGAAATACTGCTCTCCCCCCACCGAGAGGAGACTGAGAGACAGCCAACCAGGGACAGGAGCAGGAGTCGAGGCCTTGGTGCGGTAGCTTAGTGAGAGCACAGCTGGTGAGAGAACCAGGTGAGAAACAGCTAAGCCTTCAACTAGGAAAGGGCATGAGGAGACCCGTGCCTCTAAGTCGTACCCGTGGCTTGTGGAGCTGGAGGAAACGTGGGCCACTAAAATCCAAAGCAAGTCCTGCCTGCCAATTTTTCGTATAGAAAGTGCTTCTTCTAGGGAGGGTCAGCCCCACGTTGGCTCTCCAGCCTTGGAAGGGAAATTTCTATTCTTTGTGGTCATAGCTAATCGACGACTCATCAGGCAAGGACAATAGGCATCTCCACATTCAGCCTCATGAGCCGCCTTGGGTGGTGGAAGCCAGCCCTTAAAACTTCCCGAACAAGTAACAGCAATTCCCGAGACTCCTTGCGCACACGGGATTATGCGTGGCAGTCAGCAAGGACTCACATTCTGAAATCAATAACATCCACTCAGTCACTCCTCCTACAAACTATTAACCTCTTTGAAACCTAGGACACTTGCATTCTCTGAAACAGGAGTCCTGCTGGTAAAAAAAAAAAAAAAAAAAAAAAAAAAAGGGAAGGAGAAAGGGGTTTGATATTTAGGACAAAGGTATGGGACCGCCCTGTGAGCACAGTTCCACAAGAGAAGGTATGGAGGAAGAAATGAGGCAGCAGCAAGCAAGGTCAAGGCCGAGGGAAACAGGAAGATCAGCCGGAAAGCACATGGCTTGGTCTTTGAAGACATTTCCTTCAAGCTCCCCCCAGCCCCAAAGCCCAGCCAAGGCTGGGGGCGGGTGAGGGCTCTCACCTCCAAGCCTCTGAGGCATGCATTGTCCACACTGCTCCTTTGGCGCATGGCATGGTTTTCTAAAATCAGAAGCATTTCTGTTCGACTGCCCTGACTCTTCAGTTAAATGTAAAGGCAGACTTTTTTTTTTCTTTTCTTTTCTTTTCTTTCTTTTTTTTTGGAATAGTACATTCTTAGTTCAAGAAATATGAATCAGACTAGGTTTTAAGCACAAAGGAAATTAATACAGGAAAGCTAATGCTTATGAAACAGTTGGAATTACTGAAGGAACCACCATCTAGGCTGGGGCCTTCTGGAATGACCGTCTGAAACACAAAGAACTGCGTCCCGCCTCCCCCCTCCCTGCCGGAGCTACGACCACCACCCACATTAGGACGGTGGAGCATCTGGAGGCCGCCTCTGGAACTGAGCCCGTGCACACACTGCAGTTGCTGTCCCCCGGAAATGTGGAGGTTGGACCCACCAGTGCTGCCATGGGCATGATCCTTGGCCAACAAGCCAAGCAGATGGCTGAGGGCCTCCGCCTACTTCTCTCTTCTGAAACTTGCGTAATCAGTAAGTTGCACAACAACAACTACAAAGGAGTCTGGGAGATGTAGTTTTAAACTTTCTAGCCTCGGAAACATAGAAAGGCACCCCAGGGAGAGATGGGAATGGATACTCAATGCCAATGGGTTTCCTACCCAAGCAGTGATTGTAACTGGGGTGTTACCCTTGCCCTGGCTCAGGAGTAATCTTGCGTTGGTTCCACCCCACGGCGTTCACGATCGAGGGTGAGGCTGCCTCCCCCTCCACTCCCTCTCATGCCACTAGCGGTCCAGGGCCCCACCCCCTCTCAAAGGTCGATGAACATTCAAGAATATGGCAAGGAGGGATTATGCTCATGGTACAGGGAGGACAGACCCCAGCAATTTCTCCTGCGGGTCAGGCAGGCAATGGAGAAAGCCTGGTTGCCGTCGAGTGTAAGTCCTCACTACACACCAGCCGGAGGGCAAGGAGCATAGCCCCTTGGTCCAGGCAAAGTATAGCGCTCACTCAGATTCAGTTTTCTCCTGGTGCCCCCCCCATCACCTACCTCCCTTCTGTCTCCCCCTTCATCCCTCACCCTGGGCAATACTTTGCTAATCTGGGTGAGGAGTTTTGCTTTCACTCCTGATGTTTTCTCAGTCCACTTCACTCCACTGAAGGCCAAGACCAGTGGTTTCCAAATGTTCCAAGCACCGGAATCACCTGGAGGGCTTGTTAGGATAAGACTGGGGGCCTCATCCTCAGAATGGGCGAGTTGGTAGGTCCGGGTGGGGCCCAAGATTTTGCCTTTCTCTCCCTGCCGGACCCTCCAGGCTCTCCCAACCACTGTGCTCAGCCCTCAGTCCCGCTTCTTTCCTCTCTGCTCCCGACAGCCATTGGCTCCACCCTGTCTTCTCCCAGGGGGAAGGGCTTATGCTGATCCTTCCAGACACCGTGCTGAGCAATGCACAGATGACATCTCATTTAAGCCTCACGACAATCCTGCAGATGAGAAAATGGAGGCTCAGAGAAGCCACACCACTAGGAGCTGGGGGGTCCGGGATTGGAGTCCAGCTTTGTTTGGCTCCCAGTCCCAGACCCTTCCCCCATCGTCATGATCTGGTGTCATTTTGCGTCCCCAGTCCATGGGACAGAGACCTTCAGCAGGAGACCTGCCATCACCATGTGTGCAGTGAAGAGGCTCCATTGGAGGTGTTCGTCTCTGGGCCAAAGCTTTATGGGACATGTCACTCATAGTGGGGGCTTCAGGGCTGCTGTTTCCATCCAGGACCCTCATTCCCCGTATGCATGTTCACTTCTGGGACATTCTTTTTGACAATGAACTTGGTGGGAACTTAGGTTTTATTCCAAAAAAATCCCACAAAATTCCCAGCAAACCCCAAATTGTGTAGACTGTAGGGAAGAGGCATGTTATTTTTTGGCAGAAATAGTCTGGCAGTAAACTTCTAAAAACATAATAAAAGTGCTTTTTAACATCCTGTTTTTCCTCCTTTTGTTGATTTTTGAGCATTTCTTCCCAAGCAAGGAGTTATGTGACAAGATTTGAAAATTGCTAAACTTCTATTTTGGTGGTAGTTTTCTTTGGTTCCTTCTCTGTTTCTGCACACCTTATCTGCTCTGAACTTGAGCCTAGGAACCCTAGTGACTTTATACCACGCTGAGAGTGAACCAGAAACCACATGGGGCTAGATAACAGTTTCCTCACCGTGAAAAACGAAAAGCAAAGTGAAAAGCTCTGAAAAGCTAACCGTAGGCTATCAAGGTCATACATGATCTCCTGTCAGTGGGTAGGTAAGCCTTGACTGAACCTAGGAATATGGATGATAACTGGTTCTTGTTCTTCTCCCTGAACAAAAAATTCAAATCCCTATGCCTTTCTGGGTGTCTTCAAAAACTTCCATTCTGGGGCACATGGGTGTCTCAATCAATTCAGCATCTGCCTTCCGCTCAGGTCATGACTGCATGGTCCTGGGATTGAGTCCCGAGTAAGGTTCTCTGCTCGGCGGGGAGCTGCTTCTCCCTCTCCCCCGTTCCTGCTCTCTCTCTCTGTCTCACTCTGTCTCTCAAATAAATAAAATCTTAAAACAACAAAAAACAACCCCCCCCAAAACTTCCACTCCCCACATCCCATGAGAGCCAGTCTGGTGCAGGGATTAGGAGTGCAGACACGAGGAGACCGTTTCTTCCAGATCTTAGTTCTGCCTCTTCCTAGCTCTGTGATCTTGGGCAAGTTACTTGACCTCTGGGTGGCTCAGCTTCCTTATCTGTAAAATGTGGATGATAAGGTTAGAGTTGATAGTGTGCGTTGAATAAGTTAATACAACTAAAATGCTTACCTAGAGCAGTCTGTGGTGTGCAGTAAATGCTGAGTAAAGGGTTATTTTCATTGTAAGACGGCTTTGGTCTTGTGGTATAAATTAGATCACGCTATGTGAATCCATCTACGAATACCTTTCTGGCTTCCAGAATGGTAACAGACTCACCAAGTCCAAGTTCTCACCAAAGATGCGTGCCGGCCCAATTCCTTCAGATCCAGTTGCTCCTTAAAAGCAACATTTGTCCTCCCTTTAACCAGGCCTCTACTGCTCCCTGTCAGAGGTGAGCCACAGATGCGAAAGTCACAGGTTCAAGCAGTCTCCCATCAGAAGCCCCGTGTGAAACGTGATTTTCGTTGTTTCCAGCGTCCACGGGGTGGCCCTGAGCACCGTGAAACCTCCGTCCCGGCCCTACCACTGACTAGCTGTGTGATGTGGGACGAGTTACTTCACCTCTCTGACCTTCAGCTATCAAGAGGAAAATTAAAGGCTGGAGCCAGAAGCCCAAGATATGGGGGCTTCCTAGATCCCAGGCAAACCTGCCCAGGCCTCAGGGCTGAAGGACGACGCACTCAGGTGTGAAGTTTCATCATCCCCAGCAAGCCCTGTCTCCTGGCAAGGGAGCCGGCAGCAGGAGGGGAAGCATAAATGCGTCAGGCAGAGCAACCTTGCATCCTGGGCCGGGAGGCAGCCTAGCTGAGATTCCGCTCGGCCCCCAAGACAGGCGCCCCCACAGACGTACAGTGTCTGAACCGTGTGGAGGCAAAGTGAGTATTGGGAACTCTTGGCCCATGTTTAAGAGTACTTACCTGGTGTGATACTGTGATTCACAATAAGATATATATATTTGGTCTTTGACCCCGTTCCTGGCACAGTGCTCCAAAACCCCTTCGAATTTTCCAAGCAGTAAGATTTATAAAGGTGTCTTGTTATGTTAACAAGAGGACTTTTGGATCCCTAACTAAGGATGGGGTTTGGCTGCCAGAACCAACCAAATGATTAGAGGGCTGGGACTTTCAGTGCCACCCCCTTGACCTAAGGGGTGGGGAGAGGGGCTGGAGGTTGAGGTCAATCACCAGTGGCCAATGATGTAATCAATCATGCTTAAGTATTGAAGCCTCCATAAAAACCCAAAAGGACGGAGGTTCAGAGAGCTTCCGGCTAAGCGGGTGGAGTTGTGAGGGGAGAGTGACGCGCTCCGAGTGGACATGGGAACTCTGCAACTTTTCTCTATGCCGTGCTCCATGCATCTCTCCCATCCAGCTGTTCCTGAGTTACCTAATAAGCCAACAATCTGTAAGTAAAATATTTGAGTTGTGTGAGCTGCTCTAGCAAATTAATGGAAGGAGAGGGTAGTTGGACCCTCCAATCTATATATGGTTAGTTGGTCAGAAGCACAAGGGATAACCTGTACTTGCTTGCAATTGTCACCCAAAGGTGGCAGGACGGGGGGCGGGGGGTGGAGAGCATTGTCCTCTGACGACGGAGACCTTAACCTGTGGGATAGGACGCTGTTTCCAGGTAGATCGTGTCAGAATTGAGCTAGATTGTGGGACATCCAGTTGGTGTCTGATAATTGCTCGGTGTGGGGAAAACGCCTACACGTTAGGATTGGGAACAGAAATACAGCTGGCGACAGAAGGCTCGAGGTTCCAATTCTAGCTGTGCTATTTACTGTATGGGTGACCTTGCGTGAATCCCTTAACCTCTCCCAGCGCCTGGTTTTCCAAGTGGTGTGTCATTATTAAAGAAATGTAAGTGCGTGTTGAAGATAGACTAGGCTCCTCGCTGTCATTCGTTCGTGTGGTCATCAGCACGTCAGCGGTGTCAGCTGGTGGGCACGGGGAGGCAGTGGAACTGACTTGGCGAGACTGGTTCTGGAAGAGATCATCAGGTGGGTTCAGTGGAGAAGACAAGCGAGGGTCAGGTTCAGGCAATTATCCGTATCTTCAGGGGACAGAGTAAGCAGGGAGTAACTGTCTAGATGGTGGACCCAAGTCGTGGAGGAGGCCTGGCTCCCGAGCATGTGACTTACTCCCCTGAGTCCCAGCCAGTGGAAGGGTGGGAAGAAAAGCACGGAGCTGGCAAAGAGCAAGGCAGGGTAATTAAAGCTCTGCTCGGGGGCAGCTCTTCAGTCCTAATGAGGGAAACTGAGGCACAAGGCAGATGTCGAATAAAGGAAGTGGAGAGAAAGGGACGCGGGAGAACTTGTGAGCTCTCAGAGCCCTGCCGTGGCTCCAGAAGTCGTTCCCAATCCGTTGAGTCCTGGCCACCCAGGACCCCGGCACTACAGAGCACAGCTTAGAGGAGTGTGCTCACCGGATGTGGTGGGGGGGGGGCGAGCCGTCGGGGCATGGCCGTCTGAGGGAGATAGGAGCAAGGACATTCCTCAACAGTGACAAGGGCTTGAGCTTGGCATAAAAAGACTTTTCCTAACTATCTTCAGAAAAACACGTGGTATTTCTCTTATCAAACCTGGTTCGTTCTTGGAAAAGGGAGCTCCTGGCTCTGTCCCCGCTGTCTACTGTTTTGTTTTGTTTTTTTTTTTTTCACAACTGCTGAAACAAAACGAAATGGAAAAGTTTGAGTATAAGAATAAGTGAAATTACTTGGCCTGCAGATTTCGTGGAATTTCCCCAAATCCTTTACCAAGGCTCATGGCTGGGTAACGTCCTAGGCTCAAACGGGGACGCGTTTGTTTCTCTTACCTTAGAAGCAACGCTGAATACTTGAGCCCTGTTACAAACTGTGCTACCAGAAGCCTGTAAGTTTATACTGCAAGTTTCCTGTCATTTTTTTCTCTCTTCACTTGTTTGTATGGAGGCCCTGCTCACAAGGAGGAGGAATCCATGTCTCGTAAGATTTTCGCTTGGCGTCCCCTTATGCTCCAGTTCACAGTGTCTACTGCTCCTGTACAAATCACTGCGTGATTTTGGCCTCAGCTTTGAGCTTCTTGAGCTTTCTTGTTTATGCTACCTCGGAGCCAAGTGTCCACAGAAGGCCTCTTAAATCCAGTCGTGTGTCCCAGGATTTCATCTACGCTTCTACTCTGAAACAAGGTCCCTAAAGGAATTAGCTCTATCTCCTTGCTGATGAAATTGTGAACAGCAGCAACAACCCATTCCTATTTTTTTTTTCTAAGAGGAAATGCTTCAAAGAAGTCAGAGGTTTGAAAAATGGGAGAAACTGGCTCATATGTTTATAGATTAAAAGATTAAAATATTTGCAGATTAATCCTTTCAGTGCAGATTATAGACCTAGCTTTTTAAAGTTGAATTCCTGGTCCTCTAATGATTAAAATAATAATAATAATAATAATAATTATTATTATTATTATTTAGGATTCTCTCTCCCTCTGCTCCTCCTGCCCTCTACCCTTCCATGCGTGTGTACATACACGCGCTCTCTCTCATAAATAAATCTTTTTTTTTTTTAAGATTTTATTTATTTGACAGAGCATGAGCAGGGGGAGCGGCAAACAGAGGGAGAGGGAGAAGCAGGCTCCCCACGGAGCAGGGAGCCCAATGTGGGACTCTATCCCAGGACCCTGAGATCACAACCCGAGCCAAAGGCAGACATTTAACCAACTGAGCCACCCAGGTGCCCCCCATAAATAAATCTTTAAAAAAATAATTTATCATACTTCTTATAGTATAACTATATCTGAAATATCATCCAACTCCCTTCTGGCACAAAAATTTCAATGTAGGGACGCCTGGGTGGCTCAGTAGGTTAAGCATCTATGTTTGGCTCAGGTCACGAACCCAGGGTCCTGGGATGGAGTCCCGCATGGGGCTCCTTGCTCAACAGGGAGCGTTGTTTCTGCCCTTCCCCCCTGCTTCCGCACACGTGCACACGTGTGCTCTCTCTCAAATAAAATTTAAAAAAAATTTTCAATGTAGATACAAGATCTGAGAAGATGGTTTGGAGACAAATGGGTAAAGATTATTACTTTGTAAATTTCATCAAAGCCTATTTTAAAAATACTGTGCTGCAGCACCTGGGTGGCTCAGCCGGTTGAGTGTCAAACTCTTGGTTTTGGCTCAGGTCATGATTTCAGGGTTGTGGGATCGAGCCCCACATCTGACTCCCTGTTCCGTGCAGAGTCGGATTGAGATTCTCTCTCCCCCTGCATCCTCCCTCAAATAAGATAACAATTTTTAAAAAGTACTGTGCCACTGGGGAGCCTGGCTGTCTCAGTTGATGGAACATGTGACTCTTGATCTCAGGATTGTAGGTTTGAGCTCCACGTTGGATGTAGCGATTACTTAAAAATAAAATCTTAAAAAACTAAAATATTGTGCTATCAAGGTTTTTGGAGTGGTAGTTATGTAGGCCTAAAGTTTTATATAATGAAGTAATTAATATTTTCATTCAGCAGTTGCGTAGATTTAGTTTTATTACCTATTAATAGAATATAAAATGTTCTTAGTTCAAGCTGGCTTTCTATCTTCATGATCTTTATTAGATTTAACTGGTGTAAAACCAGATAGAAAAGACTCTGGTACAGCTCTAATTCATTGGGTTTATATTCACTGACTCAGAAGCCTTTATAAAGGCCTATTTTGTAGGTAAATCTTGTTGTGCTCAACACTTTTATGAGTAAAGCCTTTCATTATAAAGAGATTCCCTTTCAGTTCTGTTAGAAATGGTTTTGGTTAGAAAGTAAATATTAGTTGATTTATTCTTGGTTATTGAGTAAAAAGTGAATAAGCAAGAAATGTGTTTTTGGGGTGTGTGTGTGTGTGTGTGTTTAATGGACTGGAGCAAATGTAAATTGTTTCCTTGGGTTATCATAAAAACATTTACAATAGCATTTCCAGGGCAATGATGAGAGTTGTATCACAAACCAAGGATGATGACTGATTTCATTCTGTGCTCCTGAGGTCTATTTTAAAAATAGCATATACACATAGTGTAAGAGAGAGAATCCTACATTGTGTGTACATTTGCATGTGTGCATAGCAGTCATGAAGCAATGTTTAACTTCACGAATCTGAGGAACTTAAAATGTGGAATTCCGGTAGGGAAGCCAAAGAGCGGGAAAGGAAGAGAAAAAAGCAAACAGAGAAAACCTGGCAAATATTCTCTCTTCCTGTTCGGTGCTCTTGGTAAAATTGTAACCAGAGGTTTTTATTACACACAACTAAAAGGACCCATTACAGTGGGGAAAGTGTTGCTTTGCACCGTCAAATGCTAGGCAGGGAAATACAATGTCACTAGAAATTGCTATAGCAGAGTTTCAGTAAAGGATTGGAGAACAATAACACCTTGTTAATCCCATACTGGTTGATTCAAATAGTGTGTAATTCAAAGCAATTGCTGCTCCCCAGTCAGGAATTTACAATTGCTACATTTGAAGGGAGGCTAATGTGTCATTCCAAGGGGAAATCAGGTCTGGAAAGGGCCTCATGGTTGGAGAGCCTCCTAAGTCCCCAAACAGCTCCACAGCAGGCCAAGGAAAACAGAAGGGCAGAGAACCACCCTGTGAAGTCAGTCTGCCTCCAAAATGAGCTGTATTTCCCTTGCTTCTCTCCTGCGTTTCTGGTGGATTGCAAATGTCCCCAAAGCAAGGAGCAAGGTGGAGAAGGCAAAGGCACTTAAGTCCTGGATAAGCTATTACTTCACTTCTTGCCCCCTGGCAAGGGCATACAAGTTCATTCATGAGAACCCCATGTGTGTGTGAGCTGTATGTATATTTAATTGATGGTGAATACAGAGCATCCTCCCTTGGCATGAGAACACTGGACAAGAGTCAGACATGAGTCAACGGCAAGAGGAGGCTTGAATCATAATATATTTTGAACAATTTGGTCAACAGTCTTTTAGAGAACAATCCTCCAGCTTTATGTTGGCGTTTGCGTGGAATTAAATGTGAACAGCTTAAAATTCCATGATTTAAAAAGCTTTGCTTTGGTTCCAATGACTGACCCATGCTCCCAGGGGCACCAAGTTACGTCCGTCTCCCAGCAACACTGTGAGGCTAGCTCATCAGGTAAATAGAACATGGGAAGAGTTGGGGGTTGAGGTAAAACCCTTACATAGAACCCACCTTAAATGGGCTGGGCTATTTTTGACCTGAGATTTGCCTGTTAGACACTCAGGAAATTATCAAGAAAGACCTTTAGGGGAGACATCTCAGTGGACTGGGATTCAAATGATCCTTTCATGGTCTGGGATTCTGAGCCACTAGGATATGTCGTAGCTCGCCCCCACTCGAAAGGGCAGCGGGGGCAGAGCGTTTGTTGCGCGGCTGTAACCATGCATGTCCCCGTCCATCCCGGCCCCTCTGTACTTGGTTCTGTCCAACCACTGAGACAGAAGTCACCCATGTCCCTTCTGAAGCACGGAAGAGCACATGTGACTTCTCCATGCCTTTTCTTCTCCGGCCGGGATGGTGGAGACCTAGACTGCAGTGATCAACCAGGGTTCTTGATCTCCACCACCAACCCGCATCCGTCACATCACGGAAGCAACGATACCACGTTATTGTGGAAAACTAAGACTCTGGACTTATTTCGTTATTGCAGTATAGGCGAGGCTAATAAAGCGGTTCTCCTAGATCTTTGTGCAGAAAAGGAAACTCCATCTGGAGAGAGGGTGAGCAATCGGAGTTCTGCAGTTCTTGAACAAGCCCCCGAGGCTTTGCCAGATTGCCTTTGCGTCCTGTTCTCCCCGAAGTTATTCCACGCCATTGTTGGTCACTGTTCTTCAGGGAGTGGTGAAGGAGGAAGTGAGGAGGAGCCCTGGTCAGTGGGGGTTGACATGGGACAGTTCCCTTCTGATGGTTTCTCTTCTTATTCACAACCTTCTCTTGGGATTTTGGGCTTGCTTAACATACGGTACAAATCACTGAAATTATTCATTGCGGTTTTCATTTGAGTGAGCTGGTTTCCGCTCCTAAGAAGGGTCTTAACAAAACAGGAAGTTTTTCTTGGATCTAGAAATGGAACTCTGCCTCCTGACATGAGTTTTTAGCGACTTCTGCAAATCTCTATTTTCCTACTTCCCTGTCAGAAGGTGGAACACAGCACTCGTTGTAACTAGAAAATGCCGATTAGTATCGTAGGGGAGTTAGGGCTGATTGGGTTTGGTAAAATGGCGCCCGCCCAGGCCAGACCACATCCACCTGTCTGACCGCTTTATCTCCTCTACCTCTTCCTCCACTTTGGCCTTGGCAAAGAGGTGTGAAGGGCCGAGGACCTACGATGACTGGTAAACACTCCTCGATAGTAATCCTTGACCTATGCTTGCCAGCTGATACCCCTCATAAGATTTTGATATGCATCACCCATTAGATTCCACTCCAGGGGGATGGTGGGCAAGTCTCTCTTTATTCTCAGTACCTTTCACCGGGCGGGGAAGGGGGCACCCAAGAGTATTTGAAGGGATCCAGGAAGGAAGACTTGATTCTTGTAACTATCTTGTAATGGGGATTGAGAAAAAGTATAAAAGTACATTTTATGGATGGAGAAATGGAAACATGATGGCTTTGTTACTTGCTCAGGGTCACGAAGGGGGTCAATTAAGAGGTAGAGCTAAAATCCAAGTTTCTCCATTTGTTTTCTTTCAGTTGTTCGGCAGGTAAGAGTCCTCCCCCCACCGCACAATATAGATCATTTATGTCCACCACCATCCTGTCATGTAAATTCCCACCCTGAGATTCAACAACCGCATTTGTATTGGGCAAGTTTGTCAGGAAAGACCTCAGAATCCTGACCTCCCTCTCACAGGGGGATAGAGTCTAAAGGTGCTAATTTTTTTTTTTTAAGATTTTATTTAAATTCCAATTAGTTAACATACGGTATTAGTTTCAGGTGCACAATAGTGATTCATAAGGATGCTAATTCTTACATTCTGATTTATATTTTCTATCTCCCACCCCAAGAATTAACATGTATTATTGATGCTATCCAAAAATGAGAGTAAAAATGCCTCTCGTTTTCAATGTCTGCACATAGGGAATTCAGTGGGCTTCTAGCTCAGCATTTTTAATTCTTCATCAAGTAGGTCTGGAGCAAAAAAAACACAGGAAGGGAATTGTGGCAGAAAGTGCTGGTTGTTCTCTAGTCTGTACTTCTTTTCTTGTAGGATAACAAATTTTAGCCAGATACATGGTCACCCAGCTTCCCTTGCAGCTGGATATGCCGAAGTTGGGAGTAGATGTTGGTGTATACAACATCCAGAGTGTTACCCTTAGAGAATGTCTTTATTTTCTCCTTTTCTGCTGGGATGTTGATGTGAGTGTTGGAGCTGGAGCAGCTACCTTGGACTATGAAGCAAAAGGCATGTTTGTTTCAGGAGTGGCAGCACAATGAGAGAAACGGCCCCTGACTGAGCTGAACTACCACTGTATTTTGGCTTCTCTTTGTGAGTCATTGAACCTGTAGCCTAAGTAATACCAGATCTAAACACTTATTGGAACGCTGTTCCAACTTCCTGGCCACGAAAACAAATGTGCTGTTTGGAAAGAGCATACAATTGAGTTAATCAAACTTTCTGTGTTTAGGGGCACAAAGGTCCAGTTTTACCTCTGTGATCAAAAGTGGGTCCTTAATCCAGGCAGGACATGTTACATAATAAGGATGTTGAAGAAGCTGCAGAAATTCATCTGGCATTTTCAGCAGACCATGTGTACTTAGGCTTTCCCCCTACACAACTCAGAATTTGTGCATGGGGTGCCAAGGTTTTGCGTAGGAGGGCTGCCTGAACAAGCCATCTTGCTATGTAGCCTCTCCAGCAATGTGGTAAATTTCAGGCTACATTTGCCCGTTAGTATGAATTCAGATGAGTTAGTGAGAATTAAAATTATTCATGTATTAACACACAGGATAAGTTGAGTAAAGATATGGAGAGGCAACTTTTTTTTTAATAAAGATTTTTATTTATTTGAAGGAGAGTGTGTCCACGCACATGAGCATGAATAGGGAGAGAGGGAGAAGCAGATTCCCCGCTAAGCGGGGAGCCTCATGCAGGGCTCGATCCCTGGACCCTGGGATCATGACGGGAGCCGAAGGCAGCTGCTTAACTGACTGAGCCACCCAGGTGCCCCCAGGAACTGTAACTTAATAAAATTTCTGGTTTTTGGAAGCCTCTTAGAAACACGAAATATGCTTAACTTCTGAGCTGAGTTGCTCAGTGACTAAATTCCAGCCACAGACTCAAATCTATGACCTTCACGGGTCATACTGAATCTCTTAATAATCTATAACCAGAATGTCCTCATTTACAGAGAGGTTGGTGAAGCTCTCCTAACCCAAGTTAATTAGCAGCTCTGGTCTATTCGTGGAATTATGTAGCCTTCCAGGCTCCTTCCAGATTAAAATAATACCCGATTGAATGCTAGATGTGTTTGAGAATTCCCTCCCAACTTCTAAGATGATTCTCTCATGTCATGGTCAAGGCACTTGGTATTTCATTTTTCCTGTTTTTCAAAAAAGGAATCTAAAAAGCCACACAGCAGCACCAGGACTGAAACCTTCCTCTGAGGTGAAAGCCCATTTTGTTTCCAGCCCTCGAGAAGCTGAGCTGGTCCAGAGGCTGGAGAAGTCCTTCGACAGCATTCTAGCCCTGTCAGCAGCTTCACGAGTAGCTTTGCCATCCGCTGTAAACAGTTGTAAATTCCCAGAACCACGGACACACCCATATAAAACTGTTAATTACCATAATGCCTCATAAAACCAGATGTACATGAACAGGGAGTTGAGGTCGCACTGGAGTTCTGTCTTGGGATCCCCTCCCCGAGCACAGGACTGTTGAGAAAAGACAAGATTTAATTTTTCGTAAACTACATTTAGTCAGATTTTTCAGATCTGATCCCTCTGTCATTTTGTGAAGGTTCTCGGTTCTGGAGAAAAATGATGGTTGAGGCTACACTTCTGTTGCTTTTCAAAACTGAAACCTCTTTTATTGGGGGAGAAACTGAGGCTTGTTTAAAAAATAGAACTTCTTCAGGCCCCCAAGTTTTGTTGAAACTCTTGCAGAGGACACACATGTGGACAACTCTTGGCAGTGCTTCTGCTCTCTGAATGTTCCAGAAACCATAGCTTCTGGTGAAGTGCCCTGCAGGAACAGCAGGCTTTAGAAAACAATAACAAAAATCCCACTGGGATGAAAGAGGCTCATTTGTTTTCAGTTGTGGCCCTTCTCTCCTCTGGCCCCCGCCCCCCCATGGCTGTGTCTGAGGTTTTAATTTTGATTTATAATCTTCCACCCATACAAACCTTGGCATTCACTGGGATCCTACAATGAGGTTAAAGTGTAGACCTGGAGAAAGCATTTAAGGACAAGGGCGAGGTGGGGGAGGAGGGGGGAGAGGGTTAAAGGGAGGAAAAGCAATTAGGAGACCACATGCTTGGCCTAAGTGAATGAGCCCCAGCGGTGGAAGGCCCGTGTGACTGACGAAGGCCTGCTGAATGTGGTTTTGGCATTCGAGACCGTGCCTCTGCATCCCAGCCTCCTGGCTGAGAGCTCCTTGTCCAGTGTGCTGGGATGGGGATGGCCAATGTGTGCACACCCCTCCCTCTTTGTCAAGATTTGTTTTATATGCTTGCAAAGCCAGATTTCCGTGTTCCCAGCTGTAAGGCTTGGGATTTGCAGCATATCCCCTGGGGGGTAAATAACAGCAGCTTCCATCTTCTGCCAGAAAAGAACTTGCTGCCCCAGCTTAGCTTGGGGTTTAATGCATGATGAATGGAGAAGGTTTTCAGGAAGAGAAAATGAGATACCCCGTGGGTCAACCTCGAAAAACTGCAAGGACCATGTGAGGTATCCCAGGGTCTAATAATTATTATGGCAGGGCTAGCCAGCTGGGCATTCTCGAAAAGGAGAACTGATACCTTAGTGCCTAAAGGGAGTTGAGAGATCCTCCTTGCACTTCTGAAGGCTGCATAACCCACAGTTCTCCCTTTGGAAAGTGTTTCTGATGTGATGTTGAGGCCATGGGCTCTAGAAGCTGACTCAGGTTGAAAGTCTGATTCTAATACTTATTATCTGGGTGACCTAGTGTGATTTTGTCCTCTGGAAAATAGGGCTAATACTTTAGTGGATGGGGGTTGTGAGAATTAGAACTAATGTATGACAAGTACTCAGCGTAGTGTCCCAAGCTTATAATACAGCTTCAATAATGGTTAGCTGGTAGCTGTTCATGAGGAAATCAATCTGGTTTAACACCCAGGCAGTGGAAGGGAAGGAGAAACAATTCTGACCTGTAATATGATACCTAGGAAAAATAGCATGGCAACATTTACTATACACAGGACCAGCCAAAGACTCCAGAGGGGCTCCAGTAAGGGTAAGAAGTACCCAATGCTTTCTTCAGGTAACTGGTTCTTAGGGAAACCCTGGAGGTAGCGATGTTAAGCTTCAAAATCCATGCCTGTCAATGTGGGAAACGAATTTGTACATCCTGATTCACATGGGTTCAATTAGTATCAATGATGCTCTCCCACCTGTACACAGAAAATACAAATATTGTGCACAGCTTGTTCAGGAACTCCAATTCAGAAAATATAATCCAGAAAAAGGAATTTGGAGCTTCCAGCTTAAACTACAGTCTGAATCCAAATCTTCAAATTTTTCTTTTTCCTCTATCATTCTGCATCTTAGATTTTCTAAGATCTACCATATAACTATTAACCTTAAACATTAAAACAATAACTATGTATTTTTAAAGGCTAGCAATTATTGAGGTCCTACTACGTACAAAGCATCCACATTACATATAATGGCTGACTTAGTCCTGAGGAACCCTGTACAATTCTTGTGACTGTCATCCTTATTTTACAGATGAGAAAACTGAAGTCGGCAGATTAAGCAACTGGTGCAAGGTCACAGTATAGTTAAGAGTGTCATGGCTAGGAAATGTGTAGGTACAGAAAGGGGTAAATCTCTTTCGATGTCACAAAAAGCAAGATCAATCACACTAGGAAGATAGGCTCAAGTTTATTTTATTTTTAAAGTTATCTCTATGCCCAACGTGGAGCTTGAAGTCATGACACTGAGATAAAGAGCCAGCCAGGTGCCACAGGGTGGACTGAAATTCGCATTTTATCTTCCAGCTAACAGCTTAGCAAGGGTAACTTGGCTTTTGTTATTTAAAATTATACACTAGAGGGCGCCAAATACAAAAGCTGTGACTTTGACACTGTTCTAATAATGCAGTTCCCACAGTGCTACAAGTCAGTTAATGGATTCAAGCCAAAAGACCATCCCAAAAAGAGTATGACGCAATTCATGATAACTAAGCTGTATTTTCATTCCCTCAATTATAAAAAGAAAAACCTCATGCTTTATATTAACCAAGTCATAATGTGTTTCTACTTGATACTGTTACTCAAAGTACGTTTCAGCTAGTTTGTTTGCTCTAGCTCCTTGTAGAGAAGAGAAAGAACAAACCTGGAAAGGATAGGTTAACCTACATGAAAATAAATCTTAAAATATGCCTCAGTGTAATTTTTAACCTTTTAAATTTAGCAAAGTAAAACACGCATATATTTTATAAAGAAAAAAAAAATCCATATCCAAGAGCTTAAAATGAAAAGGAACAAGACCCCATTTTCAACCTCAAACTGGAGAGGTATCATCATTTAGCAATAACTCCAGATGTCTAAATGTTGTTTATATTTCTTGATTTATCAAACTGAGATTTTCCTTGCAAACTGAAGAGTTAGCTAACAGAATATCCATCTTTTATAATGACCCCATCTCTTATAATCTATCTTCATAAAGTTTACAAAAGAACTTTTACTTTACACTATTTCAATACATCACAGAACCCTTAAAAAGACCTAAAGAGGAAATTAATGTTCCTCATATCCATACACACATTTTTGCAAAAATAAGATTACACTGTGCATGTCATTTCATTAAACTACATATTGCCTGTGTTTCCATATCATTAAAGATTCCATTTTGGTTTTTGTGACAGTGGTCTAACTCACGTACAAGTTAAATGTTCTAAAGTATAAGGAACTTCCAACTCTTCAACCCATGTTGGGATCGGATGATCTCACTCCACAGTGGGAACTGTGCTGTTCGAAGGTATTATTCAGTCTGAGTTATGGATGCTTAGTGTTTGAAGGGGCAAAGACTTAGAGGGTAAGAGGTAAGACTTCAGAGTCTTGCAGGGACAACAGAAATCAACCAGAAACTTAAAAGTTAGCGACTCAGCTGAAAAGGAAGAGTTTTAATTATTCCTCAACATCTGAAGACTCAGCCTTCACCAGTGAGTCTGCCACAAGTTTGTGGAGTTCGTCCATTTCTTGTAGGGACAATCTCTTTTATATGTTTAATTATTTTATTCTTTTATAAATAATGACCAAAATTATCTAAGCATTTCTCTCGTTCTTTTTTAAGACCCCCTCCTCAATCTATTCTTAGTTCCAAATGGTAAGGGATCAAGTGTAGGGAAGCATTATGGCCTGCTGTCAGCAGCCTAAAATGTACCTGGGGAGAAGCTAGTCTACCTCTTCATTCATGTGATGCTACAATCACACCAAACCTAGGCTCGTCCACTATCCCTACAGAATATTCATCAAGTACAAAACGCTGCAAAAAGAGGCAAGTCAAGTAAAAGCAGAAACTTTCCTAGGAACTAGGTGCATCAAGGGCTGCCTGGGAGACGCAGGCAAACTCAGGAGCCGTCAAACATCAGCTCTTTCAGGTACTAGAAGGCCATTCCGTGGGGATGAAGAATCAAAAGCACTTTCCATACCTAACACGACTATGGCAAAAGCAAACAGGCGCTCAGTATATCCTCACAGCTTTTCCTTATTTTTACTTTTAAGCCAGATACTATTCTAAGGGCTTTGCATGCACTACCTCATTTGACCCATCAACAAGTTAAGAGAGGTTCAGAGATTACCATTTTTCAACGTGCGGCAAAGCCGATTAAGGAGTTGGGGTGGGGATCGGAATTCAAATACAGGTGAGTCCCACCGCAGGACCACTCTTGCTCCCGCCCTCCCCAGCAGAGTATCAGGAAAACGGACGGAATAGTCCCTTCCTCTTTGTACACAGGACAATAGCCACACGGGCCTGTACCAGCATTTCCGGAAGATGGCGGCTGCGCCGGGCTCTCAGTCTGAGCGGAGTGCGTCACGGCTGGAGGAAGCCGGAAGTGGCACCAGATTTTTTTTTTTTTTTTTTTTGAGAAAGCGACGGACAGATAGTATAAAAAGGAAAAGGGGAGTCACATGAGACCCTGAATACCGAAAAAGCTAGAGCCCTGGACCCGGGGTACCGCAGAAAGCGCTGGGCGGAAGCCGGCCTGGCAGAGGCAGGCCAGCACCGCCAGGGCTCTCGGCTGCGGCGGAAGTGCGTTTCTGCCGCTCCTCCGAGATGGCGCAGGGAGGAAGGCAGCGGCGCGTCTCCGCCGGCCGGTCTTTTGCTTCTTCGATCTTCACTGTACCAATGGCCGTAGGCACGCTGGGCCCTCGGGGACTCCAGCCCCGGGGAGGGCAGAGCCGCTTCCCGGAGCCGGCCGCGGGCAAAGTTTAGGGTAAGGTGCGGGCGGATTCGGCCCGCCTGCCCCTCCCCCGCCGGGAGGGCGGCGCCCCTGTGACGCAGGAAGCGGCGCGGGCTACGCCCTTTGCCGCGCAGGCCAGCTTGCTGCCGCGACGCAAACGCCGGGTCCGGACTCGCTCGGGCCAGCGGCCAAGCCACGAGTTTGCATCTATTGGCAGCCACCCACGGCTCGCTCTTCCAGACGCGGGCGAATGTCTGGACGGCTTGGTGGAGTTCACGAGAGCAAAAAACCACCTCAGCGAGAGCCAGGGAGGTCTCAAGGAAGAGGCTTCTCGTGTAAAGTGGGTGGTGGGCTCTTAAAGGCCATCTTGGGTGTGTCCATAGGCACGGTGAGCCAGTTATATATTGTATGCAGTGTCAGGGGCTATTTCCACAAAGGGTCAAAACTAGGTTACGGAACCCCTTTCCTCTTGGCGGGTCAGAAATGTTGGAAGCGCGTTTAAGTTGGGTTTTTTTTTTTTTTTTTTTTTTTTTAGTGTTTCTTATTAAAGTAAAACTCCTCACTGGCTTCTCATCCCAGCCACTTTTTAGTGTGCTAGTTTCTCCAGCCAGAAACTTGAGTAACACAAAGTACCCCCAACCTGAACAGGATGCTCAAACACTATTAGTTACAATCTTCATTAATTTAGCGTTCTCTCAGAATTTTAATACCCGGCATAGGATGCCTAACGAGATGTCTGCGGACGGAGTTGTGTGTGCAGTATGTAATATACACGTAAAACATCCTGAGAAGGGATTCATAAGCTGTAAGGGGCTGTCTAAAGGCCTCTGACACAAAACTAAGGATGTGTGTAGTTGCGGGCAAGGGAAACATCTCTGGAAGTAACTCGTGTAAAGGTTAAGTTTATCTTCTGGGAGCTTGAAACAAACGAAGGTTATAGTCTCGGTCAGTTAAGAGTGGGAAAAGGTACTTCAAAGGACTACTCCGGAAACCCAGGGAATGTTGCCTTTCCCTACTATTTTCCTTTCTCTATTGGGAAACAGATGGTGGTTCTTCAGTGCAAATAATTTGGTTCCACAAAACCACCAGAAAAGGGATTCTAATCAGTCACTGTCTTAATCCACATGTAGGGCGTGTTTAAAGCTTTACTCTTCAATGTACAATGAACCTGGATTTTGTTCCTGGATTACCCTTGACTATTTCCCAGTTACGGTTGGGTTCACAAGGTAACTAATATAACTTGTTGAAAACATTTAAAGCCTATTAACGGTCATTTGGATTGCAGTATCCCTTTATGTGGAACCTACTATGCAGATAGGTAACTTCCTTTTACATCAACATTGTATTGATGATTGTTAATTCCCTTATTTTAACTTATTTGGCCCAGCCAATCCCCTTCCCTGACAATAGATGAGAGTGGTATTTTATTGTTCTCTCATCTCCTACAATTATCTTTATATCAAGTTACTTTTAATGACTAGTTTTCCTGTTCAACAGGAATACACAGGAGAGGGACTATCCAACAAATCTTGTATATGATGCAATTCTTCTGTGTGCAGCTCAAAAGCATTTTCTCCCCCCTCCTTTCCCTGTAGGATTGCACTGTAAATTAAAAGCTTCCCCCGCCCCCATCCAAGACTGCTCAAATACACTCCTCCTTGCAGTTGTTTATGCAGTGCCCTATTTTTTTGCATTCCTAAAAGCCTGTTAAAATACTCATCTGGATTTCATAACATCCCATTATTATAGTATTGTTCCTAAATAGATAACGTTCAAAGAGAACAGTCTCCTCACTGCCGTTTCAAGATCTCAAAAAGGGAGCATTTCTTTTGATTACAGTTGTCTTCTCAAAATATAGAAATGATCTGATTTTGACTTGGTAGGTTTGTCAAGCATCTGAACTCTAAACAGGCACCAGGTAATTCTAATGCAGACTGACCCAGGAGCCCGATTTTTTTTTTTAAAGAATTCATTTGTCATAGAATTCGATTCCAGAACCCTGGGATCATATCCTGACCTGAGCTGAAGACCAGGTGCCCCATAAGCCAATGGTTTTTAAAATGTGCATCCTGGGATGCCTGAGTGGTCAGTCGGTTAAGTATCTGCCTTCAGCTCAGGTCATGATCCCAGGGTCCTGGGATGGACACCACCCGCCCCCCCCCCCCCCCCCCCCCCCCCCCAGGGTCTGGCTCTCTGCTCAGCGGGGAGCCTGCATCTCCCTCTGCCTGTTGCCCCCTCTGCTTGTGCTCTGTCATATAATTCATAAAATCTCAAAAAACAAACCACTGGCTGAGAGACAAATACATCATGCTTGCCTAGAATTATTTCTGTGGTTGATCCCAAGGTTATCCTGGCAACTTGTAGATTTTGTAGAATCAGATGGAAATTATCTATAGCGGTAGACAGCCATAAAACTGAATAACCTGTGCAAAGATGCAATCTGTTTTGAAATTCTTTAAATTCTATATAGTATAAAGGAACACAGCCAAATGAAATGTGCTAGATGGAAACTGGCCTTTCTGTAGAAAAACCTGTTTCACAAAGACTTTGTTATTTATTTAAAATGTTCAGGCTCAGATATAACGTATTACAACTTTATTAAACCAGTCTAAGTTCTCCTCCACCTATTTATGATTAAAATTTGCAATTCTTTATTACCTTTGTTAATGTTGACTAAAGGCCCAGGTTGAGGAAAAGTGCGGTTAGCAGCTTAACCCAGTGAGACACTCCCCAAAGATGTTAGACGTACACTGTGTCTCCTCTGTAGTGTGTCCTCTGTGACACTACAGGGTTCTTGAGTGAGACTTTGCATTAAGGATAAGTGCTACACGGCAGGACATAAAGTCTGATTGTATTTGCTACATCCTAACCAAGAATGTATTTGCTAAGGTTGTATAGTGCCCACAACTGCTAAATATGCATGAGAAAGAAAGACTTAAAGGGGGAAACTTAGAAAAGACCAGGCAGCTGAAAGTGAGAAACAAAAGCTGGAGAAACAATACTGTACAGTGCACTTCAAAATTTAAGAGGGCAGTACTCATGTGTTTCACCACAAAAAACAAAAACACGAAAAACAGAACTGCATGGGGTTTTCTGAGCAGAATAGCATATTTTGCAACTTAAACTCTATTCAGTCTATCTTGTGAAATCATGAATAAAATAAACGTTACTTATTTATGCCTCACAAAGTAAATTCTTTTTGGGGAATGTGATTAAGTTTACACAGCCCTGTTTTAAATTTTGGCACGAGTCAAACAGAGGCTGCCCAAAGAGGGCAGCTACATTTAGGATGTACATGCGTGGATGACCAAACTGAAGTCCAATACAGCTTTGATAACTGTCTTATAAAATGCTTACACCTAAGAGTCCATCTTAAAAGAAAATCTTGACAATGTTTATTATGTCTGATTAACTTTACTAGTAGTCTGTCGAGTAATAAAAAAGCGTTTATAGTAATTTGTGATTCCACTTCAGTAAAAGTTTAATGTAGTAGTGCCATCTTTTGAAGGTTAAGTTTTTCCAGCGAGGAGGCAAATCTTCCATTTATTAATGTCATTTATCCTATCAGTTTATTCTTTTTGAATACTGAGCATGATACAGGCCTTGGTTCACAATTTACTTAACCTAGCAGTTTCCATTTCTTTAAAATAAGGGTATTGCCAACATGATACTTCAGAGAATGCTGCTATATAACCAAACTACTTAACACTCAATAGGCAAGAGTGAGATTAAGTAAAACTACTAGAGAAGTATGCACTAAATCAAAATATGTCTATTTGCTTGCAGTGGAGATACATCTTTACGTTTTCTTTCTGTGCGTCTCTAATGCAATAGGGTATTAAAGCCCTATCCTAATAGTTTAAATATGCCTAAACAATTTTTACATGTTATTATAAATTCATTTTAATGGTGGCATCATATTACTCCATCTACTGGCTGTGACATGTTACATATAATTATTTGCCTATTCATTAGCTAGTTCTTACGATATTTGTATTCTGACCTCCTGGCTAAGCCAGCTTCCCTCTATGTACTGACTGATCCCTCGAAGAACAGCAGGCTCTCCGGTAAACTAGTTGCCATTTCAGCATTATTTGTTTTTAGAAATCTTACGTTCAAAGTTTTTCCTTTAACTGCTCTAGTCCAGGAATCTACTTTTGGGGGGGGGGGGAAGCATAAGGCCACCCAGGAAGTATTCTAGGCTTTTCAAGCAACAGTATCAAGTCACATGGGGACCCCCTTCAAGCCTTCAACAACTTTTTAAAGAACTTTAACTCCCAGGCTGTGCTTCCTGTAGTTCGCCCATTTCTTTCCTAGTTCCTATTGGGAGAAAGAGTAAATCTCACTTGTGTGCACATATGGTCACAGTAACTTAAAAAGTTCTGGCTAGGTATTTAATTCAATTTGGTCTTCACCATGATACTTTTTGGCATCTCACATTATCACTGTGTGCTTCTGTCTGGCCAATTAATACAGCAGGTATTAAAATATATGCCTGCTACACGCTGGGGGAAGAGAAACTCTGTGATTAAAGTAAGAAATCACTGAAAGCGGGATGCCTGGGTGGCTCAGTAGGTTAAGCATCTGCCTTTGGCTCAGGTCTTGGTCCCAGAGTACTGGGATCGAGCCCCTCATCAGGCTCCTTGCTCAGAGGGGGAGGCTGCTTCTCCCACTTCCTGCCACTCCCCTGCTTGTGCTCGCTCTGACAAATAAATACAATCTTAAAAAAAAAAAATCACTGAAAGTAAGATTTAAGTTTATTGAAACAATGCTACAATCATACACTTACATGTATAATTTCAGTGTTATGTTTACATCTCACATCTCAAACAGCTCCTAAAAATTGCAACTGTAATTCTAGTAGCTAGCAATGAAATAGTTATTTTATGAAAATATTTCCATAGATTTGAAAATAATACTAGTAAAAAAAAAAAAAAAACAAAAACCTCTAATATAAAGTTTCTCAAGTAGTTTCTTGTTTAGTTGGTTTATTGATGGAGTAAGCTATGTGTCCTAATAACCTATGTTGTCTGCCACTTATGTACCCAATTCCTTATTTTACTAATGTTTTTGTGGCACAGAATTAATTTAGGATATTCAGTTCTACAGTCCCAAAAGGAAAAAGAGCTGTCCAAAGATGCAATGAACTGCCCCAAAATCACTGTGGCTATTTGACAAAAAAGTCAATCACTTTTTAGGCAAACTAATGCTTGCATAATGAGGGAGAGGAATTAGTTAATACTGGATACCTTAGAGGATTTTAGGTTAATCCTAAATTCTGTCAGTCTCCACTAGTATTTGTTAAGCTTATGCTGAATTGAGCAGGACCACTGTGACAGCCTGCAGATACACCTGCTCTCTGAAGATATACAGTTTTTGAGGAGTGGCTGGCTGGCTGTTGGTGGAGTACGCAACTCTTGATGTTGGGGTTGTTGAGTTCAAGCCCCACACTAGATGCAGAGATTACTTAAAAATAAAGTCTTAAAAAAATACAGTGTTTGAGAGGAATTTTAGTAGGGTATTTTGTTCATGTGTTTGGCACTTGTGTAAACTCTGGTTTCAGGAATAGTGATATCTTAAGATGATTCTCTAGGGGCAACAGAAACCATCAAATGATAAAAAAGAATGAAGGCCAAGTTCTCTTTGACAACCATAACTCCATTCTTGTCTCTGCACTTGGGAGCTTATATAGCACATTATTTGTAACTGCAGCCACTGAAATTACTCCTTGCTGCCTCTTTGAACAGGAAAAATGATTAACACAATGGAATGTTGGAAGGACTAAATTCCATACCTCATTTATCCTTTCAACCACGACTTTATTAGGCAGGGTGAGTTAAAATCCAGTCCTTAATTTCTTTCCTTTTTACACAATTACTTATCTTACTCATTTACTCTTAACTGCAGTTGTGTTGTATTTTGCCTTTCATATTAAAAAATCCCATAGCTAATGATGTGGACTTTGGTTTTCAATTTGGAGAATCCCAATCCTTTAACTTAAAAAAAATACCCAAGTCCCCCAAACTAGTAAGTGACTTCTGCCCGGAGCTCTGAATGTCAAAGTAAAGAAATTCAACGAAGCGAGGGTATAAGAGAGTAACCATACCTCTGAGGGTAGCCAAACCCCTCATCATCTGAACAGTGATGCCTATGAATGGATGAACAAGATTCCCAGTGTTCCTACCTAGCATCCAGTGAAGTGTAGCCCAGGAACTAGCTTGGCAGAATCAACAGGAAAGACCTGGATGAGCTTAACCTTGATCTAAGGGAAATTAAATTGTATTTTTTGTTCCTGGTTAATCTTCTGGATAATACAGGGACCACTGTAGAAGTTACTCCAGACTAAAAGACATGTCCATGTTCTCAGAAACAATGTCTCACACAATGTTTACCGCCAACTTGATGAAAGAATTTTTTTTTTATTTATATTTTTTCATATGTATCTCCCCAGCTTTGGCTGTATTACTGACTTGCTGAAGTAATTTGTAGCTCCTTATATTTAGCTTTTTTAATAATGATGTAAAATTCAAAACAATTCATCAGTCTGTGAAGAAAGTAAACTTAAACCTCTTAGGCGAGTACATTACCTCCATCACTACACAGCAAGTCTAACTCAAAGCTGGTTGGTGAAAAGGATACCAAAACATGGAATTACATGATGGGAGTATTTACTGGCATTAGGACTGAATTTTTTTACATTGAAGTGGATCCTTAAAGTCCTAGCTCATGACTTCTTCATTTCTTAAGATCTACTACTCTTAAATTATGAATATTAAATGAAGTGCGGCTTCTTTCTACTGAGCCGCACTTACAGAATTTAAAATTACTGGTTTAAGCTTTAAGGGAAAACATTAACCTTCATTAAAAGATCACACTGTCTAGGGGCACCTGGGTGGCTCAGTCGGTTGGGGGTCTGCCTTTGGCTTGGGCTGTGATCCTGGGGTCCTGGGATTGAGCCCCGCACTAAGCAGGGAGCCAGCTTCTCCCTCTCCCTGTTGCTCCCCCTGGTTGTGCTCTGTCAAATAAATAAATAAAACCTTAGAAAAAAATTACACATCTCAGAATTGATTCCCTGTAAAAGCTGTAGGACGAAATGTCACTATGTTTAAATGATAGCTAAAGTGAGGCTTGAACTCACAACCCGGAGACCAAGAGTTGCACCCTCCACCAACCAAGCCAACCAAGGTGCCCCTCCTTCCCCCCCCAAAAAAATTTTTTTATAACATTTTATTTTTAAAGGCTTTATTTGAGAGAGAGAGGCAGAGACAGCGACAGAGAGCACGAATGGGGAGGAGAGGGAGAAGCAGGCTCCCTGCTGAGCAGGGAGCCCAACTCAGGGCTCGATCCCAGGATCCTGGGATCATGACCCGAGCTTAACCAACTAAGCCACCCAGGCGCCCATAGAAGATTTTACATTTAAGTGACCTCTACATTCAATGTGGAGCTTGAAACTACCAACCCCAAAATCAAGAGTTGCATGTTCTAGTGACTGAACCAGACAGGTGCCCCAATAGCTCCTCTCCTTTTAAGGTGCTCGTATATTAAAGGTGGGAGTTTAGAAATAAGGTTTCTTTTTCACAACAAACCGAAACACACTTAAAAAAACAAAACGGAACACCAAAAAAACCTAAACAGAACACCAAAAAACCACATGGACTGGTTTCCAGGCTAACAATACTTGGCTTTTATCTACTAGAGAAAAGTTCAGTCCATCAGAATATTCTAAATTTCTTTGAAAACAATTTATGTTGCTGTTCTGATGAAGTTACTAAGAAGAAATTTAAGAAATTGTTCATGACAACAGTACTTCCAAGCTTCTTAGGTTGGACAGGTCTATTACAGCAACACTTCCCAAAAGAGAACTGAAAAGAATTCTTTATACTGTAGGTTTGTATAGACCTTTTAGTGAAACACCTCATTTCACATATCTAAGTGTTTATTAAATAGACATCTTGGGGTGCCTGGTGGCTCAGTTGGTTAAGTTTCTGCCTTCAGCTCAGGTCATGATCCCAGGATCCTGGGATTGAGCCCTGTGTCTGGCTCCCTGCCCAGCAGGGAGTCTGCTTCTCCCTCTGCCTCTCCCCCTGGCTTGTGCTCTCTCTTAAATCAATATTAAAAAACCTAAAGTTTGCCAAAATGCATTCCTGGGTCACACTAAGTAGTTCAGCATATGGTTCTTCAAGAATTGCTACATCCTAAAAAAATTAGGAATGGTGACGCCTAACATCTTGTTCTGGGGAAGTTTGGGTGTGGAGTTCAGGAATGTATAGTTTAATAAGCTTCCCAGATAATTACAGTGACCAAACTGGCTTGGGAAGCACTGACTTGCAACATTTTAACATTCCCATATAGCAGGGAAACTAATTTTAAAAAGTGGATTTTTTGGGGCGCCTGGGTGGCGCAGTCGTTAAGCGTCTGCCTTCGGCTCAGGGCGTGATCCCAGCGTTCTGGGATCGAGTCCCACATCAGGCTCCTCCGATAGGAGCCTGCTTCTTCCTCTCGCACTCCCCCTGCTTGTGTTCCCTCTCTCGCTGGCTGTCTCTCTCTGTCAAATTAATAAAATAAAAAAATATTAAAAAAAAAAATGGATTTTTTGGGAGGACGTCTCAGTTGGTTAAGCATCTGCCTTCAGCTCCAGTCATGATCCCAGGGTCCTGGGATCGAGCCCTCCAACAGGCTCCTTGCTCAGCGGGGAGCTTGTTTCTCCCTCTCCCTCTTTTTGCCGCCCCCCCCCCTGTTTGCATACGTGCAACGCTGACAAATCATAAAAAAATTAAAAAAATAAGATGCCAGAATCTAGCCCTGAACTTTCATCCTATTAATAGCCGGTTGCTGGAACTGTTAAGAAAAGTTCGCTATGGGAAAGTTATTTTCTCTAAGTTAAAATACCTTTATAGTTATCTTTTTCTATGCATTGGAAAGGTAGTTGTTAAATGTGAAAAATAAAAATTTATAACCAAGCACCAGAGGATGGAGGGGAATTTTCACTTTGCCCAGCACAACACTGTTGAGAGGCTTTTAAAAACCTGCCTGCAACAGATAGTAGTGCCAGGATATTTGACCTAGGATCGTTATTCTTTCAAGATAATTGCACCTAGTTATTGCATCTAAGAACAGATGTTCAATTATTATTATTATTAAAGAATAAGAATGGCTTTGCTCTTTGGCATAAATCATTAGCAATTTTAGGTCTAACTTAACTACAAAAATTCATCTCGAATCTTCTTTCCTTCTCTTCACAATCTAAGTTTAGGAGCTATTTTGCAGATTTATATTTATACCAAAGAGGAAAGAAACCTAATAAAGCCAAACATTTACGTGAGCACTTACTATGTCCTAGATATTAATGCAAGAACTATGTATTTATCTCAGGGAGACAAAGTGAAACACTACCTTTCTGGAGCTCGCATTCTAACAGGGTGAGGGGATTCTAAATACTTAAACTACATTAAGTGCAGTAGTAGAGCTGGATAAAAGCTACACGGAATTGTAAAGAACAATGAACTGTTTGGAAAAACACTTGAACTGAAAGATGCATTCCAAGGGCGAGATAGGCAGGAAGTACTTCATGAAGAGATGATCACACACAAAAAGTCAGAGAACAAAGTAGGTTTTGGGGAACTGAGGGCAGTAGTAATATGGGTGTGGAAGCAAAAGAAGGTGCAACTCAACCTTTGGAAAAAAGGCAGAGCTAGATCACAGGGCCTTGGATGCCATCCTAAGGAACAAGGCCTCCTCCATTAAAGCATTTCCAGTAAGGTCAGATTCACATTTTAGTAAAACTACTTTGAAGGATGACATGAATTTGAAGGGTGAGATTATAGCCAGGGTAAGCACGGAGGCTACTACATGGTTTTATATATATTTAATAATTCATTTATTTGGCAAATATTCAGGGTGACTGACTACTCTATGCCAGGCATGAAGTAGTAGTCATGATGAAGACAAGGGCAGGCAGACCAAGAAATAAAAAGGTTAAAACGGACATTACTATGGACATAATGGACACATGGTGTTAAAGGACTGAGGATGGTGCCTAGATTTCTGACAAGCTAAAACCATACTGATTTTAGTTTGTATCCCATTTTTTAGTTAATGTACAACCATTTTCCAATATCATTACAAACTAGAATAACTTTGGGGAAAAAAATGCTTTCTGGTAATACATGCCTGTTGCAGAAAATCCATCTGTAAGCCTACAATCCAGAAAGACCCAGTGAAACTATTCTACTTTACTTTCTTTACCCATATATATATATATATATATATTTTTAAGCTTATTTATTTTTAGGGGGGGAGGGGCGGAGGCAGATTCTTCAGAAGGCTCCACACCCAGCCCAGAGCCCAACCTGGGGCTTGATCTCACAACCCCGAGATTATGACCTTAGCCAAAATCAGAGTCGGATGCTTAACTGACTGAGCCACCCAAGCATCCCTCTTTACCCATTGCTATGATAACACTTATGCAAAAGTCCCACAAAATTGTAACCCTATTTTTGTTACCATTTCTTTGTAGTATGTAATACTTTGAAATGATTCTTTGCAAATAATTTTAATGGCTGTTATTCTGGATTTACCCTAATTAGAGTGTTGGAAATATATATAATATACACATTTGTTTACTTCTAAGACTGCCTTGTCATAGAACAGGTGCTGAGATACACGAATGATTCCCAAGTAATAGCCCAAAATGAAATCTGGACAATTTTTCATTATTTTACAGCAAAATGAGAATCATGTGGCAAGTTTTTCAAAAAGACAATTTCATTTTTAAAATCATATGCCCTGGGACACCTGGGTGGCTCAGTTGATTACACATCTGACTTCAGCTCAGGTAGTGATCTTGGGGCCTGATCCCAGGACCCCACATAGCAGGGAGTCTGCTTGCCCCTCCGTGCCCTATCCCCTCCCCCACCTGCCCTAGCTTGTGCTCGCTCAAACTCGCTCTCTCAAAATAATCTTTAAAAAAAATTGTCTTTATTTGCTGTTAATAACTATTTTAAAACCAAATGTTGCATACGCTATCACTATTTTAAGAACTAAAACTGGCAACTAGGTTTATTATCCATATTATCATTTGATTCATTCAAAAAATCCCAAAGTCTGGAAACCAATGGATTTCAACAGCTCTAAAACCCTGCCAACTCTTTAGTTTGTCTCATATATACCAAATCTCATACATTCTAACAAAAAAACACACAAGAGTTTCCTAATTGCTTTGTTGATTCATATCCTAGAGATCTGGATAAACGCTATTTGTCCTAAACCCTGTTCTCAAAGAATGGCTCTGTATTGTTTGAACGGGATAGAGAATGTGAGCCTTTCCCATCTTAACCATTCTATGCTATCAAAGCTCCTATGAGACATTAGACCTAGTGTGTGAGGTCCGTGATTCAGAAGGAACAAATCTAACCTGCTTGCTGAGAAGCTATCTAGTCACTTACAGCTACTAATACACAAGAGTTACCCATGCACCTTGACAAAAATTGTTTATTATGATTAATAGTTACCCTGTTCTTTTTTTTAGTTTTGTCAGAGAGCACAAGCAGGAGGAGCGACAGGCAGAGCAGGCAGAGGGAGAAGCAGACTCCCCACTGAGCGGGGGCACGATGCAGGACTCAACTGCAGGACCCTGGGATCAAAGGCAGACACTTAACTGACTGAGCCACCCAGGCGTCCCAATAATTACCCTGTTCTTATAAGCACCTTTTCCCCAAGTAGCTGAAGGCCTTCTGGTACACAATGCCTCCCTGATGCACAGTAACAGCAGGATGAGCAAGAAAGTAAGGTCTGCCAGTGAGACAGAGAGGCTACAAAGAGCATGAATAATCAGACTCTAACTACTGAAAATACTTTAAAAAATTCACAGCTTCTTCAAAATTTTTATTTTTAAGCTCAAATATAATTAACATAACAGGGTTATGTTAATTTCAGGTGTACAAAAATCCGTAGCTTTAAGTCCACATAGACTGTGATTTCAAACCTCTTCCTAGTCCTCTCTCAAAGAGAGCCAATACCCTACAATTACCTTCATAAGAACATTATACTAGAGCCCAAAGTTAAAAAAAAAAAAAGTTCACTGGTCTGGCTGTAATGAGTTCTAAAATACCAAATTTTAGGCAGTTAAAGACATACTTTCCACTGAGAATTCTCTTTCCAGGGTATTAAATGCATAACTGTCTTCTCTCCGTCTCCTCAAGCACTGTTGATTTTTGTCATCTGGTTCCTTTATTTTACTTTGCTAATTAATATTTAGAATATTTTAACTTTCATACAAATTATAGTTATTTTATAAAAATGCATGGCATGGAAAACCATTCTAGTTTATCTACCAATGTAAAATTAATTCCAGGGAACATATGATTTGACTGTTTTAGAGATGGAAACATAACCTAGATATTTAATCTTTTGGAAATTTTTTTTTCTATGCATAGAAAACCAAGCATCTACTTCTTTTCCACAAATAACTGATTTTACCAAGCACCTGTATGGACAACTTAACTATGAGTTTGAAGAGCTTAACCTTAAAAAACTACACACTTTGATCTAGGCCTCCAATTAAAATACTCTCAATTTATCCTTGAACATAATTTTCCCATTTAGCTGATAGAAAAAGGGGAAAGATACACAGAAACAATTGTACATCATAGCTATTAAGGTCTTATGAGCATATATTGATTTTTATAACATAAACCTCACTCTACTACTTTCAGTGTTTTTAGTTTCTGAGAAAGCTATTTGGACGTAAAGCTATAAATTAGGAAGTAATTTACTACCTAAATGCAACTTAAGAGGTGAATTTATTTTGTAGCTTAATACAAGTTTGAGTATTGGTTTCCCTCTCAATTTAACTGTGCTAACTTCTGGTCATCTTTACAGAGGCTGAGAACTTCTGTAATACCAAACTTTGTTGGGTCAGTGATAAATACAACTCATTCTTACCTCCAGAGGCAAGGATAACAAATTTATTTTTCAAAAATTTTACTTTTAAGTAAACTAAGTGTGGAGCTCGAACTTACAACCTCAAGATCAAAGGGCACAGTTCCACTCCACTGACTGAGCCAGCCAGGCATCCCAGCAATAATAAATTTAGAGGACTCTGATACACATGTATTTACAGAAGAGTATACACTGTTACATTAACTACAGAAATGGTATAGCTGTTTTTTTTTTTTTTTAAAGATTTTATTTATTTATTCGACAGAGATAGAGACAGCCAGCGAGAGAGGGAACACAAGCAGGGGGAGTGGGAGAGGAAGAAGCAGGCTCCTAGCAAAGGAGCCTGATGTGGGGCTCGATCCCATAACACCGGGATCACGCCCTGAGCCGAAGGCAGACGCTTAACCGCTGTGCCACCCAGGCGCCCCGGAAATGGTATAGCTGTTGATCAAGAGGAAAGTCTGTAGAGTACAGGAGTTGGAAAAAAAAATGGGAGAGGGCAGTAAATATAGGAACCAAAAATTAGCTATTTAATGTTAATGATCACCCAGGTGAGATCAAGACACAGGCTATAAAAAGTATAGAAAATAAAAATGAGTTGAGGCACCTGGGTGGCTCAGTCGGTTAAGTGTTTTGACTTTGGATCCGGTCATGATCTCAGAGCCCTGAGATAAAGCCTGGTGTCAGGCTTCCTGCTCAGCAGGAAGTCTGTTTGTCCCCCGTGCTCCTCTCCCTAACTCATACACTCTCTCTCAAATAAAATCTTTTAAAAAATGGATTTAACATAAACATTAAATAAAGGATTCAAACAGAAATGAAAGGAAAAGTAGGATCAAATGTGAAAACACCTATGTAAATAAAGTACTGAAATGAAATCTAAGTTATCTTGATGGATATTAATTTCCTCATTTGTAAAGAGGGCTAAATCAAAAATCCATCTCTTCCAGCACTAAAACTAATTGCTGGGGTGCCTGAATGGCCCACTCAGTTAGGTGTCAGACTCTTAATTTCAGCTCAGGTCATGATCTCAGGGTCCTGAGATAAGTGCTCTGCATCAGGCTCCCAACTGGGCATAGAGCCTGCTTAGCATTCTCTCTCTCCCTCTGCCCTCTCCTCCTCGTGCTCCCTCACCGCCTCCCCCCCCACAAAAAACCCCAAACAACAACTTATTGCTGTAGGATACACCATAAAAACAAAGATAATGCAAGTTCAGCTGACATTTATTAAGTATAAATGGTATTCATTCTTAGCTGGTTCTAACCTTTAATTGTATGTCAACATTTAAAAAAACAGGAATAGGTATCTAATATAGCTGTGCCCCCTCCCCCTGCGTTTTGAGCATACAATATAAATATACACACAAACCAGACACTTGATATAAAAGCACTGTAAGTCAAACTTTGTTTTTCAGAATGTTTAACTGTTGGGAGCCAAGAACCTTCAGAAAAAAGGTATTGGCTATAATAAGAATATTTAGCTCACCCAGGAAACCATATTTGGTGACATCTCACATGATGAAACGAGGGCTTAGGCATATGTTTAAAAAAAAACAAAAGCACACTGAAACTTGTTTTAGTTTCACACAGGTGTTATACTTGGGACAGACTTCTTTTGTGAAGTAGAAAAACTATCTTGTCAAGTACCAGTAAGGCTGACAAAAATCATGCGTGGAAGATGGACATTTTAGCTCATGGTTGGGTCAAAATGTACAAATATGTAGGTGGCACCTGGGTGGCTCACTCTATTGAGTGCCCAAGTACTGGTTTCAGCTGGGGTCATGAGATCCAGCCCAGTGTCAGGCTCTGCACTCAGTGGGGAGTCTGCTTGTCCCTCTCCCTGCCCTCCACTGCTGCTCCAACTTGCGTGTGTGTTCTAAAATAAATAAAAAAGATTTTCTACCCCCCATCCCCTGCCTCCCTTAAAAAAAAGTGTAATATAGAAATCTGCTCTGGCAGGAAATATTAATTCTAAAAAAACTTCTCATGTACAGAATACATTATGTATTTATATAAAAGAAAAATGCCAGTGATGACACTTTTTCCTTGTCAATGTCCTAACTTAAGTGGGTACTATTATACAATAAATTGCTTCTGCTTTCTAATGGGTATACTCCCAGATCTATAAATGGGTAAGTTCTTCTGAAATATACACTGTAAAATGGTGAGAACATGAAAGTCACCTGGAAATTATAACTGTTTCTATATGACTATTATCAAGTCAGAATCACAACTTTCTTACAGTTTTATATGGTCAGATCTTGGTCATACAAGGGTAGCATTTATCTATTACAACAATGATAGGATTTCTGATTGCCAAATGTGTGTATGTTGTCCTAAAGCCATAAAAAATGCACTTGGCATGGGCATAATGAATTTAACATGAACAAAAATATTAATCTGAAACTGAAGCATCCTAATAAATTCTTTTGGGTCTAGAATTTTAGTAGGAATGCAGGTGTCAAGATATACTTCCTGATGCAGGAGCAAAATAACCAGTTCCGGCTTTTGTTACATAGGTAGACACAGGTTGCCTGTGCTACATGGATTCTTAGCGTAAAATTTAAAATGCCAGAAATCTCTTAAATCCATGTTTATTATTAGTGGTTATCAACAATCTAATGCTGTCAGGCACTAAACTACATATTCGCAGACAATGAAATAATTTACAGACGAAGCAAGTTCATCAAGAACATGTAGGTTGTAGAGACGCCTGGATGGCTCAGTTGGTGGAGCATGCGACTCTTGATCTTGGGGTTGTGAGTTCGAGCCTCATGGTGGGTGTGGCAACTACTTAAAAATAAAATCTTTAAAAAAATAAAATCTAAACAACAAAAAAGCCACGTAGGTTCTAACAGGTGAGCATGAACAGGAAAGGAAGTCATCAGACTGCATCACACTTGCTTTCTCATTCCCGCTTTTTATGTCCAACTAGGAAGAAAAAAACAGCTTTTTTTTTGTTTTTTAAAAAGAAACCAAATACTTTTTCTAACCCTAATCCCACCTAAAAGTGAGATAAGGAAGACGAGGTTTTTACTAATGGTCTAGTTTTCAATTTGGGATTAGTTGGTAATAGCTGAGTCCAGTCCAATCTGAGACTTTTTTGCCAGTCACTTCCCTCCTTGAGAGGACTTCCTCGAAACAGAAAAGGAAAAAATAAGTCTTGAGCGTCACTAGCAAAGAAATCTAAATTAATTAAAAAAAAAAAAAAAGAAATCATCTTGTCACATTCCATCCTCTTTTCCAGTCTTATCTCTTCATGTATTGCATGCAAGCCTAGTCAAACTGGTTTCTTGTAGTTTAAACACATGTCCTTTATTCCTGTTCTATGCCTTTGCACATAAAGCTATGCCAAGTACAAATATGTTGCACTTCACTGCCCATAACCTGTCACTAATGAAATTCACAAACATTTTGCCTCCTAGTCCAAAAATGTGATTTCCTCTGTGAAACACATTACCTGTGAGCAGGGGTTCTGCTTGAACATTTATAGTTATACCCACATGGCTTAATCCTAAACTAGATTATAAACTAATAGTGTAAAGGCCTAGTCCTGGCTTGCACAATAACAGGTACAAATATTTCAGCAAGAGGAACGTGACAGAAACCAGATTTGAGAGCTAGTAAAACTGGCAAAATATGTGTCCAAAAAAGTGGGGGGGAAAAACACCTCAAAGTTTTTAACATGATAGTACGGAATAAATCAGAGCATGTTGCATTCAATTTCGTATTTCACTGACTTGCTATTACCATAAACATAGGTATGGCAAAATTTTCAGGCACCTGGCATCAAAGCTAATTATCTTATTTGTGCAACAAAACTGGGTACCTATTCTAGGCCAGGAACTTTGCACTTTAGCTATGAAGATGAATGAGACACTGCCTGTCATCATCTCATTAGTCAATAGAAAAGAGAACATATGGGGGGGCCTGGGTTGCTCAGTCGGTTAAGTGCCTGACTCTTGATCTCAGGGTCCTGTGTTCAGGCCCTGCACTGGGCTGGCTCCATGGTGGGCATGGAGCCTACTTATTTTTTTAAAGATTTTATTTATTTGCCAGAGAGAAAGCACAAGCAGGGCGAGTGGCAGGCAAAGGTAGAAGCAGGCTCCCCACCAAGCAAGGAGCCTGATGTGGGACTCGATTCCAGGACACTGGGACCATGACCTGAGCCGAAGGCAGACACTTAACTGAGCCATCCAGGTGCCCCTGGAAGAGCAAATATTAAAACCTGTGTCATCTTTTTTTAAAAAAGATTTTAATTTATTCACTTGAGAGAGTGAATTAGGAAGAGAGACCAGGAGTGGGGGGAGGGGCAGAGGGAGCAGCAGACTCCCTGCTGAGCAGGGAGCCTGACATGGGGCTCTATCCCAGGACCTTGGGATCATGACCTGAGCTGAAGGCAGATGCTTAACCAACTGAGCCACCCAACTGCCTGAAACTTGGGTCATTTTAACTTTAGTGGTGTTCATGATCCTCAATCTCTGGCAACTATTTGCAGAGTTTTTAGCAAAAAAGGTGTGCTTTGGAAAGATGTTTGATCATTAAGCTAGAAGGGTACAAGAGAATCATTAACCAAAAAATGAAATTCAAGAAATAAAGTAGAGAGAGAAAAAGTTCAGTTTTGAATTTGTTTAGTTTGAATTCTAGAATCCTCAGTAAGTAAAGATGTGGAAATTGATTAACACAACTGGTGAAAAGGTGGCTGGGGACATAGCACTGGGAAATACCAACAGTTACGCGGAAGAAACTAAAGAAAACAGGAAAGACAGAAGTAGCAACTAACAAAGCGTAGCATATAGAGTTTCAACAAGGTGTATATATATACACTTGTATTTTTAAGATTTGAGAGCAAGAGAGGTGGGGGGGGCGCGGACGGTGGAGGACAAGCAGACTCCACACTGAGCATGGAGCCAGATGTGGGGCTCCATCCCAGAACCCTGAGATCATTACCTGAGCCAAAATCAAGAGTCAGACGCTCGACTGATTGAGCTACTCAAGTGTCCCTCAACAGGATATATTCTTTTTTTTTTAAGATTTTATTTATTTATGCGACAGAGAGACAGCCAGAGAGAGGGAACACAGCAGGGGAGTGGGAGAGGAAGAAGCAGGCTCCCAGTGGAGGAGCCCGATGTGGGACTCGATCCCGGAACGCAGGGATCACGCTCTGAGCTGAAGGCAGACGCTTAACGACTGCGCTACCCAGGCGCCCCAACAAGATATATTCTAAGCAATTAAATACTACAGGGTTAGAAGACCAACCACATCGGGAGCACATAATATAGAACTTTAAAAATGTTACATATGCAGACAACTGCATATAATTCTTCCTTATTCCCCAGGAATATGAATCCTGATGTCTGATCTTATGAGAAGAGCTCCTCTTTTAATTTTTAAAGGATTCTTCAATCATCCATTTGATGTATCATCTTATCCTTTTACTCCCATTTGCCCTTTAACTTGCCATAAAGTGAGAACATGGGAATAAAGAGAGTAGCCACAGGATGTCTTGCACAGATGTGGTCAGACAAGTTGTGTTTAGGACAGAGAAGAGGTGCCTACGCTACCATACTATTGTTATCATGTGCACTTGAGAATAATGAGTATTTCTGCTGCCTTTTCAGGTTTCAACTACAGAATGTGAAAAATTCCATTTCTTGCATATGTAAGTTTTTGGGGTGCCTGCTGGCTCAGTTGGAAACCATGTGACTCTTGATCTTGGGGGTGCTGAATATGAGCCCTGCATTGGGTGGAGATTACTTAAATAAAACTTAAAAAATAAGTTTTCTTCAGGAAGGAGTGTGTTACCTTACCATAGCTTTCCTTCGTGAAAAATCTGAATACTAGGGATAAGACTAAACTGGAGGAATAGGTTCCCTCTTTATCTGGAAACATTAAAATTTATCAAAAAGACAATGGGAACCAGGCATTGGTCATAACGTGTATGTGATGGAGAGGTGCAGATCGGTCAGAGTGAATTCATTTTTTACATGTAAAAAGAAGAGGTTTAGGGGTACCTGGGTGGCTCAGTCATTAAGCATCTGCCTTCGGCTCAGGGCGTGATCCCAGAGTCCTGGGATCGAGCCCCACATCAGGCTCCTCTGCTGGGAGCCTGCTTCTTCCTCTCCCACTCCCCCTACCTATGTTCCCTCTCTCACTGGCTCTCTGTCAAAAAAATTAAATCTTTAAAAAAAAAAAAAAAAGTTTATAGGGGCACCTGGGTGGCTCAGTAGGTTACACACCTGCCTTCAGCTCAGGTCATGATGCAGGAGTCCTGGGGTCAAGCCCAATGGCAGGCTCCCTGCTCAGGGGGTAGTCTGCCTCTCTCGCTGCCCCTCTCTCTGCTCTTTCTCTAATAAATATATTCTTAAAACAAAAAGAAGTTGTTTATAAATTCCTACATGGTTAGTTAAGTTCTGATCTACCTATAATTCAAGTGTCTAACAAATCAGTAGCAATTTTCCCTAGTTCAGAGTTGGATATATAATAGCTAAACCATCTCGTGCTCACCAAACATTTGGGTTGTTACTTTACTCCTTAGGAATCAAGTCACTGGTTGTTGAACAACCTGGTTTTAAAGAGTTAACCAAGCAGTGTGTGTTTTCCAGAGTTATCAGAACTGGTTTATGCTATTTTACTTTCTAAAGAAAGAAGAAACCTAAAGTAGGTGATGCATACTGAAAACCTCAGGTTTCAAAAAATTTCCACTCATTGGAGAGTCATTTAAAATTTAAGGGTACTTTAAAATGTAATCGTCTGTGGATTACAGAATAATCTAAAAGCAAAAGGTATCCTTAGGATAGTTATGAACAAATTATTTTTACTATGACTAACAAGACTCAGGTAACTATGTACTGGTATATAATTTATTTTTATTCATTTTATTTTTTAAAAACGTGAGTGTAGTTGACATATGTTACATTAGTTTCACTATACAACAGGGATCTGATAAGATTATACATTATGCTATGCTCACAAGTGTAGCCTACTATCTGTCACCATACAACACTATCAGAGTATCACTGACTATATTCCTTCTGCTGCACATTCTTTCCTGTGACTTTATTCCATATAATTTAGCCATCTAAAGAAAACAAATGAAATCTGTTCCCACTCTTAGAACTAAAATGTGAACACATCCACTTTCTTGTTAGATCAGTCTCCTATGAAGACTGAATACACTCAGCTTTGACACTCATCTTTTAAAACTACCGAATTTAAAATAATTATTTTTCTTGAAAGTCAGCTGTTTTTTCACTTCAAATCCAGGCAACATGCATGCATGTTTTTGTAATGTCTTATATACTACACCTCCTTACTCCTACTCTCATTCAGGTTCTTACTCGTCTACATTAATGGCTCTTAAGTGTCAGTCCCTTCCCCTAAGGTTGAAGGGTAAATAAGATTTCAAACAGGGGCGCCTGGGTAGCTCAGTTGTTAAGTGTCTGCCTTTGGCTCAGGGCATGATCCCAGGGTCCTGGGATCGAGCCCCACATCGGGCTCCTCTGCTGGGAGCCTGCTTCTTCCTCTCCCACTCCCTCTGCTTGTGTTCCCTCTCTCGGTGTGTCTCTCTCTGTGTCAAATAAATAAATAAGATCTTAAAAAAAAAAACACACACAAAAACACAAGTCCTAACACATTTCACTGTCCTGTGCCTCCGCTTAAAACTAAGTCTTCATTCAGACAGTATAACTTGGACAAAGAATATAAACTTTAGCGAGGTCAGAGAAGAGAGAGTGGTGTTGAAATCACTGCTCTTGGGGCGCTTGGGTGGCACAGTTGTTAAGCGTCTGCCTTCGGCTCAGGGCGTGAGCCCAGCGTTCTGGGATCGAGCCCCACATCAGGCTTCTCCGCTAAGAGGCTGCTTCTTCCTCTCCTACTCCCCCTGCTTGTGTTCCCTCTCTTGCTGGCTGGCTCTCTGTCAAATAAATAAATACAATCTTAAAAAAAAAAAAGGAAATCACTGCTCTGCCAACCTCAGGTAAGTAGCACTTAACAGAGATGAAGTACGTACAATAGTATGAAATATGTTTCTGGGCACTCAGCATTCCTTTTTGGGGGTGATGAGACTCATTAGCAGTTAAAGATTATGAGTGTTTAAATTACAACTTTCCAACAACTCTCCACTCTTGCTAAACTAGTAGGAGTGACCCACTACAGCTTACCTTGCTAATTTAAAGCAAAAACTGTTATTCCTAAATCCTTAATTCCATCCATTATATCCTTACTTACTAACCAGTGATCTTTTCCTTCTTTGATGTTAGCTGTTAGCAACAAACCAACCTATACAAAAAGAAATGGAAGTGGCATTAAAACTGAGCTAAATTTAAAAAGGTAGAATAAAAGTTGGAAGAAACCAGCACGTAAACATTTAGATAAAAATGTTTCAAAAGTTCTAATTACCATAGTTTATCTTGCCAACCTAACTGAAAATATAAGGGCTGGGAATTATGTTTTGTGTCTTAAATACGGTAGGAATGCCAATTATTTTATTCAAATTAGAGCTGGAGTTCCAGTTTGTCCCAGGAACAAAGCATTCAGAGGGGAAAAACCAGATTATAATTTTAAATTTGAGACACAAATATCAATATACTTTGGGAGGGGCACTTCAAAAAATACTTTTAAGGATAAGGAATATTAAGTGACATAATCTCTTAGAATAAATTTCTATATAATTTAACTCGATTTAAGTTTTAGTTCATTTACTCTAGGTCAATAACCAATTTATTAGGACCAGTACTGTTTAAGAGATAGTTGTTCAGTGAAGGTATATTCTCTACCTCGGAAAGACAAGGCTGACCATACTGCTGTTTTGTCGTGTGCTTACAACAAAGGAACAACAACAACAAAAAACACACCCAAACCCAATTTTCTTTTATAATACAAATACAAGAAAAACTCTGCACACTTCAATGCTTATGGCAAACAGGCAAGGAATGGAAAAGGCCATAAATACTTATAAGAGAACAAAACACAATCACAAGCTCTAAATAGGGCAAGCACAGCTGTGAAACTAGGTACATTCAGAAATTTTGTTCTGTAAATTACCACTCACTGTGAGCAAAAGGACCTCCAATAGATTTCTTAGCTCTTCACTGGCTCCATTTTTACATTAAAGTTTACAATTCACACTGAATATTAAAGAGCCCATTTTCTACACCTACTGTTAAATCATTGCAGAGAACTCTAGAACAGTGGGCTTTTGCTAGCTTCCTATTTGCATCATTCAGGTGGAAGAAGAGTACTATTAGTTTCTCTATTTTCCAAATCAAACTCCATACTTAAAGATGTTTCAAATTTGAGTAATTAACAGGGAGAGTATGGGCCTGATATTTTTAAGGACTTTGAGAGACCCCAGCCAAGATAGACACCTAACAGACTGAGCCACCCAGGCGCCCCAATTTTTTTTTTTTTTTAAAGATTTGAGAGAGAGAGAGCGCATGCGCACTTTCGTACAGAGGGAGGGGTGGCTCCATCTCAGGACCCTGAGACCATGACCTGAGCTGAACCCAAGAATTCATACTGAATGATGCTCAACCGACTAAGCCACCCAGGCAACCCTAGACCTGATCTTTTTGAATAACAGAAGGCAGTTAACTTTTGAAATGTTTTTTGAATACTCAGGAATAAACCTATCTTTCTCTTAAGAAAACCAATCAAGTTGATTCAAGGTATCCAAAGCCCTGAAAACTTTTTTTGAGCACTACTTTCAAATACGAATTTTAGGTTTAGTGTTAACATACATAACACCTTGCCCAGGAAGAACGAGATAGCATTAAATTCATTTTTCAGGAAGTTAAACCAATCAGGTGGTATGTTTAACCATCACAATTTAAGGTATATTTAATGGTTTCAGTTCAATTCTCAGACATAGATCTTTTCGTTCTACACTTAGGCAACACTCAAGTCAGGGGTGGGGCAGAGAAAAACTCCATATAAAAACAAAATCCAGTGAAGTCCCTTATAATTCTGAGTATTTTCTTACTTTGAACTTGAAAAGATAGACAATCACTATTCAAAAATACCCCAAAAGCTTTAACAGCAAAGGGTCATCAATGTTTATAAAACTCAAATCTGACTCTTAGAATTCTTATTAAGGAGCTCCATTTTACATGCAATTTTAATAAGCCCTATTACTGGAATGCCAATCTCATAATACATGAAACACATGTAGGTACCAGAGGATGGCACATGGACACTTATAAATGACAGCAAGAAAAATGACAAAATCTAAACTCAAGGGCACAAAAAATTGGGTTCTCTAGTATAAGAGCAAGCAGTACTAAATACTTTAATAAGCCCCAAACACATCAAAGAATTATAAACCCAAATAATCACTGGTGTTTATATACTGAAGCTTGTAGATTAAAATGGCCTCCAGATTTGAGAAATACGCTGTTGAAAAATAAAGCCAGTTTTGTTTCCCATCTTTCTGGAGGCAGAAATAGCCCATCAGCAGCCCCTTGTCCCCTCTCATATAAGGTAAAGGTGAGAAAAACTCGCCTGTGAGCCTCTGAATCCTTCATTTCCTCATCAAACCCTGGTGGTCAAGTGTTTTTGAAAAAGTATGAAAGCTATGTTTTACAGTTTGCACTGAAGTTTATTAATAGAGTGTTATCCACCTAAAAAAACAACACACCGCCACAAAAAACTTGTACACCTGAAATGCCAACCAAGTGTCAAGCACTGGGCTAGGTCATTAATGTAAAGAATGGTTCATAGGACTTGGGAGCAAGAATTTGGAAGTTTCAGGAGGCAAAGTCTCAAGTTATCCAGGAGTGGGAAGAAATACTTCGGGTGGTGTGGACAGACACACAAACGTATGAAACAGTACTCCCTATGTATTTTACCAATTAGGGGATGTCTGCCACCTGAAGGCAGTTATAAAACTTCCAATTATATAACAGATGATTTGAATAAAAATATAGGAAAGCTGGGGTATGGTTTACTCAAATAATGAAATAGGATGAGAAGCAAAAATTTTTTGAGGGGATGGGTGAACAAAGTTCTTTGGAATCTAGTACCAAGCTCAGTATTTTTAATGGGAGTTGAGGAAGCCTGTGGGCCCCCCTGTATACCTTAACATTGCACTTACAGCTAAGATAAAAATTTAGGCCTTACTGGAGAGTCATAGGCACAAAAGAAATTCCCCAGAGATAACATGTAACACAAGAAGGTAGTCCAAGAAGTAATTCCAAGTAGTAGTTAAAACGCCACAGGAACGTGGCAAAAGAAAAACTAGAGCTCAAGATCTGGCAATTAGTAATAATGTGGACAAGCTGATGAAAAAGGATGTTTATTAGATTGAAAAATGGCCTCTCTTCCTTATTAAGGCAAAGGGAAGCTAGGAAGACTGAAAATTACCTTAAAAACCTGACTTCATATTCGGTCCCCTTTTCCTGAGCCAAAATAAAAGCTACTATGACAGTTAAGGGAAACACAACTTATACATGACAAAAAATCCTCTAAGTTATTCAAGCAAGAGTTCTTCTATGCAAAATGCCCATTTTCTATTCACAATGGAAAAACACTTTGAACTCTAAAATCTTTGTACTACTTAATATTTACAGTTTAATTACAGGCTTTTCAGTTCATTCATACTGTTCCTTCACTGAAAAAGCCACAAAAACTAGCCAAGGGTTTAAGTATAAACAAATGAATTAAAAAATCTTGTTTTCGAACTACGAAGTCTGCAACTAACACTAAAGGAAATAACATAACCTTGACCTGAGTTAAACCCGACTTTTCAGGTCCAGCAAACGTTTCCTCCTAGCAGATGTGTTCTGTCAAAAAGCCAGCCAGGTTTCACTGCAAATGTCTTTGTTGTGTGTAACTCTCTGCTCTCAACACCACCCAAGGGGAGAAGCCTTTTGAATTTTCACTAGTTTCGTTAATGGCTACCTTGCTTGTTTGGCCAAGTGAGAATAATCAAAAACAAAACTAGTATTTCTTACTGAATCTTCCAAGATGAACTACTTAAAAACTTTTGAACTAAAGATCTTCAACTAAGAAGGTTTCTAAAACTAAAGTCCATACTTCTACAGAAGTGATTTAGAGAGGTAGGCTTCATAATGGTGCAAGAATCATAATATTTACCGAAAGTGATTTCATCTTTTATTTTTAAAAACCACAGTTAAGAAGCGACAGAAAGACAAAAGTATTGAAAACATCCTTACTTCATATAGATTACAACACTAGCAGCTTTTATTGTTATTACTAATCAGGCCTAAATTCAAAAAGAAAAGCACAGCCACTAAGATTACACTTGTAGAATATAGACAGGGAGGATATGAGAAGTACAGAGGGAAGGAACAGAAAGCCTGAAAAGGGTCCTCAAAATTCAGATGGTAACTTTTAGGAAATTTTCAGTGTTCCTGGATGTTATTTACACCTTTTACGCTTGCTTCCAAATTTGGTAAATATTTTTCTACTGGGATCTGAGAAACTTTACGTCTTCTCAGAAAATAACTGATCCTTCTTGACGTTGTGGCCCAGCTAGTCTCTCCTTTTCACTCAGTCCAGTGGCCCTCAGGGACTCACAGTTGATCGCGACTCCCACATTAGGAACCTGCCACCTTACGTAAGTACTTTGCAAGGAGAAAGGTAGATAAGAAAATAGGGCACCAAACCTTCTCCTCCACCAACAGCCGTCACACCCCAGAAGGAGTGTCCCTCCGGGGCTTTCCCCCGGGAGCCGCAGCTGTAAGCTATAAGGGGGGAGGGGAAGCGTTCTCAAACAGTCATCTCTTCCTCTTCAGGCCGCCAACGCCGACCGCACCACAGTCTCCTCCGCCCAAGCCCTTTCCCCTCCCCCGCACCAGCCTGGGTCGGAGCCAAACCCCACAGGAATGCAGCCCGGTCACATGCGCTGCGGCGGCGGTGGACGTGCCTCTCCCCCCGCGCCCCAAGGAGACCCAGCGCCATCTTGCCCTGACGCAGTTACAAAAAGTCATGGGAGGAATTGTGTCTCCTCGTCCGCGCCAGCGCCCCAAAGTTTCGCAGAGGCCGAGCCGGGGCCCTCACCTCGCGCAGGGACAGGAGAAAATACTCAGGGAAGAGCCTTGAGATTCTCTTCGCCACTGCTTGGTTCCATATCAGCCGCGGCAGCAACGATCACCATCGTCACTTCTCCCTCTCTGCCTTTGCAACAGCCTCCCCAGACGGCTCTGGCCCCACCCGCTGCTGCAGCATGAAGTCATCACTAGCCAATCGGGACGCGGCCGACAGAACACATCAGGCACCGATTGGCTGCGCGAACCGCCTCTGCCTCTCCCCACTCGGCTTACCAAGCGCTCCTGGTCTCCGTGGAGCGAGAAGGCGGAAACCGCCATTTCGGGGGAAAGACCCCGAAAACAAGAACCGGAATCACCGTGTTATTTTAGTGGGGAAACCCTTGTTTTATTCTTTGGCCTCCCCCTTTTTTTCTTCGAGATAACCGTCTCTCTGTCCCTCCCTCGTTTAATCACCACCACATAAAGGAACTCCCGCTCCCCACCCCGCACATTGTCCCGCCGGCGGGGAAATCCTTCCCCGGGGCTAAAAGTAGGAGGCAGCGACGGCAACTGCACCGACGGCAACGGCAGCTTTTTACCCCGATACACGGTGGCAGGAAAGCGGCGCTGACGGTGGCTGTACTTTTCTTGCTGCTTCTCCCCCCGACCTCTTCCGTTTCTCGCTCCTCCATCGAGACGGCGCTGGACGCTCCAGCTCCGCTTTTATCCGGTGCCCGGAGTCTGCGCACTGGAGCCTCCTCAGCCCCTAGTGGGCGTCGAGTGACACCCCAACCGAGTTCACCCAGCGCTGGAGGCCAGACTGGGGAGGGGGAGGGGGAAACTGAGACTGAGACTGAGGTTGTTTGGGGAGTGGGAGAAAGTGCATCGCTTTAGGAGGGTGAGGTGAGGGGGGCCGTTCCCAGGGCCTACAGTCCTTATCCTTCCACCCAGTAGTGGCGTGCCCAAGCTCGCCGATATCCAAACTTGAGGGCTGCTCAGGGAAAAGGGGTAAAGAACCAATCCCACCAAATACCGAAACTTCCCCAAACCTTCTGAGAATTGTTGAATGCACCTGTTGTGAAAAAGACGGAGATTCTGCCCACCTCTCTGCCTCCAGTTGGCTATCTTCAAGCCTCTGTGGGAGAGGCAACGGCGGGCGGCAGCCCACAAGCAAAATGGCGGCGGGCAGCTTCGTCCCCTCCCCCTCTGCCCCTGCGGAGCGGGGCGGGCGGGCCCCGTGCACTTGCCGCCGCGGCCGCCGCCGCCGCCGCCGCCGCCGCCGCGGCCGCCGCCGCCGTCGCCGCCATTTTCCCAGAGCGAGAGGCAGTGACACTGAGCGGGCGCAGGGGGCCGAGTCGGAGACCGTACCTGAGTTCGGGAGCGGCCACAGAGGGGGCATAGACACTCTGAGCAGCCTTGCCGTCGCCTCTGCGTTCCTGTTGACTGTCTGGGTGCCCCCTCCCCTACTCCTTGATTGCTGGTGAAGAGGCTGCGCGCTGCTGTTTGGGGAGGGGGTGTGTGGAACCGGGTCCTGTGTCCGCAGTGGCTGCTGTCGGGGGGTCGTCTGTTCGCGGAGGTGTGGAGAGACTCCTTGGGGGTCGAGCAGATAACGGGGTTCGGGTGTCTGGTGTGTGAACATCACAGGTCAGTGCCTGTCGTCTCCTTGGGAGTTCTTGGGGTTTGCGGGGTGGAGGGACGCGTGTTTCAAGGGGGAAGGGGCTCTCTCATTTTTATCCTTCTGGGAGGGGGTTTGGGGGAGTCGACGTTGACTCTCAGGTGTCTGGGCTGGAGCAAGACGCTGCTTATTTGAATCGAATTTATCCTTTCTCTTCCCTGACCCTAGAAAGGGAGCATTATGGCGGGTTTTAGGGTTGGGGAAAGGGGAAACTGGCAGTTAAACCCCCTTGAGAGTGGGAGTTAGGGAGGGGGCGCACTCCTCATTGGCAGCGGGTTAAGGCCGCTTGGGTGAGGAGGTAGGCTTGTGACTGTTAGTAGGGTTTGTGTCGAAGTGGTCCCAGGAGCTGCCAGCTCTCCCTTTCCTCGACCGCATCTTGTTCAGGTGCTGAAAAACCGTATAGGCCCCATTTTCTTCTTCTTCCATTAATTGCCTGGCATTCTGTGGTATAATTTTCTGGTAAATACCAAGAGGGTTAAAAGGACGCTCTGGGTCTCTGTCTCCCTTTGTGGGAGAACGAGACAGCTCCTCATCCTCTCCGGGAGAGGGTAAACCCGCCCCTGAGGTGGTCACCCCAGTACCCAGCCTTCTCAGTCTCCTCCCCCACTCCGCTTGCATTATCGCCGTCCTTTACTGTACCGGAGGCTTAGAATCCACAATATGGCACATTTCAGAAGAGCTTATTTTGACCAAGGGATTGGCACAAACACTGTGGCAGCAGATACAGAAAAGAAACAAACGGTTCACTGTGCTAAACGGGGGAGGGGGGGAGAAAAAAAACAATCCGGAGTGCTCTCTTCTGGCCTCAGTTCCGTAGAGATCCGTTCTTGCTAGAGTCTCTTAAGAATGGTATAATTTAAAGTCAAAGAGAAATCGCTAGAGTTCGCTTTGGAGTAAACACCGGGTTTTTTGTTTTGTTTTGTTTTGGGTTTTTTTTTGGTTTTTGTGGGGTTTTTTTTTTTCCCTTATTTCCCCTCCTTTTAGAGATGTGAATAACGTAAGGTGTTGGAGTTCTGGAGACCTTGGAGAGAATTAAGTGAGGTGCATTCAACTCGAGGCTGGAGACATCAATACCTAATTGGAAGATAGCCCCGTTTTTTCTTTTATTTTTCGAGATGGGAAGTAAAAAGTGAAATTTCCCTCTTTTGTCCTTTACAGATTCTAAAAATGGCGGCCCCAGGCTGATGTTGTGGTAATCTAATCAGCTCGGGTCCTCCACACCCCATGCAGTGCGTTTGTCTGCAGCATATTACAGGCTTATTATGTTTACATGAAAAGACTGTGCTGCTTTTCTTCCCCAAACAGTTTACAAAAATGTGTTGATTTTACTGCAAATTACAGTGCTGTGTTTTAGTTGATTAATTTTATTGGTTTTTCCTGAGAGGCAAATAAAATGACACCACTTTCGAAAAAAATAAAAACACTCAGGTAGCCTTAGAAATTTCAGTAGAGAGGGTAGGTGCTCTTAAACATTTAAAAAAATGTATTTGGGACAAGGAATAGTTTTTGCTCGGTTTAGTGCAGGTGTTTTTTATTCACTGTGCTAAAGTAAGTTAAAATGTTTAGTGAGTGTGTAACTGTAACATTTTGTGTGACTAGGTGTTTTAATTTAGAGTGAAATGTTTCCCATCCACCTCTTGACCAATTTTGTGAATTTTGGTTTTTGTACTCTTTCAGATTAATTTTTAGGGAGCTGTACAAACAAGCCTAAACCTGTTACTTCACTGGGTGTGGAAATGCTTGTTCTTCTCACTATTATATTTTGTATCCATTTTTCTCATATATTAAGCATTCCTTTAAGAATTTTCTAAGTTTGTATATTTTATGAAGTGTAGCTGCATGCTTTGCTGCCTTTTAAAATTGTTTTATAGTATACTATCAGAATTATGTAAGTAGAAAAGTAAGGCTTTACTTCTTGAAATCCACCCCCTCCCCCATGCCCATTTACCTATTTTAGCATGTGGAGCTTAGTCTGTTTTAATGACTTTAAATATAAGCCATACAGTAATATAGGATCTTGAATCCATTTTATGCTAATTTCAGAATCTAATAGATTGAGGCAGAAAATTAAATGGTGTCACTTAATAGTATTTTAAAAAGTGGGAATGATTAAAATTCATCTCTGTAGTGGGATGTTGATCTTTTCGGCCTGAACTCATCAGTGAGATATCAATGGGCCATTAATGGCATTTAATGACCATTCTGATATGGAATAACCAAAAGATGAGTGCCTTTCAATGCAGTAGTTCTTTAAAAGGTTGGAGAATATACGCCTTTTCATGATTTTTTTATTCCACTGTAAATTCTGCTCTAATATTTACGGTGGAACAAGAGAATCATTGAAGTTCATATACGAACTAGTTAACTTTCTGTTCTACAAAATAATTGTAGAAATAACTAGCTTAGAGAGTTTCATCATGGAAGACTAAGCACATAACCTTAGAATGTTTGAAATATTTTATTGTAAAATGATATGTTGTTGGGTAGTAGGAGTTTGTGTAGGGATTTCTGGTCAATACTCATTTTTATTATGCTCTGAGTGGTCATGGAAGTCTAGAATCCGTAACTGCTGTGTGAAGATTATGTATTTGTTTTATAGACTATGTGGTTAAGATCTGTGGTTCAGGAGGTTGGTACTTTAAACTTACTATCTAATGTAGGAAATCGGTATACTCTTAGGGAGATTTGGTTTATGTAGCCGTGGGAGGGAACGCTGTCTACACCCATTGTTTTTTCTTGATAGTGACCTTGATCAGGTCTAGACACACAAAGCATTTGGACTTATTTGCCTTCAAATAAACAATACCAAGTTGGAAATTATGAGAAAAGCTGCCTTCACGCTCTTAGCTTTCTTCATACTGGGCTGCTTCATTGCTTTGGATTTTGTTTGCTTGTTTTGATATATGTTTTATGTATATTGTACTTTACAAATAACATGGCTATAAATGTTTAGTTTTTGTTAATGTATACCCCATTGACTATATGTCCTTTATAATTGCAGAGGCAGATTTACTAAAAGGTTAGGCCTGGTGTTTTATTCTCAGTGAGTTTTGATGCAATAGGTCTCTTGGGGGAGAAAACTAGTTAAATGGTCTTTGTTCTTAGGGTAGCTGAGTTTTGAGGGATTAGGTGTTTATCTGTTTAAGTGGATTTGTAGAAAATCATAATGTAATTGGAGAGCAAATTTTATTTTTGGAGACTATATTTTGATCATACTTCCCTTTTGTTGTCAGTGTACATTATAGGATCCCTTTGATCTCAATTTAAGTTTAGAACCTTTACGGGGCTCCTCCATTTCCCTTTGACTCTTTAGATCTCTGATAACTCTCACAATTTTGGCTTGTCTGTCTTAACAGCTTCCAGCCAGAGAATTTTACCATGTATACCACAGTAAGCTTTAGGACTTCTTGGATCTAAAATGAGGAAGTGAGGATAAAAGCCAATTAATAATTTAGGAGAAATTCTTCCCTTTAACACGTACCTTAGTGGTCTTAGTGAAAGTCTAACTTCTTAAATTGGTTTCTTATTTCTAAGAATAATGTACCCATTTTCATGCATCAAAGTCTTACGCCTATGATTTTATTTTTAAAAGTGTGTTATGTAAATCCTAACAGCTCTGCTTTTCTGGAAGTTAATACTGGGACTTAAATGTGTGCTATTGAGTGTTTAAAATGGAGAAAACCAAAAAAACGTGGAAGAGCTATCAAAAACTGCTAAAGAAATATTGGTATGGAATTTTTGCAAAATATGCTGTATTTTTAAAAATACGTTCATAATGTGTAATTAGCTTTCATCTCCAAAGGATTGATTCACAGTAGAGAGTAGGTGCTCAATTATTTGTTGCATTTAAAGCTTTTCATTTAAGCAAGCACATCTCAAATATTCAGGGTGATCAGGGACTGTTCCTTGTCATATGTTAGAATAAATGTTTAATACATTCAGGGAGACTTTTTAGTGTTGCTGTAGAATTATTTTTACTGTATGGAAAATTACTCTTTTGTGTTGACTGGGAAAATAAGAAGGATACTATTTAGATATATAAATGTTGGTTTTTAGGCTGAGTTTAAAATTGGAGTGGCTGTCTCTTTTTTATTGGCTTTTGTAATGTACAGGTGTTGGGAAGAGCCTTATTTTTTTTAATATTAAACGAATAGTAAGTATCACTTAAACATTTGTTTAATATGGAAGAGCAATACTAATGGTTGAAAATAGTTTTTAGTGCACCAGATTTGAAGTAACAATATTTAACTAAAATCTTGTTATTGCAATTAAACAGTATTTTATAGAGAGGTAGGAGTTAACCAAAAGAAATTTTTTTTTGTTATTGTGAGCACTCATGCTAAGTGCTACATTAAAAAATCAGATGGTGGTGACTAAGGCTGAGTTAATTAGATGTTATTTGTATTTTTAAGAATACGAGAAGTTTTTATTAACCATTAGTAACTAGGATGCTTTTTACTTAGAGTCAAGAAAATAGTTGGGTCTTAAATTTCACTTGATAAATATTTTCCCTTAGTATGAAATCAGTTCTTTCTTCTTCATAGACAGCTTATAAATAAAATTTTATTTTTAGATAGTTTAGGAAAGCATTTTTATATTGTTAGGTGCATTTTCCAGCTTTATTGAAAAATCTGATGTGATTATTTACAAGAACTATTTAAGCTGTTTGGGATCTTGGACTTTTCAATGGAACAGGTCAGTCAGAATTCTTTTTTGATATGTTGAATTGCAATGCCATCAAAACAGATACTATGGCTTTTCATACATAAGTTATCTATAATATGGTAATTTAGTGAGTAAATAATCAACTACTTGTCCATTATTTTTAGTTAAAATATTTATTTTTGCATTTTAAAGTTGTCTTAAGTGTGAAATCTGGATTTAAGACAGGACCTGAGAAACAAAATGATTTATGCAGCTTTCTTTATTGTACAGTTGGAGTTGTACAGTTGGAGAAGAGAGATAATTTTCTAGCAACTCTTAGATGTTTGCTTAATTTTGAGTTAATCCAAAGCAATAAAAATTTTGGTCCTGAAGTTTATAATTGAGAAAGAACATTGAGTAATCACACCTGTGTTATAGCTAACTTGGTTGCAGCATTTAAGGTCTGAGCCTGTGGCATAAAGTTAAGTAATGAACAGTTGGATTGAGATAGTTTTGGTTTGTGGAATTCATAAGATAATTTTAAAGTTCAAGTTCACAGAATTATGTTATCTAACATTTTATCTGAGACCAGAAAAATTTTGACTTTTGTTTTCAAAAGGTATTTAAACATAATTTTTAAAGACTTTAACTGAATTTACTATGAGCAATTATTTTAAACTTATTTGAGTTAAGTAAATTTAAAGATTAAATATGTTTTCCCATATTTCTCACTGGTCTAAGAATAAAGCCTAGTGTCAGTGGTTTTTAGCAGAAAGTGAGGAATGTGATGTGAAGAATTAAGATTAGAATATTGTTAGGAAAACAGTTTTGTTTTTTTAAGTTTACATATCAGGGGACTATATATGAGTTTTTACAGACTTATTTCACAGACTAATAATGAAATATAATAGTTTCTTTTTTGATTTTACAGAGAGACCTCTTAAATTCCTCTGTTTTTTTGTATGTTGTTTAAAGTAAGACAAGTTTCAGGAATTTGAAAATCCATTTTCTCTTTAATGAAGTGGCAAAAGATGGGAAGATTCTTGATGTGACTGATTTGAAAGGTTGAGACTCTGCTTCATTAACCATAAATTGATGGGGTTCTGAGGTTGGTCTGATACATAGTAGCTCCTCTTGAGAAAATAAGATTTTTCCTTTTGAATTATTTGCTTTTCTGCTGCTTCTCTTTAAATTAAGCTGCATAATTGGCTGAATTGACACAGCCTTATTACATCTTACCATTAAGCCCCTAGCAAAACCATATTTTTTCAAGCACAGACAAAAGATTAATTTAAGTAGCTACTGTTTCCCTTGCACTGTTTATTTCTACTTCTCAAAAGCCTGCTGTTTCAGGGTTTGTTTGGATGCAAGGTACAGAAATCAGCTCCAGCTAGCTTAAGTAAAAGATTTGTTTTAAGACGGAAGGGAAATCTTAGAGAACTTTTTTGAAGAAAGTACAGTTGGACCTCACAGGAATTGGCAAGGTGTCAGTGAGCTACTGTTCTCCATCTTGATCCCTTTAATTAGCTGTAACTGGTTAAGGAGATGGTGGTAGAGTGGGTATTTATGGTGTGGGAGAGTTTGTTTGGATGGAGAGCAAGAGAAGGACAATTGTCTTTTTTCAGGGATATTTAAATGTACTTGGGAGGGCCTCTGAAACTAAATAGTATCAAACGGATGATTCCACTTTTTAACTTTAAAAATACAAATATATAAATATATGCATATATGTTGAGGAATACTGCCAAAAAACCAAGGTGTTTTAATGCTTTTATTTTTATTTATTTATTTATTTATTTTGAAGATTTTATTTATTTGGCAGAGAGAGACACAGTGAGAGAGGGAACACAAGCAGGGGGAGTGGGAGAGGGAGAAGCAGACTTCCCACTTAGCAGGGAGCCCAATGCGGGGCTCGATCCCAGGACTCTGGGATCATGACCTGAGCCGAAGGCAGAAGCTTAACGACTGAGCCACCCAGGTGCCCCTTAATGCTTTTATTTTAAAATAATTTCAGTCTTACAGAATTTACATGAACAGTATAAAATTCCCTTAAACCCTTTACTCAGATCCCCTGATTTTTAACCTTTTGTCACATTTGCTTTATTATTTTCACTCTACATGTAAAAAGAAATTCTTAACTCTTTGAGAGTAGATTGCATATATGATGCCATCTACACTTAAGTATGCATTTCCTAAGATCAAGCATCTTTTCTTAAGTAACCAGAGTGGTTACATTTAGGAAATTTAGCATTGATGTAATACTTTTCATCTAGACTGTTGTCCATATTCCATTTTCATCGGTTGTCCCAATTATGCCCTTTATTAGCACTTTTTTTTCTGGTGCAATTGCCAAATCAGGATCAGATTGCATTTAGTTCTCAGGTCTCTTTGTCTTTCATGACATTGGCAGGCTAGTTATTAAACAGTGTCCCTCAATTGGGTTTATCTAAGGTTTCTTTCTGATTAGATTCAGATTTTGCATTTTTTCTGGAATACTAGATATGCAATATGTGGGTTTTTTGTTTTGTTTTGTTTTAATCATTTGGATGCACTTAATGTTTGCCCCTTGTCAGTAGTTCATTTTGATTGCTTGGTTGAGGTGTGGAGTAGTTTCTCCATTGTATAGTTACTGTTTCTCTTTTTGCCATTATTAAGTAATTTGTGGGAAGGTATTTTGAGGTTGTGTAAATATTCTGTTCCCTGTCAGACTTTCCTAGACTTAGTGTCTATTGGTGCCTGAATAAGTTTTTACCATGTGGCCGCAAATACACCAAAGTTTCCAGCAGTGATTTGTGTCTGGGTAATTGGAATTGTGGGAGTTTTCTCTTCTGGTCTTTCTGTGAGACAGATGGATTGCTTTTGTAATCACAACAGATTTAAAAAAAATTTAAGGAAGGAAAGTGTAGATAATTTGGATAATGTCAGATAGTGTCAGTTTTCTACACAAATGGAATTTAAGATAGCCTACTGAATGCTGGTCTAATTTGAAATCAGAATATAGAAAATAAGTACATAGGCTGTTAAATTATTTTTTTTAAATTACGGTGTTCCAATTCCTCATTTAGTTTTTACAATTACTGCTAAATGACCCTTGCATTACAGTTGTTTAGGTTTACAATTTGCTATTAATGCTAGCATTTTGATTTCTAAGACAAGGCTGAAAATACATTTTTTAATTATGGTGTTATTCCTTGTTCTCTGTTAAAAAAAAATCCTTGAAATAATTCTTTTGAAGAAAAATATGTTTTTCTGAAATTATCGAGAAGTTTTTTATTTTAACATATATGCAAGTTTGCTGTTTTAAAAAGGTTGGGTGAGATGGTACATTTAATACAGCAGAGCATCAAATATCTGTAACTCTTAGAACAAAGTGGTGTATGATTTTTGGAACAAATAGAATACTCATTGAGGAAAAGTTCAAAAGGACAAGAAAAGGATAAGAAACAGGGAAAACATTTATTCAGATTTTAATTACATTATAATACTTTTATTAATTTGGCATATTTCCTCTTAATGATAGCAAAATAATGGTAGTGAAGTTGGGCAATAATTCGAATATTTTGCTGATTTAAGCCCCGGGTAACATATTAAATGAAAATTAGTAATTTATTTTATTAAATGAAAATTAGAAATTTTCAGGGAAAATTGGGAGAAGAAAATTTTAAAACTTGTGAATACTTGTAGAGTGGAGATTATATTCTCTGAAGCTTAAAATTTACTTCTGAGAAAGTTAAGATCATATTTCAAAATAAGGAGGATTAATAAGATGATACAGTTGAATCAGCATTTTGTAGGTGCTTAATTGATTTAAAACTCATTTGAATAAACTGTGTCTTAAGAGAATGAAAGTTCAGTTTGTAGCACTACTAAATCATATTCCGTTGTCTTAAAAAAGTAGGGGGTGAGAGGTGCAAAAACAAATTCCATGATGAACTGAGGATTGTCTTTTTAGGCCACAACCCCCATCCTGGTTATGTAAAGTAGCATCCTATTGACTGAAGTTAAGAAACTAGAGTTAGAATTGACTTGTGAGATCTTTTATTTAAATATTTTTCATTGTGGACCAGGGACCACATGTATTATTTACGTGGAATGCTTACTAAAACAAACATTCTTGGGCCCCATTTCAGACCTACTTAATCACAGCTAGTGGAGCCTTGAATTTGCATTTTAGTTACTAGTCTCAGCTGTATTTTTACACTGTTCTAGCTCTTCCCTTTTATTTTACAAGTGGAACAGAAACCAGGGAGATTAAATAATTTTTCTTAGGTCATATAATTAGATAGTGGTTGATCAAGGATTAAAATTTAGGTCACAATTCTTGATACTTTAAACTTTTTCAAGAAACCATGCTGACTGTCCTCTTGAGAAGCCAGACCACTGTTTTTAGATTCTCTGAATGAAGGAATATTAGTCTTTGTGTAGTGTCATGAGACAGACTCTCCATGTTTTGTGTTTCTGTACATCCCAATTCAGGATGATCTATCGGTTTCCGGAACCCACGTGTTATTTGTATAAGAGTCATGGATTGGAATTCTAGCAATACAAATTGTGATCAAGTTGTGGTGAGCCCTGAGTGCCAGGATGGAAGATTATGGACTTTATGGGAGAGCTGCTAAAAAATTTGCTTTGGGGAGTGACATACTGGGACATGATTATCCCCTCTAATTCTTAAGATTATGAAAGTGATATATGCTTATTAAGAGAGCTCGAACAATACTTCTTTAGAGGCAGTATTGCATAGGACTTAAAAGTAGGAACTGGAACCATAATCACACCAGGTTGTATTGCTTTGTGATCTTGGGCACATTACTTTTATTTTAATGCCTTAGTTTCTTGATCTGCAAAATTGAGATAATGATACAGTCTATCTTATAGAGTCATTTTGAGAATTCAGTGAGTTAATATGTGTACAGTTCTTAGTGCTCCAGCTGTTCGTGTTGTAGCTGCTTCTGGAAAAAAAGTGAGTTTCTGACTCTATCCTAATTGTCTCTCATGTGCTGTGGTGATCACTATTTATTTTATATATATATATATAGTATTTTTCCCAAAGCCTTTTTATGTAGATACTACAGAAGATTCCTTAACCTTCACTCAAAAAATATTAATGCCAGAGGCGCCAGGGTGGCACAGTTGCTTAGGTGTCCACTCTTTGTTTCGGCTCAGGTCACGATCTCAGGGTCCTGGGATCAAGCCCCACGTTGGGCTCCGCTCAGCGTGGAGTCTGCTTGAGATTGTCTCCCTCTCCCTCTGCCCTCCTGCTTGCACTCTCTAAAATAAGTAAATCTTAAAAAAATATTAATGCCAGTTGTATGTTGAATGATGTAAACTACTCTGTGATGCTCTGACTAGTTGAGTTGAATGTTCGTGAGAGTCCTGTTTGTTCCCAAATACATTAATCCCATTGTACTTGTGTTTATATTATTATATATAACATAAACCAATGATAAATGAGTGTGAAGAGAGAATTGTTTAAATGAAAACTAAGTTAACTACTTTGGAAAACCTGTTAAAAACACATTAATTGCTAAAGAAAGTTGTTTAATTAGTTATGGGCAAGATAACTAAAAGAAAATGGGGAAAAATAATACAAATCCAAATCTAGAAGGAAGTCTACATTCACATTGCTCCACTGGTGTCTAAGTAATTTCTTATCTTGAAGTAATCTAAAACCAAAAACTATAGACAATGCATCACAGATACGGTTGATACGAGAATGAGAACCCAAAAGTCCAAGTAGGGGAGCCATGTTCAAAGAGAACATTTTAGCTTGACACTAAAATATTGGTGAATGATATTTTAAATTAAAAATACAGTGTTTAAGATATATATAATTTTTAAATGAATCTCCATGTTAACTGGCTTTGATGAGCTCACAAATTTCGAGTTCCTGTTGTATGTATAAATCCAGATTTTTAAAATTTTTATTTATTTATTTATTTATTTATTTATTGGTATCTTGGAAATCTTAAAATGCTCTTTCATGCTGATATCTTGATTTCAGACTCTGGTCTCTAGAATTGTTTGTGGTCATGTGTTGCAGCATCCTTAGGAAACTAATACACCCCTCAATTCCAGTTACCCTCAGTGAAGTCCATTGCTGGAGAACACACATGCATCCCCCCCCCCCCAACACACACACACAACTACTTAAATTAAAATGCTGTTTCAGAATCTGATTGTGATTTGTCCACTGGGGTTTATAGAATTCTGTTTAGACAAAATGACAGATTTCAAACATTTGTGGAATTGAATAGATGCACTGATCTATCAAGATCCAGTAACCTTTATTATCTTGTGAGATTTAAATCCTACTTTTCTTTAGGACTCTTCTAACTGTTAATATTGTAAACTAGATTCGTTTAGTGTCAAATAGTTGAACGCCCTCTAATTGAAAGCATTATGGTAGCTACTAATTTTGGCTTGCTGATCTTGCACATATTTCCTAAGGGAAGTAACTGATGATTGTGTTGGCTAATAACCGAGATCAGTTTGTGTGGTTTTCAAATTTTAGCCAGTAATTGTTTGATACATTGTAACATGGTTGCTGTCTGTTAGTAATAACCTTTTAATTTTATACTAATGTAATAACTTTTTAATTTTTGAATTCCAAGTAAAAACTGGCAGATCTTATGGACTTGGTATTCTGCCAGAAGACAAAAATTCTTTTATTGTGTAATTACTTTGAGAATATCTTATCATTTAAATTTAATCCAGAATGATAGTGGAGTTTTAAAAGGAGTCTCTGCTGATATAGCCTGAACTCTCACTTACAGGGAGTTTGAATTTTATGCCTCTTTTTTTTTTTTTTTTTTTAAAGATTTTATTTATTTATTCGACAGAGATAGAGACAGCCAGCGAGAGAGGGAACACAAGCAGGGGGAGTGGGAGAGGAAGAAGCAGGCTCACAGCGGAGGAGCCTGATGTGGGGCTTGATCCCAGAACGCTGGGATCACGCCCTGAGCCGAAGGCAGACGCTTAACAGCTGTGCCACCCAGGCGCCCCTGAATTTTATGCCTCTTATATCCTGAAGTAAGTGGTTCATTAAGGATTTGGAGAAAAGTATTTCTAGTTCAACTTCGCACGGCAATTTTTTCATGTACAAATGACTTTTGTAAGGTTGGCCAGTCAGCTCAGTACATGTTGATTATTTTTTTATCTATGTATGTACGTAATGTTTTGTATTTGTAAAGACAGGTCTTAAAATTAAGTTGGAAGGTGAAAGTGGATGTAGCCTGTCTCATAGCAGATATACTGGTCAGTAATAGCACTTGTATCTACCAACTTCATTCTTGACATTTTATTTTTCCCTTTATTGTACAGTGTCTCCATGATTATATGCCTGTTCAAGACTGGCTACTCTAAAAGCTTGAACAAGACGTATTATAATAAGTTAATAAAGTTTGCATATCTGAGTAATTTTCTTAATGGAGGCTTAGATCTAATTCCATAATTCATTCTTGAGAGTGAGATGCATAGACAGTTTTTAACTACGCTTCAACTCTCTAGTTCTTATGCACTGGTCCTTTTATTTCCAGTTTTTTGTTTTTTTCTATTTATATTAACGTATGCAGAGGAAGAAGTTGATTGTTGAATACTGTAAGTCTTGGGATTAAAAGGACTGGGGGAAATGCTGTAGAAATAAATGGTTTAAATGTGGAAAGTATTTTTTCTTTTGCTAGTCTCTTGCTGATTTTGTAGTTTGTTAATACTTAGAAATTACTCTTTTTTAGACTTAAGGTTTCTATAGTAAATATCTTAAATGTAGAATTTTAAGATTTTTTTCAGATATTTATGATAATAGAGCCACTGTTTTTCACTAAGTGGCTTTAGTGGTCAACAGATTTGTGACTGGGGTTGATTAAATTTATCATTGGATTGAATAATGGGAACTTCATGCTTTTAATTCTAAGAAGGAAGGCGCTAACATTCATACCAACTCTGCAAGGTAGATATTTTACCCATTTTTTATGAGAGGCCTAGAGAGACTCAGGGTCACATAATTAAAAGAGTGACTGATCAAGGGGTGCCTGGGTGGTTCAGTTAGTTAAGCATCCAACTCTTGATTTTGGCTCATGTCATGATTTTAGGATTGTGAGATCGAGCCCCACATCAGGCTTTGCGCCCGTGTGTAGCCTGCTTAAGATTCCTCCTCCTTACTCCCCCACGTACTCAATCGCGCACTCTCTCAAAAAAAAGGAAAAAAGGAATGGCTGATCAAGAATTCGAATTCACATCATTTGAAAAAAATCCTCTCTATTGATCCTTATAAGGACTAATTTTTGGCTAAGTAATGAGAATACACAAATCATTATCAAGGGCAATTACTTAAAACTACTCTAAGATACCTTTGATTATATGGCCCTTGCTCATTAAAAGGGCCTTAAGGGCAACTTAATTTTGTTCACTGCTCATTCCCGAGCACATAGACCAGTATCTAGAACATGTTAACATAAATATGTTAAATGGATAAATTTGAGTTTATTTTATTACATTTTAAATTAATAGAATAGTTGCCCTATAATCTGGGGGAGAAGTGCTTAAAAACATGCAAGATTTCTTCCATTGTTTGGAGATCAGATATTCAGAACTCGATGGTGACAAGCTGGAAGGATGGTTGATTATTGGAAATTACTCAGATGATGAAGATGATGGTGGGAACCATGGAAACTGAGGAAAAATGAATCTGGAACCCTGAGGAGGCACAAAGGCTAGGTGAGCAAATATAATGGGAGATTAGAAAAAAGAAGGATTAAAAAGAATCAGAAGAATGGGGTACGAACAAGAAATGGAATGAAAAGTGTGTGAAAGAGATCCAGTTTGAACGTTTGACTTTTGCAGTGATGGCAGATATTGAATAGATACATACCCTATAGACGGCTAGGGATAGGAAATCAAACAGGAATGAATGGTGAAATCCAAGATGGATGGAGACTAATAAGGAGTGGATTGAGCCTTGAGAGTCTCCACATTTTAAAAGTAATAAGAGAAAGAAACAGTTACAAAAAACAAAAGAAAAGTTCCAGAAGGAAATCAGTAATGTTCTTCTGTGGCAGGTATTTTGCTTTGTTTTGAGAAAAGTTAGTGTTCATCTAAAAGGGGGAGGAAGGGATTGAATGTGTTAGGATAAGGAAGAATATGATTTAATCAAGGATAATTTAGGTGGTATCTTAACCACCACATTCTAGGCTTTGATAGCTAAAATGTAAATATTCCAGTTCTTGGTATAGGGTAAAGTAGATGATCCAGTTTTGAGAGCTAAGCATCTAATAGCTATTTCAAAATAATGGGTCAAAATGTAAGCTAGTGGTTTAAAAAACTATAATACATTCTTTGGGAAGTTAAGGGAAGAGATTAGGGTAGAACAGGTTTTATAGCTGGAATAGTTTTTTGAGGTAGTCTGGCTCAGTTTTTGTTTATAGATGAGGAAACAGCCCACAGGAGGTTGATCTGCTAGAGACCTTGAAGCTAGTTTTGTAGCAGAAAAGTCTTAAGTTGGGAAGTTGAGAATCTTCCAAGGAAGCATAGTAAGTACTTACATGATCCTTGACTTTTTTTTTTTTTTTAAAGATTTTTTAAAATTTGTTTATGTGACAGAGTGAGTGAGAGAGGGAACACAAGCAAGGGGAGTGTGAGAGGGAGCAGGCTTCCCGCCGCTGAGCAGGGAGCCTGTTGCGGGGCTCAATCCCAGGACCCTGGGATCATGACCTGAGCCGAAGGCAGACGCTTAATGGCTGAGCCACCCAGGCGCCCCTAACCTTGAAGTTTTAATAAGATTTTTTTGGGTGGGATGGAAAAACGTAAAGGAATATTACTTTAGAAAATTTGAAGGGGAATGAGCAAAGATATGCCAACAGTAGCAAAAAGACTGGCACAATCAGAGAATTTATGTATTGGAATATTAACATGGAACAGGGTAACCTGATAATGTCAAGATTGGAACTTAACTGTAATTACTGTGAGCTACTATGCTTTTTTGAAGAGGGCAAAATTAGGATACTAGTTGGTTTCGAAGTATATCTGTTTAGTGTCTAAGCAGTTGTTATAAAGGGCTGGAGAAATGCGTTTTTAAAAAATAAGACATCCAGTCCACATCCCAGACTTACTAAATCAGAATCTGTGGGAATGAGGCCTAGGACTGCATCATTTTCAATTCCAGACCCCAGGTATATGAAAAGTAGCAGTTTGTGGATTCATGTGTGAGAACCACTGGTTTAAAGGTCAAGTTAGAATAGAGAAAGCGACCACTTAGAAAATTACTCTGGCAGCCCAGGGCTGAGATAGTAAAATGTAGACAGTAGAATCTGAAAGATTTATTTAAATCCTATTAATTAGATTTGATACGTATTGTTTTTAGATATTGAAATAAGAGAGGACTTGATCTCTAATCTGAAAGAAATGATTCAAAATTGTGATTGAAGGAATACTACTTAGTTAATCCTGGAGAGGATATTGTTTTACTTGAGACTAGAATGAAGAATGAGAAAACAAAATTATTGCCAACTTTAATTGTTTCAGTCAAAAATTGTGCCCTCACCTGGTGGGATACTTATTTAAAGGCTGAAAAAGCAAGAATGAACCAGCCTAACAGTCTGTATAGGTTGACTAAAAGATAAATGGAGTTTTTTTGTTGTTTTTGTTTGATTTTTTATTACAAAAGTCTCCAGCACTACTTTTGGAAGCTTATTTTTTTCTTTTCTGCTTTGTGCAGGTAGAGTTTACCAGTGAAATAAGTTTTTCATGTCATACGTTGAGTCAGGAAGTATTTTCTTTTAGCCAGTGATTTTTGAGCTATTCTCCAGGAAGCCATAGGCTTTTCATGGAACTTAACTGGTAGGTGGGAGGATATGTAGGTAGGAACATTCCCCTGCCACCCTCTTCAACCACAGACTTAGCAAATATGAGGTACAAATGCCTAATGTACCTGTTCACAGACATTACTGATCACTTGAGGCCTTCTCCCTTTATATCTGGCTGTGGCCTCCTTAACATAGTACTTCAAGTTGACATTAGCAATCGTTAGGGAAAGCATAGGAGTTTCAAGCTGTTTTTCATCCTGGAATCAAAATACATGCTTAGATTTCACTGTAAAGTTTCATTTGTAAAAAAGTTTCTGTCAGTACTCAGAAAGGTTTGAAGGCCACAATTTTAATGTCATTTTATAAGATTAAATTTTAAATTTTGAAGTAATGTAGATTTACATGCCTTTGTAAGAAATTATACAGAGAGGGGTGCCTGGATGGCAGTTGGTTAAGCGTCTGTCTTTGGCTCAGGTCATGATCCTGGAGTCCCAGGATCAAGCCCTGCATCGGGCTCCTTGCTCAGTGGGGAGTCTCCTTCTCCCTCTTCCCGTCCCCCTGCTTGTGCTCACACATGCATGCTCTCTCTCACACACATAAGCAAATCTTTAAAAAAAACAGAGAAACTATTTTTCCTTTACCCAGTTTCCCTCTCCATGGTAACATCTTGCAAAACTGTAGTACAGTGTCACAACCACAATATTGACATTGATACAATCTATCCACTTTGTTCACATTTCCCCAGTTTTACCCCTGTGTGCATGGGCATGTGTGTCTGTGTTTAGTTCTGTGCATTTTTATCACATACATAGGTTCCTATGTCCTCTACCACAGTTAAGACAGTTCCATCTCTACAAGAATCCCTGGTGTTACCCCCCTTATAACCACACTGATCTGTTCTGTTTCTGTAATTTGTCATTCAAGACTCTTAGGTAAATGGAATTATATGGTATGTGATCTTTTTGGGATTGGCTTTTTTATTTCACTCAACATAATTTCCTGGATATTCGTCCAAGTTTTTGCACGTATCAATAATTCCTTTATATTGCTAAGTAGTGTTCATTTAATGTCATTTTCCCATTTGATAGGTACCGCATAAGACGTGCAGCCTCATACTTTTCCTTTTAAATCTGCAGAACATGTCTCTCATTTTCTTTTGTTAACTTCCCTGATTCTGTTTTCTAACATCTCAATCCCCAACTCCATGAGGACTATTGGCAGCACAGTTTAAAAATTACTCATGTAGATAGCAATTTTTTTTTAACAGAAGGAAGTTGTAAGCGGTTAAGCGTCTGCCTTCGGCTCAGGGCGTGATCCCGGCGTTATGGGATCGAGCCCCACATCAGGCTCCTCCACTGTGAGCCTGCTTCTTCCTCTCCCACTCTCCCTGCTGTGTTCCCTCTCTCGCTGGCTGTCTCTATCTCTGTTAAATAAATAAATAAAATCTTTAAAAAAAAAAAAAAAAAAAGAAGTTGTAGAACCCATGAAGTATGTGGTATTATGCTTTACAGGTATGATGCTTCACATATGTGATGCTTTACATTGAAGTATGTGGTATTACTGCTTTTGTACATAAAAGTAAGCTTTTAAGGAATTTGGGAACATGTGATTATTCTCAGGTTTGAAGATTTTTTTCCTTTTGTACTGTGTAGTGAGCAGTAAATTCTAAGATATGTAGTTGTGGGCCATATGGCAAGTAGAAAGTGGCAATAGATAACTGTTTCAGCAGGAAATAGCTTTTGTTAGTTATATTCTCAGGTATGAGTAAAGACAAAATTCTGAGAGCAGTTTTGTGTGTATAGGAAACAAATTGTTTATACCCAGAGACTCCAGTCTAATCTCTCAACTCTTATCAGTCACTGAATTGCTATTTTATTTATTTATTTTTTAAGATTTTGTTTATTTATTAGCACGAGCAAGGAGAGAAAGAAGCAGACTCCCTGCTGAGCAGGGAGCTGGACGCCCTGCTCCATCCCAGCACTCTGGGATCATGACCTGAGCCACAGGCGGACTGTTAAACCAACTGAGCCACCCAGGTGCCCCTGAATTGCTACTTTAAAAGGCCACATTTTACACTGTAGTTTAGTGATCTCCAACACTTTGGGGGATGACAAATACTACTCAAAAATGATAGTGTGGTGCATTAAAAAACTGATAGTATTGAAATTAGTTATTTTAACTTGTACGTGCTTTGAGATGGGGAAGGAGGAATGTACCAGTACTTCAGCTGGTTGCAGAACTGGTGTTTAGAAGTTTTCCAAAAACTCTAGTAGAAAGAATGGTACCCCATTATGTAATGCCAGACAAATAGTTCACTATATTGTATTCATACATGTATTTTTTAAAATAATGGACTTCATCTTTTAGAGCAAGTTTAGGTTCACTTTAAAACTGAGAGGAAAGTATAGATTTCCTACATGCCTCCTCCTGACCCAAGTACAACCTTCTTCATCGTCACTGTTCCTCATTATTATGGTACATTTGTTACATTCAGTGAACCAGCATCGAAACATCATTATCAGCTGAAATGTATAGTTTGCATTACACTCACTTTTTGTCTTCATGTATTTTTTTTTTTAAAAAGGTTGTTTTTAGGGCGCCTGGGTGGCTCAGATGGTTGGGTGACTGCCTTCGGCTCAGGTCATGGTCCTGGGGTCCGAGGATCGAGCCCCACATCTGGCTCACGGCTCAGCAGGGAGTCTCCTTCTTCTGCCTCTCCCCCTGCTCATGCTCTCTCTCTCTGTCTCAAATAAATAACTGAAATCTTTAAGAAAATTTAAAAAACGCTGTTCTTCTTAATACTTTAATACCTTTTTTTTTTTTAAGTTTATTTATTTATTTTGTTAGGAATCTCTACACCCAACGTGGGGCTCAAACCCACGATCCTGAGATTGGGAGTCACATGCTTTTCTTACTGAGCCAGCCAGGCACCCTGGTCAGAAATTCTTAATAGTTTATTTGACTTTTTACAAGTATAATAGTTGAGAATTGTTCTCAGTACTCATTCTTAAGGACGTTTACTAAATATTTAATTCCCAGAAATTTTATCTGATCATCAAGCTAGCACTGAGTGCCACACACAGTCTTTGAAACAGTGATTCAGAAATAGGTTCTGTGATTATTCCTATTTACAGATGAGGGGCTAAGGCTTCAAGAGAATAAGTAACCATTATTAGTAAGTGGCAGAATGTGAAAGCTGAAGCATTGCTACTTTGACATTGAGTTTAGTAGTAACGGAATTGTGTTAAATGTGATAACAATGAAACACTGTGAGACTTTTACAGAACCAGAAAATACACTTTTTTGAACATTGAATTTTATATATAGGTTTCCATTTTTCAAGTAGGTCCACTAACATTAATCCTGACACAAGAGTACAGGTTTTCTTAAATAGATTTTATTTGCTATAAAAGTATTATAATGTAGGTTGGTGAAATTGTTTCTAGGAACCAAGTGGTTGTTAAAAGGGGATTCAAGTTAAAATTCAAGTGTTTATATAGGTAGCCTTTGCTTAACAAATAGTTTCGTGTAAGGAATTGTTATATTTGTGCAAATTAGTAATCTCAAATTTGGAGCATGGTTCCCTAACTTCAGTATACTAGCGAAGCACATGTTTGTTCCTGAAAATAATAGAGAATTTGAATGTCCTTTGATTATGTCCTTTGCACCACCCCCGAAATATTTTAAATCCGAATTTTAGACTTTGAGACCATGTGTCTCCACTTTTGTAGTGTTTTAATGCAGTGTTGTGGAATGCATGTAAATTCATTCAGTAGATCAGGTTTGGGGGAGGAGCAAGGTGGGTTTCATTACTATTCTTTCAGTATGCTAGAATAAATGTAGTCCAGATGTCCTGGAGTGTGACGCTTATGTATTTATTTAATTTCTCCTCTTTTTGAGAGAGGCAGTTGTCATATTTTTCCTCTTAACTGTAAACACCAGTCATCTAGTGAATTTTAATTTCAGGCAAACTAATGTGTAGGTTCTGGAATCAGACTGCTAGCATTCCAATCTTGATTCTGCTATTTATTAGCTGTAGAACTTAAGACAAGTTTAATCTCTACCTTGACTGTAAAATGGGGATAATAAATGTACCCACACGATAGGCTCATAAGGATTAAGCATTGTAAGCACTCAGTATTTGTTATTGCTATTAGAACCTCTATTTGAGGAGATTTGAGTATCAGGTAAGTGCTTGTAGAGCACTGATAGTAATATTAACCCAGTTGGAGAAATAATTCATTCTTTTGTCAAAGTTACTTTTTGTTGCTTTTTGGAATCTGATATTTATTGTTGTTTCGATTATCAGGAATAATCTGTTAATATACTTGTGCTTATATGGTTTAAACTGTAAGATCATCAGCCTAACCTACCTCCATTTATAGTTCAAGCCCAGAGTTGTGAAATGACTTGTCCAAAGTTTCATAAGCAATAACTTGGTAATAGATCTTGATCAACCAGTATTTTTTTTTTTTCAATTATACCTTAGTTAACTGCTACAGAGAAAAGAAATTTTAAAGTCATAGTAAGGGCAGCTTAATTTCTAATTTATAAGGAAATCTTAATGTATGTGGTCCCTCACAATTTCTTTCAAGTTTATTTCATTTTCATTAGTAATTTAGCCAAAAATTCACCAGGTTATTAGTGATACATGTCCAAAACATAAACACTGATTTAATTTTAGTGTTTTTTGAGCTCTAAGTATAAGGTACTTAGGACAGAAAGATAACAATACACGACTCTTCAAAGAGATTATGTTAGATTGGGCACTTTTATTTGTAATTTTAGAAAAAAAAACCTCATATTTTCATCCTGCTTTTTGGGTACAATACTCATCTTTTCAGTGGTATTTTTTGTTTTCTGAACATGGTCTTAAAAGCAGCCTCAGCCTTCCAGTTTTTCTGATAGACTGTTTTTAATTGCTTTTCATAGCTTTTTATCTTGTTTTTCCTACTTTAGGGTTTTGTTTTTGTTTTGGTATTGTTGCCTTTGCTTTGTTAAATCTGTTATTAATATTGTATTTTTCCAGTTTCTATTCAGTTTGATTTGGTACTTTGCTTTAATTGTTGCCTTTACTATGTTTACATTCATTTGTATAAAGAAGTGAATAATTTATTTTTTTAAGAATTAGCTGCTGTCTTTGAGTCCCTTTGATTTTAGGTGCCATATTAGAAGTACCTAAAATTTTATGCCATTTAAAAACAGCTCAATACTCCTGTGTTCACTTGGTTTCTAGGTCTGTTCTGGATAGCAGGTTTTGTGAAGACATTTATTCTTTCTTGGACCTCAGATTTACCAGACATCTCATGGTATTTCTTTTTATATTATTTCTTTAATGGCTGCCATTTTTCTCAATGTACTTTGTATATATTTTGCTTGCCAGTTGGAAAACCAGTTTCTTGATTCGCATATAAGATGTGAAAGCTTTGTGGTAATTCTTTGGATTGTGTTGAATTGTTGAATTTCCTCCAGTTGTGGCTGTGTTATAAGCTCACACCTTTTCTGCTTACTGCTTTGGCTTTCCCTTTCTTCTTTTTAAAGACACAGTGATTTGATCCTAATGAATTTATGATTTTATTAAATATCAACTACATTTTTAAACAGTGTGAGTTTTCTGGCTATAGAGTTTTTGATATTAATGAACATAGTGAAATATTTGCCATTTTATGGTCTCAATAGATAGGACCTGTTGCCTTCTGACCTCTTGTGAATAGATTACTGAGATCTTCCCTGTTGAATCAAATTTAGTCTGTGGTTCTGTTTCAGATGCGATGATGTGTCTATCCTGGGGATGAGCATCTGTGTTTTTAGACTGATGCATTTGTGGAAAAGGTGTCCTGTAGTTGCTGTTACAGCACTTAACTGTAGAGGTTGACAGCTCATTTGGCTAATGAGACCAGGGGTGAGGTTTCATCTTAGATGCTCTCATTCATTCACCAACCCCTTACAGAGTGCCTGTTATGCTCCAAGCACTGTGCAGGGTTTGAGAGACAGGCAGTAATCACACAAACACAAGCTATTGTCTGAAATAGGCTCATGGCAAGCTCTTCATTGCTTTTTAAAAATAGTTCAAATGTAGTGTTTATTGAGGATTGTATATTTTATAAAAATGGAGCACACTATTGAATACATATTCAAGTAGATTCTTTTAGGTTGGAAATATTACTCAGTTACTTAAAAGAATACATAACTACTTGATTTCTGCTTTCTAGTTTCTGCCTCTGGTTAAAACAAAAAAGTGCACTACTTATTTAACAACATACACCTAAAATATAAGACTTCTTATGAGTCTAATGTAAAGATAAGCTGAGCTGAAGAAAACGTCTATCAAGTAGCTTCTATCAATAAGGAACAGGATTTTTTTTTAAGCTGTAATTGTTATCTGCTGTTAGATCCATGTCTTTAGCATTTTAAAGAAATACACAATAATGTACCATTTGAATAGAACAAACTTAGAGTTTTGTATTGCTTGCATTTTGTTAATTTGAAATTTTATAGCTTTATGTGGGTTAATAAATACGGCTTGTATGAAGTAACTCTCATATGGTCTGGGGTGCAGAAAAGACGGTAGGGCAGCTTTTCCTTTTTCTCACTCTGCTATAATTATTTTTGGAGGATGATTTTAATTTGATGGAGACTGTAAAAACATGGCAAGTTGAAAACTGTGATTACTTTAGTCTTAGAAACTATTAGAAGATTCACTTTAAATGAAGTCTAGAGAGCTTTTCCATGAAGGAAGAGCAGCTCTTATGTGACTGCCACATATTGATTGCCAAATATGTGCAATGCTGTGTACAAAAATGTTTTACATTCATTATTTCATTTTTTTTCACAGAAACGCTATGAGGATAGATTTCCATTTTATAGACAAGGAACCTGAGGCTTAGGTTAAATAACTTGCCTAGCTTACACATCTGGTGAGCATTAGAGATAGGTCCAGTACTTCTTTTTTTAAGTTTCAGGTGCAAAAGCCTGTTATCGTATATTTTTATTATAATATCTTATAATCTAGTAGGTCTCCCCCTGTTATACATGGTATAAAAATAGAGGCTAGTTTTCTTGGAGAATTCAAACCACTGTTACCACTTTATTTCCCTATTTTGGTGTTTGCTCCGATAAGGAATGAGCTCACAATCTGCATTATCTGTGAAATAGGAATTAACCTGAATTAGGTATTCTCGAGGTTAATTGTAAAAATTAAAAATAAATAAAAGAACTGCTATTTGAAGAAATCTTGCTCTTCAGTATTTCAGGTATAACATGGCAAAAAACAATTTTGACTGTTGCTCTTTTCCTGTTTATAGGATTATCTCTGTTTTTGTCCTGAGATGTACTATTTTATTACTGAAAAAATTTTGAGTAGTTATTTGAGTACCATGTGCAGGTGTTATACAGTGAATTAGATTAGAAGCATTGATGGTGAAGCTGAATATATTTTGTTACTTGGTAAATTTGTTTAAAAAACATTTGAAGTGTGTTAGTTTTCTTTGCTAATTGCCTGTATTAGGGAATGTTAGTTCTAGGGAGTTGATACTAACTGAAGAAATTGAGAACTCCCTCAGTAGACCTGTATTTATGTAGTACGGAAAATGACAACCACTTTAAAACAGTGGATTTTATTACAAATAAAGTTGCTTTCCTTTTATACATTATATAAACAATAGAGTCAAACCCTGGTTTTATTTCTTTTTTTTTTTTTTTTAAGATTTTATTTATTTATTTGACAGAGATGGAGACAGCCAGCGAGAGAGGGAACACAAGCAGGGGGAGTGGGAGAGGAAGAAGCAGGCTCATAGCAGAGGAGCCTGATGTGGGGCTCGATCCCACAACGCCGGGATCACGCCCTGAGCCGAAGGCAGATGCTTAACCGCTGTGCCACCCAGGCGCCCCATCCTGGTTTTATTTCTTGAACTGAGCAACCTTGGTTAAGTTATTTAATCTTTCTTGCTTTTGTGATCCTCAGTGGTAAAAGATCCCTATCTCAGAGCTGTAAGGATTAAATAGATCATCCATCTAAAAGCTTAATATGATGCTCAGTCCCATAGTAAGTACTCAGTATTTGTTTGGATCACTTTCTGAACCAGGAAGACTTGTTTTGGATACTAGTGCTGTAAGAAATTCCATTTTATCTTTCAAAATGAGTAATATTTGTTGGTTCTTCACTAAGCAATACACCTTAGTTAATCTTTCCCAAAGGGAGATTTTGATTCAGAAACTTCTTTCGATCACAGTCCCATAACTTAATTAAAAAAAAAAAAAACCTAAATGAAATAGAGACTCCTTCCCTGAGCAAATTCTAATTTATATGTATATTTTAATGAAGAATGCTTTCTTCATGTATTTTACCTACTGTTTTTATAGTATGACTGTGTTAGGAATATGAAGATGATTTTTAACTTTCTGTTCCCTTTTCTTTTAAACAGGGTTTGTGGATGCACTTAGATGTTTGCAATGAGCACTGTGGCTGGCATGCCCCAGTGTTTTGGATACCAATGCATAGGACTCCATAGTAATCGAATTTACCAGAGGCGAACGTCATGAGCATAGTGATCCCTTTGGGGGTTGATACAGCAGAAACATCATACTTGGAAATGGCTGCAGGCTCAGAGTAAGTATTTAAATTAAAAGTATTTTGGATAAGAAAGGCAGAATGTTTTATACAGTTATTTTAGCACAATCAAGCAGTGCTTGATTTGCATTTATATTTTTTCTCATTTTAGATTCTTGTTGAAAACAAAATATCAGAAGGTTAAAGACAAAAATTCCTTTAAGTTACTTTTTAAAACAACTCTTGAGCCAAAATGCTGTATCTTTTTCTAATTCTTTTTGTCTTATCCATCTGCTAATTGTCAACCTCAAGAATCAAGATAATAGGGGCACCTGGGTGTCTCAGTTTTGGCATCCAACTCTTTTTTTTTTTTTTAAGAGTTTATTTATTTATTTGACAGAGATAGAGACAGCCAGCGAGAGAGGGAACACAAGCAGGGGGAGTGGGAGAGGAAGAAGCAGGCTCCCAGTGGAGGAGCCCGATGCGGGGCTCGATCCCAGGACTCTGGGATCACACCCTGAGCCGAAGGCAGGCACTTAACAGCTGAGCCACCCAGGCGCCCCTGGCATCCAACTCTTGATCTCAGCTCAGGTCTCAATCTCAGGGTCGTGGGTTCAAGATAATAGATAACTGTTGTTTTTTTAAATTGTAAGATTTGTCATGTTTATATTGGAAAAGTAATTTGGTTTTAAATTTGAATATTTAAAAATACTGTAAGATCCATTTAAACATGGAATTGGCTTTTTTTTTTAAGTTGAGTTGAAAAACAATCCATTTTTAAATAAGAGGGATTATTTTCTGCTGGATGATTATTTTGATAACTTTTGCTTTTATAAGAGCCATTTCTGATGTATTCAGTGAAAGGTTCTTACCTTGCCTCTAGACTATTTGTTCTAGGCCATCGTGCAGATAGATTTCATTATATTTTGTTTTTGAATGACCAGCCACTTTAACACTAGGTTATTGGCTGTGAGGATTAATTGATTGTTTTTGGAAATTGCAGGGGATTCAAGTAGCAGTGTTTGAAGGATAGAAAGATGCATGTGTTTGTTCTGTTTCAGTAAATGGATGTATTGTGTCTAATGAGACTCTAATTGACGAGAAAGCTGATCTTATTAGAATTTAAGTTTGAAAAAGGAAATTTATTTATTTTAGGGCCTCTGAAACTGATACATGGAGAGGATAAAAATGCTATTTATTCTTCTTTTGTTGTCATTTCAAGTGGTCTGAAGTGTTTCACTACTTCTGTTTGTGCTATTGGGAAAAACCCAGAGATGCTCTCTAATGTTTCAGTAATATATTATACAGTCTGTTTAACTGTATGATTGTTGTAATACAATTTTTAAAAGCCATTATGTTTTTTGCACTATGTATAAATTATTTTTGTCATAAACTAATAGATTCCTAACAAGGCATTCTGTGACGGTTGCTTGCCATTATTCTGCCCAAATAGGGATACTTTTGGAATTAAAGATCCTGGAAGCAGTGCTTGGGAGACAAAGGGTTATGAGTCTGAAGGACTGGTTTTTCTTCATATGAAGTATCTGGTAGATGCAAATCCATATCTGATAATAGTTACAGGTGTTTATTGGTAAAGATGCTTTGCTTCCTAAATAGAATCACCTCTACAGTTCTTTTTTTTTAAAAATAGTCTTAAGCAATTAATGCAAGATGTAATTTCTGAAATTTATATACTGGATAGGAATTTGTCTAGTGTACAGTATGAGATACATTTGTCCTTTGTTGGCATGTCTAGTATTTGCACTTGAAAGTAATTCACAGACAGAATGGAAGACATTAGCATACAGTTAAAAGGGAATGAATAATAGTGAAAGAGGGCAGTGTAGGGAATAGCTTCCTATTTTTTTTTTTATTAAATGTATTTATTAGAGTACTTACAGAATAAGTATGATTTTATATTATGGAGCCAAATCGTTTTGGATACAAATATGGCCATTTTTATTATGGGAAAATGATCAATTTGTAAGTAATTACAGAATGACAATCTTTCTGTTTTAGGAAATTATTATTTTTTTTCTATTCCACATACAGATATATGTCGCTTGGACATAGCTTCCCCCACTCAGTGGACACAGAAAGTATAGCTGGTGCCAATATTTATTATGGGACAACCATCAGAATTTTTGTGGTTTAATTTTCAAGCTTTTAAATTCCTTTTTTTAAATATAAAACCTGGAAGCTTAAAAAGACCCTTAAATAATCTTTTCCCTGCTTCCCACAGAAACTAAGCTTTTAGAGTTGTTTTTATAAGAAATTTTGATGTAATTAATATGATGCTTTCTTTTTATTTCAAATACATCAAAAGTTGTGTAAGATGCAGGATGTTGGGGGAAGGATGCATGAGACTTCCCTATTTCTTTGTTTACCTCCTGTGAAGCTACAGAATTATTTTAAACTAAGAAGTCTTTTAGAGAATTACATTTTATTGTATTCATGTAGCTATATCATAATAATTATACATAAATTTTTTTTAAAAAGATTGTACTGCTAAAATACAATCTATCACTAATAAACTATTTTAAAATTTAGGAGATACTCAGTGATTGTTTATTGAGTGTGTTAGTACACTAGACCATATTTACACTAGCTTCTAAAGCTATAAAAGAATTATTGGATTGCTTGCTCATCTAGTCTATCTGTAGCATTTTATAGACAGGAAACTGAAGTTGAATGTCTAGTTCAGGATGTGTGAAAAATGGGTTTGCTGAGCTCTAGTCCATTATTTCCATACTTGGTAACATTTGCTGTTGAATTAATGTGTCTCTAAAATAAAACTCATTATTCTCACCAAGTCCAGCTTCTTCTTTATTACATTTTTGTGCTCTTCTCATCACTAAGTTTCGATAAACCTTAGGTTTGTTTTGCCTTTCCTTCAAAGTTAGGGATCTTGTATTTTACTTCTTTCTGTTCCCTATTACCTTGCCAAGAGTTGGCTCTCTACCTAATGTTTGAACTAAAAAGAATAATTTTAAAATATTTTATGAATAACTGACCAGTGAAGATTGATAGATTACTGTTCAGGTATATCTGCTTTAATAATAAGAATAAAATTAAAAAAAATAAAATTTTGTTTCATTAGCCTAAGTATTTTTTAAAAGGAGTTATAAACATTCCACAGTCGAATGTAATTGAAGATGTTTTATTCAAAAATTACTTTTTACTATACATAGCATTGATAAAAACCAATACCTAGATCTTGATGAATGGAATTGGAGTTGAAGCCAAATGCTACAGGGGAGACTCTTAAGATCCCTTAAAAATTGCCTGTTAACTACTTAGATCTTAGCAGTAAGTTTTTTACCTGCATTGTGTTTGTCCTTAGATTTGAGAAATACCTGTCACAACATACAGGTTAACTCAATGACTAACTGATTTTCTCACTAGTGCCTGGCATGATCCTGGGTACAATAAAAAAATGTGGAAAGATAATGATATATTTAAAGGGAAAATTGAGCTAAGTGTAAATACATTTTTAAAAAACTTGATTAATGAAATGACCATAACTGGACTAATCAATCAGGAGACTGTTTTTTTTTATCAGAAGTTCCATCTGTGAAATTTTTTGGTTAACTATATGTCCATAAATGTAGGCTAATACTAGAAGTAGATTTCTTCTAGCATAATTTCATAGGGTAAGACTAGAAATCCAAGAGAAAGCACATTTTGGATCATCACTTAAAAGCATTAACTGTGTGGAAAGTGTTTTACTAGAGGCTCAGGTTACAAAGGTAAAGTATAAATTTTACCCCCACTCTTTTTTTTTTTTTTTAAGATTTTATTTATTTATTTGACAGAGATTGAGACAGCCAGAGAGAGAGGGAACACAAGCAGGGGGAGTGGGAGAGGAAGAAGCAGGCTCATAGCAGAGGAGCCTGATGTGGGGCCCGATCCCACAACGCTGGGATCACGCCCTAAGCCGAAGGCAGATGCTTAACCGCTGTGCCACCCAGGCGCCCCTACCCCCACTCTTAAGGAAAGTTTAAGTTGGGAAGTCAGAACTCTAGTTCAGAGCTGTCCAGTAAGAAGAAGTACAAAAGGTGAAATTAATTTAGGAATGTATTTTATTTAACTATGTCCAGAGTATTATTTTAACATATAATCAGTATAAAAATATTTTTTATTTTTTTCTCCACACTAAAAATACTTAAAATCTGGTATGTGGTTTATACTTTCAGCACCTCTTAATTCAAACTAGTTACATTTCAGGTGCTCATTATATGTCTAGTGGCTACTGTATTGGATAAAGAAACTCTAGACTAGGTAACAAAGTGGTGGAACCTCAGGGAAGAAGAAAACATGGCTGTAGGCTATAGGCTAGTTATGAAAGTTGTAAAAGTGAAACCTAAGAGTCTCTGAATAAGATAAAGATATAGCTATTAGGTAGATACTGTTATTCTTAATTTATAGGTGAGGAAACTGAAGTCACGGAGCAGAAAAGTGGCAGAGGCAGAACTTAATAATGTGTTCGTTTTAGGCCTTTCTGTACCATAGCTCCTTTACTAATATTGCAGAGTGATCTATATAACATAACTGTTTTGACATGTGGTTCGTGTATTTAGTAGCTTCAGTTCTAGCATTAGTAAATTCAATGTAATAAATGACTGCATATAACAAACGTATTCTCAGGTCTTTGCTCAAGGATAAGGGATGTAAAAAAAAAACCTAGACTCCATTATCATTGGACAGGAAAGTTGAGCCAGAATTCAGCTGTTTATTAGAATTGTATGTTTTTTTATCCTAATAGATAGAACTTGTTTGATTTCTTTTTACCTCTTCTACCTCTGGTATTCCAACTATCTGAATTCCTAAATTGGTTAAATAAATAAACAAAAAGATGGGAAACACTTCTGGAGCTGGAAAGTGGGAAGATGTGTAAATGGGGAGTGTTAAATTTCTTCTTTTGTAGCCTTTTTAAAAAAGAAAAGCCAAACTACTTTTCTCTGTCAGTGACTGGGAATAAGATTGCTAACGTTGTATTCCTTTTACTATTACTACCTTGATACCATTAGAAATAATTAAAATGAGCTTTTATATAATTATGTGTACTTTCAGATGAGGTGGACAAATTAGTAAATGGGACATGTGTAAGTTAGAGGTGAATTATTTTGGAGGAGGGCTCCTCAAACTATACCTGTCAACATAGTAAATGCTCATTTGTTGACTAACAGTACTAAAAGGAGATATCTAGGTTTTCAGTTTTGTTCTGCCAGTAGCATACTAGTGAGCCCTTAAACATGATTCCTGATTATTGTAGACTTTGGTTATCTTAATTTGAAAAAGAGGGCTTGGATTGAGGTATTATTGTGACTCTTTTTGAGTTAAAATTTGTGAGATTGAGTACATTTTTAACTATTTTGCTATAGCATTTGACATTAAGTTATTTCAATGTCACTAGAGCCACCTGCTGACAGAGTTCATTACTTGTTGAAGTGTTTGGCTGCTTTCAGTCTGAATTTGTGTAATTGAAGATGCTAAAATGTTTTGTGTCTAATGAAATGTTTTTAGTAATATTTTACGTGTTCATTTTCACTGATGCTTAACATTTTCATTTATGATTTCTTTACACATAATCCACTATCAGGAAACTAATACTTTCTGTTGCTCTTAAAGTAAGTGTTGATATTCTTATCCTAATTTGGAAGTACTTTCACTTGAATATGGTTTTGTTCTAATATTTAAAAGCCTGTTTTACAGTACTGCGCTAGCATTGTTTAGAACTGTTCTTAGAATGATGTTGAATTTCTCGTTTGTTTCACACTTAATCATAAACAATTTTTTCTTCTAATTTTTATCACTTGTGATACTGAATACAAAGTTCAGCACATTCATGCAGCTGTCTGTAACACAGTGTATTATAATATCTCCTAATCATTCCAGCAAAAAGGCAAGTATTATTCCCATTTTGCAAAAGAAATGCAGCTAAAGGAGGTTAACAACCTTCACTAAGGCCACGTAATCAATAAAGTAAAGTTAGGTTTGCTTGGCCAGGGTTGCTAGGCCACTTGGTCAGAAGAGCCAGGCTTTATTAATGGATGAGTTGAGTGAACTAAAATGCCACACAGAATAAACTGAGGGCAGTTGTCACACCAAACCTGCTCTCCATTTCAAAATGTTTCTGGGTATGCTCTTGTAATGTGTGTAATTTTCATATGATATCTGTAAAAAATAATAGGCTCTAACAAGGATAAAAGGAATTGAGAAGCTTTGATCACACATCTGAAGGAGCATATTGAGAACTCACGGAGGTCTTTTATACCTATTACTGTAGCAGTTAGGGAGTCAGTCTATCCATGTGCCATTACTGATACCCCAGTGTGTGTTAGTGAATATTTTAACATTAAAAGGAAAATTATAGAGGTTTTACCTAAAACACTGATATAAACTCATTAAATCAGACTATATTTTGAAGGTTTATACAGGGAAGAAATTAAATTTTTGTTGAGGAAGAAGGAAATCATAAAACTCCCAATTTCTGAGGAATCCCGGCTTACTTATTCAGTCACTTTTCTTTTAAAGATTTTTTTTATTTGAGAGAGAGAGAAAGCATGAGCCGGGCGGCAGGTGGAGGGAGAAGCAGACTCCCCACTGAGCAGGGATGAGCTGGGAGCCTGAGGTCGACTTGATCCCAGGGTCCTGGGATCATGACTGGGCTGAAGGCGGATGCTTAACTGATTGAGCCACCCAGGTGCCCCTCAATCACTTTTTAAAGAAGATTTTTATTTATTTATTTGAGAGAGCGAGCATGGGGGGATCAGGGCAGAGGGAGAAGGAGAAGCAGACTTCCCCTTGAGTGGGAGCCCGATGTGGGGCTCGATCCCAGGCCCCAGAAATCATGACCTGAACCAAAGACAGATGCATAACCGACTGAGCCACCCAGGCACCCCTATTCAGTCATTCTAACCTGTTCTTTTTCTCTAAATGCCTCACTTAATGATTGATACTTTTCTTTTTTTTAGATCTTAAGTTCAGTTTATCTAATTTAGTTAAATGCCTGCACCAATAATGCGTAATTTAGTGCCTTGGATGGTAATTTATGATGCCTTTTTAAAGAATAAGAATATTTTGGTCTAAGTAAGATTTTTAATTTATAAAGTGGTTCCAGAAAAATCGGGCAACATCAGGTAGATTACTACAAACAAAATGATAGTTCTGCTTTCTAAGTTTTTGATAATAATTTAGAACTTCAATTAGCACATTTGAAAATAGCCTGTTTTCATTTTTATAAATGGAAATACTACATAAAGGAATAATTTTAATTTTAATGACCAAAGATATTCTCCATATTTGTAAAGCTTGATGTAATGAAAATTAAAGTGGCATAGATTCAGGATTACCAGAACTCAGGCTTTGTGTATCTCTATAAAATGACACAAACTACCATTTTGTATTACAAAAATGAGATAAAGCTGTTTATCTCATTAAGTCACTAATCCACAGGCATAAACAGTACTCTAGTAGATTTCACAGGCATAGTGGGGGCAATGTTGTTCAATGGGAGAAGTTCTAGAGCAACTTTAGAGATCCAGGCTTTAGTATTTTCTTTGCTGTTATAAAACCACATGACTTGGAGTTAAGAGTTCATTTTACAGGGGCGCCTGGGTGGCACAGCGGTTAAGCGTCTGCCTTCGGCTCAGGGCGTGATCCCAGCGTTATGGGATCGAGCCCCACATCAGGCTCCTCTGCTATGAGCCTGCTTCTTCCTCTCCCACTCCCCCTGCTTGTGTTCCCTCTCTCGCTGGCTGTCTCTATCTCTGTCGAATAAATAAATAAAATCTTTAAAAAAAAAAAAAAGAGTTCATTTTACAAATGTGGAAACTAAGACCCAGAGTGGTTATATGACATGTCCCAGGAAACACAGTGACTTAGTGGTAGAGTTAGTCCTTCAATCTAGAGTTTTTGAAGCTAGGATCAATTATCTCCTGGTCCTTAAAGCTGGAGGGTGGACCATGTGATCTTCAGAATACCTTCTAGGACAGTGTCTGAACATCACTTTGGAGTAGCAGAGACTGTTTCCCTGAACATTTGCTGTCCTATTACACTCTGTCCCATACCAGGTAGGACTCAGCAACTGATCCTCCATCCCTAGCTTCATGATAGCATTGTCTGGGGGTCCAGAAACTCCCCATTACACTGTACCTATTTGGACTGAGCAGGAACAGATCAATTACCAGCAGGTCTAGGCCAGAACAGACCTCCTTGTAGTCTGAGGGAAAGGAAACTGTGCCCCAACACTCTCTTGGGGCCAGATGCAAGCCAAGCCTACCACATCTTTGTTCCACCTGCTCTGCTATTTCACCTTCTCTCCAGGCCCCCAGCATCACCTCAGGGGGTCAGAAGTAGGTCCTGGGAGTGGCTAATTTGGATTAAATCTTGACCCACTGTCAGTATTATCTGTGCCTCTGACTTTGATAATTCCTTGGGCACTAAATTATAGCCGCATTCATATGTTTGATTCCTTGCACTGATCTTGCTTTTATTCTTCCACCTGCTGTGTACAGTTTGGCTTTCACTTTGTGCTACTGTCACATTGAGGCAAATGCATAGTTTTCAGACCTTCAATTGCTTGTGCTCTCAAGATTTGATACTATGACTCTTAGTACCTTTGTTTTTAGTGAAACTACCTATTTGTAGTTTGGCTCTTTTTATTGTAGTAGAATATAAATAATGTAAAATTGACTGTTTTAGCCATTTTTAAGTATACAGGTGGCATTAAGTACATTCACAGTGCGGGGCAGTCTCACATCTGTTTCCAAACTTTCATCATCCCCAACAGAAACTTTTCACTTGTTACAGGAACCTCTTTATCCCCTCTAGGCCCAAGTGCCTGATAATCTCTATTTTACTGTCTCTGTTTGGCTCTTCTAGATACCTTATATAAATGGAATCATAAAATAAATATTTTTTCTGTGTCTGGCTTCTTTTACTTAGCATAATGTTTCAGAGTTCATCCATGTTGTATCAGGTATCAGAATTACATTCTTTTGTATAGTTGAATAATACTCCATTGTATAGATGTACTGCATTTTGTTTATCCCATTGTCTGTTGATGGAAACTAGGATGTTTCCACCTTTTGGCTATTGTGAGTAATGCTGCTATGAATATTGGTATAAATATCAATTTGAGTCTTATTTGGGGGGGGTATATACTTAGGAGTGGAATTGCTAGGTTATAGGTAATTCTATGTTTTAACATTATAAGAAACCACCAAACTGCTTTCATCTGGTTTTCTTTTTGTGCCTTAATTTTTTTTTTTAATGTTTCTTCTCCTGTTTGTTAAATATTTATGTTTTCTAGGAGTGTCTACTTCCCTAACCTTGTAAGCTGTCCTGGAGGTTTCAACCACTTCTATAGCTTTCACCATACCCTACGAGGCTCATGACTTCCAAATCATCCTCAACCTAATCTGTCTCATGAGTTCCACCCATATAGCCCCCTGCATTACTAGGTCTCTTAGGTATACTATACACTATAGTGTGTATACTCTTAGGTATACTATACACTCTCTTAGGTATACTATACACTATAGTGTGTGTTTTAGTGAATCCTTTTTCACTTTCCAGATTATTTTGGAATTTAAAATTAAATTTGGAGCTGGAGTCAGCAGACTATTTCTTTAAAAGGCCAAAGAGTAAATATATAAGATTTGGAACGATATGGTTTCTGATGAAACTACTCAGCTCTGTTGTTGCTTGAAAACTAGACAGTAGGTGTAAGTGAATGGGCATAACTGGGTTCTAATAAAACTTTATTTACAAAACCAGGCATTGAGCTGGCTTTGGCTCAGGGATCCTAGTTTGCTGACTTCTTGTTTAGAGAAAGTGAATCTTGGGTACTCTTTCAAATAAAGAGTACTATTCTTCTCTGATTTCTTTGGCTTAAGCAAGTACTAATATTTCAGTGTATGACTTTTAATACGTAACAACGACTTGAGAGGAACTTCCTGTTTATTAATAAATACTTACTAAAGGCTTATAATATACCAGCCACTGTTTTAGAAGCTGGGGACACAACTCCATATCTGAAATCTATCTATAGTCAAATTTTGCTTTTCTTGTAAAATGTCACTTTTAGTAGAGCCTTGTTCTTCTATTTGCTCTCTGGATTTCATCCCCCTCTCATCTTTTTCAGGTTGTTTACACTTCACTCTCACCTGCAGCTATCCCATATTTCTTGCATCTTTAATTTCTTTCTAATTAGATCATTCCTGTCTCATATAAATACCTTAAAACTGCTGCCCCTTTTTATTTCTTATCCCATTTTTCTGTTCCTCTTTATAGCAAACTCTTTGAAAGAGTTCGCACTTAGCATCAGGCTACACAACACCACTATAAATACCCATGTTGTCAAAATAATTCGTAGTCTTCTGTAATTTATATAGCTTTATCAGCATTTGATATAAATGATTGTTTCCTCCTACTAGAAAGATGTAACTCTGTTGGCTTTCTGGATACCACACTTAACTGGCCACTCTTTCTCATTTTTTGCTTGATTTTCTTCCCTCAGATCTGTTTCCCTCTGCTCCAGGGTCATCTTTTTCTTTAAATAACTCCATCTCTGTGCTTAAGCCAGAACCCTAAGGCATTCTTCTGGGTTATTCCTTTTCCCTTACTCACCACGTCTGATTCACTGGTTAATCCTGTGTCTCCCTCCAAAATACAGTTAGAATCAGGACACTTCTCTCCATTTCTACCATTGTCTTTAGTCTAAGCCCTTTTCATCTCTTGCTTGGACGCTACGGTAATCTCCATGTTTCTCTTTTGCTTTCCACAATTCATTTTTTCTATAGAAGGTAATTCGATTCTTCTGAAGCATAAAACAAATCTTAAGTTTCTCCCACTTGAAAATCTCCCAGTAATTATTTTGTTTCATTTAAAATCCTAACTTCTTTTGGCACTGTTGGCCCCACTTTTCTAATCTCTACTCAATATTCTCCCCTTGGCCTAATGTTATTCCCATGTTGATATTATTTTCCTTGTTCTTTTGAATATTCTAAACTTGTTCCTGCCTCAGGACCTTGTGCTTGATGTTCCGTCTGCCTAGAACATTCTTTTTTTTTTTTTGCTCTTAGCTTAGTCTTAGCTGAGCTCAAATACAGCTTTTCAGTGAGGCCTTTTCTCTGCACACTATCTAAAATAGTATCTGAAAAACCTCTCTGAAAAAGTCTTGGTTTTTTTCATTATTTTTTCCTTATCTTTTTACTGAAATACAAGCTTCATGAATACAAACATCTGTTTTATTATATATCATTGGGTGTGCAGCACCTACCACAGGACCTGGCATAAAGTAAGTATTGAGTTATGAATCATATTGGTCTCTCTGTTAACTCTGAAGCCTGTTATATAGGAATGATTGTTGAATGTTCGTATCTTAGCTAATTTTATTTCAGTTGTTTAGGAGAGACAGAACTAAAGCTAGAAATATTTTACAGCCTCTCCATTGTAGGAAGGTGTAAGGGGCTGTAGAATTGAACAAACTGTCTCTTGTGTATAAAAAATATTACACAGTTGGTGTGATTTCAGTGAGTTGAATGGTGTAGTTCTTTAGCTGTTTTGGTTAGTACCTATTTCAGGAAGCTGGGAAATAATAAAAGGCATTAGGAAACTAGCAGCGTTAAAATCGAAACTAGAGAGCGATTGAAATTTACTATGTACATTACCTGAGTGACTGTATACTGACTGTGGTAGAATACATTAGACAGAATGTAGAAGTAGGAGGGATATAAGATCCTTCGGTATTAGAATTTTAACAAGTGGTGGTATTTTTTTTTAAGTGATAGTATTTTGACTAGGACATTGGAAATCACATTTTCTTTAAATGTTGAAGGATTAAGTGATGAAATTTCCCAGACCAGTTAAAAGTAGGAGTTTAAAATATAATTTCATTTTCTTAACTCTAGAGTCTGTGTAAAGATCCCTTTTTGGAAGCTTCATAGTAATGTGCTATAGATCAAAAATGGGCACTTGAATCTTGATTTAATCTTTGTGTGGCTAACCAGCCAAATAAAAGATGCTGTTACAAATAAAACAACCAAATAAAAGGCTTCTCTCAGAATACGGAACAGTCTGTTAAGGGGAAAGGTAGACGCAAAGAAGTTTGGCATGTCATGTAATAATTAGAAACTAAGTGGATGAAAAGATAATTTAAGGCATATTTGGCAAATGATTCCAAGTTTGCTAAGGTTTTAAAAACATAAGGAAGGCTGCTGGAGAATTAATGGGAACTTCTTGTGGATAATGTAATTGATGGATTAAAAGATTACTAAGAGTTAAGTTGTCTTTTAGTAATAAAATATTTGAAGGTCTTTTACTTCCACGTTGTCATTAAAAGTAACTAAATATCGCATGAATCTTACAGTGGTTAATGTGCCCAGTGTTCTGTATGTAATAAAAAAATTACTGTAGATAAATCACCAAGGTGGGTAGACCCCATACTTAAGAATCGAAGGAACTCCTTTGCAGAAATTATTAGTTGTAATATCAAGCTGCACATTTTATTATCCCTTTCTTAAATAAAAAAGTTACTGATTTAGACTGTAGGCACCATTTGCTCTTGAAGATTACTTTGAAACTAGACAGGGTACTAAGTGTTTTTCAGTCAAGCAAAGGACAGCAAAGGTAACTTATTTGTAAGTGGGGTTGGGGAAGGAGTTGGAGAGGTAGCACTTTTTACCTGCTCTGATCAGTATCAGGACTTCTCCTGAACCTGCTGAATCTGGGAGAAATATATACAGATTACTCAAGCTGGCATTTGAAGCCCTCAGCTTTATTTGGAAATGCTGCTACTCTGATCACATTGTTACCTTCCTTGGTGGAGAAGCAAACCATTAGTGGCTCTGTACAGTTTTTCAAAATAAAGATCATATTCCTTAGCTCGATACCCAGGGTACTTTTTGAACTGGTACTTGGTTGACTTATCTGCCCTCATTTCTGGCCTCTTCTCCATACCTTTAACTCCATCTGCTCTGAATTTTAGCAATTCTTTTCTCTCTTCCCCCCACAAGCCCCCCACCTCCTTGCTCAGCAGGGAGTCTGCTTGTCCCTCTGCCCCTCCCCCTGCGTGAGCACTCACTCTTTCTCCCTTTTTCTCTCTCCCTTTTTCTCTCAAACACACAAATAAATAAATCTTTCAAAAAATCCAGTTTTATTAGTTTCAGGTATGCAATATAATGATTCAGCAACATTACTCACTGCTCATCACAATAGTGTTTTCTTAATCTCCCTTTATCTATTTCACCTATCCACCTCCCCTCTGGCAGCCACCAGTTCTTTGTTTTCAAGAATTTTTGTTTTTCTTTTTTCTTTGTTCATTTGTTTCTTAAATTCCACATGAGTGAAATCATATGGTATTTTCCTTTCTTTGTCTGACTTCACTTAGCATTATACTCTCTATGTGCATCCATGTTGTTACAAATGGCAAGATTTCATTCATTTTTATGGCTGAGTAACATTCCTTTGTGTGTGTGTGTGTATGTGTGTGTGTGTGTGTGTGTGTGTGTACATGCCTTCTTCATCCAATCATCTGCTGACGGACACTTGGGTTGGCTCCATATGTTGGCTGTAAATAAAGCTGCAGTAAATATAGGGGTGCCTATATCTTTTTGAATTAGTGTTTTCATTTTCTTTGGGTACCCAGTAGTGGAATTACTAGATCATATGGTAATTCTATTTTTAATTTTTTGAGGATCCACCATACTATTTTCCATAGTGGCTGTTCTGGTCTGCGTTCCCACCAACAGTGCGTGAGTGTTCCTTTTTCTCCACATCCTTGCCAACACTTGTTATTTCTTGTCTTTTCAGTTTGAGCCACTCTGACAGGTGTAAGGTGATAACCTCATTGTGGTTTTGATGTGCATTTCTTCCATGATTAGTGATGTTGAGCATCTTTCCATGTGTCTGTTAGCCATCTGTATGTCTTCTGGAAAATGTTATTCAGGTCCTCTGCCTGAATTCGGTTATTTGGGGTTTTTTGATGTTGAGGTATATAAGCCAGCTCTTTCTAATCTGTGCTTCCTGAACTTCAGTGAACATAAGATTGAAGGTGCTTATTGTAGATTTCTGAGCCTGATCTTTAAAAAAATTTTTATTCATTCGGTTAAGTAGAGCTGTAAAAAAATTATAACATGCATTACAGTTGATTATGATACTGGTGTTCTGTCAGTCATGCTTAGAGAAGCATGCTTAAACATGTCTTGGTGTTTATATCTCTGACTGCATGCATGTGTGCTTTCTGTGTGGAATACCTTCTCCAGCTCTTCTGCCTCTCTCTTTCTTGGGCTTATTAACTTTTCATTCCCTTCAATTTGGTAAATATGATTACTATTATGAAGAGCCCCTGTGCATACCTCTGATGACACTATATAATCATTGCTATACTTGTCTTCCCCATACATCAGTTTCTTGAGAAGGACCACTTCTTTTACTTCTTTATTTCTTAACTTCCAGCATCTCAGTGTCTTCTACTTACAGATGTGTGCTTAAATGTTTATTGAGTGAATTAAAACTATATTATTATAAGTTCCTTGAAGACAGGGACAGTGTCTTATCTTTCATAGTCCCTGGCAAGCATAAGGCCTTCAATATTTGTTTAATCCTTGCTAGTCAAACTGAGGTCTATGGATGTAGTCCCCAGGGGCTCTGTGAGCCCTATGAAGTTTTAACTTTTTTTGCCATTTTACTTTTGAACTAGGAAAAAAAGTTTAAGTCTGTTGAGAGTGATCTTGGATGACCACCACTTTATGCTGAACACTGCCATGAGATTCAGCGCAAGTGCTTATTTGTGTTTGATGATGTTGGTATACAGATCATCTAAAGACCTAGTTTAAACATAATGTTTCTCTAAATCCAATCTACAAAGAAAAATCCCCCTCCATTGCAGGGTTTTGTGCGTTACTTAATTTTGACCAACAGCTAACTAAGCTAACTATTCTGAAGTCTAACTGACTTCTTCATACTCCTTGAAGACTCCCCATGCCATTTTTCCTCTTTTTGCATGTGTATGGGATATTGTCTTCCTCCATCTTAATGGTTTAAAAAATTTTTTTCAATAGAAGATATGTACTTGGTATAAATATCAAATGTTTAAAGTCCTGTCTTTCAGAAGTATTCTCACTTTTAATGAAACCTCATGTTTCATTATCCTTCTTGTTACTCAAATAGATACGTCCTTCTCTTGAATTCCCTTGATTTTGGAGCCTTGAACTTTGAACTTTTGCAGCTTCTCCGAGTAGGTCTTCTTAGGTTCCACTAAACAGTCAGACTTACAAGACTATCATTGGCTCTACTTGGCACTGATCTATGCGGTATACAGGACAGGAGCCATAGTTTATCAGAGGTTAGCATCAGTTGTTCGTGTCTGTATGAGACCATGTAGGAGTGCGGTCAGCCATCCAGAAACTATTTTTTTTGGCTTCTCAGGTGACTGGTCAGGTACGGAGACAAGGTCCACATAAGGGAGGTATGAGAGTCCTGATTTAGAACCCTTATGCCCTTCAGAGCCAGTATTTCTTGTAACAAGCATAGGCAGAATTTCCAGGTTCCCTGCAAGGGACATGCCAGTTAGAAGAGTCACTGCATCTTTGGGAAGTTCAAATCTGTGGCATCCTCATCAAATATTTATAGTTTTCTCAGTCTAGACACACCTTATTTACTAATCAGGGGTCATTTTAATTTGCTGAGTAATATAGCAAATTACCGTATCAGGTTTTAGGGTAACAGGTAGAAAGTTAACTAAAGAGCAAAATCTCACACAGAGGAGGAACGAGTTTTGTTAAGCATTTGCCCATACTTTTTTTATGGCAGTATCCTATTTTTGCCTTGTATAGTGGTTTTTGTGTACCTCTTTTTGTTAACCCTGATGTTCCTTCCAAGATCAGAATCTCTTTGAGTGATAGGAGTATGTTTTTTATCTCTTCATCCTGTCCAGGATCTAACAAGTTACCTTAACCACATAGTTAACGCCATCATAGAACTATTTGTTGAATTACAGTTTGTATGCTCCTTTGACTGTAAGGTAAATCCACCAGAAACACTTAGAAAAAATTTTATGGCTGGGATTTATCATAGACGGAAACAAAGTGTAAAAATAAACTTTCTGGGTGAAGTGATATAAACAGTGGTGTCTTCCAGCATTACTAGGGTTGCTCTTATTTTAATGTCTATATGACTTCTTTGGGATAGGGATGGCATAATGATGTGTCCAGATTCATTCTTTTATGTACTGAAAGCATATGTTAGTGGTGATAAAATACAAATTTGAGAATACTGTGAGTCAGCAGAAAATGGCAAATGCTTCTCTATGGGCAAGGACAGAAATACTAAGATAAGGTGATTTTTAGACGTTGGTATAATAAGCTGTGTCAGAAGAATCCAGAAAATGATGAGCATCATGAGATCACTTTCTACAGAGTATATTATACTCATGGCTGGAGTACCCTGCCTTTCTGTCTGCCACACTTTATGAAGAAATAAATGGATCTGAAGAAAGATAAATGATCATCAGGGCTTAAGGGGCTGTGTTATAAAGATGGTTAATAAGGAGTGCCTTGCTGGCTTGGTTAGTAGAGCATGTGACTCTTGATCCAGGGTCATGAGTTCAAGCCCCACTTTAAGTGTAGAGATTACTTAAAAAAAATGTTTTTTAAAAAGATGGTTAATAAGATTGAGACCTATGTGTCAAGAAACAGGATAGTTCAGTGGATCCATCTATGTGAACAGGTACTTAGTCACTTAACATTAAAACATAAAAACTAGGGAGCACCTTTAGAGTTTTAAAGAGAGGAATGGTAAAGTATTCTTTTGCAAAGCTTTTGAATAAAATTATTCTTTCCAAGGAGCTTACATATAACTTCTTGGTTTAACATGTTGGATATTAGATTGGGTGAACAGTGAATCAAATGCATTGTGTCAGATTTTGTTAATCTACATTAACCTCGCATGTGTATATAAAGTATTGCACAAAATCATGTTGATTTTCCATTGACATGCTTAAGGCTGACTATACCTATGTATAGTCCTTTTAAAAACCTTAAAGTTATTACTTTAAAAACAGTTTATGGGTGCTTGGGTGGCTCAGTTGGGTAATCGTCTGACTCTTGATCGTAGATCAGCTTTTGATCTGTTCAAGCCCTGCGTTGGGCTCCATACTGGGCATGGAGCCTACTTAAAACAAAAACATTTTAAACATTTAAGGGCACCTGGCTGGCTCAGTTGATGGAGCATACAATTCTTGATCTCTTGATCTCGGGGTTGTGAGTCTGAGCCCCATGTTGGGTGTAGAGATTACTTAAAAAATAAATCTTTAAAGAAAACACAATTCTCTAAAATCTAGATGTACAGGAGTGCCTGGGTGGCTCAGTCAGTTAAGCATCTGACTTTGGTTGGTCTCAGGGTCCTGGAATTGAGCCCCCTGTCAGGCTCTGTGCTCAGCAGGAAGTCTGTTTTTCCCTCTCCCTCTGCCCTCCCCCCCTCTAAACACACACACTCTCTCTCAAAGAAATAAAAATCTTAAAAAATAAAATAAAATCCAGATGTACAGTAGTATTGAAAAAATCATTTTATTTATTTAAATTTATTTGAGAGAGACAGAGAACACAAGCAGGGGGAGAAGCAGAGGGAGAGGGAGAAGCAGGCTCCCGGCTGAGCTGGAGACCAATGTGGGATTCAATCCCAGGACCTGGTGATCATGACCTGAGGTGAAGGCAGATACTTAGCCATCTGAGCCACTCAGGCGCCCGAAAAAAAATCATTTTAAACATTTAAAAAATCTCCGCTGCCCATGATAGAGATTTCCTTGCTTGCTTAGCTTTTGTGTCAAAATTATAAATGATTTAAGCAGTGACTGGAACTAAAATTAGAATATTAATCCCAGGGGCGCCTGGGTGGCTCAGCCGTTAATTGTCTGCCTTTGGCTCAGGTCATGATCTCAGGGTCCTGGAATTGAGCCCCGCATTGGGCTCCCTGCTCGGCGGGAAGCCTGCTTCTCCCTCTCACCCTCCCCTTGGCTTGTGTTCCCTCCCTCGCTGTCTCTCTCTGTCAAATAAGTAAAATCTTTAAAAAATATATATGTATTGATCCCATTCTGTTGTCCCGCCATTTTCTATTTCTTATTTTGTTGGTAGTAAATAACTGTTACTACAGTAATAGGTTCTTGCCTCTTGGAGCTTATCACATTATTAAAAAAGACAAGGTAAGTATAGAAAAGTGATGTATGTATATCGCTGTGTGTCCCTGTTCGATTAGTGATGCCTATATATAATATATACAGTGTTGCGGTAAAATATATTTTATGTCACTGAATAATATTCTGAATCACTGACCTAGAACTTTAAAACCTTGTTATATGATCGTTACAAGTTCATGATTACAGATCGTTACAAGTTCATGATTACAGATTACATTTCTTTTTTTTTTTTTTTTTAAAGATTTTATTTATTTACTTGACAGAGATAGATAGCCAGCGAGAGAGGGAACACAAGCAGGGGGAGTGGGAGAGGAAGAAGCAGGCTCATAGCGGAGGAGCCTGATGTGGGGCTCGATCCCATAACGCCGGGATCACGCCCTGAGCCGAAGGCAGGCGCTTAACCGCTGTGCCACCCAGGCGCCCCACAGATTACATTTCTTGATGTAAAGTTTAGTCTTTTACTATGTGAAGCATCATGTATTTATGGACTCAACTTTAAGAAGATATATTTTTAAAATCTATTTTACAAAGGGATTACCAAGGAATCATTTTATTTCAAGGCACTTATTTCAGTATAATTTCGAGAGTTATGGGAGTATACTTTAAAAAAGGATACACTTTAAAAGGACTTAGCATATATTTAGTGCTCAATATTTACTAAATTTAAATATCAACAGTGTTTTGATACCTTGCAAATTTAGTGATTTATTTAAAACAGGTGTAGCTAGACCTTGTACTTAGAATCACTATTGGAAGTTTGAATTACGGTGGAGTTAAGGTTTTAAAATAATTGAAAAGCAATTTCAGACTGAATAGTTAAACTTGAGAGACATTTCTGAAGAAATAAGTAGTGTTTCATATCTGTATAATGCATTATAGTTGAGAAGATCATTTGAGTTTCATTCATGTTGCTGGGAGGAAGGTGAAGGGGGGGTATATTTATCCCTACATTACAAATAAAAAGTTCAACTTTAGAAAGGTGACTACTCAGCTGTACCCATTGAATGGCCAGGCTTAGACACATAGATCCCAGTTCATGCTTTCTAAAAAAGTTTTAATTAAAGTAATCTCTATACCCACATGGGACTTGAACATATATCACTGAGATCAAGAGTCGACTGCTCTTCTGACTAAGCCAGCCGGGCACCCCCATGTTCTTTTTAAGAGAGAAGACTCCTTGTTAATTTTGATGGAGTGTGGAAGAAAGAAATAATAAATGCATGTGATAAGATGGTTGATAGCATACAAAAATATTACATGAAAGATAATAAATAAGTGCTGTAGGAATCCGTAGGACTTATAAAAATTGTGATGAGTTGAAGCACTTAGGAAAGTGCTTCTTGATCATGTGAAGTATGCTTTGAAAAATGTGCTGAAATCAAGAAGTAAGGTTTGAGATTCCACAGGTAGATGCTTAGAAATAGAAATGCCCAGGATATCTTCCTGAGTTTGGGAGGAAAGGAAGTAGTATACCATTCTTACAGGTACCTGTTGAATTAAGGATATTAAATGTAAGATAAAAAGGTTGGGGAACTTAAAAAGACTTGTTAGTATGGAAGTACAAAAATATATACAATAGTAGGGAGAAGAGTATAATAATCCCAAGTGGCTGTTACTCTGCTTCCATAGTATTCAAAGTTTTGCCAATCTTGTTTAATCTTACAGTTTTATTAAAATATTTTAAAGCAAATCCCCACATCATTTTACCTGTTTTGTTCAGTGTACATCATTTACAGATAAGGATTTTTTAAAACCACAATACTGTTATTTCATACGACAAAATTAACAGTCAATATAAAATACCGAATTCATCTTCAGATTTCCCTTACTTGTCTCAAAACTGTCTTTTTGTAATTGGTGTGTTCAAATTGGCATCCAGACAAAATCCACACATTGTATTTGATTGAAATATCTTTGAATCTCTTTTCATCTGCAGCAACCTTTTAAATTTGTTTTCCCTCATACCATATACTGTTAACAAATTGAGTCTTTTGGTCTATAAAAGTTTTAATGTTCTGGATTTGGTCTGTTGCTTCCTTTTGCTGTCGTGTATTAATACACTTATCTCCATGTTTTTATAAACTGGTATTTAGACCTTGAGATGTGATTAGCTTCAGATTTGTTTTTTTCCCCTCTCTCATTTTCCTTTTTTCTTTTCAGCATGACACTTTAAATGTGGGACCTTGTACTTTTCTGTTGCATAGTATTAGAGAAGGACATAAAACTTGGTTGTCTAACTTTCAGTGATGATAAAAAAGATCAGCAGGTTCAGGTGTTACCAATTTTCAACCTTTCAAGGTTTTAGCATCCATTGGTTATCTGTTGCCTAAATCCATCATCTCTAGAAGGTTGAAAATTCATGATTTTTTTACTTTGATCATTCCTTCTGCATTTATTAGCTATTAGGGAACTTTCAAAAGAAGCAGTCAGTATCTGAGTGTTGGCTTAGTCAAGAAGAGAGCATATTTCTTTTTTAAGAGAGCATATTTTAAAATTCGGTTTTAGAGCCAGGTTGCATATTAGAAACTCTATGTATTTCATGTCCTCAATTTGTGGGAAACAGAAATCAGAGTTTTGAAAAAGAGAGTTCATCTACAAATTCTGTTTTGACCGTTTGGCCATACGTTATTGCATCTATATCTATCTGTCTGTCTGTCTGATCTGTCTACCTACCGATCTATCTATATTTATTTTTAAAGTTTCATTTATTTATTTTAGAGCATGTGTGAACAGGGGTAGGGGCAGAGGGAGAGGGAAAGAAGCAGACTCCCTGCTGAGCTCAGAGCCAGATGCGGGACTCCATCTCATGACCCTGAGATCATAACCTGAGCCAAAACCAAGAGTTGGACGCTCAACCAACCAAGCCACGCAGGCACCCCCCCTTATTATTCATATTATGAATACTTTAATTATGTGTTGTTGTTTTTTTTAACACTTTGAATTCTCAGATTAGAGAGTGATTATCTTTTGGTAAGTTTCCGATGGATAGAGAGTATCTTTTTGATAGTAATCATTGTTTCATTGATTTAAGAACACATACAAAGCCTATATAAATGAGTACAAGTAAGTATCCTACTATTTGAAAAGTGACTTCAAATCTATGTAGGTGAAATCTTATGATGAACAAAGCACCATGATTTATGTTTTGATACATAATTATTTATAGAAATATGCTAATGTAGTTTATGATAAATGCTATATTTGTATATGGAATTTGTGTGTATGTACACACGCATAGCCTATATATACATAGGCTAAACAGAGCACTGTAGCGACTGTTTACGTAAAAATTTGTTATTGCGTATTATCCCTTTAGCCCTGACATTAGAAATTTATTAAAGCTTTATGAAATGGTCCAGAAGATTTTAAGGGAAACTCCTATGACCTTAGTATAGTGATTTTTGTTACTGTGAGTTCTTGCCAAGGTGTTGTCCATATGTAAATATGGTAGGTTTGCTTGGCTTTAATTAATCATTTTTTGATTGGGTATTTAAATGATTTCTCCTGTTATATATTGTTTTATGAATAGTATGACAATAAACATTTCAAATCTTTGGGCGTTTATTTAGTGGGAATTACTTTCTTAGGATAAATTTCCAAAAATGGGGTTACTGGATCAAAGGATGTTTGAGTTTTGGTATTTGTCACAAAGTTGTTTTCATGTTTACCATGTTATGGAAATGCAGAGCTTTGAGGATATTTAGCACCGTGGGACTTGTAAAGAATATTTCTAAAGATATATGTTGTTGTATTACTTTTTTTAAAATGCTGTCTTATAGTTCAGCGAAAATCCTTAAAATATGTCAACAAAATTTTTTAAAAAGTAACTGTTACCTTCCTTTTAAAATTACCTTTAATATAAGCGGCAGCATTAGAAATGAGGAATTTGATAAAGAATTTCTGCTTTCTTTCATTGCTAAATTGTCAGTGGTGCAGCTTTAATTTGATCATGAAGTTATGCATTTGTGACTTATTTACATGCCTGAACTTAACTGCTTTTGTGCTGAAAGTTTTTTTATGCTTAACCATTAACTACTCTAAAATACCAAAGTTTTTTGCCACACTCTTCAGTAGTGTAATTGGAGTTTGATCCAGATATTTAAGTGTGAGTCTTTCTATTTTGATCAAAATACCTCCATGTTGCCTTAATAATAGTATTATAGATCAGGAATTGCCAAAATTCTACTTCTTCCTTCTATGTAATTTTAAAAAGATTTATTTATTTGAGAAAGGGAGAAAGCACAAGTGGTGGGAGGGGCAGAGTGAGAGGGGGAGAGAGAATCCTCAAGCAGCCTCACAGCTGAACACAGAACCTGACACAGGGCTCCATCCCATGATCTGAGCTGAAATCAGGAGTCAGATGCTTAGCTGACTGAGCCACCCATGAGCCCCAACTTCTTCTTCTTTGTAACTTTGGAAGAATTTTAAAGCAATTGATATTGTAAATCAGTCAAAGGCAGTTTGCTAATATCTATCCATTTACATGCATTTACCCTTTTGTTGAACATTTCTACCTCCAGGGATCCATGCTGTAGAAATATTCCCGTGTATTTTAAGACGATTGAATGGTGTACAAATGCAGTGGTACCTTTAACAGTGAAAAATAGAAACAAATATCCACCAATAAGGAAATTGTTATTTTTCTTTTTTTTTTTTAAGAATTATTTACGTAGGGGCGCCTGGGTGGCTCAGTCATTAAGCGTCTGCCTTCGGCTCAGGGTGTGATCCCGGCGTTCTGGGATCAAGCCCCGCATCAGGCTCCTCTGCTGGGAGCCTGCTTCTTCCTCTCTCACTCCCCCTGCTTGTGTTCCCTCTCTCACTGGCTGTCTCTGTCAAATAGATAAAATCTTTAAAAAGAAGAAAAGAATTATTTATGTATTTAGAGAGCATGCATAAGTGGGGGGGAGGGGCAGAGGGAGAGGGAGAGACTCTCAAGCGGACTCTGTGCTGAACCTGGAGCCCAGTGTGGGGCTGGATCGCACAATCCTGAGATCATGACCTGAGCTGAAGTCGAGTCCGACACTTAACTGACTGAGCCACCTTGGCACCCCCACCAGTAGGGAAATTGTTAAGTAGACTATGTACATTAATAATGAAGTCAGCAATTATTACCAAAAATAAGGTAGGTAAGTATTGACACTGAAAGATAGAAAAAGCAAATACAGTAAATTCTCATTTTTTATTTTTTATTTTTTTAAGATTTATTTATTTATTTGACAGAAGGAATAAGCAGGGGGAGTGGTAAGCAAAGGGAAGGGAGAAGCAGGCTCCTGCCGAGCAAGGAGCCCTGATGCGGGGCTCAATCCCAGGACCCTGGGATCAGGACCTGGGCCGAAGGCAGCTGCTCAACTGACTGAGCCACCCAGGCGCCCCCATTATAATCTCTCTTTTTTTTTTTTTAAGATTTTATTTATTTATTCGACAGAGATAGAGACAGCGAGAGAGGGAACACAAGCAGAGGGAATGGGAGAGGAAGCAGCAGGCTCATAGCAGAGGAGCCTGATGTGGGGCTCGATCCCACAACGCCGGGATCACGCCCTGAGCCGAAGGCAGACGCCTAACTGCTGTGCCACCCAGGTGCCCCTATAGTCTCATTTTTTAAAATAAACAGCTCTTTGGGATGCCTGGGTGACTCAGTCGCTTAAGCATCTGCCTTCGGCTCAGGTCCTGATCCCAGAATCCTGGGATTGAGTCCCACATCCCGCTCCTTGTTCAGTGGGGAGTCTCCTTCTCCCTCTGCCTGCTGCTGCCCCTGCTTGTGCTCATGAGCTCTCTCTCTCTGACAAATAAATCTTTTTAAAAAAATAAACTTATTTAAAAAAAAAATAAAAAAAACCACCTCTTAGATATATTTACAGATAGGAAAAATTTAGAGGGAGCTACATGGCATCTTAACATGGGTATGTTTGAGTTTTGGATAAAGACATGGTCTTTCACTTTCTTACATATTTAAGTTTTATGCAATGAGAATGTGTTGATTTTAAATAAAAAAAATTTTTTAAAAGAAGGAGTAAGCAAATAATTTTTAAAATAACAGCATAGACATTAGGTGAGTATTGATTTTCGAAGTATTCAGAACATTTTGGAGGCTCTTCTGTAATTTCCTCCAGAACCGTGTGACAACCTCAGTTTGTGTCTCCTTTCTCCTGGTTGTGGAATACTAGGTCTCACAGCAGCAGCCACTTGGAGCTACATTGAGACTTTGTACAGGGGAGTGAGGGGGAGCAGTATATCAAGAAGCAATTGGCTATTGAAATAGGACAACTAGAGTGTAACTACATTAAGAAGTCTTAAACCATGAAGAGTGCAAACAGTAATAAGTTCTAAGGGCAAGTTTTTTTTTTTTTTTTAAGATTTTATTTATTTATTTGACAGAGATAGAGACAGCCAGTGAGAGAGGGAACACAAGCAGAGGGAGTGGGAGAGGAAGAAGCAGGCTCATAGCAGAGGAGCCTGATGTGGGGCTCAATCCCACAACGCCGGGATCACGCCCTGAGCCGAAGGCAGACGCTTAACCGCTGTGCCACCCAGGCGCCCGTCTAAGGGCAAGTTTTGAATGAGAGGTAGGATAAGGAGTATCATGAAAAAATCTTCTCTGTTGGTGGCTGTGGTAGGAATAAAAGGCACAGAAACAAGTCACGTTTTGTGTACTCAAGGCAGAAATTAATTTCATTGTGAATTGGCTTCAGAAGTAGGTTCACTACTACATTGATCAATAGGAATTACCAGGATAGGATTCAGGAGGATTGATACAGTAAGGAAATTGGGAAAGTGATGTATGTATAATGCTAGGCCAGGGAGTTTATATGTCGGTCACAGTGGGTGAGTTGTTAGTCCCAGTTGTATCAGTTGATGGTCAGGTCATCATCACTTAACCATTGCAGACAAGAACTGCTGATCTTACTCTACCACAGGCTGCTGCTTATATTTTTTCATAAGCAAACCTTGGTTCATTGTGAGGTTTCCTATATAATGATATTTTCCAGGCTTCATTACACCTTGGCGCACTAACACATACATACAGTTTTGAACATTGAAATGTATACTTCAATTGACATTGGGGTCCATACAGATTCAGTGTGTTCTTCGTCCTGTTTAAATTATTTCTGCCACTTTTCTCCCCCATGTGTAGTGTCCCCAGTGCCACTGAGCATATTAAATAATGTTTAATCTCTAATAATTTTTCCTAATGAGAGGGAACCTATATTTGAACTTGGAGGTGAGACATTTATTTTACTTGAAAGTTTTGTTGTTAGGACACAGAATCTGGATAGGAAATATAGGATATATCTTGTCCACAGGGTGTCTACATACCATAAAAAGACATTTGTATAGACAATGAAATAAAATGCTTGTAATTTTAAATGGATGAACAGAACAAAAATGAATGGAATTCTCTTTAATGCAACTTTTTCCCCTCCAGACCAGAATCCGTAGAAGCTAGCCCTGTGGTAGTTGAGAAATCCAACAGTTATCCCCACCAGTTATATACCAGCAGCTCGCATCATTCACACAGTTACATCGGTTTGCCCTATGCGGTAAGTGTCCAACATTTCTCTGGAAGAGTATTTTTTATATCTAGAGGTTGAAAGTAGATGTTTGTAGTATTGTGCCTAAAACAGAATATTTAAAAAAAACAATACTTGTTTTATATTATCTAAATAATTAGGTATGTAATTTATTGTTTAACTTTTTATTACCCTAACTGTATTTACTCGAGGGATTAAAATTCTAGAAGAGGCATTCCCTAGAAGCTATTATTATTATTATTATTATTATGCATTTTATGCTATGTAATTCTTTACCTTCTCTATAAAAACACAGGGTTGTATTTACTATCTACTGTTGATTCTAAATTATATAGTAATTTATATAGTAAATTATGTAATTGCCACTTATTGAGGACTTATGTGCCAGACTGTAAACATTTTTACATATATTATCACACTTAATCTTCAAAACCAACCTCATGAGATGGGCATAATTTTCATCCCTGTTTCATAGCTGAAAAAATGAAGGCTTATCTAAATTAACTCATTCAGTGTTGCATAGCTAATAAGAGGCACAGGTTAGATTGAAACAGTTACAGAACTGGACACATGTTATACTATCCAGGTACAGTTACGACGGATTTTTACCACTGGGACCAGAGTAAAAACCAAATTTTTAAAAATCTTCTGTTATATACTTTATAGTGATCATATGTCTTTATTAGTTGTTTTTGTTATTCTTTAGTCTCCACATTCCTGAGGTTTTTTTTTTTTTTAACCCTTATGTTCACATCTTGTACCTGCTTCTGTCTTGAAGGCAGAGCTCTTTGACCATAGACTTTGAGGATATCTTTTGATTAGTGAGGTGAGGGTGTGGAGTTTGAAGGAAGTCACTGTGGAGGTGACTGAGGTTGTAGGTAGACATTTTCACTTACGAGTATGGTTTAATATCTAGCTTCTCCGAGTCATTATTTTAAAGGTATTAGGGAAGAAATGGACTGATTTCATATTTCTTGAATATTCAAATTAAGGATTGACTTTTATCTAAATTCATATTGTTGTGGAAATTATATCGTGTTGTATTTGTGTTCAATTATCCAGGACCATAATTATGGTGCTCGTCCTCCTCCAACACCTCCGGCTTCCCCTCCTCCATCAGTTCTTATTAGCAAAAATGAAGTAGGCATATTTACCACTCCTAATTTTGATGAAACTTCCAGTGCTACTACAATCAGCACATCTGAGGATGGAAGTTATGGTACTGATGTAACCAGGTGCATATGTGGTTTTACACATGATGATGGATACATGATCTGTTGTGACAAATGCAGGTAAAATACTTTACACCGTTAGTTTACTTTTCTTGAATGCTGCTAACCTTTGAGTGTTAATCTTGAAAAAGACAAAGTCACTTTTAAAGAAATTGATGAATGCATTTTTTGATGTTTTGCTAGAAAAATCCCCTATGGGAAAGAAGCTTTGTTAGAGTTTATTAGAAATCCTCATTGTTAAGTAATAGGCAGTCAGTTCTGAACTTTATTCATACAGGATCCCATCTCTCTCTTTGCTCATTCAATAATAATACAACTACATATAGTGGTAGACAAGATAGAAAAATGAGCCCTCTGAATTTCCTTTGGAATTATTTGTGCTGTATAGTCAACTGTGATTTTCCAGTTTGGGGGAATTATACATTTTGACTGATGTTTTTTGACCTGACTCTCTCACCTCCTTTTGACTTGAACCTTGCAGCACTCTGGAGTCTCCTTGAACCAGAACCACAGTCTCCCCTCCCCCAACCCTGGTTCAACCACCAAGAAAGGCCTCCTCCCCTAGAGAAGGTGTGATTGGGACAGAAAGTGGGGTTTTGTTTTCATTTTTTGTTTTTTGGGGGGGGAGGGAGTTGGGGAGGATGCAGAGGGAACGTAGGATCTCAGCCTGAAAGTTACTGAGTCCCTCCCCTGCACAGAGTGGGAAGCAGAGAGGATTTAAGCAGTGTACTGTAGGGGGGTAAGAAATTTTGGTGGCTTTACACACAATCTCCTAGGTCAGATCTTTGTGGTATTGCTTCATTATTTGATTTGAAATAGTATAGCATATACCTATATTTGAGTGTGAGTGTAAAAATACATCTTAGAGCCAAATATAAATTACTTTGTATTATTTGTAATAGTGTTCCCATCTGTTACGTGATTGGATGTTGGATGTTATTGATATAAACATGCATGTAGGGTTATATTTCAAAACGTTGATTTACCTTTGCCAAAAAGGGGGGAAATTAGTCTTAATTGGAGAGTGAAATTTGATATTTTTATGTAAAGATGTGATCTTTTGGGTTAATTTTAATAAAAATATATTGTGGTACCTTTTAAATTTTAAAAATAAATACTCATTACCTATGACACGTGTCACTACTATGAACAATCACATCAGTAAATTTATTCAGGAGGTAAACTTAAAAACTAAAAAAATAACTTCAGTGATAACTTGTTTTCTTCATTATTTTTCAAATAACTAGTTAGAAAATTTCAATTCATATTTTAACTGATCATATAATATAGCTTTCTCTTAGCTGATCTTGTCTAATGTGATAAATTACATACCATTTGGCAGTGTTTTCATTTTAATGGAGTGTTTTCTTTGGATTTCATTACAATGATCTAGATATAATATAGAATTATCTGAATTAGAAAATAGTTAATTAGTCCTTAGGATTTATACCTACAAATTCTTGAGGGACCAGTTCAGTTTTTGGATTGTTCAAGGTATTTGCTTCTTGGCAACTGCTCTCTGTTATGAATCTATTTTTGTTGTTGTTGTTGTTTTTCTACTGCTTAATCTGTAGTATACTTGCAAGGCTTTATCTTTTTTCCTCTCTTCTTGTTCCATATTGCCTCTATGTGTGTCCATGTGCCTGCTGCCTATCCTCCTCTCTTTCAAGTTTGACCTCTAGAGCTCAGATCATTTATTCATTTTCTAGTTTTGTTTCTTCTGTTATCTTCATGACATTACTACTTACCCCTAAATTTAATTTAGTTTGTTATTCTAACCTGCCTTGTCAGGTGCTCTGCTTTTCTTTCTCACTTTTTCCCCCCACATCTTTTATTCCATTACCTTCCGCTTCCTACCAGTTCTTTCCCGAACATTCTCAGTTTAGAACTGAAGAGCATACGATAGTTAACTCAGAAGGGATATATTTGAAATGGCTAATTCTTATGTAAAGAGTAATTAAGACTATTTTTAGGAATAGGCATATATATATGATATATTGTGTGTGTGTGTGTATGTATATATGTATATGTGTATAGACACATATACATATATATAAAAATCAGCTTTGGACCAATTACAGCCTTGGCAACAAAATACAATAATAGTAACAAATTGAGAGGTTGCCTCAAGCTGATCCATGTATTCCATAAAACTAATTTGAGGACAGAATAGGTTTAATCCCTATGCTCATAGAATGTATCTTAGATTCTTTATCTTCTCTGCCGCATTCTAGTTCTATCCTTCTTTAACTGAGGGTTGGAATGTTGGAAAATCCTCTTAGTTGGTGGTTTTTCTACTTTGAGTTTCTTAAGTTCTTTGAATTTACTGTATACCATCAAAGCAGCCCGAGTTTTTCCTGGTACGCATTAGAGGAAATCTATACACTTCCTGATATTCCAAGTCCTGTATAATCTGACTGCACTTTACTAATCCAGTTCCCCCCCCCCCCCCCCGTATTTCTCAGAATGAAAATTTCCCTTCATATAGATTAACTGCCTTCTGGCGATTGCTCCTCATATGAATCTACTTGAGAAAATGTTGCTATAATGACATCTTTTCTTTCTAATCTCCCAAATGAGGTTTTATTCAAGTCCATTATTCTCCAGGGTGCTTTTCCCATTAACTTCAAATAATGTGGACATCTTCACATTGTGACTTTGGATAATATTTGTAATGTATACCTTTCATATTTAAAAGTTATATTTGCTTTAGAAATTTATATATATATATATAATATCCTATATTTGTCCTCTTGTCTTTGCATCTCAAAGTTTTATCTCCCTAAGGACATACTTCTGTGAATTCCTCACAGCACCTTTTACAGTGCTAAACTCAAAGTGGGCGCTTACTAGGTAATAGTTAAATAGAATATCAGATCTTAAATTAAGGATGATTCTATTAATATTTTATATGTTCTGCTTTTTTCTTTAAGCGTTTGGCAACATATTGACTGCATGGGGATTGACAGGCAGCATATTCCTGATACATATTTATGTGAACGTTGTCAGCCTAGGTAAGTTGTGCATGCTTATAAGATTGCCAGTAAATTTACTGAAATAATCTTTGGTTAATAGAAGTTTATGTATGAATTCTGGATTAAATAATTAATGGATTACTGTGTTTCATCAATTCTAAGATACACTTTTCATTTTTATGTTTATTATTTTTTTTGTATTCTGACATCTCTAAAATCAGGAAGAATCTTTCCATTGATAATATTCATGGTTTACTCGGTAGAGTTGTTTTTTTTTTTTTTACCTCATTAATAATGCAGAAAATAACAACACATCTTCTAAGTGATGGCATCTCTTTTCAGTGGAGTGCACTATGTTAAAGAGTTACTAGATCCATGTATTCTATAAAAAATAATCATTCCACTGCCCTGCTTCAACAATTTTCAACAGTCTTTTTCATTTATACTGTCATATATTTCTTGTCCCTTTCACATATTTTAATGGGAGTCCCAGATACATTATTTCATTCACACAATTTCCTAGGTCAGATACATTATTTCATTCACATGTATCCCTGTGTATTTCAGTGTATATATATATATATATTTATATATATTTCAATATATATCTGTAAAAGAATTTCATTCACATGTATCCCTGTGTATTTCAGTGTATATATGTATATATATATTTATATATATTTCAATATATATCTGTAAAAGAATTTCATTCACGTGTATCCCTATGTATTTCAGTGTGTGTATATATATATATATGTATATATATATATATTTCAATATATATCTGTAAAAGAATTTTTAAAAAACCAACCCCAAAGCCATTATTATACATGTAATAAAATGTATTATCACTCAGCCACCGTTAAAATATTGATTGGTTGATATACATCTGTCCGTTAAGACTCTGGTAATATAAACCTCCTTCCATTACCCCACAAACTCTGGTCTCCTTTGCAATGTGTTTAAGGAATTGAATTGTTTATCCTGATTTGTTTGCTGATTGCATTATCATGATATAACCAATTTCTGTATCCTTTTTATTTCTGTAAATAAGTGTGTGATCGGATTGTGGGTTCAATTTTTTTGGGGGGGTGGGGGGAGAATATTTCATAGACTGTGTTCTGTCAAGTAACACATAGTATCTGGTTGTCTCACTTGATCTTAGCCAAAAGGCTGAGAAGCGATTGCTTGTCTCTATGATAGGACACATTGATAGTCCTTGTTTAGATCCATTAATTTATTAGGGGTTGCAAGTTAGTGCCATGTTAATCTTATTGCTTATAACTTATTAGCTGGAATATTTCTATAGAAACAAACTTCCCCATATTAACTGTTTAGTTCTCTTAAGGAATACAGTTGACCCTTGAATAGCATAGTTATGATCTGTGTGAGTTCACTTAAACATGATTTTTTCTTTTTTAATGTGCATTTTTTTTCCCAATACATGTACATGTATTTTTATGACTTCCTTAACTACATTTTCTTTTCTCTGGTACATTTTACCATAAGAGTAGAGTATATAATGCATATACCAAATATGTGTTAATCAACTGTTTACGCTGACAGTCAATAGTAGACTTTTAGTAGTTTAAGTTTTTGGAAAGTCAAAAGTTAATATGCGGATTTTTGATTGCACAAGGGATTGGTGCCCCTAAGTCTTCATGTTGTTTAAGAGTCCACTGTATTTGGAAAGGCAGGATAAATGCTTGTTGATTCTTACCCTTTATTTACTAGTGTTCAGAATACTTAAAAGAAATTTAAGTATCATTATAAACTCGGATTTAAACATCGTAGATATCAGTCTGTTGCATTTACTATCCTTATTGATACTCAAATTTTGTCCAGTTTTGGTCATTGGGAACCTCATCAAGTTGTCTCTTGAGCCATTATGACAGTATCCTAGTGGTACTTAGGTTTTGTGCTTTCTGGTATGACAAGATGTCTCGAGCTTATTTTATACTCCTGAGCCTCTGAGAATTGGTTTTCAATTCTAGAATCTGAGAGCTAGTCATGCTCTTTCCTACTGGATTGGTCACTGTTCCTAGGTCTTTGTCTTTTTAGACAAAGCTAGGGAAATATGTTTTGTTTGTTTATTTTTAAGATAAAGTACATGAGTTTATACAGATAATTGTAATTTAAATTTAGGAATATGAGGTTTTCTTTTAACCATTTCCGTATTCCATTTATATCTCCTAGTTCCCAACAACATAGACAATAATATAACTAGAATTTCACCAGCTACTCAGTTGCTTCCTTTCATAGAAAAATATAACAGTCTAGAGTAACAATATCAACACTAGCACCAAGATATGATTATGTAAAACAGTTTAATTAATTAATTAATTAATTAAAAAAAGTAAACTCTACGCCTAACTTGGGGCTTATATTCACAACCCTGAGATCAAGAGTCGCATGCTTTACCGTCTGAGCCAGCCAGGTGCCCCTATGTAAAAGAGTTTAGAACTTTTTTCCTTAAGATATGTTCCACAGGAATTTATAGTTTATTGTGTTTAAAGTCCCTTAAAAGTATTTCACTGTGTGATTATAATACCAGCTGGATACACGCTATATTGATGAGGTGATTTTTTTTATTTTTTAAAATAAACCTTTTTATTTTGAGTTAATTACAGATTCACATACAGTTATGAATTAATACAGAGATTCTGTATATCCTTTACCCAGTTCCCCCCTGTGGTAACATGTTGCAAAACTATTAATACAATATTACAACTAGGATATTGACATTGATACAGTCAGGAAACAAAACATTTCCATGGGGAGGATCCCTAATGTTGCTTTTTACAGCCACACCACCTCCCACCTCTCCCACCCTTCCCATCCCTGACCTTTGGCAACTCCATTGCTGTAATCTGTAATCCATGGTTATAATTTTGTCATTTCAAGAATGTTATATAAGTGGAATCATACAGTATGTGACCTTTGGGATTGGCTTTTTTTACTCAGCATAATTCTCTGGAGAGCTAGCCAATTTCTTGCATATACCAGTATTTTGTTCTTTCTTATTGCTGAGTAGTGTTCTGTGATATATTTGTACAGTTTGTTTAACCATTCACCCATTGAAGGACATTTGGGTCTTTTCCACTTTCTGGCTATTACAGATAAAGTTGCTGTGAACATTTGTGTACAGGTTTTGGTGTGAATGTAAGTGTGTTTTCTCTGGGATAAATGCCTGAGAGTGAAGGTGTTCAGTCACATGAAAGTGGCATGTTTACTATTGTAAGAAATTGTCCAGCAATTTTTTGCATATCAGTTGTACCATTTTACATTCCTATCAGAAATGTATGAGGAAGCTAGTTATTTTTTATTTTTAGGATTGCTTCTTATACTTTATTTTTATAATTATATACTTAAACGTGATTATGTCCTTCCACCCCTGAAGTAAGATAAAAAATGGATTGTTCTTTCCATTGATGTTTCCTTATTAGAAACAGATATGTGCATACGTATTTGTATTCCTTACTTAGGTAAGTGATAGTATATTATAGAATTTGCCACATTTCCTTTTTTCTCTTAAAAATATGTGCTGAAGATCACTTCATACTAGTATATAGAGATTGACTCATTTCTTTCCATCCCTTCAAGATGCTCCGTCTTTTTCATGAAATAGCATTCTTTTTTAACAGACTTTTTGCCTTAAATATTTAATTTGAATAAAAAAGTACTAGTTTCCTAAGTAAAAAGTTCTTTTCTTAAAAGAGTGCAATAGAGTCACTTAACTGGCATCTACTGCTAATTATGCTAGATAAGCTCTAAGGCAAGGGATAATACATATATTTTATACTGTGTTTTTCAGTAGGAACATTAGAGAAAGTGTGAAGTTCATCACCTCTAAAACCGATCTGCTTTAAATTAGAGAAATTGTAAAGTTTATTACATTTAAAACTGCTCTTCTTATATCTAAATCCATGAAAGTTTGGTAAATAATCATTAATATTTTAATACAGGAATTTGGATAAAGAGAGGGCAGTGCTACTACAACGCCGGAAAAGGGAAAACATGTCAGGTAGGTGAAAAGGATCTGTACTAAATTAAGATTAGTATGATCGAGAGAATGAATGCCCTGCATATTTTAGTCAGATGTAAACACCTTCCCAGTGAATGTTGATTGTATATCTGACTTATAATCAGGTAGAGATTTTAAATAGTCTTTTTACCAGATTATAGAATAAGAGTGTACTTACTTTAGAAAATGTAGGAAGTAGAGGGAAATAAAAATTATAAATCATCCATATTTTTCTACAAAGGTAACAGATAGGTTTAGAGAAGTATTTAAATATGTTCGCTTTTCAGAGAGATGGTGATCCCATTAGTTTATCACATGGAATAGTATTTTTTTCATTTTTACGAATAGATTGTAGAAGTTGAACTACAATACAACTTTTCATTTAGGCTTAAAACAGTACTAATACAAATGGTTTTGGAGAATCATAGTTTATTGAATTATTCCCGTTTGATGGACATTTAGGTTGTTTCCAGTATTTTTTGTTTCTTTAGTTTTTGTTATTACAAATAGCACCTTCAATGAAACCCTCTTGGAAGAGTTTTTTTGGATTTTCATTCACTTTATCTTTGGATACATACCTAGAAATAGGACTACTGGGTGAAAGGCTAAGTGTAGAATTTTGCTAGATATGGCTAAATTCCCCTTCATAGGGTATTTTGAATTTCCTTGCAGTTTATGCAAGTGCTGATTTCCCACAGTCGCACCATCTCAGTGTATTGTCAGACTTTTCATCTAGTTTAATGTATAAGGAATGGTACTTGCGGTTTGCATTTAAATGTATCTTACTTTGAGTGAGGGGAAGAAGTAAAACAATGTTTATTCTGTAGACAGATGGAGATAGAACAGTTTGCCATGTAGAATGCTGTTTTGTTTTTTATTTTGTTCAAAATAGTATGGCAAATACAATAATTTTTATTTTGCCTTGGAAGATGGTGATACCAGTGCAACTGAGAGTGGTGATGAGGTTCCTGTGGAATTATATACTGCATTTCAGCACACCCCAACATCGATTACTTTAACTGCTTCAAGAGTTTCCAAGGTTAATGATAAAAGAAGGAAAAAAAGTGGGGAGAAAGAACAAAACATTTCAAAGTGTAAAAAAGTAAGTTTTTCCTTTCTTAAGATGAGTGTGTGGGAAGTGGTAGGAGCTGAGTTTTACAGGAAAGGCAGATGAGTATTGGATGGTAGCCAGAAAAGTTGGCAGAATCTAAGCTTTTTAAAACTCATTTTAAAATTTTAATATGTTTTAAAGATTGGAGTGTGATAGAGAAGAATGTTTGCATAATGATTTGCAATCATCACTAATGAAACTAGTCATAGAAATGCAAAAGCTAAAATAAAATGGAAAAAATTGCTGTTTTAGAAAACAGAAATAACAGTCCTAAATTTTTAATAGCTTATGAACAGGTAAAGGAGCATAGAATGATTGTGAATGATTGTTTATAGTTGTTCTCTCAATCATATTTAATCATTTTAATAAGCCTCCGTATTTGTTGAATTTCTTATCATGTAGATTTTTTTCACTTAAATTCTATGTGATAAATTATCCTAAGGATGTAATGGCATAAAACCATTTCTGAGCCACTTTTTCATTAAATTTGTTATAATTGCTATTGAAGATTTTTGTCTGCTAAGGTAAAAAATATTTTTCATGATGGCTATATTGCTATTATAGACTGAAATTATCCCTAGATATATAATCAAGGCTTTTTCAAAGCGTTTTTCCTTGAGTGGTTCTTCACGATATCATCTGGTTGTTTAATAGGCAGATGTACTTTGCATTTTCTAATTTCACCTCCCTGCTTAAAATATACTTTGACTATAGCAGTCTTCACATATTATGTCCCTCTCCAGTTCTGCTATTCTTCTACCTGTCCTGTATTTTATCCATTCTGGATAATTTCTTACTAAAATCTACCTGCACTTTCTCGGTGTTACCTTTTTCTTTCTTTCTTTCCTTTCTTTCGTAAGCTCCACACCCAGTGTGGGGCTTGAACTCACGACCCTGTGATCAGGAGTCACAGGCTGTACTGACCGAGCCAGCCAGGTGTCCCATTGGGTGTTATCTTTGCTTATGCCATTCCCTTCACCATTTAGAATATTCTCTAAAGTTAAGCATCTGCCTTTGGCTCAGGTCATGATCCCAGGGTCCTGGGATCAAGTCCCTCATTGGGCTCCCTGCTCATCAGGGAGCCTGCTTCTCCCTCTGCCTGCTGCTCCCCCTGCTTGTGCTCTCTGTCAAATAAATAAAATTGTCAAAAAAAAAAATGCCTCTTACAATTTCGGCATTCATGTGTCAGTATTGACTCACCTTTTTCATCTCACGCTTTGAAATTATGCTTTCCTATTTATTGTATAAAAGTTACTTGAAGGGCGCCTGGGTGGCTCAGTCAGTTAAGTGTCTGCCTTCAGCTCAGGTCATGATCCCAGGGTCCTGGGATCGAGTCCCTCCTTGGGTTCCCTGCTCAGCGGGGAGCCTGCTTCTCCCTCTCCCTCTGCCACTTCCCTTGCTTGTGCTCTCTCTCTGTCAAATAAATAAATAAAATCTTTAAAAAAAAAAAAAAAAAGGTTACTTGAGGGGCGCCTGGGTGGCTCAGTCAGTTAAGTGTTCAACTCTTGATTTTGGCTCTGGTCATCATCTCAGGATTGTGAGACCGAGCCCCCAGTTGGGCTCCATGCTCAGCGGGGAGTCTGCTTCTCCTCGCCCTCTCTCTCCTTTTAACTTTTTTCTCTCTCAAATAAATCTTTTTTTTTTGTTGTTTTTAAGATTTTATTTATTTATTTGACAGAGAGGCATTGAGAGAGGGAACACAAGCAGAGGGAGTGGGAGAGGGAGAAGCAAGCTTCCCACTGAGCAGGGACCCTGATGCGGGGCTCCATCCCAGGACCCTGGGATCACGCCCTGAGCTGAAGGCAGACGCTTAACGACTGAGCCACCCAGGCATGCCTCAAATAAATAAACTTTTCAAAAAAAATGTTACTTAGAAATTTTATCCTCTTGTTTTAGGTCATTTGGTTTAACAAATCTGTTTTTGAGTAAAGCATAGATTCTGTATTTTTTTCTGGCTGGAATGACTTTTGGCTATTTAAAATGAATCAATCCTGAGTCTTGGATTGTGTCAAAGTTATTTCAGAATATTAGTGTGTAAAGAGAAATTTTTCTCTTGTGTTGTTAGTAAATATAGACAAGGATTAGAAAAAAAAAAAATCCAGAAACTGTGCATAAAAGATCTAGTTTGCTGTACCCACTGTTAAGGTTTTACTATTATTTGAGGTTAATATGTAATAAAAACCATATAACAAAAGGATTTATACAGTTTTGCTTTTTATTCAGCCTGTTGCTGTTATGGCTAATTGTTAAAAATTTGAATGGTGTTTACAGTAGATGTTCTGGATAGATAACAGTTTTCAAATATTCATAAAACCCTAGCAAAGTATTGGTGTTTCAGTAATTCAGGACTTTGACATGAAGTATTAATACTATTTTTTTAAGAGAGGGAGGGACAGAGGCCGAGGTGGAGGGAGAGGGAGAGAGAGACTCTTAATAAGCAGGCTCCATGCAAGCAGCCTGAGGTGGGGCTCAATCTCATAACCCTGAGATCATGTCCTGAGCAGAAATCAAGAATCAGACACTTAACCCACTGAGCTACCCTGGTGCCCCATGAAGAATTAATACTGTAAATGTTGCAGATAACATAGAAAAAGACAGGTATTGTGACTATCTTTCAAATTCTTTTTTTTTTTCCCCAGCAGCATAGCCATTGTTCAGCCTCAAAAATCTTTGAGTCATCTTTAGTTTTGGACATTCAGATTTATTTTCAAAAGCACTATTGATTTTTTCCTTTGGAATGTCTCTTGTATTTTTATTTTTCTTCCTTTTGCTTCTACAAACGCTCATCACCTCATAGTAGTGCAATAGTAACTTAACCATCTTTAATTTCTCCAACTTTATCCTCTGCTTCATAACATCCTATATTTGGTTATGATGTTTCCTGTGAATATTGTTCTTACATCTCTTCTCTGCTCAGAAGTATTTTATTGATTACTCCAGCATAAAGAAAAGCATACCTGTATTTAAGTTGGAATCATAAAATCCAACTTTTTAAATAAGGCTTCCATGATCTAATTTTAAATTTTGTAGCAAATTTTATGTCATACTCTTCAGTGGGTAAAAGTGTGTGTATTAGTTTTTCCTCAAATATTTTTTCCTATTTGATGCCTTCTTTCATATTTCTTTTTATAATTTTTAAAAAGATTTTGAGAGAGAGGGAAAGCACGAAGAGGTTGCAGAGGGAGAGGGAGAAGCAAACTCCCTGCTGAGCAGGGAACCCCAGCTGGGAGGGTGTGGTGAGACTTGACGCCAGGACCCTGAGATCATGAGCGGAGCAGAAGTAGACGCTTAACCACCTGAGCCACCCAGGTGCCCCTCATATTTCTTTAGTACTAGGATTGTGTTCCTTTCAGTTGGTCATCTGTCTGAGTACATTCATTCTTCAAAGTCTACCTAGCTCTTTTCCCATGTTTTCCATGAAGGTTCATTTTGTTGTTAATAAATCCTGCTTTCTTCTAACATGTAGTCTACACACAGACTTAACACTTAAATACATTTGGATCTATATTGCTTACTCTTGGTTTATGTTTGTTAGTCTCCCTAGAGACTTTTGGGGTGGAGTGATGACGAAGATAGGAATTAAATGTTAAATACCACTTCAGGACCCAGCAGATTAGTGAGCTGTCACTAAATATTTATTGAATAAATACAGCTCTGTTTACCACAGTGCTTATTACTTAAGCTCCACTACATGTTCAAATATCGTTTACTAGTTCACTTAGAGTATTAAAGTAGTAACATTATTTTATCATTCCCAAAACTTTTCTCTTCAATAAAAGTACTGTAATATTTTTAATACCCTTCCAATTTAATCAGTTATTTTTCCATGGTTGTAATAATTGAGCACATAGAAAATTTGAGATTTTTTTAGCAGTATCATTCATATACATAGTCTCATGTTCTTACATAGTCTGCATTCTTTTTTTTTTTTTTTTTGAGTATAGTTGATATACACTGTTACTGTAATTTCAGGTATACAAAGTCTGCATTCTACTCTTTTTAAGTTTTTATTTGAGAGCGAATGAGAGAGCGAGCGAGCACAAGTGGAGGGGAAGGGCAGAGGGAGATGGAGAAGCAGACTCCCCACTGAACTGAGAGCCTGATGTAGGACTCGATCCTGGGACCCTGGGATCATGACCTTAGCTGAAGACAGACACTTAACTGACTGAGCCACCCAAGCACCCCGTCTGCATTCTCTTATTAATAATGGAATAATATTCTAGTAGAAGACTTCAGTGAACTGCTTGATTCTTAAATATCATATTCAGTTTAAAAAAGAACTAACTCAGAATTTCATGTTATTTCAGGCCTTTCGTGAAGGATCTAGGAAGTCATCAAGAGTTAAGGTAAATACATTAAAGACCTTAGTACCAACTGTCAGTTTGTCAGAAGCTTACTAAGTGATTACTTGTCCAAAATCTTTATGTTCTCTTCATTGTGTATCATTTCATTGCTTATTATCTTTACCAGAAGTGGCACCATAGAGAATTCTAATTTGATTAATATGATACTCTTGGAGTTTATTCACATGTTAAAATATTAAGCAAAAGGAGGTGGTATATAAGTAATTGCTAATATCAAAATTTTGGATAATCTGAATTTCAGTTATCAGTGCATTCCGTACCTCCCAGTACTACATCGTATACTGGACATATGAATGCAAAATCATAGAGAATTTGAAAATTTCCTTTTTTTTTTTTTTTTTTTTTGCATAGTTGGGATTCGAGTGATTTAGTCAAGTAAGTTGTTATAAAATACTGTAAAATCACTGTTGAAGTACAAAGTAGTCACTGTACCTTGAAATAATTAGACTATAGCCTCAATTTTGTTGAATCCCAGATTGCTGAGAGAGGCAAGGCTCATCAGCTCTGCCTCCCCCCTAAAAGAGAGGTGTCGGATCACAGAGGTCAACTATATAGGGTGACTGTAGCTTTCTAGGTTATGTGGTTAAAGGATAATGGGCTTCTCAAGTTGTCAGATAGTAGAGTAGGATGTGGGGAGCATGTTACGGTATATTTGTTGTGCCCATAGTGTAAAGCATAATAGTTATTTATTATTCCACATTTCCTGGAAAACAAATCATTAAATGGATGTCTAGTGATGATTATTACATGCTTTTGTAGTTCTTTCTCAGGAAAGTTAACATGGTGTCACTCAACAGACTACAAGCCCAAAGTTTCATAGAATGTTCTTTATGTGTTAAAGTTAAGGATTTTATACTTACTATATATTAAACTTGGGTTTCTGGGATATTCTCTGACATAGCGTACAGTCTGAAAAAGTTTTTGAATTCAGCTAGTGGAAACTTAATACTCTGATAGTTTCCTTTTCTTTCTGATTTATCCAGTTATCCCAGTAGCAGGTTTATTGAAGACAGGGCATCTTTTACTTAAGTGAAATATTTTCATTTCTTTTTTTTTTTTTTTAAAGATTTTATTTATTTATTTGACAGAGATAGAGACAGCCAGCGAGAGAGGGAACACAAGCAGGGGGAGTGGGAGAGGAAGAAGCAGGCTCATAGCGGAGGAGCCTGACGTGGGGTTCGATCCCATAACGCCGGGATCACGCCCTGAGCCGAAGGCAGATGCCCAACCGCTGTGCCACCCAGGCGCCCCAATATTTTCATTTCTTATGTAAAGAAATGACTAAGGAAGTAAAATTTTAATAATGCTTTGTGCATCTTTAAAGATTTTTTTTTTTTTACTTAAAGATACCTCTATAAGATCATAACAATTCCAGTTAGTAATTCTATAGTATTTATAGGTTCAAGAGATACAGAAGAATTTACTGTATCAAATATATACCAGGTCAGTAGAAGGCTTGGGTGGGGGAGAAGGTAAAATAGAAGGAAAAAATTTTTAAATTTATAGATTTCTTTAATAAAGCTGATGAAGGCCTTATTATATAGTATTTCATATTTGTGTAAAAATCTGTTACAAGGTGGTCATTATAATGTGGAATATATAATTACATAAAATATCAGTTGGTAAAAATAAACCTACTCCTGTCAAGCAGCTGAACAACTTACTGTAGTTTGTTTCATTGTAAGAAAGAATGATACTTTTTGTAATAAAAATTAGTTACTTATATGGAACGTGGACAAATGGTAAATTTTAGTGTTACTGCACATGTGTACATGTCTAATAGGATATATGAGTTTTTATGAATTCTACATATGATTTTAAAATTTTAGTTACTTAGGTTGTACATATTTTAGAAATAATCTTTTCTCATCAAGGTGTAAGGTGTTCAGTGTTGTAGAAAGAAACTGATGAATAGCATTTACAAAAAATTGAAATCTGAATTATGCTAATGAAACATAAATGTTTTTGTTATCGTCATTGATTCATTTTCACCCTAAGATTGCAAATAAGAATTGTTGTTGAAGGGGCGCCTGGGTGGCTCAGTTGTTAAGTGTCTGCCTTTGGCTCAGGTCATGATCCCAGGGTTCTGGGATCAAGCCCCACGTTGGGCTCTCTGCTTGGTGGGTAGCTTGCTTCTCCCTGTCCCTTTGCCACTCCCCCTGCCTGTGTTTGCTCTGTCTCTGTGAGATAAATAAATAAAATCTTTAAAACAAAACAAAAAAAACCTTAAAAAAAATTGTGGGAATCCACATTTTTAAAATGTGTGGTAATTGTGCCTATCTATAAATTGCATTCCAGCAGGAAAAGTGCCCCATTTTGTTCTTTCTTTTTTTTTTTAAGATTTTTTTATTTTTAAGTAATTTCTACATGCAGCATGAGGCTCAAACTCACCACCCCAAGATTTAGAGTTGCATGCTCTTCCAACTGAGCCAGCCGGGTGCCCCCCTCTTTTTGCTCTGTAACAGATTAAGAGAGGCTGTAACGTTTTGTACTTGGCTTTTAGCATTCTTATCTTACGGATTTTTAGTAGGAGGTATAGATGAAGAGAAAGTATTTAAGTTTAAATGTTCTTGCTTTCAGTATGACCCTTGAATTTAGGTTATGGACCATTTTGGGTCATTTTACATTCTGTGAGACATTTTGTTCTCATGTCAAATTTATCATGTGGACAGTTGATTATAGATCTTGAAATTACACTAAATTAAGATATCAAAGTATATTGTTAAATAAAACATGTTACAATTGTAGTAGTCTATCAGAACTGTGAGTACAAGGTAGATACTGACAATCTCTAATAAAAAATTTCATATCTTTTTTTTAAGAGAGTGCCCAAGAGAGCAGTGGGGGAGGGGCAGAGGGAGATGGGGGGAGAGAGAATCTTAAGCAGGCTCTGCGCCCAGCTCAGGGCTGATGCGGGTCTCGATCTCACGGCCCTGAGATCATGACCTGAGCCAAAACCAAGAATTGGATGCTTAGCTGACCGTGCCACCCAGGCGACCCTACGCTATCTTTTTTTTAACCATTAGCTGACAGTGACTCCAAAGTTTGGGGTATTTGCAGTTTTATTGAAGGCCTCAGTTTGGCTAGTGGTCTGAATTTATGCTAGTCACACATAATTTGGCCTCCTTTAGTCTTCTAAGTCCTTACTTGTCTGGCATGCAGTATAAAGACGTGGTAGGCTGCTCATTTATGGTCAGTTTTTCCCTAGGATCAACTCAGAAAGCCTACCATTATTTCTACTTTATATTATGTTCTTTTACATAGATTATTATTTATTTGTGTGTGTGTGTGTGTGTGTGTGTGTGTATAAATACTTAGAAGTCCAGATATTAATGCTTAGTTTGCTATGATTTCAGGGTTCAGCTCCAGAGATTGATCCTTCATCTGATGGTTCAAATTTTGGATGGGAGACAAAAATTAAAGCGTGGATGGATCGATACGAAGAGGCAAACAGTAACCAATATAGTGAGGGTGTTCAGAGGGAGGCACAAAGAATAGCTCTGAGATTAGGCAATGGAAATGACAAAAAAGAAATAAACAAATCAGATTTGAATACCAACAATCTGCTCTTTAAGCCTCCTGTGGAGGTAAGTATATCATTTGCCAAAAAGAAATTACGAAACAAAAACTGTTTTCTAATGTATATCTTGAGTAAATTGAAAGCGATCAGGTTTAATTAATCTCAGCATTTCTCTGGTTTTAGAGCCATATACAAAAAAATAAGAAAATTCTGAAATCCGCAAAAGATTTGCCTCCTGATGCACTTATCATTGAGTACAGAGGGAAGTTTATGCTAAGAGAACAGTTTGAAGCAAATGGATATTTCTTTAAGAGGTATATTTATTTATTTTACCAGTTAACTGTAGTTAAAGATTGTTTTTTTGGCTGTTTTACCAAGATGCTGTCTGTGTTTGTATGTATTTTGCTTTCCTAAGCGATCATTTTAATACATTTAAAAGTGTAGTGTGATTGAACAGTGACTGTTAACTTTTGAACTATAATAAAGTATAGCAAAAAGCAGATGTATTCCTCAGTCTCTTACCTATCTCTGTCTTGCTGACACTCCTACAACAGTCTACTTCAAAGACAAACTACAGCAATACAGGTGGATGTTAATGAAAAACTTTGATTACCTAAGACTATAAGGAATCCTTTTGCCTCCGGGATCTTTCCTAATTCCTTGTAACATCATTGGTAGAACCTGAAAAGACCATTGGTGATCACAGGCAAAACCCCTTCCTCTATATTAGAGGATGTTAGATTTGCTTTTCCATTATTGCCACCACATTCAGCTCCCACTTTCTTGCTACTGGAATGGCTCTGGAGCACTTTTCTGTGGTTTGTGTTTTTGGTGGGAATTTGATGTTGTGACCCATTGCTTCCTTGAGGTCTGGAAATATGTTGGTATCTCTAGAGAGAGAACATTCTCAGTCTATATGATTATTAAAAGTATTTGTTGTTTATAACTTGAGTTTTTAAGATTCGAAAGCTATACAAGAATACTTCTCTTTTACATACAAACAGTGCTATAAATCAAACACTTAAATGCACTAGGAGATAAAGATTTTAAAGGTGTCCAGTTATGAATCCTTCTGTAAAGGCAGTAGTCCCTTCCTTTTTATTTTTCCTTGTAAATTTGAATTTCTACCTTCAATTAATTACCTTTAATTTAGATAAGATTATTGGAGCAGGTAAAAATGTAATTGGCATGAACTAGCCCTTAACGAATGGGCTCTGGTATCAGATTGCCTGTATTCAGATCTTGGCTTCACTATTTACTTTGAGTCTTTTAGAAGTTTGTTAATATGTTAATAGTTTATAATGCATTTCTTTCTTTGTAGACCATATCCTTTTGTTTTATTTTATTCTAAATTTCACGGGCTAGAAATGTGTGTTGATGCAAGGACTTTTGGGAATGAGGCTCGGTTCATCAGGCGTTCTTGTACACCCAATGCAGAGGTAAGCTTACAGAAATCTTTGTGGGAGGCAGGGGTGTGGGGGATGTGTGGAATTGAGTATCAAACACAAGCCTTTTAACCATTGATGAATTTTATATTGCCCAGTGTGTTTCCATTTTGAAAAATTAGTTGATACTGGGCTCTGAGGTCTTAAAAATTACATTACACATTGAAGAAATTGTGATGTTCTTTGTAAGAGGAAATATTGGGCTTCTGTTTATTCCTTAAGCTCTCTTTATGGGTCATGATCTGATTGGATCAAGATAGATGATGAAACTGAAAGCTAAAGTAGATTTTATATGTGCTACTATAAAAATTTTTTATACAACTGTGTTTTAATTTGGAGCCTAAAGTAGTATTTCTAGTTTTATTTTTTTACATGCCAAAATAAACATTTTAAATTTATAGCTATGTTACAATTAAGAGTATAGGTTTTGAAACCAGACATACTAGATTCATGTCTTGTCTTTGACAAACTAGCTTTGTAAGCTTGTCTGTGCTTGTTTTACTTGTAAGAACTTGTTAGGAGGACTAGTGTCTGTCATAGAAAAGTATGGCATTAACTGTACCATTACTCATTACTGCATGTCGTCAAATCGAAGATACCATCACTTATAAAACTTCCAATTTCAGGGATACTCGGAGTTGAAAAAATATGCATTGTGGAATCAGTGAAGTGTAGTATTTGCTTTTTAATGCTACCTGGTGGACTGTGGAGTTTGCATCACTGTACTTGCTTCTAGTTGATAACCACTGTTACATCTTGTAATTGCTTGCATATTTTTCACGTTGTACTCATGAATTACTTTGAAAAGTTTTCAAAATTGCAGGATGAGGTGCTTCTAAGATAGAAATTTATAAAAATATAAAATTATTCTTTTAACAGGTGAGGCATGAAATTGAAGATGGAACCATTCATCTTTACATTTATTCTATACAGAGTATTCCAAAGGGAACTGAAATAACTATTGCCTTTGATTTTGACTATGGGAATTGGTAAGTTCAAGTCTCTAAATGAGTTCTGTGTTTTGAAATAGTCTTCCTAAAAATCTTAGGTATTGTCATTACTTTCATAGCTTTTTATTTGTATTTGTTATGAGACAATGAAATCTACTTGAAAACAAGCATTTTGGTGTCAACTTCCACTGAGCATTATTACTTAGTTCTTTTCCAAACTCTAATTATTATTGTAACGTAAGTGCTCATAGTAATTAAAATCATTAGTCCTAATTCAGCCATACAGCACTGACCTTGTTTACATGAGAATTTGTTCTTTCTGGTATTTTAGGGGGTACAGTTTTAGTCTTACAGTTAATTTGCCTGATCAGTGTGAATGGATAATTTCACTTTTGCCCCTCCAAACGAAAGAAATTGTATAAATTTTCTTTGCAGTATAAATTGAAAGGGTTTGTTGGAGTCCTGTTAGGAAATTCTGAGAACTGTTGTTCTGAAACACTAGGAAAATAAAGTTAATTCTGAGTATAAAAACTTCAGTTTAAATTCAATGTAAATTATATTCTGTAGTGTTTCATCTTTTCTCATTCATTACTTTTGAGGTTCGGTTCTGTTGTTCTGTGTAGCTGTAGTTCATTTATTTTCACTGCCAATGGCATTTATCCCTTCCTCTGTTGGATCTTTAGATTTACCAAAACTGTTCCTATGACTTCTTGAACATGTCTTTGTGGGCACATGTTCTCTCCATGGGAGGGAGTCTCGGGGGTGTGCTTGCTCAGCTGTAGGATGTGTACGGCCTCAGGGTTTACCAGATGTGGGGTGATGACCAGTTTCTACTCACACCTTTCTTCCTTGCTTCACTTCCTTACGACTTCTAAAAATTGATGCTAATCCATGTGAAACGGTATCTTTTTATATTTTTAATTATCATTTTCCTTGATTATTTTATGAGCCCAAGGATCTTTTTGTATATTAATTTGTCATTTGAATTTCCTCTTTTATGAGTTGTTTAATCATCTTCAGTTTTCCTGCTGGACAGTCTTTTTCTGATCTTTGGGGGGAAGGCGGGGTGGTTCTTTTTGTATCCTGTAGTCTATTGGGTTATAAGTGTTTCAGTTCATTTCCTCCTATTCTGGATTTTGCTTTTAAAATTTTGTATGGTAACCTATTTAAATGCATAAGTTTTACATGTCCATGTTTTCTGTCAATGAAATTCCACTTCCTGCACTGTGCAGCTCTACTTGATTGTTGAGAGTCAAATTTAGTATAACTTACGCATTACCTTGTTTAGCCCCTTTTCCCCCAGATGGTGGGAAATTTAGCATAATGGCTCTTTGCTCATTTACTGTGAAAGACTGTTTCCTGTAAGTGGTTAAGAATATAAGCGTTTTATAATCTGGTTTCAATTCCCAGCTTGGTTGCTTATTATTACCTATGTAACTTTGGACCAATTTCTTCATCTCCTTATGTCATAATAGGAGAATAGTAATACTCACGTAACAGGAATGTTTTGAAGATTTAGTGTATTTAAGATATGTAGAGTGTTTAAAACGGTTCCTGGCACAAAATAAGTGCTTTTAGTAAACATTAGCTGTTGACCATCATTATTTGCAGTTGTATTCTAAAATCAAAACATCTAGAAAGAGTTTCAGCCTAGTTTCTAGTAATACCTAATTTGGGGAGGTGGGGGCATAGATCATAAATTTTTGAATTCTATCCCTGATTCACAGATTTTAGCCAGTTTGACTTGTACTAATCTTGAAAGTGAGTAAGGAGCAGTATTAGAAACTTAGGAAAGTAAATTATTTTTATGGTGAACAAACATTAAACAACTTAAAACATGTAAAATGGGAGGCTTCTACTGTTTAACTCAGGTTGGGCATTTTGCCTGCATCCTGGAGAGAAACTAAATCATGGTGGTAGGGACATGGAGGGCAGAGTGCAGAAATACTGAAGAGGTAAAAAGTGTGAGCTTTGGACTCACACAGACTTGTACCTGAATGCTGTCCCAACCGTTTAGTAACTGTCACTTTGGACAAAATGCTGAACCTCTCTGCGCTTTAATCTTCTCTGTATGGTGGAAGTAATAATTATCACTGCAGTGAGGATGAGAGAGAGTGCAATTATTTTTCAAGTGTTCATTTGAAAGAGGGAACACTTAAGAGGGGCAAAGGGAAACGTAACTTCCCCTTTTTTCAAGGTAGCTTTTTAAAGACACCTGGTTATCGAAGTCATTTCTTAAAGTATAAGACATAGTTACGGTTTGGGACCACTGAAGTAAATACCATTTTTGCCTTATTGTGAGCCAAAGAATCATTTTACTGAAAAGGACTCAATTTTAATTTATTGAGGGTTTTTTTTTCCCCCTCTAAACCATAACTGGCTATCCTTACGATTGAAGGCCTGATCTCTGGTCAGAAATCAACTTCTAATGATTATGTTTTTTAAATGAGGGAGAAAAACTTGTTTGTGATACTTACCATGGGAATGCAAAATTAGCACGAAGTAAGGATTGCTTATAAGTAGTAGTAGCAGCATATAATTTTACAGAGTTGCAGCTTAAAATGGATTAGAAAATTTTACAGTTTGTGTCTAGAGTAAATATTTAACTGGTTATCTTTCCAGTAAGTACAAGGTGGACTGCGCATGCCTCAAGGAAAATCCAGAGTGCCCTGTTCTGAAACGTAGTTCTGAATCCACGGAAAACATCAATAGCGGTTATGAGACCAGAAGGAAAAAAGGAAAAAAAGAAAAGGATATTTCAAAAGAAAAAGATACACAGAATCAGAATATTACTTTGGATTGTGAAGGAACAACCAACAAAATGAAGAGCCCAGAAACTAAACAGAGAAAGCTTTCTCCACTGAGACTATCAGTATCAAATAATCAGGTACTGAACTATGCTCTTCTGATTCTCAACAGAAGTCAACAAAAGAAAATAATTTGTAATGTTTTAACCTCTTTTTTATGTAAAGTGGTTTAAAATTTTAAAGTTAAATCTGTTATTTAAGGAAGCACTTAGAAGCATAAAACACAAGTACACAAGTTCTGGTGGAATTTGTGCAGTGTTTGTTAAGCTTGTTAAACAACTCAGCCAGCAAATCCTTGCAGAATTGAATACAAGATTTTTCTGTAAGTGGGTAATTTAAAAACTTCTCCCAGATGGTATTGTCCTTAATGTTAATAAGTGTTCTTATTTAAAGTCTTAATTTCCTTTTTTTAAACATTTGAGGCATAATTAAATCAGGTCTATAAGGATGAGAGAGAAGATTTTTCAGAAAAAATTCTCTTAACACATAAGATAATTTTGGGGGCTGAGTTTGGCCCATATGTCTGCCTTGCCAGGGAATAGTTTTTTATATGCCCTCTACATAAATGGAAGTTAGGAGGGACCGTTTAAAATGAAAATTAAGTAAGGTGTTTCGCTCATCTTCAGTACCCCATCTTCCATAATTTAGTAGTTTAATCAGTTTAATGATACTTTCCCATAAGTTTTAAATTGAGCAAACATTTATTTGAGCACTTGGTATCTCTAGGCACTGGGTTTTATGAAGTCATTTTATGTGTTTATGTTTTGGGAAGGATATAAACAGAAGGCTGTGCTACCATATTTGACCTTGTGGGCTCTGTTAATAACATTATTGACTAGAACTTTAAAAAGCAAAATTATTTAATTTTGAAAGTTCTCTCGAATTAAAACCAGTTTTAAAGTTCTGAAATGGATTTAAGTAGGCTTGTAATTTTTCTATGTTGACTGCGTTAGTTGTGGTTAAATTTGTAATAGTTCAGTGTCCTGAGTTTGTAGATGGAATAGTAGTTTCTATAAAGCAGTCATTTCCATCTTTCAGGAACCAGATTTTATTGACGATATAGAAGAAAAAACTCCCATTAGCAATGAAGTAGAAATGGAATCAGAGGAGCAGATTGCAGAAAGGAAAAGGAAGATGGTAAGTTGGGAAGCCAGTGGCTGCTTCATGCTGTCTCTTGTGACAACTGCTCTTCCCATAGTAACTGTTGCTGCCTTTAGGAGGGTTCTGACACTATTCTTTGTTTCAAGTTAGCAAACACGATGTGCCACTGAGCATTTCTGTTTGGCTTTGTTAATACCATTCAAGTAACTTGCACTAATCTTTTCTATTTTTATTTTGTGTTCAATAGAAATTTTAGAATGTATGACATTTAACATTTTTGAAGCTGAGAACTGTTAATAAATTTTAATGCCAGAATTACTGTTCGAAATGTCTTTCATTAGCTAAATGTACCTTTTCTCTTCTATAATTTAATATAAAGCAAAAATGGAATTTTAAAGCTTATAACAGCACCAAATAAATGACTTACATAAACAAAAACAAAACCAAAACCACCCGACTGTTTGGTAGCTACTATGTCTGTATCTCATACTGGTATCATAAAATAAGGTTTTCATTAAAATGCATTTGTATTTATGTTCCTTGTTCTACTCTTCATACAGATATATATTATATATATATATATTATATATATATATCTGTATATATATATCTTATATATATATTAATACAAGAAATGATACAAGATACTTCCTTAGAAATCCACGTTAATTTAGCAGTGGATATAATATTTAGGCCAGTTAAGTAAGTATTATGGTATAGTTTGCCCAAAGATTTGAAAATGACTTAACACACCAATTAATGATCTTAGTATGGGTTTTCCCCACTCCTTTTTATTTTATATTCTTCCTTGTTTCCTATCTGTGATTTTCATGCTGCATTCCATGGAATCTCAGGTGTCATATACTTAGAGCAGGGTCTTTGAAATTTGGTCTTTGTAGGCATACTTAGCATTAAGTTTGTTTTATTCCCTGGATGGTCATTCCTGTAATGTTATTTCATTGCTGATGTTCATAATTGTGAAAGCGATGCGGAACTGTTTCACAGCCTCTGGATTTCAGAGACATTGCTCTGAGGGGATAGGGAGATACTAGAGATCAAAGAGACAAAAAAACAACTCTGTAGGAGAAAGTACTGAAGGAAGTTGGTTATAAAGAGAAGAGTTTTTTTCCTGTACCTAAAGGAATTTTGAGATTTGGTTACATCTAAATTACCTGTACCTACCCAAATTACCTGTGGCCCTCTCTTGACTAGATTTTCAGTAATGGCCCATTCATTCCACGATAGCCACAGCAGTGTATTTGCACTAAACTGCAAAACCAGTGTAGGGTATCACTTGTTTTTGGTTGAGGCATGTGTCTGGTAGGAGGAACCTCTTTCACAAGTGACTTTAAGGGCTGTAACAACTCCTTTGAGAAAATCATGAGATTAAAAAAGAAAAGGTTTGTTTAATGCCCTTAACAGTAATTTTACTCAGATTGCATTTTTAAAAAAGTTTTTATGATTGTGGGGCTACTTAAAAAATATCTTTTAATGCTGAGAAAATCTGTGAACTTAGAACTCTTCATTTTCAGATCCCAGTTCTTTTCATGCCATTATAAATTGCGAAAATAGAAATATCCTTTTGTTGATGGAACTTTGGACAGCTAAAAAGGCTTCCTTGGTCCACGTTTGGTCCTGATTTTACTTGTTAGTATGCTATATTAATACAGGTGAATGCTTCAAATTCTGTGTCCATTTTAGCGTATTCATTTTAACATCTGCCTCTAGGGTTGCTGTACAGCTGGGTATTTTTTATACGAGTAAAATGTGGAAAACTTGAAAAGCATCAGTGTTTAGAATTTGTCTGGTATTTTGAAGGGATATGAAATAAATACTTAGAAATCAAAATCATTGTAGTGTTACTATTTCTAATTGGTACATTTGCTTTGATATCTCAATGATAGAATTTTTGGATATACTCAAGCAGAATGTGAAAGAATGCATCCTGGGATTCCGAAGCCAGTTGGCATGGTCTCCCCCACCCCTGCCAACACAGTATTTGTGAGAAACAAAATATTTGGTTTTGAAAAGTTTAAATATTAATCTCAGCCTTTAGTGTCTGCCTTTTGTATTGGTTAGGTTAACAGTTGGAAAGATTAAGGACAACTCCTGAGAAACTTCTCTTAAACTGCTTGAAATTTCCTTCTGTGAGAGGACAGACTTTAAATCATTGTGGATATAACAGGAGATACTATTTCTCTTGTATATTCATGAGAATGGGATATAAAAGGAGTTAGTCATACTCTCTTCGCAGGTAAATACCATGTAATGTCCAAATTCAGATATCCTTCAGCCCATCCTTTTGTAGTATAGCTGAAGCCTATGAAATTGTTGATTCGACAGTGTTTACCTACATAAATGGCAGTTTCATACACAACCTAATATTTAGCATTTTGTTCTGTCTCCCAAAAATTGCACCAGTGGATATATTATTTTGTTTGCTTGCTTGTTCTTTTTGGTGATGTTGGAAGATCAGACAATGTCTCTGCCTTCAGGGGCATTTATAGAAACAATTACAGTGCAGCAAGAAATGTGGTAAAGGAACTATAAATATGATAACTTAGAGTTGTGGTTGGGGTGGGGGTGCTCAGAGGCCATTTCATGAAATAGGTCGTATTTATGATGGCCCTCAGGAGTACGGTTGGAACAAGTACAGATTAGCTTGTACCTAATTGTATGGCAGTGAGTGGAGAAATAGCCTGTAGGGAAAATAGCCTGGGGGGGTGTTATAAAAGTGATGAATCATACTTGGTTGGGATTATGTAGGCTGTTTTTTGGGGGGGGAGTTGGGAAGTAAGGTTGGTTGGTAGCAGATCACATGAAATGTTGAAAAAGATTTCATGGAAGAATATTTATTCAAATTATTATTATATGGCCAGATAGCTATTCTTTCAATAACACTTTCCTTTTCCCTCCATTATTTTGCCCCCTTAAAAAGTTGTTACCTGCTTACAAAAGCAAATTTGTGCCTAAATGGTTATAGGACTGAGTAGATGGTTGACATTTGCTTTTTAGCTGGTAAGAAATACTTCTTTGGAAGTGGGTTGCAATTCACTTTGGAGAATCCTATAATCAGCCCAGTTAAGCTATGGCAGTTGAAATACAGTAGGCTGTTTATAGTCACCTAATTGCAGAACCAGAGCACTACTGAGTGGACGCCCCCAGGTACACAGTAGCAGGTGAGGTGAGGTGACCATAACCTTGTCAGAGGTAAAGAGAGTGTGCGGCAGGGGGTTAGGTATTGGGAAGCTCACTGCATTTTGTTGAACTAACAAGTGATAAAGCTTTTAAAAAATGTAAATAAAAAAGGAGGCTTGCCCTTCGCAATTTATAATGGCATGAAAAGAACTTCCTAAAGTATCTTCTGATCTGTGTTTTCAAAATAATTTTTTGTGGCATTATGGAAAGACTGTACTGTGGGGATATATAGTCTTGGCAATGTTTGATGGTATATTGTAGTCAGATTGCTTAAACTGGAGTCCAGGGAAGGTGGTTCAGGAGGCCTTCACACTTACGAGGATAGAGATTTAAGAAGTGGGCGCCTGGGTGACTCAGTTAAGCATCTGCCTTTGGCTCAGGTCATGATCTCAGGGTCCTGGGATTGAGCCCCGCATCGGGCTCCCTGCTCAGTGGGAAGTCTGCTTCTCCCTCTCCCCTTGCTCCTCCCGCCCCCCCCCGTTTGTGCTTGCTCTCTCAAATAAATGAAAAATAAAATCTTTTTTAAAAAAAAATTAAAAAACAAAAAGGGTATGAAAGGATGGTCACCTAGGTTATGAATGCTTCAACTTGTCAAGCAGCTAGGAAAATCTGGAATTGTGTATCACTAGGATATAAACTACATGAGGGCGAGAATTTGTAATTGTGTTAATTGCTATAGCCCCAGCTCCTAGGGAAAAAAATGTGCTGGCTTTTATAAAGTACATGGTCACTAAATGAGCCTACTAAATATTTGTGGCAGCCATTTAAGTAGAGATGTAGATAAGCCTGTAAGTGTGAATTAACTGAAGCTTTCTTATAGGCCAGGTAGTGTCCTGGAGGCCTTGCCAGGATGCAGAATTCTCCATAATTTTCTTATCCCTCATCCTTCACACCAGAAATTATTCCACAGAACTCTAATACATTTTGTGAAAAAAAGAGCTTTGTGGCCAGTTGAGTTTAGTAAACAGTGCTTCAGGTCCCCAACTTTGAGTTTCCCAGTGTACACATGGTGTGCTTAAAGACTTAATTCTGTTTATGAAACCATTTCATAAACTTAGACATCCTTGCAGCTTGTTTGTGGTGATACCTTCGACATCTACCGATTTTTACTCGATGGAACAAGCATCTTGTGGGAAAAGATTAGAAAGAATCCTGCTGTTCCTAATGCCTCTAGGAAGTGACTTGACTTAGAAGATCGCTTTAGAAGATGTGGAAGAAACTTTAATAGTAAGATATCATTAGGATAAATTTCTTGCCAGGAAACTCATCTGAAGATATGTGATCACCCACCTGATTAGTTTTCAGCCCTTAAAAATAACATGACTGTTTGTCGGTTACTAATTTCAGTTTTCTTAGGTCCCATTTTCTCTCATTACAGAGTTTAGGAATTGTGTTTCTAAAGGTGAGTGATTAATGACATTATGGTATTACATAGCAGAAGGGAACCCATTTATTTTTATTGGTATTCTGTTCAAACAAAATGAGGATACTCAGCTTTAGCTGCCTTGTAATAAACTCACGATTTCCAAAATCTTGTTAAAATACTTTGTTCCATACTTTCACGTAACAGTGACAATGTGCTTTCTATTATACATTCACAATTCTTACTCATTTAACAAAGCTGTGAGTATTCACTCCATGCTGAGGGCCAGTGAAGGTACTGGGTGAAAAAGGTGGCCAGGTTCTGGAGAAGCTTCATGGACGATGGCATGTAGGGAGTTAAGAAATAAGTATCAACGAGGAAGCAGTACTGTGAGGATAAACGGAATCCTCATCTGGTAGAGAAGAAATGGGGATACCCCACAAGACATACTTCTTATTTTGGAATTATTCTATTGGTAATCAGTAATCTGAACCGCTTTTTAAAAGATTAATAAATTAATCTCTAAGAGGATAAGCAAAGTTATTTGAGTAAGGAATTTCTTACTTTCTCTATTTCAAGGCTGTGGGTAGGGTAATTTGGCAGGCTGACCCTGCTGGTTCCCTTTCCTTTAAAAGGCAAGTTTTTTCTTTTAAGAAACCCTTCTACCCATTAGCAAGGTAAAAAAATAAACCATGAGTCCCTAGAGGTCTTCATTGTGTTTTCTTCTCATTCTTTCACTCTCCTACGAGGCACATTTCCCTCTAAAGCTGCTGTGGGGCACCCACAGGGCATCAGCTCTGTTTCCTCAGTGAAAAAGTACCAATTATCTCTAGTTATTAGGATGAATTCTAACAATTTACTCAGTGGAGTTTATTTTTTCAGTTGCAGTATTGTATATAAAACTTTAATATGTGTTCTTTATTATGTGCCCTTGAACTGTATGGACCTCACCATTTACTGAAAGGAGGCTTAGACAAGATTTTCATAGTATCTTCCAGGTTTATCAGTTTTTATGATTTTAAATCAGATTTGTGCTCCAGTGTGTTTATATATAGAAGCACAAAATTGGAATAAAAATACTCAAAATACCTACTTAAGTGATAAAATCCTATAAAGGGATGTTAAGCAGACTTTCTTCTGCTTACAGGAATTACAGTATTCTATATTTGCTCCGTAAGACCATAAACTAAGACACATGTCATGAAAGCAGTCTGTTGATCTCATTAGGGATCCTTCATAGGTTAGTTTAGCATCCAGTACTCCAGCATTAACAGTATGTCAGAAGCTGATGTAGTATTCCTGAAAGGCAAACCTGTCTAATTCTAGTTCTGTATCAGGTCCGTGATTGCCCGGCTCACAGATAATAGTGATTCTGAGGTCTGGTCATGGGCTTGGAATAATGAGTCATGGTTACAGAATATGCAGGTCTTAGCACTAAGCCGAATGTGACAAGTATAATCTGAACCACATCAAGCACAGATGTTAGGGTCTGCTGGTTAATTAGGACTCCTAATTTCTCTAATCCCCTACACAAACTGTAATTACCCCAGGCTATATATAAAACTGGTTATTTATCAGTTAGGTCTATAAAATTGGCAAGTTTTCTGCCATTAAGTAGATACTGTGTATCCAGTTAGGTGTCAAAGAATGTGTTAGAGGCAGTGGTGAAAACAAATGCTGAACGACCTATGAACCTTAAGGAATTTAAAAGTAGACTAGCATGTTTTTTTCATGTAAAAAATCAAAGGCGTGCTTCCATTTCCAACATTTGTCTGTTTTTTAAAGATGAGATTGTATTAAAATATTGGGATATCTCTTTAGTGCTTTCAGTTGACAGTTGTAGTAAATGTGGGAAGAGTTATGCTTTATTTTGCTTTATGTAGTATCAGTGGTGGTTAATTGGAAAGAGTAAATTAGGAGCCAGGAAACTTGGATAATAATTATGGTTCTGCCTTTGAATGAGTCACGTAATACACATGGGCTTTGGTTTCTGTGGCAGCACAGGACTAGATTTTTTTAAGATCCTGACGAGCTCAAAAAGATTGACTCATCTCTGAAGTATTTTCCTTTGACTGTCAATTAATTGTATTGTTTACATAGAGTTCAGTATTTACTTTTTATTTCCTGAGAGAGACTGCATGTGCATGTGTGCAAGCTGGGGGAGAGGGAGAGGGAGAATCTTAGCAGGTTCCATGCTCAGCACAGAGCCCAAAGCAGGGCTGGATCTCATGACCCCGAGATCATGACATGGACCAAAATCAAGAGTCAGATGCTTAGCTGACAGAGCCACCCAAGGCACCCTGGAAGTTCAGTTTTTAATTGAATGAATTTGGTCTTTCCATCTAAAACAAGTGAATATTGAGCTATGTCAGATTTTTGTCATAAATTCATATTTATCTTAAATACTGGTAATTTTTTATACATAAAATGATTCTTGCTAAGTTTGTTTCTTCTGGAAGAATGTACTTTTTGTCAGATCTATTGTAAAATTTTTGAGGAGAGAAAATAACCATAGTAGTTAACCCTTTCTCCCTCCTCACCCGGTCCCCTGTTC
>NW_024425563.1:85211318-85223208 GCF_017311325.1 Ursus maritimus
AGGTGAAGCATTAGGAAAATCATTTAATTACTCCAGATTTCTAAAGTTAGGGTTTTTATAAAGAGCCATAAGATGAAAGGGGTTTGAGTAAACTTCCAGTTCCAGTGAAAAGACCACTTTTGCCTGTGCTGTTTATTTTAGTGCCAGTTGCCCATCCTAAAGCAAGAGCAGCGGGATATGTACATATGTATCCACAAACAAGCAACCTTATTACCTCTGTGGACCTCCGTGTTCTTACCTGTAATATAAAGTGAGGATAATAGTTTTGTAAGAGTGACAAGTTTGGAGTATGGCAGTTTGTTGTGACTAACTAGAAGCTTAGCAGTATTGTCAGAGGAGTCTGTTGATAGACCATTTTTGTCCCCTTATTGAGTGAAAAAAATGAAAAAGGGACCCAGTCAGTTTAGCAGGTGCACTTGATTTCGGCTCAGGTCGTGATCTCCCAGGGTCCTGGGATCGAGCCCCACTTCCAGCTCTGCGCTAACCAGGGGCATCTACTTGCGGAGTCTCCCTCCCCCCTCCCCCTGCTCAAGCACACGCTCTAGCTCTAAAATAAATCTTTCTTTAAAAATGAAGGAAAAAATACAGCAAGCAGTTTTCAGAATGTAGATGTCTTAATGCTTAAACCTCTGCTGACAGTTACTGGGACTAAAGCTCCAGTGTGGAGAAGACCATGCAGCCCGAGCAGGAGTTCCTAACCCTTCTTCCCCACGTCACTGACCAGAAGAGGAGGAAAGCCAAATGGCTCTGAGACTCAGGACCTGGTTCTGTCAGTCCATGGACGTGCGTCCTGTTTCTGGCCGAAAGCTGAAGTGCTTGCCAGGCCCACAGGCCAAGGCTCTGGGTCTTGTGCTTTTAATATTCTCTCTCTAAAGAGAACTGAAGGACAAAGGAACTCTTGCTGTTCCTCAGTCCCTGCCTTAAACTGTCAGTGGAAGACAGGAAGGTCAGAGGGTTGAAGAATGCCATGTAAGAACTGTGACAGAGGGCGATAAGGCTAAAGTGCGAATCATCACTGACACTTCGGGAACGCCTCCCATTTTCCAAGTGCTGTTGGCAAGCCGCACAGATATTTTCTATTTGAACTCAATAACAATTCAGTGAAGTGTAATTATTATTGTCCACATTTTGTAAGAGGCTCAAAAAAGTTAATAACTAGGGTCGTTAAGTTGCCTAGGGTCACAAAGATAGTAAATGACTAGAGACATAATTTGAACCCAGGACTTCACCTTGTAATATCCTGCCACATGTCAATAATGTATTCACTCCCTAAGTTTCTGTGAATGTGATCTTTTCAACGTTCATTAACGTGGGAACTTTGAATCTTATTTTAAAAAGGGCTAACTTCCCTATTGAGAAAAATTTTCAGTTTGGTAAAGCAAGTAGTTTTTTGTGCCTTTTTTTTTGGTTTTACTTTATTGTTGACAGTCATCCAACAAGTATTCCTTTCATGCAATGTATTTGTAATGACAAGGCTTCCTGAGATGTTTCAGACTCTGAAGGATCTCGAATGAATATTCCCCCCCCCCAGCTGTCATCAACAGAAATGTTTTGCTAACATCATAGAATTTATTTTTTACATTTGCCACGAACAGTTGGACTTTTGAATTTTACTTCAGCTCAGTGACATTATGCCACTTGAAATTTAAATTTGTAGACAAGAGAAGAAAGGAAAATGGAAGCAATTCTGCAAGCTTTTGCCAGACTTGAAAAAAGAGAGAAGAGAAGAGAACAAGCTTTGGAAAGGATCAGCACAGCCAAAACTGAAGTTAAAACTGAATGTAAAGATGCACAGATTGTCAGTGATGCTGAAGTTATTCAGGTATTGTTATTTGGGCTTGGTTTTGTTTTCATACTTAAGCACTTGCCGATAAAATTGTCACACCTGATTTAGTTGCATCTGTCAAGAATTTTTAATGTCTAATGCTGTTCAGTAGCATTTTTCAAATCCTGAGAATTTAGACTTGAGATATAAGATTCTTTGTTTTAGAGTAAAAAAAAGTTATGTTATCAGAATTCATAAACTTAATTAGCTTCTGAAGTAGATTAATGCTTTTAGATTTCAACTTCTCATTTCTATAAACATAGTATCAAAAGTTCCACCCTGTTGTATTTTGACTTAGGAACAAGCAAAAGAAGAAACTGCTAGCAAGCCAACCCCTGCCAAAGTGAATAGAACTAAACAGAGAAAAAGTTTTTCTCGGAGTCGGACTCACATTGGACAGCAGCGTCGGAGACACAGGACTGTCAGCATGTGTTCAGATATCCAGCCATCTTCCCCTGACATAGAAGTCACTTCACAACAGAACGATATTGAAAATACTGTACTTGCAATAGAACCAGAAACTGAAACTGCACTAGCAGAACTGATTCCCGAAACTGAAGTCCCAGCACTTACTAAATGTCCTGCGAAGTACCCGAAAACTAAGAAGGTAGGGCTCTTCAGGAGCACGGGAACTCTTTTCTAACAAGAGTGTCTTATGATGTTAAATATATTTGTGTTTTTAAGATTCACTCTATAACATAAGGACTAGAACAGAACAAGAGGCATAGTTTTTACACTTAACGGAGTTTTTAAACTAAGAATGAGACTTAAAAACAGTAAAGAGAGTTACAATATTCAGTATATCAAGACTTCCTTTTAGAATTGCAAATCGCAATGTAATGATTTTAATAATTTATCAAAATTCCTTTTTTTGCGTACCCTATGTACACTTTTTACACTTTGCAGAAACAACTGGTTTTACATGTTATCCGTCTTATTATTTCCTACAATTTATCCGTCTTATTATTTCCTACAATTTCCACAGTATAGGTAGATTATTAAAATTATGTGAAGAAATTAATGATTGCCATAAAGAAGGGTAGTTTTAGAGGAGTTTATTCATCTTTGAAAAACTGTCAGACTTAATAAAGCAATTATGGGAAACTGTTCACTGAGATCAAGCAACCTGAGCTTTACAGCTCAGAAATAACAGAACATCCTTACGAAACACCCCCAACACCCAGTAGACTATAGTAGATTGGAACAGAGATATCAAAGTGGTAATCCTTAAGCTCTTTTGGGGGGGGTTAGATCATAACTGGATTCTTCTTGTACACTTACATAACAAAATGTTTTGAAACTTAATTTATCTTGTTGTTTTTTTTTTAAGATTTTATTTATCTGACAGACAGCGAGAGAGGGAACACAAGCAGAGGGAGTGGGAAAGAGAGAAGCAGGCTTCCTGCTGAGCAGGGAGCCCGATGCAGGGCTCAATGCAGGGCTCGATTCCAGGACCCTGGGACCATGACCTGAGCCGAAGGCAGACACTTAATGACTGAGCCACCCAGGCACCCAATTTATCTTGTTCTTACCAGATTCAGTACAGTTTGTAGGTTCTGTTGAAGCCAGAAGTATATTCAGTAAACATACCAGGAGTATACTTTAATGGCGAGTCAGAGGGTTAGTTAGAGACAAGATCTAAACACAGTTTTGTCTAATTGGAAGGGTGTACTCCTCCTTACTGCCCCACAGATCTTGAACAAGCAAGCCAACACTTGCCTTGACCATGAGCAGGTAAATGTATGTTAATTATACTGGAATTAAAAAAACAAAACCAAACAATGAGCAGTTATTTTTGCCCACTTTGGAAGGACAAAAAAATAACTGCAACTTGTCTTTGTGATTTACATTAGTGAAAAGAAAAACTCATGTTTAAAAGAGAAGCTACTTTTTTGACTACAGATATGACCTAATTCCTGCCTTTTAATTTTTAAATGGCTGAATTGTGGCACTATCAATTTATTTAAATTCTTGGTCTGAGATACAGACTCTTGCTCCCATTTGATTCTCTAAAAAAGCCTTCTTTGCCACAGGTTTTGTTGATGGTCTTCCCCTCTTTTAACAACATAGTGTTCGAGCACCAAATGATCATGATTTCCCCTAATGTGAAGGCTTCATTCGGTGTAATAAGGCATAGTACTTCCTCTGTGCCGGATACTGTGCTCCTCAGAGAGCTTTATGTATGTTATTTAGCTCTTTTAATCCTCACAATAACCCTACTTGTAGAGCTAGTTTCTCTTATGACCCTTCTTTTACAGATAAGGATTGAGATGCAGAAAAGTTCTAAAACTTGCTTGAAGTCACAGAGTAAATGGCAAAGCCAGGATTCCTACCCAGGCAGTCTGGCTGCTGACTCCATGAGCTTTCTCTTGTTTGTCCAGGATATGCAGTTGTACATACATTGGGGGGAAAAAAGAAGGGAAAAAAAAAAGATGCTAGGATGTTTTACTGATTATCACTGGAAGACAGTGTCGGTAGATTATTTAATGTGTCTGTGTATCTGTGTGTGAGACTGCATATACTACTTTTAGTACTTTTTTTTAACAAATTAGAGTAAAAATAACATTACTTGATTACCAGATAGAAAAGATACGAATGGTCACACAGCAGACAAAATGTGCTTGTGCTGACAGATGTTATCCTTATTTCCATGCCCATTACAATTGCTTTATTAAATAACTGTAACTAGCCTACGAAGTTGAATAGTCGTCATATTTTGGGATCAGGTATATTCATGTAACCAATAAAGACTGAATTACATACAGTGTAGATAAAAATAAATCAGAATTAATTTAAAAAGGACTATGTAAATTTTCAAACAGTGATTGTCAGTGCTGACACCATTTTATTTATTTATTTATTTTTAATGTATATGCATTGGTCTCATCATCTGGAGATTCTCATAGGCAGCCAGGGTAGAAAAACACTGCATAAAATCAGATTTTTCGTGTAGACTGATAACAGAAGCAGTAACAAACCTAAATTCAGTGTTTGTGTTTATAAGGTGGTACTGGAGTCTCTTAGACCTTGCGGTTTTACAAAAGGTACCATGTGTTTTCTTCCTGGCAGAATACTATTGTATAAAAGATTTTAGGAGTAAGAGAAGTTAACCAAAGAAATGTAATGACGTATTGATTTTTTTGGACATCATCTAGGAATGATTTCAATTATCCAGCGTGTCATTTTGGATAATACATCAATTTTTAATTTGGTATCAAAATGTTCAGTAGGATAATCTGTGCAATTACATATAGAGTGATCCACATTTTTCTTTTCTGTAGCACTTGGTCAATGAGTGGTTAAGTGAGAAGAATGAGAAGACAGGAAAACCTTCAGACAGCCTTTCGGAAAGGCCTCTGCGCATAACTACCGATCCTGAAGTGTTAGCTACCCAGCTCAATTCCTTACCAGGCCTGGCCTACAGTCCCCATGTATACTCTACTCCTAAGCACTATATTCGATTTACTTCACCATTCCTTTCAGAAAAAAGGAGAAAAAAAGAACCTACTGAAAACATTTCTGGTTCCTGCAAGAAGGTAAACTTTTATTTGGATATAAAAATCTAGGATAAGCCAAGGGCCAGTCTCCTTCCTTACTACCATTCCTGGTAGTGAAGTGCTTTTAGAATCAGCTCTACATTTATAGGCTATATAAACAGCTACAAACTGATTTCTATTCATTTGTTATGTATTTCAGCGATGGTTGAAACAAGCCTTAGAAGAGGAAAACTCAGCAATTTTACATAGATTTAATTCACCCTGTCAAGAAAGATCCAGAAGTCCTACGGTGAATGGTGAAAGTAAAAGTCCACTACTACTAAATGATAGCTGTTCCCTTCCAGGTAGAATTTCTTTTCAGTGTTGTTTTAGTGTGAAGAATGTGGCAGGACGTATATAGCTTATATCACAGACACATTCTAGTTGTTACATATTTTATAAAATAAACCATTTCGTTATATTTTTTCTGTCCTCTAACCTTTTGGATGAAGATAAACACGAAAACCTCAAATATGCACTACTACGTATATTGGGGTTTATGGGTGAATTTTGGGGCTGCTTCTCAGATCGAAAAGAATGCTTGGAAATCAGTTAAATTCACATCTGTAGTTCTAAAACTTCGCAGAGACTCCTAGGCCCGTAAGCCATCTGGCAAGATATTTCGTGCTGTTAATAGTAAAAGTAACTCGTGGGGGTGGGGAGAGATTGTTTCCTGTTAGTAGTATCTTTAGAAACCCTGAAATTTAGTTTGGGGGTGAAATTCATTATAATTACTATCATTGATGTTTTGATCTTTCTCAGAATATATTACAGATTGTAGCAAATACCATCAATATAATGTCTGTGAATTCTTATTGTGCCAACAGATCTAACTACACCACTAAAAAAACGAAGACTTTATCAGTTACTAGATTCTGCTTACTCTGAAACCTCCACACCTACTCCTTCGCCGTATGCTACACCGACTCACACAGATATTACTCCCATGGACCCATCATTTGCCACTCCTCCACGGGTAAAATCAGATGATGAAGCTTGCAGAAATGGTTATAAGCCCATATATTCACCAGTTACCCCAGTAACACCTGGCACACCAGGGAATACCATGCACTTTGAGGTGAGAAACTTAAATGGGTGAAAGAAAACCTGTGGGGATGGTATTTAACAGCTCCCACTCCACACACCCCCTCCCTTAACAACTACTGTGCCTTATGAGTAAGGGGAAGAAAGTTGTTAAGAAACCAAAAGAGCAAATCTGGAACATGCACTGATGTGAATTTAAACTTTTACATTTTTATTAAAATGAGCATAACTTTCATCTTATCGATACTCAGCATCAGACTGGCTATCAAATTGATTTTAAAGCAAGAGGTCTTCTGTGGGGGAATGGAAATAAAACAGAAAAAAGTTTAAAACCAAAGTCTGTGTAATGGTTTAAGTTTTCATTTCTATAAATTATCATGGATTTAGTTACATATTTTAATTTTCAATTCTATTTCTTTTATGTAGAATATTTCTTCCCCAGAAAGTTCTCCAGAAATTAAGAGACGCACTTATAATCAAGAGGTAAGAAGTTATTCAAAAAGATTATTTAAATTGGTGACCTTTTCCTATTACCATCATTTTGTATAAATTATTGGGAGATTTTAAAATTAGTAGTCTCAAGATGTGGTTTTTTGTGTAATTTTTTGTTTTAATTCTGTGAACAGGGATATGACCGATCTTCAACCATGTTAACATTGGGGCCTTTTAGAAATTCTAATTTAACTGACCTGGGTCTGCAAGAAATAAAGACTATTGGTTACACCAGCCCGAGGAGTAGGACTGAAGTCAACAGGCAGTGCCCTGGAGAAAAGGAATCTGTGTCAGACCTTCAGCTGGGACTCGATGCAATCGAGCAAACTGCCTTACATAAAACCATGGAACCACCTACCCATGACAGGACTGATTCTAACAGCCAACTGGAATCTACTCACTCTGGACGGGGCACAATGTATTCTTCCTGGGTAAAGAGTCCTGACAGAACAGGAGTTAACTTCTCAGTAAACTCTAACTTGAGGGACCTGACGCCCTCACATCAGTTGGAGGTTGGAGGAGGCTTCCGAATAAGTGAGTCAAAGTGCCTGATGCAGGATGATACTAGAGGCATATTTATGGAAACACCTGTGTTTTGTACTTCAGAAGATGGGCTTGTTTCTGGTTTCGGACGGACTGTTAATGACAATTTGATCGACGGAAGTTGCACACCCCAGAATCCACCACAAAAGAAAAAGGTTACAAATTTAACGATTTTAGTCCTTTTAATAGTGTCTTTTTCATACTACTTCTGAGGGTTATTAGCAGTTATGTATTATGTAAGGCATTCGTACTCCAGTTATTCAAGTTAAATTTTTGGTATGTACACTTTTAAACCTTTTGTAAATGCTCAATTAGAAGATATTTGCAGAGAAGTAAAACATTCTAGTGATAGGGAAAATGCTTGTAACGTGGTTTCAGAAAAATCTCAAGATGATTTATTTCACTGAAAGAGTAACTTCAAAAATAATAACCACTTCCTAGCCAAATAAACAGAGTTGAATAATATTTGTGTTTTTATTATCCTTATTTTACATAGAACAGGCAGCCTTGTATTGGAGAAACGCTGCTTTCATCATCCAGAATATCGATAGTATTTAGGCCATGGATAGGAGTATTTTGAAAAGTGTTCTGTAAATAATAATGTAAGTTCCCTGACTTCACCACCATTATTTGGTTGGCAGCAGATGTACTGAGACAGACAATTAGAATGCCTTATTTCAGAGAAATGGGATAAACTACACCACTTATTTTATTTGTTAATAAATAGGCTTATTGCTTTGCAAGTCAAAGAATTTTAGTGATGTGTGCTTTTAATTTTTATAACAGAGTCCAGTTGGCAACTTTGTGGGAAGCAATGTAGTATAGTGGAAAGAGCACGGGCTTTCAAGTAAGACCTAGGTTCGAATCCCGGCTCCAACACTCACCAGCTGTGTGACCTTGAGTGAGTGAGTTACTCAATTTCCTCATCTGTAAAATGGGGATGATAATATACCTATTTCATAGGGTTGTTGTGAGGATTAAATGAGATAATGTATGTAAATCATCTAAATACAATGCCTGGCTTATAATAGGCATTGATAATTGTTAACTGTTATTATTTGTTCAAAATCAAATCATTTTACATAATTTTCCTAATGTAAATGTAGTAATTTTCTTTAGAAAAAAAAGCATAGATTGACTCTGACATATAAAACAAGAATAAAAGACTGGCTCTTCCTTCTCTTTCTTGCGGAAGGTCTCGCTATTAGAATACCGTAAAAGACAGCGGGAAGCCAGGAAGAGCGGCTCAAAGGCCGAGCACTTTCCACTGGTTAGTGTGTCACCTCACGCAAGCGGCAACTCGAGCAACGGTGGTGACGGGTGTGCCAGCAGGAGCGAAAGCGGGGAGCAGCTAGAAAGTACCGCCAGCCTGCCGTTACCAACACCAGCTGCGGTTTATAGTGCTATGTCCGAAGAAACCAGCAGTAACTGTCCTGTTAAGGAAGCTTCTGCCAGTGAGAAGAACGACCCAGAAGTCCAATGGTAAGCCTGTCTAAAAGAGCGAACTCCCGAGTAGTATACCTTATAATTAGTCTGTTTTTTATCATCCGGGCAGGATCTTTTCCATAGCTGATTGTGAACTCAGCTAGATCTGTAAAGATCTGAAGTGTGCTGTTCTGAAAAACACAAGCTTTGGGTAGTGAACTCTTGTTCCCCCGCTCTAAGGAGAGAGATGTTTGCAGTCCTAATTTTGAGAGATCCTCTTTGACGATTTTCGCCTTTTTCACAATATTCCTCTCCAAAGAACTTTTTTCATAGTCTGCATCCTGCGATTTCCTTATATCCCTAACCAGTTTCAGAAAAGAAGAACCAAGTTTTAGTATTTCTTTAGTAGGAACAGCCGAAGCTGGACATGGGATGGGTCTTGGCAAGGGCAGAAGGGCTCATTCACTTCCCTTCTGGGTCCCCTTCCCCCTGAGAGCTTCCCACTAGCCTTACAGTCCAGCCACGGGGTGATCTGTAAGGGTGTAGCTGGTACCCGCCGTGACATTCTGAATGCGGATGCACTTCACAACCTCCCCTCCCCGCCCCTTCACCAAGAAATTGCTTAAGACAAAGGAGAATGGAGTCTGGCTATTTTCAAAGCGTTACACCTGAGTGTTTTCCCAGCAGAACAAAAGCCTTGGTCTGAGAGGACATGTTGACCATCAAGGACAGAGAATAATCTAGCTGGCAGTAGCTTCCTTGAATTGATGGTATGATTTTATGTTCAAGGACCGCTTCAACCTCAGTGGAGCAAGTGAGAGAAAGGAGTTACCAGCGAGCACTACTTCTCAGTGATCACCGCAAAGATAAAGACAGTGGTAAGCGAGCTTGTTCCTTTGCCAGAAAGTGGAGCCAGCTAATCCCTCTGCACCCTCGTTCTTTGCAGTTCTAATGTTCTCTTTGGGTCTGCTTCATCTCTAGGGGGAGAGTCACCATGTGTCCCATGTTCACCGAGTCATGTTCCGTCTTCACCTTCATCTCATTCAAATCACATTCCCCAGTTGCAACCCAAGGGCCCAGTCCCTCCTTTCAGTGAACTTATGGAAGGTCAGTAAGCAGATGACCTGTCATGGTTATTGTTTTAAAAACCTTTTTGAATCAGCGAGGAGAGTGCCTTCTACAAAGTCGGGCTGAAGAGAGTTCACACTGCTCTGTAGTGTCAGTGCAAGGCAGTGCTGGTCATGCAATGTTACGTTTACTCAAGCTTTCTTCTGCTTTACAGATCCTGACCCTGAAAATCCAGAGCCCATGACTACAAGTGAATGTCCATCCCCAGACACCTCTCAAAACACTTGTAAAAGCCCTTCAAAAGTGAACAAGGTAATAAAATTGACCTTTGAACATGGCCATTCAGAAAAGTGGGTGCTCATATGCATACGGAGATTCTCCTGCCATACCAAGCGTCAGTTTGCAATTTTTGGACACTTTGGGACCAGATGGTCTAACGTGCTCTCTGCGCTTCAGTCCTCTACATTTTCTCCTAGAGGTCCACCCCTGTCACCCCAGGAAGTTCAGTCTTTTCATACAATTTAGGACCATGCAGTCAGTGCTCTAAAAACAAAAGGTCAGAGGACATCCATTGAAAAGAAATGCTGTCGCCATCCTGATTCGGGAAGATGTGCTGGTCTCGTGTGGGGGCAATATCTGTGGAAACTGAAGATGAGACTGGTTTTCTTTTTTTCTTCTATGTAACATCACATACATTTAAGTGTCTTGTACTTGGCTTATTCGTATTTGAACAATGCACCAGTTCGGGTGAGCACGTTTATTTACCCAGACGGGTTGGGTGCAGCAGGTCCTGTTAGCAGACTTAAAACTTGCTCAGTGCCAGAGCTTACTGGAATTCTTGCAGAATAAGGCTCAAAAACGGGTTGGATCACTGAGGGGAAAAAGGCAAATCGCACATAAAGGCCATTCTTTCCTTGTCTTCCATAAAAATTAATCCAGGGAATTCAGTTTAAGTTCAGGACCAGAACTCGTTGAACTGCTGAAAAAGCTGCCCTTTCAGGACCCCCCCCGTCTCTGACGGACTTCCCCAGTCCGCCTTACTCTCTCCCCCTTTCTAAAGTGCATCCGAAGTGACATTCAGTACCACTGGTAACAAACCTCAATACATGTAAGACGTTCCTTACGGGGTTCGTTTTCTTTCCACAGCCTGGTTCCCCGGGACCCGTACTTCCTGTTCAGCCACATGGGAAAATACCCACAAAGTCCGATTCCCACTGGGAGGCCACAGCTACCGCGTCGGAAGCGGAGAACGGGGTGCACCTGAAAGCAGAGCTCCCCCAGAAGCAGCTGTTAAGTAACACGCAAGCACTTCCAAAGAACCCTCCTCAGCCGCTCGCTCGAGGCTCAGCCGAGCAACTTTCCCAGAAGCTGCCGTCCGCGCCAGTCAAGTTGCACTGTCCTCCGTCCCCTCACGTAGAAAATCCTCCCAAGTCCTCGACACCCCACCCACCTGTGCAGCACGGTTATCTCTCACCAAAGCCCCCTTCCCAGCAGCTAGGATCGCCCTACAGGCCTCATCATGCACAGTCACCTCAAGTGGGAACGCCTCAGCGAGAGCCTCAGAGAAATTTCTACCCAGCAGCACAGAACCTTCCAGCCAGTACTCAGCAGGCCCCGTCTGGAGCACTATTCACACAGACCCCCTCAGGACAATCTTCAGCGACATATAGTCAGTTTACCGCCCCCAGTCTGAGCAGCACGGCACCGCCCCCTCCACCCCCTCCGCCCCCTTCTTCCTCGTCTTATTATCAAAACCAGCAGCCCTCCTCAAACTTTCAGAATTATAATCAGCTTAAAGGTAGTCTTGCCCAACAGACTGTGTTTGCATCAGGACCAAATCAAGCACTTCCGGGCGCCGGCAGCCAGCAGCCCGCTCCAGGCCACCACGTCACTCCAGGGCACTTCTTGCCTTCTCCGAACCCTCCTCTTCACCATCAAACTGCTGCCGCCGTGGTGC
>NW_024425563.1:85223218-85232023 GCF_017311325.1 Ursus maritimus
CCCCCCCCGTCTCTGACGGACTTCCCCAGTCCGCCTTACTCTCTCCCCCTTTCTAAAGTGCATCCGAAGTGACATTCAGTACCACTGGTAACAAACCTCAATACATGTAAGACGTTCCTTACGGGGTTCGTTTTCTTTCCACAGCCTGGTTCCCCGGGACCCGTACTTCCTGTTCAGCCACATGGGAAAATACCCACAAAGTCCGATTCCCACTGGGAGGCCACAGCTACCGCGTCGGAAGCGGAGAACGGGGTGCACCTGAAAGCAGAGCTCCCCCAGAAGCAGCTGTTAAGTAACACGCAAGCACTTCCAAAGAACCCTCCTCAGCCGCTCGCTCGAGGCTCAGCCGAGCAACTTTCCCAGAAGCTGCCGTCCGCGCCAGTCAAGTTGCACTGTCCTCCGTCCCCTCACGTAGAAAATCCTCCCAAGTCCTCGACACCCCACCCACCTGTGCAGCACGGTTATCTCTCACCAAAGCCCCCTTCCCAGCAGCTAGGATCGCCCTACAGGCCTCATCATGCACAGTCACCTCAAGTGGGAACGCCTCAGCGAGAGCCTCAGAGAAATTTCTACCCAGCAGCACAGAACCTTCCAGCCAGTACTCAGCAGGCCCCGTCTGGAGCACTATTCACACAGACCCCCTCAGGACAATCTTCAGCGACATATAGTCAGTTTACCGCCCCCAGTCTGAGCAGCACGGCACCGCCCCCTCCACCCCCTCCGCCCCCTTCTTCCTCGTCTTATTATCAAAACCAGCAGCCCTCCTCAAACTTTCAGAATTATAATCAGCTTAAAGGTAGTCTTGCCCAACAGACTGTGTTTGCATCAGGACCAAATCAAGCACTTCCGGGCGCCGGCAGCCAGCAGCCCGCTCCAGGCCACCACGTCACTCCAGGGCACTTCTTGCCTTCTCCGAACCCTCCTCTTCACCATCAAACTGCTGCCGCCGTGGTGCCCCCCCCGCCACCCCCACCCCCGGCCCCAGGGCCACACCTTGTCCAGCAGCCCAGTTCCCATCAGCAACACACTGTTGCTCACGTCGTAGGGCCCGTTCACGCGGTCACCCCTGGGTCACACATTCATTCTCAAACTGCTGGACACCATTTGCCACCACCCCCGCCACCTCCCGGTCCTGCCCCTCATCACCACCCGCCACCCCATCCTTCCACAGGACTCCAAGGTCTACCAACACAACACCAGCATGTGGTCAATTCAGCACCCCCCCCACCGCCGCCGCCGCCACCTTCCAGCGTTTTGGCTTCTGGGCACCATACCACCTCTGCTCCAGCCTTACACCATCCACCTCATCAAGGACCTCCACTTTTTCCTGCAACCGCTCATCCAGCCGTACCACCGTATCCCTCCCAAGCCACACATCACACCACTCTGGGACCGGGACCCCAACACCAGCCTTCTGGAACAGGGCCACATTGTCCACTACCAGTCGCAGGTCCTCATCTCCAGCCCCAAGGACCAAACAGTATTCCAACACCTCCTGCTTCAGGGTTCTGTCCTCATCCTGGCTCTGTGGCCCTGCCTCATGGGGTTCAAGGACCTCAGCAGGCCTCGCCAGTGCCTGGACAGATTCCGATTCACAGAGCACAGGTGCCACCGACATTTCAGAACAATTACCATGGTTCAGGGTGGCATTAAAATGGACTGCAAAAACATTTTTTAAAATGTGCTGTAAGATAAACTGTATATTTCATATGTACCTATTAAGGTACTTTTTAAAGCTTGTACATGAAACTTTGTATAAAAAAAAAAAACACCAGTGCTCTTTCATTGTATTTTTCCCATTTTTGCTTTTTAAAATTCCTTAAAAAATGTGCTGTTAAGCCAGTATTAGGTATCTTTATTTTGTAAGTGAACATTCCAGCTGTTTCTCTGGCAGATTTGATGCTACATGATCTTTAAATTTCATTGTTGCAGTTAAAATTCATTTAGTGAATGTTTTCTATATTATTTTATACATATGCATTTAAGTACACAGCTAAGTAATGGCACTATGAGGATTTTCTTTTTTTTTCCTGTCAGCAGTTCCGTGAGTGCATCCTAGGTATATTAAAAAAAAAAAAAATGCAATACAGATTTTTATAGTTTGGTGTGGACATGGCTCATTTTGTTTTATCGGTTATTTGCAAGCAAAATGTAATTTAATGTATAGATGATTTTTAATGTCTCCTGACAAACTGTAAATACTGCATTTCTTTTGCGTATATAATTGCTTACAGCTTTTCTCATTTGATATATAGAATTGTACATATGACAAGTCTTTGCAAAACTGTGTGATCTTTGTGAAAGTAGTACAGTATATGGCCTTTAATTTCTTTTTTATTTTAAATATACTGTCACATTGAAGCACTGGTTGGGCATTTTAATTCATGTTAATAAATCACAATTATGTCAGTTTTACCAAATTGTCCTGTATAACTTCTGTGATTGGAATCTGTTTAAACAAGTGTTTTTTTGCTTGTTTTTTTACAAAAGTTCCATTTTTTCAGATCTAGTTTGTCAGTAGCCTTCCATTTTCTGCAGCTACACCTACCTCGGCTGGACTGTAGCAGACATCAGGAGGCAGTGAGGGGCTGGTTGGTCCTGTAACGTTCCTTCCTGTCATTTCTGCAGGAAACTCCTGTGCTGGGTGGAGGCTCTGCCTCTAATTGACATCATGCAAAATGTGAACCCATATCATTCAAGTATTACACGTGATCGAGTTCTAGACCGGAACTGACAACTGTTTGTGAAAACATGGCGTAGTTTTGCCTGACACCGCAGACACCTCATTTGCACCCTGTAGAACATGCATGACTGCAACGTCCTACTGATCAATCAAAATTATTTGAAAACCTTAAATTGACATTTACTATCCAGCTATATATAGTATTAAAAAGAAAGTAATAGGAGGTCCTAAAATTTTGATTTGGGCATATAAAACAAAGGAAAACAGCATCATTAAGAGTTCGCAAGTGAAATGAAAATAATAGCCTCTCAGGTGAACACTTGGCTGAAATGCCCAATGCTAGTTTTTGTTTTGGAAAAATCGTCTTATACCTCTTAGGAGGATTAAGTAGAACCGTAAGTAATGACACGAACACATTTTTCCAATTTTCACCTAATTAACATAATTTGGCACGGCATACACATTCTGTGCATTGGAGAAAAACGTCAACAGACTAAAAATGGGTAAGATTTGGCAGTAATGAAAGTCCTGTTTTACAGTAACTTTTAATGTCCATTTCCTTTTGGAAACCAGCTAATGATGGTACATGAAGGGAGCTGCGTTTAGGGCTCAATTCTAGTCAGCTTCAGGTTTTAAAAGAACTTGGGCAACTTTGCCCTTCTTGACTTTACCGAACAACCCACCGCTTACGGCATTCACTAAAGCAGCACGTCTCCCAGGACACATGACCCGGCCCCACGGTTTCACAGAACAAAGGTGGTTAACTATTAGCACAGTGAGTAGCATTATTCACCTCTTTCTAAGGATTTAAATTTCCTGGCATCTATCTGCCTACTACACAAATAATTGACAGAGAAGCTTGTCTATGAACTGCAGAATCTTACATAAGTCCCCGACTCCTCGATGAAGGGCACATACACTCTCAGACACTGTCTCTACCATCAAAGTTACAAAAACATTAACAGAAGAAAAGGGTGGAATTTAAGGAATAATCTCAACTGTGAATAGAAACCGAAGTTCTCTACCCAGGGAGAAACAGTAGTTTACCGTGTTTAACTAGTTAGGTATGATCCAGGTACAACAGCAAGTCAGTAAATCGGTTTTCACCTGAAAAGTTTATGCTTTCCTGATGCCTCTAAATTTGCTTTTTTTTGGGCCTTTGAGCAGTTCTAATTTCCAGACAGCCAGCTTCTCATCTGCTACAATCACGATCCACTGCTTGTCCTTCTCCATGAGGACTTGACCGGACTAACGAGAGCAAAAGCCAGGACGTTCACTGCAGCCAGCTGCGGGGAGCTGCGTAACTAGCGCTGCTCACTCAGCTTCGTGTTCTCTCATCGAGCCACTGAGAGTCCACTAAAACCATGCTAGACCTAATACAAATGTGTATTCCTTCTAGAACAACTTCTTCACATTGTAAACCAGTTAGAAAGGGACAGATCTTTACAAATCCCTAACAATCAAGTCTATTTTCTAACGTGAGCTGAAACTGCCTTAGATAAATTTCATTCAAGTGTGCTTTAAACCCGACACAAATTCTTCCGAGTCAGGGAAGACAGGAAGGCACTCTGCGGTTCTTGTGAGAACGGCTCTCACGGAAACTGCAGCAGCCATCTGTCGTAGAAGCTACGTGATAACCCACAGCCTCATCAGAAAACCTCCGCACGCGCACGCACGATGCCTAAGGAAGTGGGTGGGTTCCACCTCCCGGTACGGAAACCATGCTAAATCCTGAAAAGGTGTGTCTTGCTCCCTCAAGGTGAATACTGTTAAAGAAAAAAAGAAAATCTGCAATGCTTAAACATAATGTCATCGGAATGTTTTTGATGGAACGTGAATGAAAAAGAATCACTCAAGTTCTAGGTAGTGCATCTGTCCTACAGCAATTCTTCTAGATCCATATTCTACTCTTACAAAACAACGAATGAATGATTTCCTTATAGTAAGACTTAACCCATGTTCTACAGCTACCCGTCCTGCAACGGGAATGTTGATACTTCCTTGAGTTTGGGTTACGCTACACTAAAAGGAGAGCAGATGCTGGTTGATTCTATAGCTTCAAATACAGGCCAATGACCAAGCCAATGTCTGGAAAAAAAAAACCAAAACACTTTAATTTTTAAGACAACTGCAAGCACCTCAAACAATGGATTATTATTACAACACTTGTTATCTTTTCACAATCTAGTTATTGCAAAGGCATATGGATAAATGTTAATGGACAAAGTCAAGAAAAACGAGGCACCTTAATGAATGTAAAATTTTAAAAAAACCTGACATTCAATCCACTGACTTCTAAAAGAGGCTAAATACACCTCCGTATATTACATTCTAAATTTGTATTGCCTACTATGGTTTGTGTCCTGGATTCTACAGCGTTAAGGAAATGCATAAACAAAATCGTGTGCAACCTGCAAAGGGAAAATCGTTTTCTCAACTTCAATGCATGGGAAGACCATGAAAAAGCTAGTGACGTAGCCGCACATCTAACTGCCTAGGGAGTGACCGTGATCCCTGTTACCTCGCAGATGCTAGGCTGGTGCCCGCAGCACTGCTAACTGTACATACATACCTCGGTTTTGGACAAACACAAGCAAACTTTTCAAAACAAAAAAAAATTATATATATGTTTTTTCTCATTCCACACACTGCACATGGTTTTGTTGTCTGATTTAATCTACGTAGAGTTTAACTTACAGTGTTTGGAGGAGGCAACACCACATGGTACCAGGCTATCACATTTTTAAAGGGAAATTGCTCTTTTTCCTTTAAATTACTTTTAAAAATATGCAAAAATATGAATGGGAGCGCTAAAACTATAATACGTATTTTAGAATGAAAGCATGTTTTTTCTTGCTTTAAAGTGCCATATAGGGAATGACATTAACTCAGAGCCACTCGTTTAAAATCCAAATGTAAAAGGACTGTTATGGAATGAAAAGTCTGCACGGCTCCTGGGAGCAGTTCAAGTCCGCTACATGCAATTCAGGCTACAAAGCACTCAAGACTTGGTAGCTTTTCTGAAATTTGAGTCCCCACCCCATATTTAATGGAGATTAACATTTACAGGTGCATTTACATACACTATAATACAGGAATGATGTCCCTTTGCCAGAAGATAAAATTGTACATTTCCTTGCTATTTCTTGGTTCCAACTTGATAATTTCTTAAGATTGTAAATTATATAGTACTCAGCTAAAATATTTCTTCATAAATAGTTACAAAACCTGCCAAAACACAAGGGGGAAAGTATTTTTCGTTCAAAAAAATTGACATCTGAATGTCACACAACACAAGAAACAATGCTTAGAGACATGTTATTGTTTCCAGAAGAAAGTGGGTCAGTAAACTACTAAGCTGAAGACAAAAGACTACCCTTCCCCAGGATCACAGTGCACAGAAAGCAAAATGTCAAACAACAGTACCTCAAAGCAAAATAAAGGTCTGAGGATGAAGCCAGCTCACTTGTAATCCTGTTAAAGAATGAGAGTCACCGTTTAGGTCCAATGTACTGGAAAACATTTGCTAGCTCAGAATGCTCTATTTGTAGAATCTGCTAAGAATTCAACCAAGGATGCCGAAGGCATTCGCCAGCTGAGGCTCGTTTTTCGGGAACCATTTCTAACATGGGGATCAGGAAATGTGTAAACTGTGCAGCATCTTCATGGGGCCAACCGTACTTTTCCACAAGGACGTCAAAGAGGCTCCAGGGCTTCAGCTTGGTGATATGCCGCAGTTCTCCTACAGGGAAGAAACAGGCAGGGTCAAGAAAGCTCTAGATGTGCACTTCCCATGGGTGGTCCAGCCAGGCGTTCCAGGAAGCAGACACCTACCTGCCCGACACTAAGCAACACAGAACAAGCCAGCTTCCCCCCCAGGCGATCATCAATCAAGGTTTACACGGCTGTGTGGGATTTCAAGTAAGCTTAGCAAACGCAAATAAAGGGCTCATCAAAAAGGGAAGAGTTCATTCGAATCAGTTCCAGGTTTCTTTAAATGAGTAGAGGTGCTGAGTCCACCCAGAATGCTTTTATTTTTAAGCATATATATATATATATATATATATATATATATATATAGAGTAATCTCTACACCCAATGTGGGGCTCAAAATCACGACCCTGAGATCAAGAGTCGCGTGCTCCTCTGACAGCCAGCTGGGTGCTCCCACCCAGAATGTTTTCATTTGCGAAGAATGACAAAGGCACTCTCTCTCCAATGCAGGATCTTTTGCAATCTATAAATATGCTTAGAAAAACTTTAAGATACACTATATAAACCTCTTGGACCATTATTTCTGCATGTTACCATCCAAAGAAAAGGGAGTCTTTCTGTCTAGAGCAGTGCTGTTGGAACTTTCTCTGATGGCACAGACGTACTTTCTCTCACTATCCGACACGGCAGCTGCTATGCTGAGATGTGGTTACGGGTGCGACCCAGGAACTGAAATTTTCCTTTGTTTAAATATAACCGGCCACTATCAGCTAGTACCAGGCAACGGTACCGGGCAACCCAGCTCTAGAGGCCGACCTGAATCAAATACCATTCATTTCTACACATTTGCTATAAAATCTAAATCTTGAAGTTAAACATCGAATCTTGAAGTTAAACTTTGAAAATGTGCTGCCTGTAACATGAAAAGCGTAGGTGACGAGTAGCCCCGACGGACAAGCAACAGTGACTGACAGTCCAGCAGACGGTCAGAGAACTTCAACAGCCCCTTCCAGAATAGGAAGAAAAGTTGTTTCAAGTCAAACTACCAAAAGGTGAGGCTACCTTTCATTAGGAGGAACTCCCTTTCTCTTCCAGCTAGACATTTTCACAGCACACCCACCCCTGGACCTGGAGAGGCCTCACTGGTGCCCGCCGATCTTCCCGAGCCGCTCGCACAGAGGCGCTCCTGGCGCCCATTCCCCGCGCGCTCTCGGGCCCAGAGCGCCCGTCGCGACGCCGTGCGGCCGAGGGGGGCGCGCGCCGACCTGCACGCCTCCCGCGGGGCCGGCCTCGTCCCCCCAGCCCAGCCCCCGACCGCACTGCAGCGCGAGCAACCCGCGGCGTGTCCCGCGGTCCGTGCTGGGCTATGCGCAGGGAGCTGCGCGGTTCCCTGCCTCCGAAGGTCTTCTCGGGACACCTGGTCTGTCTCACCCATGGATGCATCTCCATTCAGACCGCCCCCCTCTTTCTTTCATCACACAAACAATAAAGAATCGTGACAGAAAATCACAAAAACACAAGAAGAAATTGCCTGTAATTCCACAAGGAATTTGTCTTTCGGCCCACACGCTCGTCCGGTTACACTCGCACGAGCGGGCGCGTCGCCAGCGCTGTAGTCATGCCGCGCGGATCCGGAATCGGCGTGAGACCGCTTCCTGTCAGAGCGCAGGCGCGTGAATAACCCGACGGCCCAGGCCAGAGCTCAGCGCGGCGGCCAGAGCGGCGGGTCGGGTCTCCTGGACCAGGGAGGGGGCCGTGCCGTCTTACAGCAGGAAGGGCTCCCTCCCGTGGAAGGCGGGCTGTGTCGGGAGCACCAAGTCCAGCCTTCCCTCAGAGTGCGCCCCCGTGCGTCTGGAACGCCAGCGCTAGGACTCCGGCCTAAGAAATCCATCCCCAGTGCCCACCACCCCACACCCCGAATCACACAGGGTGTGCAAAGTACAGGGACCTGCAAAATGACAGGCGCTCAGTAACAGGAGAACGGGGGTTAAAAACAACAAACCGCGGGACGGCCGCTCAAGGATTACTAGTGAATATTTACTTAATGACATGGAGGGACACGACACGGCCCCATGTTTGGTACTAAAAGAACAGAAGACTAGAAGAATATGATCACAAGAGTAACTGTTAAAGGGCCCCTAAAGATGCAGAGCAGGCGCCCCAAACACCTTTGTGATTTTAGGGCGACTGCGGCTCTCAGCAGAGCAAGGGTGACGGAAAACTAAGGAAGGTCACACACAACATGCTAAAAGCAAGTTCTCTGGAAAGGGGAGGGAACGTCAGTGACCTGCACCTACTCTGACCTGGAGCACACACGCCCCGGCGAGCAGATGCACCTGCTGAGCAGCACTGTGGCCCCGCCCACGAGCGGAGTCTCTGCCTGAGGGCGCCAGCTTTAAACTCGAATC
>NW_024425563.1:85232033-85234533 GCF_017311325.1 Ursus maritimus
AGTAATCTCTACACCCAATGTGGGGCTCAAAATCACGACCCTGAGATCAAGAGTCGCGTGCTCCTCTGACAGCCAGCTGGGTGCTCCCACCCAGAATGTTTTCATTTGCGAAGAATGACAAAGGCACTCTCTCTCCAATGCAGGATCTTTTGCAATCTATAAATATGCTTAGAAAAACTTTAAGATACACTATATAAACCTCTTGGACCATTATTTCTGCATGTTACCATCCAAAGAAAAGGGAGTCTTTCTGTCTAGAGCAGTGCTGTTGGAACTTTCTCTGATGGCACAGACGTACTTTCTCTCACTATCCGACACGGCAGCTGCTATGCTGAGATGTGGTTACGGGTGCGACCCAGGAACTGAAATTTTCCTTTGTTTAAATATAACCGGCCACTATCAGCTAGTACCAGGCAACGGTACCGGGCAACCCAGCTCTAGAGGCCGACCTGAATCAAATACCATTCATTTCTACACATTTGCTATAAAATCTAAATCTTGAAGTTAAACATCGAATCTTGAAGTTAAACTTTGAAAATGTGCTGCCTGTAACATGAAAAGCGTAGGTGACGAGTAGCCCCGACGGACAAGCAACAGTGACTGACAGTCCAGCAGACGGTCAGAGAACTTCAACAGCCCCTTCCAGAATAGGAAGAAAAGTTGTTTCAAGTCAAACTACCAAAAGGTGAGGCTACCTTTCATTAGGAGGAACTCCCTTTCTCTTCCAGCTAGACATTTTCACAGCACACCCACCCCTGGACCTGGAGAGGCCTCACTGGTGCCCGCCGATCTTCCCGAGCCGCTCGCACAGAGGCGCTCCTGGCGCCCATTCCCCGCGCGCTCTCGGGCCCAGAGCGCCCGTCGCGACGCCGTGCGGCCGAGGGGGGCGCGCGCCGACCTGCACGCCTCCCGCGGGGCCGGCCTCGTCCCCCCAGCCCAGCCCCCGACCGCACTGCAGCGCGAGCAACCCGCGGCGTGTCCCGCGGTCCGTGCTGGGCTATGCGCAGGGAGCTGCGCGGTTCCCTGCCTCCGAAGGTCTTCTCGGGACACCTGGTCTGTCTCACCCATGGATGCATCTCCATTCAGACCGCCCCCCTCTTTCTTTCATCACACAAACAATAAAGAATCGTGACAGAAAATCACAAAAACACAAGAAGAAATTGCCTGTAATTCCACAAGGAATTTGTCTTTCGGCCCACACGCTCGTCCGGTTACACTCGCACGAGCGGGCGCGTCGCCAGCGCTGTAGTCATGCCGCGCGGATCCGGAATCGGCGTGAGACCGCTTCCTGTCAGAGCGCAGGCGCGTGAATAACCCGACGGCCCAGGCCAGAGCTCAGCGCGGCGGCCAGAGCGGCGGGTCGGGTCTCCTGGACCAGGGAGGGGGCCGTGCCGTCTTACAGCAGGAAGGGCTCCCTCCCGTGGAAGGCGGGCTGTGTCGGGAGCACCAAGTCCAGCCTTCCCTCAGAGTGCGCCCCCGTGCGTCTGGAACGCCAGCGCTAGGACTCCGGCCTAAGAAATCCATCCCCAGTGCCCACCACCCCACACCCCGAATCACACAGGGTGTGCAAAGTACAGGGACCTGCAAAATGACAGGCGCTCAGTAACAGGAGAACGGGGGTTAAAAACAACAAACCGCGGGACGGCCGCTCAAGGATTACTAGTGAATATTTACTTAATGACATGGAGGGACACGACACGGCCCCATGTTTGGTACTAAAAGAACAGAAGACTAGAAGAATATGATCACAAGAGTAACTGTTAAAGGGCCCCTAAAGATGCAGAGCAGGCGCCCCAAACACCTTTGTGATTTTAGGGCGACTGCGGCTCTCAGCAGAGCAAGGGTGACGGAAAACTAAGGAAGGTCACACACAACATGCTAAAAGCAAGTTCTCTGGAAAGGGGAGGGAACGTCAGTGACCTGCACCTACTCTGACCTGGAGCACACACGCCCCGGCGAGCAGATGCACCTGCTGAGCAGCACTGTGGCCCCGCCCACGAGCGGAGTCTCTGCCTGAGGGCGCCAGCTTTAAACTCGAATCCATCAGCACGCATCAAAGTAAGTACAATCTTCTATGAAAAGAGAGAAGCTTTCCCGAGACAGACGCCTTAAAATCTCCGTAATAATCGTAATGAAAACAATACACTGCTCAAAGGCCATGAAGATCTATTTATTCATACCTCACTTGGTATGAGCCCATACAGGTATTTCCAAAGAACAGACTAAGATATCTAACTTCCTTTGACCAGGTAATCCCACACAGGAAACTATGTGCAAAGATGCAGTAAGGACAACAGGAAACATGCAGTACGCGAAACAATCCTCAGCACCAGTCGGTCCTGAATACACAATAATGCTGCAATCACGGAATCCTGAACAGCCTCCCAACAGAACGATCTGTGGGCCATGGAGATGCTGGAAAAACCAATGCCAAGAAAAAAAACAGGATATAAACTTGCCTAGGCCCTATGATTACATGTACATGTTACTACGTTCAATT
>NW_024425563.1:85234543-85270170 GCF_017311325.1 Ursus maritimus
ATAAATATGCTTAGAAAAACTTTAAGATACACTATATAAACCTCTTGGACCATTATTTCTGCATGTTACCATCCAAAGAAAAGGGAGTCTTTCTGTCTAGAGCAGTGCTGTTGGAACTTTCTCTGATGGCACAGACGTACTTTCTCTCACTATCCGACACGGCAGCTGCTATGCTGAGATGTGGTTACGGGTGCGACCCAGGAACTGAAATTTTCCTTTGTTTAAATATAACCGGCCACTATCAGCTAGTACCAGGCAACGGTACCGGGCAACCCAGCTCTAGAGGCCGACCTGAATCAAATACCATTCATTTCTACACATTTGCTATAAAATCTAAATCTTGAAGTTAAACATCGAATCTTGAAGTTAAACTTTGAAAATGTGCTGCCTGTAACATGAAAAGCGTAGGTGACGAGTAGCCCCGACGGACAAGCAACAGTGACTGACAGTCCAGCAGACGGTCAGAGAACTTCAACAGCCCCTTCCAGAATAGGAAGAAAAGTTGTTTCAAGTCAAACTACCAAAAGGTGAGGCTACCTTTCATTAGGAGGAACTCCCTTTCTCTTCCAGCTAGACATTTTCACAGCACACCCACCCCTGGACCTGGAGAGGCCTCACTGGTGCCCGCCGATCTTCCCGAGCCGCTCGCACAGAGGCGCTCCTGGCGCCCATTCCCCGCGCGCTCTCGGGCCCAGAGCGCCCGTCGCGACGCCGTGCGGCCGAGGGGGGCGCGCGCCGACCTGCACGCCTCCCGCGGGGCCGGCCTCGTCCCCCCAGCCCAGCCCCCGACCGCACTGCAGCGCGAGCAACCCGCGGCGTGTCCCGCGGTCCGTGCTGGGCTATGCGCAGGGAGCTGCGCGGTTCCCTGCCTCCGAAGGTCTTCTCGGGACACCTGGTCTGTCTCACCCATGGATGCATCTCCATTCAGACCGCCCCCCTCTTTCTTTCATCACACAAACAATAAAGAATCGTGACAGAAAATCACAAAAACACAAGAAGAAATTGCCTGTAATTCCACAAGGAATTTGTCTTTCGGCCCACACGCTCGTCCGGTTACACTCGCACGAGCGGGCGCGTCGCCAGCGCTGTAGTCATGCCGCGCGGATCCGGAATCGGCGTGAGACCGCTTCCTGTCAGAGCGCAGGCGCGTGAATAACCCGACGGCCCAGGCCAGAGCTCAGCGCGGCGGCCAGAGCGGCGGGTCGGGTCTCCTGGACCAGGGAGGGGGCCGTGCCGTCTTACAGCAGGAAGGGCTCCCTCCCGTGGAAGGCGGGCTGTGTCGGGAGCACCAAGTCCAGCCTTCCCTCAGAGTGCGCCCCCGTGCGTCTGGAACGCCAGCGCTAGGACTCCGGCCTAAGAAATCCATCCCCAGTGCCCACCACCCCACACCCCGAATCACACAGGGTGTGCAAAGTACAGGGACCTGCAAAATGACAGGCGCTCAGTAACAGGAGAACGGGGGTTAAAAACAACAAACCGCGGGACGGCCGCTCAAGGATTACTAGTGAATATTTACTTAATGACATGGAGGGACACGACACGGCCCCATGTTTGGTACTAAAAGAACAGAAGACTAGAAGAATATGATCACAAGAGTAACTGTTAAAGGGCCCCTAAAGATGCAGAGCAGGCGCCCCAAACACCTTTGTGATTTTAGGGCGACTGCGGCTCTCAGCAGAGCAAGGGTGACGGAAAACTAAGGAAGGTCACACACAACATGCTAAAAGCAAGTTCTCTGGAAAGGGGAGGGAACGTCAGTGACCTGCACCTACTCTGACCTGGAGCACACACGCCCCGGCGAGCAGATGCACCTGCTGAGCAGCACTGTGGCCCCGCCCACGAGCGGAGTCTCTGCCTGAGGGCGCCAGCTTTAAACTCGAATCCATCAGCACGCATCAAAGTAAGTACAATCTTCTATGAAAAGAGAGAAGCTTTCCCGAGACAGACGCCTTAAAATCTCCGTAATAATCGTAATGAAAACAATACACTGCTCAAAGGCCATGAAGATCTATTTATTCATACCTCACTTGGTATGAGCCCATACAGGTATTTCCAAAGAACAGACTAAGATATCTAACTTCCTTTGACCAGGTAATCCCACACAGGAAACTATGTGCAAAGATGCAGTAAGGACAACAGGAAACATGCAGTACGCGAAACAATCCTCAGCACCAGTCGGTCCTGAATACACAATAATGCTGCAATCACGGAATCCTGAACAGCCTCCCAACAGAACGATCTGTGGGCCATGGAGATGCTGGAAAAACCAATGCCAAGAAAAAAAACAGGATATAAACTTGCCTAGGCCCTATGATTACATGTACATGTTACTACGTTCAATTCAGTATGAAATAGAGTCTTCCAAATAGTTGATAAAGTATGATTTCACTCATACATGGAGTTTAAGAAACAAAACAAATGAACACAGCGGAAAGGGAAAAAAGGAAAAGAGGGAAACAAGCCATAAGAGACTTGAAAAAAAAGATTTTATTTATTTGACAGAAAGAGCGCACAAGCAGGGGGAGCAGCAGGCAGAGGGAGGGAGAAGCAGGCTCCCCACTGAGCAGGGGGCCCAACGTGCGGCTTGATCCTAGGACTCCGGGATCATGACCTGAGTCGAAGGCAGACGCTTAACTGAGTGAGCCGCCCAGGCGCGCGGCCATAAGAGAGTCTTACTGATAGAGAACAAACTGAGGGTTGATAGAGGGAGCTGGGTGGGGGATGGGCTAGATGGGTGATGGGGACTAAGGAGGGCACTTGTGATGAGGACTGGGTGTTGTAGTAAGTGATGAATCACTGAATTCTACTCCTGACACCAATATTGCACTGTATGTTAATTACCTGGAATTTAAATAAAAATTTGGAAGGGGAGGGGAGATGGGGAGGGGCAGGGGGAGGGGGAGATGGAGGAAAACAACAGCTGATGTTCCCTAATAAACCCTAAGCTCCCAGGCCCCTGCAGCGGCTGCTGGCAGGGCAGCCTCACCTGGTGAGTAAGGACCTCAGGTCCACTCACTGGCTCCAGCCCCGTGAATCACACACAAGAAACACAGCCGCGTCCACTACCACCACTTACAGTACAGAATAAAATAACAAAACGCTTAAGGGAGAAAAAGAGACCAAAATGAGAAAAAAAAATTGAGACCTTTTTCCTATTTGTTCCTATTGTACAAGTAGCTCCTGACAAGTCAACAAATTTTCACCTTGACGATTTTTTCTTCCCTAGGAAAATATACCAAAATATGTTTCACTCAAAGTTTGCAAATAACTAGACACTTAATAGTGACAGTGTTTATTTTTTAAATAGAACTTCCTTTCCTTCTTGAATGTGAGTATCACTGAGTCTTTCCTCTGGAGCCTAACAAGGCCAGATGGGCGGCCCTGCCCTCGGCAGCCCTCCCCACTCACCCCCCCATCCCCGCCAAGTCAAGGCTTTGGGGCTGCAAATGGATATTTGCCAATCCCAAATTATCAGAGTGCTTTTTTATTTTTAATTTTTATTTAGAGAAACAGTGTGCACACACATGTGCACGCACGAGGGGGTGGTGAGGAGCAGAGGGAGAGACAGAATCCTAAGCATACTCCACACCCAGGGCAAAGCCCAAAGTGGGGCTTGATCTCACGACCCTGAGATCATGACTGAGCTGGTGGCTCAGTCAGTTAAGCCTCCGACCCTTGATCTCAGCTTGTTTTGCTCTCAGGGTTGTGAGTTCAAGGTCCGTGTTGGGCTCCACACTAGGCATGGAACCTACTTTAATAAAAAATTCTCAGTAGGAAACAGGATAATCTCCGTGACCGTGAACTAGGCAATGGTTTCCTAGATGAGACATCAGAAGCACAAGTAACGCTGGCTGATGGACACTGGGGAGGGTATGTGCTGTGGTGAGCACTGGGTATTATATGAGCCTGATGAATCACAGACCTGGACCCCTGAAACAGATAATACATTATATGTTAATTTAAAAAATAATTAAATAAAAGTATAAGTAACAAAAACAACAAAGAAAACATAAAAGGTTGGACTTCATAAAAATTGAAGCTTTATACTTCAACTATCGCCCATGTACATTCAAGAGATATGAAAACATGTCCACACTAACATCTGTACGATGTTCACAGCAGCATTATTCCTAAGAGCCAAAAAGTGGAAACACAAACCGCACAGCCGTCAGCTGACGAGCGGGGCAAGCAAGCACGGTCTCTGCACACACAAAGCCTTCGGAAGGACTGGGAGAAACTGTCGCCAAGTCCACAGATTGCAGGATTCCATTCATAGGAAACATCCAGAACAGGGAAATCTGTTGCAGGGGGCAGAGGGCAGATCAGAGGCGGCCAGGGGTGAGGGTGCGGAGAACGCAGAGTGAGAGCCAAGAGAGGCAGGGTTTCTCGTTGCTGCTGGCTCACAGAGGCTTCCAGCCAAAGCCAGGACTGAACAGGGTTCCCGTTTCCACGCGCATGAAGTACTGAGGGAGCCCACTCTGCACCTGGCATAGAAGCCTCACAACTCACAACTGATGCTTAGTCAAACTGTCGTTACAGTCGTCCACACTGCATAAGCTTCCAACTCACTAGTATGAGGAACCTTCTCTAGCTGCCCGCGGACATCAGCAGGGGCCACCGGTGTGGGCAGCACTCTGCGCAGCCCAGACATCAAGAGAGAAGTCAAAATCCTTCCAACAATGTTCATCTCCAACGCTGGAACCGAAGAACACAGCGCACAGTGCCTCCTTCCAAGAGCGGCCTGCGGTTCCCAGCGTGGCAGCCGGCCGGCACCCCAGGGGCCCTGAGGGCTCTGAAATTCCCAGTCGCAGTTCACGGTCTCTGGTCCCACACACAGGCTCACTCCCACACGTTCCAGCACACTCGACGGCCTTACCAAGAATCAAACCGTCTCTTATAACCAGTACACTCTTCTGATACTTCCATCCCCGATGCAGGTTTTACTAGAATGACGGCGGCCAATGGTCAGCATGGTGTCCGCTTGGCAGTGTGGGCGGCGGGCTCCGACTGCAGCGACTGTGCCACCACCACTTGCCAGCCCGGACTCTTACGGAGGATGGCTCCCTGCCTGGGGCCGCGCCTTGGCCTGTTCTGGCGGCCAGAGCGAAATACAACCAACCGAGAGGCTTATAAATCAACATGCCTTCCTTCCCCGCGGTTCTGGAGGCTGGTAGTTTGTGATCGGGCTGCCAGCAGGGCTGGCGTCTGCTGAGGGCTCTCTTGTGGGTCAGAGACTCCTCGTGTCCTCCTCACATGGCACATTCGGTGAAGGAGCCGTCTTTTCCACGAGGGCACTCATCCCACCCGTGAGGGCTCCACCCTCATGACCTTCTGAACTTTCCCAAGGCCCCACCTCTGAAAGCCACCACCTTTGCAAGGGGTCGGGGGCGGGGGGAGTTAGGATTCCCTCATATGAATTTTGGGGGGAGGGTACACACACCTTCAGATCGTAACAGGACAGAACAGGGACAAAATTCACAGAGATGCTATTTCTATCGGGGCACATCTTATCACATTGACCAAGATGATTTTTATGAACGATCTTTGGTTGCCAATGTCCACATCTGAAGGAATAACTTACTGGTTATTAAACCCTAACAGGGTGAGAAAGGAGTTACATCCTCTGCCAAAAATCCAGCTCCATTTAAAATTTCCCGGCCAAGAAATAATTCAAACTAGTAACCACCATTTTACCCAGAATTATAACTAGGAAGATGCCACTTAGCTGCCCTTGACCTTTACCTCTAACACACACAGCCTACTCTCCCTCCTGGTGGGGATGAGACCTGCATCCCACCCAGGACAACGAGCACAAAAACATGCTGTTTACTCCCTCTCAACCACTGGCTGTTTTCCAAGGTGATGAAAGCAAATTAGTAAGTTTTCGATCTTGCTTTTCTATCAGTTCTGGTACAAAGATATTAAAAAAAAAATTTTTTTAATGGATACATTTAAGATCTCATTACTTCCAAAATGTATATTCACACACGTTACTTAGGGAGGCATGCCAAACCCATCTTCAATGTAACACATCATTCCCCTTGTCCTAGGGGACATGGTGAAATCTATTTTCATGACAGGCCCTCATTCATCATACTATTTCTGCGACTTCTGTAAACAAGCCTAAATCCCTTCTCGTCTCCAGTGATTATAAATAAACAATGAGCAGGACCTAAGTCCCAGTTCCCAGTCAGTTTAGAGGATTTCTTGCCTAGTCACGAACTCTCCCTCATATCCAAATGAAGGGAAAAAAGTGATAGCACATCGTAGTGTTTTCGGTCTTTCTTTACCAAGGACGCCAATGCGCATCCACTCTGCAGCTCACCTTCAAACAAGCTCCTGAAAACCCCCGTGCACACGAGTCCTCAAAGTGCATGCACGACCAGGACCAGCAGCACGGTCCCGTGCGAGCACTTCGTACTCCCTTCAGGGCGCGGGCAGTGGTCGTGCACAGACCACGAGTCCTAGGAGCAGCGGAGCTGACAGAAGGGCCACCTTCCAGCATGAAGAGCTACAGGACAGAGAGCTCTGAGCTGAAACCCACCGGCGACCCGGCATCGGTTCACCAGGCATCACTCAACAGCCTGTCCTCGAAAGACAGCACCTGCCAGGTGGCGCGAGGCAAGGGTTCCAGGCCCGGGGCTGGTGCTGGGCTGGTCCTCAACAGGTGCTGTCCCTGGTGGCATGAGGCTCAGGCAAAGCCCAATGGGCACAAGGGGCTCAGAGCAGCTGCCTCCAGGAACAAAGCTGGGCACATGACTTCAAATAACTCCCACAACTTCATTTTCTCACCATTCAGGTCCCCTCCTTTGTCCCTGTTCTTCCTCCTTCCCAGTGTGCACGGTATGTGGTTCCCAACCCATGGACAATGGAACGAGAGAAGAGCAGAGCCCAGGCATTCTAAGCAGCAGCAGCACAACTGAAGGAAACAGCCCCGTGTGCCTTTCTGGGCCGTCGGTCCCACCCTGCCTGAGGCGCGTGTGGGAAAGGAGGCTCCCCTCGGCCTGATGCTGGCACCCGCTCGCGCACCTGTGGCAGACTCTCTGCTTGGTGGAAGGAGCAGGAGCTGTGGTCCAGTGCCCTGCAGTGCCTGTCCCCTCCCCCAGAGCATCAGCAAGTCAGTAATGCCCCCTCTCTCAGGACAGACTAGGCTAGTAGCTCTTGGCCATTCTCCCCTCCAAACCCCCATCTGACAATGGTGACAGCTGTGGCTGGGGGCTCGCTGCAAGTCATCTGCCGGCCACGTCATCCTGACGGCCAGACCATCTCTCACAGGCTCTAAAAACATTCTCAAGTGTGGAAGAAGGGGTCTGCTTTGATTAAAACAGAGTTCCTCAAGTCACACGGAATCCCAAGCCATAATCATCCGGAGCATTCCTCGCTTCAGCCATTTTCAAGTAACATTTTCTAGAAGTTTCCTATGGAAACTTGGTCCATTCTCCCAGTAATAACACTGTCTAGTAGTTCATGCTGTTTCAAGTATTCTCCTGTTTACAACTTTGCCTTAGCGAACACGACATGAGCTACTAGGGTGCCGTGCACTGCACAGACACCTCTTATACTTTTTTGTAACAACCACACACCCTGAAGTCACCCCAGCCAGACGGGAAATGGAGCTTCAGAGGGCACATGAAGACGAGACATGCCCAGCCTCACAGCACGCTAAACCTCAGCTTCGTCACCAAACATGGTTTGGTGGCGAAGCCCTTCTCCCGCCCTCGAGCCTACTGGGGCCCATGTGTGAGGGGAACCATGGAGCTTGCTCATGTGACCCAGCCGCGAAGACCACATAGATTCTGGGAACCAAAATCAATACAGGCTGTCTGAACAACAGTTCTGACAACCTTTTCTCCTGTGATAAGCCTTGAAAAGGTAGTAATAAAAGAACTGCATCTAGTTACATATTTTAAAGGTCACCCACTGGGTGATCCCGGAACAGCTGGGAGTTGTGGTCACTGTGCTCAGAGTAAGTGGGACAGGAAACCATCAGCTTCGGCACAGTTAGTTCTCAAGTTTCCATGCATTTAATAGGAATATGTAAAGGATGAAATGAGGACTGGTTAGGTCAACATCACCAATGGGTATAAAAAAGGATTATTCCGCTAAAAGAATACCCTACCTATCTCACAGGAAAATACAAAGTCAAAACCAGTTCTCCAGGGATGCCTGGGTGGCTCAGTTGTTAAGCGTCTGCCTTCGGCCCAGGGAGTGATCCCAGGGTCCTGGGATCAAGCCCCGCATCAGGCTCCCTGCTCTACTTCTTCCTCTCCCACTCCCCTGCTTGTGTTCCCTCTCTCGCTAGCTGTGTCTCTGTCAATAAATAAAAATCTTAAAAAAAGAAAAAAAAAACCAAAAACCCAAAAAACCAGTTCTCCAAATCTGGCTAAAGCAGAGAGGAACAGAGGACCAATAACTTTCAGAAATTTCTAGAAACTCCATGTCCTGCTCACACCAACTTTAAAAGTTTTTTTATTAAAGGGTGTTGCAGCCCTCACCACCCCCCGCCAATCCAAGCTGGAAAAACATGAATTAAGAGGACCAACATGCTCACACAAAAGAATACGGCATTGGGGAGGGATCCTTTAAAAATAAATTCCTAGGGCTTTTGAGTATTTTAAAAAAACTCATCACTAATTAGAGACTATAAAAGGCAAAGAAACGGCTATTCAGGGTCACATCAAGGGAAGATCAACAGAACTGTGATATTAAAGTAAATCAGCTATAACGCAGTATGAATAATGCAACGGAGAACAAAACTCAATTTCTCAGAGTGTGGGGTGCAGGGTTTCACAAGCCCACACCCACTCCCTAGTAGCTCAAACAGACCCAAGACGACACGGAGGGACATTCCTTAAGTCCAGTCCCTAGGCTGCCTCTACTCCAAGGCAGAAACACTGGGGCTCCAAGAACAACATAGAAAACAGAAAGTTAAATCTAGCTGGTTCCTAAAAATCACTTAAACTCCTTTTTACAAATCCACAAATACACGGATTGGGCTTAGATTAGAAGAGGGAAGTGGGGAGGAGACCGAGGGTTTCAGGAAGGTTGTGCTCTTACAAAATCCATACTCCACAGATATGAGATGGTTCAAGTTTATGTCTTGAGAGGTTTCTTCAGCAGAATTCCCCAGCTGTAAAGGTCCAGGTCTTTCTCCACTGCCCAAATGGGAATGCACAATTTCTCCTTTTGGGAGAGGATTATGCCGAAAATTAGCATTGCATAAATACCGTTACCTTTTCTGGTGAAAAACTCCTTGGAATATTTCCCCAACATAGCGTATTTTCGAGGGACTTTCCCCAGCAGTTCAATGATCAATGCTATGTGATCTGCATTGGGAAACATTGCCAGCAAAACAGAAACACACGACAGTTTAATCAGTACACTGCATGCAGACACTGCTACCGCCCGCGCAGACAGAAACAGAGCGCGATCTGGATAATCCCAGCACAGGCTTTGCCGGTGTGGCCGGATGCACGGGTGACCACAGCCCAGGGCAAGCGTGGTCTTCCCTCTCCACTTTTAAATCAGCATAGGCATTTTGCTAGGTTGCTTTTTGAATTTGGGAGCCAGGTCTGTCACCATTAGTGCTACAATCAGCAGCTGCTATGCCGTTTCTGTCTGCATCATGGCGCTTTTCAAAAAGAAGAGGTACTACCTCTGCGATTGAAGAATTCCCGAGAATATTTTCCAGATAGAGCAAAGTGCCTTGGGATACTGCCTAGCAGCTCTATGATGTGGGCTATGTGGTCTATGGAGGAGAGAAAAAAAAGGATACGGGAATGGGAGGGGCAAAGGGAAGGATGGGATAAAAGAAGAGGGAAAAAATTGAAATTAGTAAAAAATCAGAAATAGATTCAAATCAACAATGTCTGCGCACATTCATGCAGAGGCTGGTGGGGCTGGCGGGCCTCAGGCACCATCTGGACCATTAACGGTGACTGGTGCCAGCTCGCCCCAGGCCACCCCAGCATCGCAAGCAAATAAGCATGGAGATGGTCAGGTTTACAGATGGAATTCAAGCCAGAATTCCCAGGTTTTCAACTCAGCTCCCCAACAGGACAGAGACGTGGGCAGATCAGTGGACGAAAGGAGCACAGAGAGGCTCTGCGGTTCACACAGCCCGTCCTCTCCTGGCTGCTGGGCACCAGGCCCGGGGCAAGCAGGAGGGAGGGGTGAGCTGGGGCCAAGGGCTCTCCGCAGAGCTGCCCATCCACTGTGCCTGAGGGGGCTTCAAGCTCGAGGAAAAGCGACTGAATTGGGCGTTTGAAAACCAAAACACAGCTCTATTTCAGTACAGAAACACGCTACTGTCCAGCAGCTCAGGCCTCTCAGGAGACCCAGCCTGAGGTATGTGGCAGGCAGCGATACTCACCTTCATCTCTGGAATAGTCTTCCCCAGAATGCGGCTCAAACAAATAATCTCCCGTTGCCAGCTCAAATGCCTAGGATACAACAGATGACACGCTAAGCACTCTGTGAAGCGGCCCCTGAGCCAGCAACTTTTTCTCCTCGCACAAGAGACCTACATTTTATGAGGATCTGGTCAAATCAAAGAGCCTTCTAAAAGAGCTCAATATCAACTTTTTTCTTCCTTCCAAAAAGTTCAAAGAAGGTTCAGAAATATTCTCACATCTCCTCTACTGGAGGATGTAAAGCCTACGTCCTCCCCTCATCTTGCAGGCAGCACGTCGGCCGGCAGCCGTGTGCAGGCCTGGCTGGAGACTGCACCCCCACTATGAATGGCAGCACCCGGACGCAGTCCAGGACCAGGGCCGATTCATGCCTGCCCTCAACCCCCAGGCTCGTCTGGCCCCCAGAGAGCAGATGAAGCAAAGACCCTCATGTCTTAGTAACTAAGAGCTATTTTCAGCGTCTCATCATTTCTTTCATTTCTGACGCAACCGAAGGAAAACCGAGAGCCACAAAGAAGGCTCTGTGGCTCCCGCTCTGTGCCCTGGGCCCGGAGGAACCCAGTGAGGTGGGCAAGGAGAGCTGGCCTGCCTCCTGGGCCGTCACCACCTGCCCCCCAGCATGACAGCTGGTGGGGGAGGCCCTGTGTTTCCGTTTCTACTGGGCAGTCTTCTTCCCTTGTTCTCAAAAAAGCCCTCAGGACCACAAGTTTAATCTGCTAACGATATATAAAGATGGTAACTGCCTTTGCTCTGCGGATCCAATACCATGTGCTTAAAATCTTTTTTTAAAAAGGAAAAGGCTACATCCTATTTTTGGTTTTTCTACACTTCTATTCTGTATTAGATCTTGCTGTTCCGAAAGGAGCTCAGGGGCCTGGATCCCCGGCACTGACGCTCCGGCCCTGCCCTCCCGCATCCCCCCATTTCCTCCCCAGGCCCTGACCAGAGTGTGGGCAAGAGGCTCTCCACCACGGCCTTCCACAAACTAAGGGTGGGTGCACGTGGCCATGACCACATCGCCTCACCTTTCTCTTTTTTCAAAGAAAGGAGGAAAATGGGATGACAAGATGGTTCTCAGCTACCCCGAGAGAGCACCAGTGTATGAACTCAGGATCTCGCAGGACCTGGTCACGCCAGCACCTCAGGGTCACAGAAGGTCCTTGCCTGGGGCCTCTCCCCTCCACCCAATGAACAAGAAATATGATCTCAGATCAGGGTACAAAACCTCACACTGGCCACAAATCCAAACGGAATAGTTAGATTTCATGGTGAATGGCCAGAAGAGGCTTCCCCGCCTGGGACAAGCCGTGAGGAAAAGGGGAGACCCTACTGGGGGAGACACCGCGAGGCGCCACTGCGGGAGCCCCGAGGACCGTGCCACCGCTGCTCCTTAACCCTGCCCTTGAGCCCTCGCTCACTCTTCTGGTTAGTTTTCAAAAACATTTCAATCAGGTTGAGTCTACTTCTTACAGCCTAACACTAAGATATGTTAACGGAGCGTTCTTTGAAAGAGGACTGTTCTGATTAGCACCCATGTTATTTCCAACGAAATTCTCAAATCAAAGAAGCCCACAAAGAAATGACTTAAAAGAGAAAAGGAAGAGGAGAGGTAAGGTGGAGACTCTCCTGTCGTGTCATCTGGTCCTAGTTCTCCAAAGAGGGATGAGATTTTCTTAACGAAAAGGACCTGCTCAGCAGAGCAGGGGCAGGAATCACAACGGGAATGTCAGCGTCTGTGCCTTCCGGCCTGCTTCCGTGCCGGCCGCTGTGACACTGTGGAAGACGACTGCCCTCCGCTCACGAAGTCACTCCCAATACAACCTTTACTACTCCTAGTTTACCACTTGGGACTTGTAATGCTTGGGAACTGTGGCTTCCTTCCTCTGTATTGACCAGATCCCCTACAAGGACGCCCCATGACCAAACTCTTCTCAGGTTCTGGGAAGGCCAGACACCTCTTTCTTGAAATGCCCTCCTACACCATTCTCAATAAATAAGGTCGCCTATTCTTCCTGTGATGTGACCAGTGCTGAGGAGGTCGGGTGAAGTCTGTCAGACTGGCTTTTCTCACTTCCCTGGTCCTCACCGGGGCTCACTGTGGAGCCCACAGAAGTTACCTAACCCCGGGCTCCGACAGACGAGTGCAGAACCGTCCACGCCTCGGCCCACACAGAATTTTTAGATCACACGCACTTACATCTGAGGGGCCCCAAAACTCAAGAAAAGGAAAAGAGGTTCAGCAAGTGACATATTTCGGTTACTCTGCCCCGTTTTGTTGCCCTCCTTCCTGACAACGGGGATGGCACTCATCCGTGAGCACAAGCGCCTGCTGCCCACCCAGGAGCTCTCAACTCCACCGGGGCGTCTGCAAGACTTCCTGCCGCTCATGTCATCAAAGGGCTCCGCGCCACACCACCACCACCAGTCTGGAGCTTCCGTACAGCTTAGTAGCATGAATTTAATATGCCATTGTACTTCTAAACTTCAGCGCGAGGATGGGGGGGGGCAGCACCGCCTTGTGTGTACCGGGTTCTCCAGGAAGAACACAAGGGACCTCTCAGCCTTGCCTTCTGGGGATGGAAGGTGCGGCTGGGGAACAAGGCTTGCCCCCTTCCAGAAATAAAAAAATCACCCCAATGACAACCAACTGATTTAAAAAATTTTTAAAACCCCTCAAATAGCCCTCGAAGCCCTGAGGGAGTTTACGCCTAATTTGGGGGGAAGGGGAGGTAGGAGAAAGGAGACAGTCTGCTACTTCTGTATCACTGTCCACAGGAGCGGAAGTGGCCAGGATGCGGACACCGTGTGAGGGGACAAGTCCTTACCTCACAGAAGGCAAGACAGACAACCTGGTACAAAAGCATACTGACAGCTCCACCATTATTCTCCTACCTCTGTGATCTTGTCCTATTTTTCTGGTTATATCACCAAAATTTAACACCCCAAATTAGAAGCACAGGATTTCAGAGTTGAAAGAGCCGTCAGAGTCTAATTCAGGGCAGCCTGGTATGGCCCCTTCTGTGTTGCTGGGGACACGTAAGCCTTGACCTCACCACATCCTGAAATGGAACATTTCTCTCCCCTCCTACTGACCCAGCCTCGGGCTCCTGCCGCTTCCAGGGCTCCCCACCCCCTGCCCTCCAGATTCCTGTCCCTCCCTGTCCCTCCCCGCACAGCAGTCTCCAAATTCAAAGCAGCCACCACATGCCCACCAATTCTTTTCACCATTCTTTTCCATACCTAGCACAGCAAAGACCTAAGTTTCTGATACTCACTGAAAAACTTAGTTTTAAAAATTATTATCTGCTATGATTTGTCAGAGCAAAGTGGGAGCAGAAAGGCACACTGTTTCCAATCTATTTGGCCACATCTGTTGCCTGAGATCTTAATAATTTTACACAAACATCTACTTTTTTTCATATCATCTAGCACCATGCTTTTACTGCAGCATCAGAGGGCATATAGCACGGCAAACTCCAAAGAACTGTTAATCTCTGAATAACAGATAATGACATCTATTCCTCACTGCTCTTTCTAGTAAGAAGACAAAGTGCCAAGTTTCATACACAAAGCCTCTCGCTGTAAATATATCAAAGAATTTGGGGAAAAACATAAATGAAGTAAGAAAAACATGAAATAGCACCCCAAGCAACACACACACGCACATGCGAGCGCACCCTGGATAGGAAACAGGGCCAAGAAAGAGAGACCGAAATTGGCTTAAGGATGAGGGCCCACGCATGCTCCTCAAGTCACAGGTCAGCAGTAAGTGAGAAACAGACGCCCCGGTGAGGGCCTGGGCGCGCAGTGTAGACACGAGCAACCTTGCGATGCAGCCAGAAGAGATGATGACACACACGGGGGAAAGAAGAGGCGTCCTGAGGCCTGACGAGAGATGCCTTCGTGTTCTCTCTGGGAACAGACTCAAAGGGGATATGTGCGGCTGCTGTGTCTCGGAAGTCAGTGGACAGCCTACAGCAATAAGCTAGAATATTCTCTAGGTTTTGCCTTATAAGAGACATTAAACATTGGCACAGAGTGAAATCCCTTCCTCTACGGTAAGGACATCAGGTCTGTCAGGGGTTACCAAGAAGGGGCCCCGCCTTTCGACCTCGATCTTCCCCTCAGACACCACTGCCTCATCATCCCCCACAGCACGAGTAAAGGGCAAACCTGCACATGGCCTGCAAGCTTTCAGAAACCAGGAAGAATGACTTGAAGTGACTTCGTCACCACAGCAGAGGGTGTGATTCTCGGGGCGGTGGCCTGAAGAGGGCCCTGACCGGAGACTGTCTATCACAGTCATGTCAAACCAGACATGGCCAAGCCCCGGACACACCTGAGAAGAATTCTTCCAATTCTCAAGACACTCAAGACAGCAACCTCGCCCTCAGCCCTCCCACAGTGGACCCATTTCACAGTCGGGAAAACACAGACCACATGCAGCAGTGGGACTGTCCCGTCATGAGCATTAAGGGGACGAGTCTTTACAGAGAAGAAAATGGCCACGGCCGTTCTTACCATACACGCTGTACTCCAAATGTCAGCAGGCGTACTGTAACCTGCTCCTATTAAAACCTCTATGGATCTATACTGACGTGTCTGGATGTCTTCTGTGAAGTGTTTATGCTGGAAGGGAACAGACTGTATTACTATGGAGGAAAACAGACATTAAAAAGGAAAAAAGTGTCTTCTGATACATGATCATGAGCAAAATGTTCTAGAAAGAAAACTACTTACCACCCAGCAAGCATTTCCCAAGTCGGCAATTTTAACTCTAATTTTATCTGCGTTCCGTGGATCCAGGGGATTCACCAACAAGTCGGCCGCCCGGGTTTTTGCTGGCATGAGCAAACAGCAGGACAGTTAGTGCTCGGGACAAGTGGTCTGCATGTGTGCACACAATGTGTGCCGGGCACAGTCTCCTTTTCTAGACAAGTGATGGGATGAGCATTTAGGCCTGCAACCCTGTAAGTTGAACTCAACAGAAGTTTAAATTCTTGGGCTCCATCCCTGGAAGGTACTTCACAAAAGAGAGCACACTGGGCTGCCCAGACACTCCCTGACCCGGCCTTGTCCTTTCTCCTTGTATCCCTGATTCCTTCACCTCTAGGTCAACCCTACTCTGCTCTCTTTTGCGTCTTTCTAAAGCCGCTCCTCACTGCCTCAGAGCCCACAAGGGACCACACCGAGCTCACTGGTACGTTATCACGTGAAACACAAAGGTAGTGAGGACAGGTTCCTGGGTGCCAATCCCTTTGTAAGTGACACACAGTTCACCTGGTGACCACACCCCCTACCTCTCCTTCTGCTTGGGCTGAGCACACAGACCTCAAGGGTTAGACAATGGTTGACTAACAAATACAGATTAAAGGCCACGACCAAGCAACTTGGGTTTAGCCCAACTTTAACCCCAGGGTGACCCTGAGAGAAGCTCAACAGCAGACACAGGGTTACTAGGCTTCTCAGGGCTCCTGGGGCCAGAACAGCTTCTCAGACAAGTCCAAACCATGCCCCATTCAAGCACGGTTAACCAGGAGGCACCTGACAAAGGAAAATAACGTGGAGCAGCCCAGACAGAAAATCCTGAAGTGAGTAAGCATCTTCATCAAACCTCAAACTGACCAAAAGCTTGATTCCGGAAGCCATGTAACTATGGCTCTTATTTATCATAGAAGTCATTCTGAAATGGTATTTACACACTAAACAGGAAAGTCGACTCGATGCAGAACATTAAACACCCTTTTGTTTGCTCGAAGCCGGGCGCTGCTCAAGCACGTCCAGCCTCGCTTCAGGGGTGCCCACGCCGCAGAGCCCCGGCACTGAGGGCGCTCTGACTCCCTGGCAGCCCCACACAAGCAGCAAGGCATCCAGGAGCTGGGGTACCCACAGAGCTCTCCAACATCTTAAACCCTCAAGACCCAGCCCCCAGGCCTGTGGGTCAATGTGGGCCGGTCAGGCTCATTGTTCCCTGTTTGCCATCTGCCCTATGACCTTTTCTTCTTTAAAAGGATGCTGGTGCACTGTGGGCTTCACCAAAGGCGGTCTGAGCCAGCAGAACAAACACAAGAACTCACAAATGAAGAGAAGGAAAGCAGCAAAGACCCACACGAGGACACAAAATGTGTACAGTGACTGGGGGACAGGCTGAGAACACGGCATACACGCGCTGACCCAATGGGTAGATGGGCAGCATTAGAAATGGCCAGAGGACTCCCACATGTCACTCAATCAAGCAGAGTCAACAGGCAAGAAAATGAAGCTACTGGCTCCGCAGCTCAGCTAGTGTAAAGTCTGCACAACGGGATTCAAATCGAGGTTTCAACACCAACAGGCTCTGAGACTCTGGGCAATGACTTAAATTCTGTGAGGCTCAGTGCTCCAGAAAGAAGAGGAAGAGCCATGCCAGACCCCTCCCCCTCCAACCCCAGGCTAAGGCTTCCACTGGCCAGAACCAAAGCCCCACTGGCAGAGAGCAGAGGGGAAGCCACACAATTCAGATCAAAGGTCTAAGGAAGGAGCGGGGTGAAGCTCTAGTTCTGCTTCGCCCACATTAAGTGGGTGCCTGAGGGTACTCGCGGGGAAGGGGGTTCTGTGATGACCACCCATTCCCAGGTGTTTGAAAGACGTTTCCCAGGAGCTGGATAATTCAAGTCAACTAGAGGAAACACACTGCAAAAAACACAGCACCTCACATGTTCAATACTGTTTCTTTGCATTTAATCCCCCTCATTTATGATCACAAGACAAGGTGTCTTTAGTGATAGGCGGTTATCCTCTGGCTTCAGTTTGGTCAACAAGGACCCTGCTCACAATGCCTCCCAAATAACAGGGAATTCACTCCAGAACCTTAGCTGGTGAAGAACACAAAGGAGACTTTTGAACGAGAATCTACTTGTAGTTCTGACTTCCTTTTCTCAGTGTGATGATGACCCGGCTAGGGTACCTGAGGCAGCCCTCAACAAAGCCCATGTGAACATGGCACTCGTGCGAGCTGTGCACTCCTACCGACTTTGCTTGGCCCGGGAATCGGGTCAGCTCCTCTGATGACGTCATCCCTGTGGTGACCTCCCACAGCCCTTCCTTGTTCTCCTCCTCTGCCAAGGAGGAACTGAAACGTGGGAAGAGAGAGGTGGGGAGATGTCACTTCAGGAAGGACTGGGCCCCTTAAATCATCTCTGTTGACCTGGTATCCCAGTGACACTGTTCATTCCATGTGAAGCTATCTTAGAAACCAGTAAGATGGCAGCGTGGCGGCCCTGAGTGACGACACGGCCGTCACTGCTTATCTGCAAGGCACTGTGCTGGGCTCACGCTGACTCTTTATATACTTTAAAACATCCTTACAACAAAGGCGTGGCTACCTTCTCCATAAGCAGATGTTCAGAGCCAGGCCCAGAGAGGAGCAGAACTGGGAGATTCAATGCCCGAGCCTGGCCATTCATTCACCACGCATTTACTGAGTCCCTTCTGTGTACTAACGTGGCACTCGGAACAGCAGGAGCAAAACGTGTAAGGCTCCCCCACCATACCCCAAAATAGGAAACTCACATATCAGTGGGCACTAAAGTAAATAAAATGACTGAGTCACAAGCCATGTCAGAAAAGAAAGAAGAAAAACAAAGAAAGGAAATGGACAATGAGGATGTGCAGGGGAGGTCATTCCCGAGAAGGTGGCATGCAAGGAGAGGCCTGAACAAAGGGAGACACGAAGGGCGAGAGGCTCTCGGCAGAGGAGACAGCAAGTGCAAAGTGCAGAGAGGAGAAACAAGCTCGTACTTTTGAGACCCGTGAGGAAGTCATCGTGGGAGGGGCCGAGTGAGCCACGGGTGAGGGAGACAGTGCCAGAGAGTGAGCTGCTAGGAAATGGGCTGCGGAGAGCTCCTAAGCTTTCCAGAGCAACGCCTCGCAGTGTTATTCCTAGTGGAAAGACACTGGAGGTCCTCGGGAGGGAGGGGGAGGGAAGATGCCAGGACGTGCTTTGAAAAGCACTCTCTGGACTGCCCTGCAGAGACCAGGCCAGGCAGTGAGAGTCGCTGAGTGGGCAGCACGGCGCCTGTGTTACTGGCAGCAACCTGGGTCCCTGCCAGGTGAGGGTGAATACCTTGCAGGGAAAGCCAGCAGGACCAGATGGGACGGGCCAAGATGCGCGCTATGGCTCCAGCAGCTAATAATACAAAAGGAATCCTGCCTGCTCAGCCTTCAGTGGTTACCCAGTCAGTCCGGGGAGAAGTCCACATCCTTCTGCCTGGCACGTCCCTTCTTCCTTCACCCCTCCTGGCCTTTTCCTTCTCCTGCTCCCTCACATGTGTATACTCTGCTGCGACAACCAGGACCCACCAGCTCTGAACACAGCCTGTCTCTCTTGCCTCATGCTCATGCGGCGGTAGGTGGCCACCCAGCCTCCCAGGGCCCTGCCCCTTTCACGCAGGCAACAGAAGGCCTCCCATGCAGGCCACCGCCCACGGTCCTCGAACACCAGGCTGGGAACCAGAACTAAGTGCCTCCATACAAAGGACTGGAGAAGGAGATGCTGTCCCTGGTGTGTACCTAGAATTTAACAGTGAAAAGGTCTGCTTGATAAGAGATTTGGGTCAACATGAAAAACAGACCTCCTATTTCTCCCTGAGGTGACACCGGTGCGGCAGAAAGGGTGCTGGGGATGGAACGTGCACTAGACGAACAAGGTTCTGATGGTGAATGGGGAAAGGCGGGACAAAGGGAAGAGGAGAAGAGTGTAGCCAGACGGCACGGATCTGTTCATTATTCAGGAAAGGTTTATCACAGCACTGACTTAGACGCTGAAGATACAACGATACAATGCACGGGCTCGCCGAGATTGTACATCTCAGTGAGAAGGGTAACGGAAATATGAGCGTTCAGGTAAGAAAAGCAGGAGCAGCAGGTAAAGAGGGGAAAGGCAACAGGCCCGCTGGGGCCCCGGGCAGGGCTCGTATTTGAGCTGCCGGCCGGCAAGCAAGTAAGTTGGCTGAAAGGACAAACCATGGATCCCGAGGAGGAAACATTCCAAGCAGGAGGAAACGCATCCGCAAAGGCACAGAAGCATGAGCGAACATGCATTTGCACACAGACGTTCTTTACTAGATTGTGAAAATAAACGGGGAGAAGCTATTATACTTGTGATGGTGGAACTTTTTCACTGTTTACTCCATTAATAAAAAATGCTTGCACATTCACCTCCATACATGCATATTTATAAATCTTACATGCTACTGTTCCTATATATTCTGTATATTATAAAAGGTAAAAAAAAAAAAAAAAAGTCACAAGAACGACCTGGAGACACACTGACTTCTGGAGAGTTGAATTGGGAATGTGGTTCTCGCAAGTGAGGGAGCAGGCAAAGAACAATGGGGTTGTGTCAAGAGGACAGAAAAGACAATGGGAAGGGGCTCACGTGGCCCCAAACTGGGACAATTCTGGCCTCAGGAAGGGACGTGTGAGAGACTGCAGGGCAGGAGGCTCGCCTGGAAGGAGCACGAAAGCCTCACCTTCCGCATCTCTTCCGTCTGGCCGCTCCTCAGTTACATTCCTTCAGAATAAACCAGTGACCTAGCAAGTAAACCTGGGTTCTGCGAGCTGCTGTAACAGATTAACTGGAACAGGGGGACGTGGGAACCTCCGACTCACAGCTGACGGGTCAGAAGCACGGGTGACAATATGGGATTGTCACTGGTGTACGAAGGGGGTCGGGGTGTCTTGTGGGCCTGAGCTTTTAGAAGATTTTTTTTTAGGTTTTTTTTAGAAGCTTTTTAGAAGATTTTATTTGTCAGAGAGAGAGAGAGAGAAGAGGCGCACACAAGCAGGGGCAGCGGCAGGCAGAGTGAGAGGGAGAACCCCCCAATGCAGGACTCGATCCCAGTACGCTGGGATCCTGACCTAAGCCGAAGGCAGACGCTTAACCAACTGAGCTGCCCAGGCGTCCCTGGGACTCAGCTCTTACCATGTGGGACCTGATGCTGTCTCCAGATCGTGTCAGAATTAAGCTAAATCATAGGACACCAGCTGGTGTCAGAAAAGCTTCTGGTGTAGGGAAGATGCCCTACACACACATCTGGTGACCAGAGTTGTCAGAAGTAGTGTGTGAGAGTGAAGGAAGACACACAGAGGTGAGTCTTTCCCTAGACGAACCTACCTTCCATGTGAGAGCATTTTATAAGCACCCTCAAAGAGTCCTTGGTCAGGGTAAAAGTAAAAAGGAACAGGATATGTCTACCCGAGAAAAAAAAAAAAAACACCCACATCCTTAGGATGATTAGCTAGAGCCAATGAGTAACAGAGAACGGCTCCGGGGTCTCCCACCTGAGGGACTGGGAGGGGCTGTGGGATTCCTCCTGCTCTGCAGGGCTGGGTCATCGACGGACTCATCATGCGGTAAACACTCCTGTCAGCAGGGGGAGCAGAGGAGGGTACTGAGCTACTCCTCTGTGGGCCAGAATGGAAACCAACCGTGATGCCCCAAGTTCGCTTAGCATGACACAGGCAGACAGGTCACGTGGCACTCACTCTCAAAATAAGGGGCTGATAGAGGTCATCATCGCATTAAGATCCATGCCACTTCCTTTAAAATGGCTTTAACCTTTGGAGAGCAGAATTCTACAATCAGGAACAAACATCAAGGTAAAATAAGAGACTTCTTCCTCAATACAAAAAGCAGGTACGTTTTTTTTCCCTGAATACAAATGAAACAAAACAAAATCCCAAAACTAAATATACCCTATTGGATGGAAGTACGAATCATAACCTACATATTCTATAAACGCTACAGTACGTGATAACTGCTGGACCGGGAGGGTTTCTGCAACCGGAGACGCCACTACCTACAGAAGCGGGACGAGAAGCTCAGACATGGGACTGATATTCAGAAGGCAAGAGAAAGGCTAAGCGGCACGGAGCACATTTTAAATGACACTACTTATGCAGGGGTACAATAATACAACGAGAGTGGTGAACAGATACATACAGGACTTGACCACCTCCAGTCAATTCCCTTCAGAGTGTGTGTCAAGGACACGATACCAGGGCCACTGAAAGCAGACACCTGGTTGGGGGGGGGGGCACTTACTTTTTGGCAAATCTCCAGTGCTGGAGGCTGAAACCGTCCGGCTTCTGTCATGGGATGGACTGCTTTCCTCAGGCTCAGTAAGCGGGGATCCCTCAGAAAGCGCGGAGCCACAAGCCACAGGTTCTAAGGGCCCAGAGAACAATGATGTGGAAAACTCCGGAAACTGTGACTCAGGAATTTTATGCCGTCCATTTGGCAATTCACCATTGAATTGTTCATAGGAGCTGCTGTATGTGTAATCGCTTTCTGCATTTGGCTCATCGAGATTATATTCCTCAGGATTTGGGCAATCTTCTTCTTCATCATCTTCATCATCCAGCTGCTGTTCCAGTAAGAATGGGCCATTCTCAATATGGCCGTTGGTTTTGGGTGATTCTATCCACGCAGGGTCTGTGTTGGTCAGTTCCTGTTCAACATCATCTTCATCTTTCTCAGTGTTTTCTTTCTCGGTGTCTTCTTTCTCTTCCTGGTCCTCAGCCTCGCCTTAAAAAGTTGATGGGTTAAGAATCAGAATGTGTCACTCTCCTTAACACAGTGACACTAGGTTCATATTTCCCCCAACAAGAGACAATTTTGAATGTGCTTAATTTACTGTTTTTTTTTCTCCCCCTCAAGTAAGCTCTACACACCCAACATGGGGCTCAAACTCATGACCCTGAGATCGAGTCACATGCTCCACTGACCGAGCCAGTCAAGCGCCCATGAATGTGCCTGATTTCTGCACTACAAAGCAAAACACCTCTTGGCTCTCAGGGTAAGATCTTAGGTTTTCTAAATCTTATTTTTTATTTAGTAAATAATTGGCTAACTCTTATTAGAAAAAGTTAGACTTGGGGAAAAAATGACTATAAATAGAATCGCCTTTCCGCTTCTACCCTCTCTTCTACAATCTTCAGAAAATGTCCGTGGGTACATTACTTTAGGTTAAAGGTTAATTACAAAATAAAGAACAATCATTAACATGATCGAGACATGGTGTTAGACATTTTCCATTTTTAAAAACCTATTTTAGAAATACTAACATATTTCTGGCATTCATTTTACAAATGAAGTGGCAGACGGTTTCCCATATTCCCCAACCAGGAGTTGGAAAGAATCATCCTCACATCTGAAGCCGCAGCACCAAGTGAGCCTGCGTGGTGAGCTGGCGGGTGCCCAGTAAGGAAGCTCCAGGACCCCATGCAGACTGACCGTTGTCGTTGGCAGGCTCGCCCTCGGCCGCGTCCTCTAAGCCGGCAGCTTTGAGTTTCCCCTCTGGGCCGTAGTCATCGTCTTGTTCATTGGAAGGTACCGCTGACGTGATGTTTTCTTCTATTATTTTCCTCTCGGCTTCTCGCTCCAATTCTTCTATTTCCTGCAGGCGCTTTTCCAATAACTCAGCCTGCCTCTTCTGCTTCTTTTTCAGTTTTTTCTTTTTGTTCTTAGATATTTTTCCTATCTACAACATGTCAAGAAGACACCACAGGTCAGTCTGCCCCGTTAGAGCACTACGTAGGAGTACGAGCACCAGCACGACAAACACAGACAAATCCTGTTTCCTCAGGTCTTACTCGTGAAAACCTTGTGCTCCGGGTTACAGTAAAAACAGAAAGAAAGAAGCCTGATGACATCAAGTAAGGGGGCTACTAGCAGGCCCTGCCCTCAGAGGGACACACGGTTCCCATCCAAGAAGTCTGTCTCAATTCAACTTTAAGAATGGAAAATGCTGAGATACTCTGGCCTTTAAATAAGAAGCACCTCTTGCAAGTTTTGTCACTGCCTATACACAAACTAACGATATGTCCTGTCTCACCCAGCTATCTGCCATAAAAGACAAGCCTGGCGACACGGGTGCACTGCCCTCATTGTTGGTCAACAGCACTGTGGGTGCTTGGGTCTCACACACTGAGCTGTTATCAACAGGCAGGACTGCAGAAACTGCCAGCAATGAGCATAGGAAGTCAAGGGAAAAAAGAAAAAGCCACAGTTTCAGCCTGCCTCCGACGAGGCCATGTGACTGGGTAAGTGCTGGCAATGACAGCCTCCAGTTCTTCCACAGAATCAATCAACAGGACAAGCTGCTCCAACCACAGCAGGACTGTAGGCAATGGCTCGGCGCCCCAGCAAGCCAGGGGGCATAATTATTACCACTCCCCCTCGTAGGGGGCCGTTCACTCCAGAGTGACGGCTGCTGGCAGCACGCTCAATTTCTCAACGTTTCCTTTCAAATGCTTCTGGTTCCTAACGTTCTTTCAAGACTTGTAGGTGACTCGTCAACTCAAGATACATATATTCTATCCTCTACTGGAACTAAGCAGGTTTAGGGACACTCGGGTAACACTTAATTCCAAGCAGCTTGTTTCATACCTCAAAACAGACAATGTTTAACGACTGGCTGGAAAACAAATCGGAGTGCAAGCTTCAGAAAACCAGGTATCTTGGGGGCAAGTCAGAACTAATGTTAAGTGTTTCATAATAATCACACTTCAAACTCTATCTCGATCACATCACATTTCACCAGACTCCGCCAACAGCAACCCAGAAAGTGCACAGGGAAAATGAAGACCAAACTTGGAAAAGCTCCAACGATTCCAACTCTAAAAATCACTTCAACACACCGGAACAGTAAGTCTCGTATATTCAAGGACACACAGCATTTATAAACATGCCTGTCTTTTATATTACTACGTATTAAACATCTACAATTGAGAACATAACAAAAAAAGGTACAATCCATTCCCCCAAAAAACCTTAAATGAAAAACTGTTGCAGAAAGCAGCAGAGACCAATGTTATAACTTGAAAAGCTCGATAAGGAACAGCTGCTTTTAACACAAAGGTAAAGGTAAGTGTATGTGTAGGTACTTACGGGTTTTTGCTGTGGAGCCGTACTCACTACAACAAAAGGAAACAAAATGAATGTTTAGAGGAAAATAGGTCTGTATCTTTATGCACGTAATCTGAACTGTAAAATGAAGGTAATTATTGCCTTTTAATGGCTACCCAACTTCAAAATGGTTAAACATCAGAGCTTTCTAATCACAGGGATCTAAAGAAAGTTTATCCAACTCAAACGACTGGCTCTGCAAAGGCACGGGCGTAGCTGATCATAAGGAGCCATTTCTCTTATTTATCTAAAATTAAAAACCCACTCATTTCAAAAAGAGTCAATCCCAAAGCACTGACCGATAACTTAAGAAAATGGAGAAGAGTTCACAAATGTCACATAGTCATCTAACCAAATCTGTTTTGCAGACAATAAAATGAACAGTTTAGATTAGGAGGTGTACATGTAAGTTTGAAAACTAAGCAAGTCTACATAGCGGAAATAAATCAAATATTCTAGAAATCACACAACTGGTCCTTGCTGACATCCACAGCTTGATCGGCTGTAGGTCTCTGATCTAAAACGCACCCTGACGGTAGAACACAAGACTGGGAGGCGGTGCCTCTCCCCAGAGCCTGTCAGTCACCGCACAGCAGCCCGTCAGCTGCACACTCGCCCGACGACACACTAGGGTGCGGAAACAGAAAGAGATGGCGAGAGCGGTCACGTCACTGCAGCCGTTACACTCTGTCAAAACCAGACGGAAAACTCTAGATGCCAATCCTTAAGGCATCTGACCTTCTCCCCCAACGTGGGTCTTTCGTAACTGATTCCAAACCCGCCATTAGACTCAGATTGATGAAGACTACCTAGAGACTAGGAAGCATTCTAACAAGCCTGAAGCCAGGGGAATATTCTGATGACTACAGGTCACTACACAACCTGTTACTATATGCTCCCCTGCAGACAAGTGTGCAGCACAGGACAATGTTCCAATGTAGATGAAGCAGCTCACAAGATTGCAAATGATCTTTTAAGGGAGGATCAAGTTAAGCAACTCAAATATTAACGCATAATTGGGGCATCTTCCTTTTCAAGAAAAAGGTCTCATTATTTCTAGCAATCAGACTCTTCCAAAAGTTCCTAAGAGATACATGTTTGACTCAACTGCCTTCAGCGTGGCCCCCAAACAAATTGAAACAAAGCCGGCTCAGCTCACTCACCTGCAGACCCCGAAGGAGGAGGAGCACCTGCTTTCTGCCACTCCGTGGCCTCGGCTGCCATTCTTCTCACATACGCATCATCCACACACATCAAGATGTTCTCCGGCTTTATGTCAGTATGAATGATCTTGCACTTACTGTGTAGATAATCTAACCCCTGAAGGACCTGGTCATAGTAAAATCAAGAGAAGAGACGACTTATTAATACCTTCGTTGTTCCACACTCGTAAAATTGGTACCATAATCACAAGGCATCAGACACGAAAGGTGTTTAGTAAAAATCTCCCTCCTGCCCCAGACCCCAGAAGGGCCCAGCACCTTCCCATAAGCAACCAATGTGCATCATTCTGGTGATTCTTTATGTTCATGGAAGTAAACACATCTATACCTATACTTTGTTTACAACAACTTTACTGAGATGTAATTTACATAAAATTTACCCTTTTATGTACAAGTGTACCATTGTACAAGTCAATGGTTTTTAGATGTGCACCATCACCACTATGTAAATTAGCACATTTTTATCACCCAAAAAAGAAACATGCTACCCACTGGCAGTCACTCTCCATCTCTTCTCAGCTCCCCAGCCCTAGGCAACCACTAATCTACTTTCTATCTCCACACATTTGCTGGCTCTGGACATTTTATATAAATGGAATCATACAAAGTGGTCTTTTATAACTGGCACAATGTTTTAAAGGTCCATCCACGTGTAGCACATACTTCCGTTCTTGTAACTGCCAAATAATACTCCACTGGACATGCTATATTTTGTTTAACCGTTCACCTGATGGATATTTGGATTGTTCTCCCTTTTTTGGTTCCTATATATTGTTATGGACATCCATGCATGAGTTTTTGTGTAGACAAACGTTTTTATTTTTCTTGGGTGTATACCTGGGAGTACGACTGTGAGGTTGTAGGCTAACTCCTGTTTTCTACAGCGGGCACGCCTTGTCGCATTCCCACAAGCAATGTATGAGGGCTCCCCCACCTTGTCATGGCCTACACTTTGTTATCTTTTTTATTTTAGTCACCCCAGCAGGTGTGAAGTATGATCTGTGTCTCTGTGATGTCTAATGATGTGTGTACATTTCTAATACTGCAGGAAAACAGGACGGAACAGCTGTGGAGTCCAGACCACACGACAGCACTGAACTCGAAGAAACTGCTGAAGTATCCACGAAAACAAAACCCACAAAACGTACACAGTCCAGTGACCTAAATACGAGGCCACAGTATCTCTGGGATTATTTCCATCAGAGAGGAATTCTTTCAATTCTTCCCATAAACAAAAATAAATTTTTAAAATATTCCCATCATGATCCTGTACATTACAAATTCTACCTGCTCAATAAATATTAGCATTTAATAAATATCACACACTTTATATCATGTAGGGGTCTTGTCCACAACAGACAAGGGAGTCGGAAAAACAAGCAGTAGACACATAATATGTATCCATATTATGTATTTCCAACTCTAGAAAGTTCTCAGCAATAGCCCAATGCTCTGTCTACTGTAAATGACTAAACAACTTCAACAGACAATAGCATTGGGAAATGAGGGGACAGAGGTTCCACAAGGAAAATGAGAAAAGGAAAACCCATCTCTCTTTTTTTTTTTTAAGATTTTATTTATTTATTTGACAGAGATAGAGACAGCCAGCAAGAGAGGGAACACAAGCAGGGGGAGTGGGAGAGGAAGAAGCAGGCAGGGAGCCCAATGCGGGGCTCGATCCCAGACTCTGGGATCAAGCCCTGAGCCGAAGGCAGACGTTTAATGACTGAGTCACCCAGGCACCCTTGAAAACCCATCTCTTAAACAGGATGAAAATCTCTACACTTATCTAAAATAACTACCTAGGAAGTATTTTTACATGACTTCAACTGACCAAGCACCAAACTCCTGTAACACGTCATGCAGCTGATTCTAGGTGTATGACCTACAGCAATAAACGAAGCTCCCTGTCTCCTGGGGCTTAGAGCCCCTGTGTCCTCAGAGAGCTTACGGGCTTACGCCAGGAGGAGGAAAGGGACTGGCCGAAAAGAAACCAAGATGAACCATGGGCATAACAAACACGATTTAATGAGCTGCTGACAAGTTCCTAGTAAGCACCAAAACAATGAAACAGATAAAACCAGAATGACAGAAGAAAAGGCACTTGGGTTTGTTGGTTTTTTTTTGCCTTAAAATTAATATTTAATGTTTGCAATAGTACTGCAATTAGAACTATTAAATTATGTTTAAAACATCAAAGGACCAGGAAGAAAGATTCAATATACGTTTCCATAAAGAATTAGGTTATAATTCCGATGGGAACACAATCCAAGGGGCCTATATGTTATCCACTGACATTCATGCACCTTATTTGTTCAAACTGAAATGATACGAGGAACTTTTATATCTGAATGACAAGAGAGATTCTGAGAAGTTCAAGAAATTAATGGACAGGAACAGTAATGATTTCTAACCTATGGAGGCAAAGGAACAAGATTTTTGAAAAACTTTATACAGTTTAAAATCATTCCAACTGAAATTGCATTTCAATGATCATTATTAACTCAAAGTAAAAATATCAGCTTCTTTTCACCACCATTTCATGCCTAAGTCACTCCTATCTTTCCACCGTAGCTCTTCCGTGGTGGTCAGGTTGTTTCACTGTGTGGGAGGCTACACAAGTAAGAGTTAATGTGATCCAGGATCCAAATGTGTTCATGAGTTCCCAATGAGAAGGCAGCACCTGAGATGAACACAGTGTTCCCAGCAAGAAGTTAAGGTTTCAGATTTTTAAAATATTTGCAATTGCACACAACTGAGTTACCTTTCCTTAAGAAGCACAGCTTATAATGTCTGATGATGAACACAGTGAAAGAACTGACTGCTGAGACAAATTAATTAAGACAATGCAAATCTTAAAGGAAGGAGTTGAGAGACACAGCACAGTGTGGTGTTAAAACAGGACCTTGGGACTCACACCACTCCTAGACTCCTGCCAGATCGTTCATTCACCGGGCAAGGTACTTACACTGTCTGAGCTTCCATTTTCATATTAAGGGTGTGTGTGTGTGTGTCTGTGTGTGTGTATCTACAAAGTAGAAATAAGGTCTGAATTAGAAATAATCTATGGAAAATCTACAAAAAACAAGGTCTAGCTCACAGGAAGCTCAAAATAAATGGGAGAACTGAACAAAGTCAGAACATCGGTACTGACATTAACTAAACAACTGACTTTGCTCAGTCACTTATTAAACTTCTCTGGGTCTCATTTCTCCCACCTGTGCGTGGGCTATCCCTAATAAACTCTGTGGTACATCCCAGCAATGAAATTCTGATGCCATAATTTCTTTTAATTCTGAACTACAATTCTTTTACAAGTCTTTAGCTGTAGACTAAAAAGAATGGCTATTTTAGCATTTCTGTTCTCAGCCAGTGAAGTTTAAAGCATCCCCAGAATCCGGAATAAACAGTAATGATGGGCAATCTCATAACCATTTACGCAGAATAACTGTGATGATGCACAAAAAAGAGAAAAGCAGTGAATGAAAGCTTCGTGCCCAGAATAGATCTCCTCTTGCAAAATCTGAGAAGCAGAGTTAGAAGGAGCCTTTACGAATTTTCTGTGTTTCCTCACTTGCCAGGCCTGGTGTACTTGTCTTTCTTGCCTAAAAACACATACTCGGCCTCATCAGCAGGAGGCAGCAGAGGCTGCAGAGCGCGCCTGCTCGCCAGCGGCTGGGATCTACAGCCGTCGTGGGAGCGGAGCGCAGTCCGCGCACTGATGGGCCGGGGCCGCACCTCCCTCAGAAGAGCCAGATCACACCCCCAGCAGCAGCGGCCAGTTTTCTCCTAGTGAAGCCAGACGAGCATGCTAGCAGCAGCCTGTCAGCGAAGGCAGAGCCCAGGGCTGGGAGCCTGGGGCCCCTAGTTCTGGCTCAGAGCAAGTCCCCTTCCCTGACCTCAAATTCATCTGTACAATCAGAGGCTTGGGCAAGATGGTCTCTCAGGTGTCTTTCTGTGCACCTGTGGGGATGGCAGAGAGCATCTAGTACTGGTGTTAACAACATAAGCCTACAGCTTGCCACAACAGTCCGTGATCTTAGAGATACAAGAGGAGGCGTGAGTTGAGAGAAATGTGGGAACTTCTCTCGAAGATGTCTCCTGGGCCCTGCTCACCACCCAGAAAATGAAGCCTCCTCCCAAATTCTAAACTGCAAAGAGAATGAGAATGACAGCAACTTTCTAAATTATTTCCAGGGACGCCTGGGTGGCTTAGTCAGTTAAGAGTCTGCCTTCAGCTCAGGTCCTGATCCGAGGGCCCTGGGATCAAGTACCCCATCGGGCTCCTTGCTTAGCAGGGAGCCTGCTTCTCCCTCTGCCTGCCGCTCCCTGTTTGCGTTCACTCTCTCTCTCTTTCTCTCTGACAGATAAATAAATAAAATCTTAAAAAAAAAATAAATTATTTTCTGACTCTGGTCACCCGTGGGGACTTTCTTGCCCCACGCCTGAACAAAGGACACAGGGCAGAGAGACTTGGCCAGCCTCTTACTCCATAAGGCCTTGCTCATGCAGCACGCAGGGGAGCCCAACAGGCAGCGGGAGGGGCTGACCCCACGCAGGAGCCCCGAGATATGACTCCTTGTGGTGTGGACGAAAGCACCAGAGGGGGTCTCCTCAAGCCTAGACACTTTCCTACTAGGAAAGCTAAGCCTCCCACTGGATTTCTCTTCTTCACTAGACAGACATGAGGTAAACTCTACAACCTGCTTCTGACAATTCTGACAACTCAACTGAATGCAGGGGTGTGGAAATCCCAGCTCAACGGAAGGGGCGGGAACCGCATGCGCACGCACACACAAGCTTCCGTGGACACTGTCCTCGTCTGCTGTGACACGGAACAGGCTTCCGCTCCGTGTTCTAATTGGACTGCTGAGAATTCATGAGCAAACCCTGCAGCCGTTCCTCCGAATGCGGCCAGGAGGAAAGAGAAAGCCTCCGTGCCCAGCACGTAGAGGGCGCCGCAGAGCGCTGGGCTGAGAAAGGCTGCCCACATTTCTGAGCTGAGGACACAACCGTCTGAGGAGAACTCCAAGTTAGGACAGAACCAAATGTACTACCACAATGAATATAAACACGTTTACCAACTTAAAATTCATCTTCTGTTCTAGCACCGATTCCTGGCTCAGTGATCATGAATTCACTGGTAACTAGGAGCAGTGACATAAATGAAATGGTAAATAGATACTCAGTGTAGACAAAAGCATTCCATGCTAACAGGTGACTCTGCCTGTCCCAGAAGGGCCAGGCTCTTTGTCTGCCCCCAGAACCCCTGACCCACACAGGCACTGCATTTCACAAGCCCCCTTAGGTTACATAGCACAGCACATATTACCAATTACAAGTCACTTAGTAAGTAACATCTAATGGCTATCTCCTCAATCTAATTGCCAGCTCTACCATTAAGACAAAGAAAACCATTTACCACGAACAGACCCACAAATGCACACTTTTCACAAACACATGCTATAACCTAAATGCTCCCAGATCTTTCTGTGTAGACATTTCACAGGACCTTGCAGCTGAAAGCATGGGTTCTGGAATTCTACCACCTGAATTCAAATCAGCGCTTAAAAAAGTGGGTGTCTAAAGAGCACTGTAAATGCTAGTGACAATCACAGTTAGAGAAGAGTAATAAATATTTAAAAATCCAGAGCGACAAGCTGCGACTGCCAGTTTTTCCAGTACCATAGCAAAGTCACCCAACTCAGGGCCTTGCCGTTACCAAGAGGCCACTTCCTTACAGGTTCCTGTAAAGGGCAATGAATTAAACAATAAAGTTTTAAAAACTAAAATGTCAGCTGCCCTTTCAATATATAAGCAAGTCAAAGCCACGTTTAAAGAAGAGCAACAGCATCTGAAGAAGCCATACCTTTCATGCATCACAAGTAAACACGGCCAGCACCAGCATCCTGTTTCTTCTTCTGGATTCAGAAGTAAGAGCAAGACATGAAACAGACCTCACTAAAGCGGACTTAAAAAGAAGAACTGAAAGCTGGCGGATGAGCAGACCCACACAAGACTCCACACCAGAGCCAGAGAAGCAGCCTGGGAAAGGCAGGGGCTGCACACGGCGTCCGAGACGCCCCCAGCATGGCCCTTCTCCGATCCAGCACAAGGTCACCAGCATGACACGAGGACAGCTCAGAACTGACCAAGGCACTGAGAACAGTGTATGGGAAACCCTGAAAAGAAAGATGATTCAACTATGTCATTACTTTTAAAATACAAACAAGTGGTAATGTTGGTCTGTGAGCCCATCAAATCATAGAAAGTGAGCCATTTTATAGAATAAAAAGAGGAACGTATACTTCTTTTAGGAAAGACAACCCATCAAACACATTCTTTGACCAAAGAGACACAGGATTCACACAGAACGCACAACTCCAAGAGCTCACAAGGCAGGTGGGGAGACACACAGGCTACTTCATGCTGGTCACCACGCTGGACGCCGTGTCAACAGTCCCTCCATGTTAATCTTCACAAATTACCTATTACCACCCCAATTCTATAAATGAGAAAACAGGCTCACAGAGGCTACATCATCGGATCAGGGTCACAAAACAGTAAGCGCCAAAGGTATAATGTGAAGTCTACTGACAAGGCACCAACCCAGTGCACCTTCCCCTATTCCGGTGGTTTTCCACAAAAGGGAATTCTGCCTCCTCGGGGACATCCGACAAAGTTTAGAGACCTTTAAAATTGTCACAACTGGGGTGGTGCTGGCTGATACAGGCATCTAGTTGGTTGAGGCTAGGGATGCTTCTGAACACCCTACAATGCACAACAGGTCCCCACAACAAAGGACTTCCAGTCCAAAATCTCAATAGTGCCGGGGCTGTGAAACTGGGGTGTATACAGTAAGACGCTACGATCATTAGGAAAGGCACAAATGGAGGCCACAGGCAGACCGAGGAGGGAAGAAAGAGCATTCCTAATGGGGGTCGTGTGGGAAGCCTTCGTCACGGAAACTGGATTTTGGATGAGTCTTTCAAAACATGGGTAGAAAAGAAAGGGCAGTATTTTTCGCAGCAGAAGACAAAAGAAATGATCAAAGATGTGCAGCTAAAAAATGGCCAGGTGAGTACTTTCTCTAAAAATACCTACAAAATGAAACTAGTAAAAAATTATGATTAAAAACTCTGCATGCATTTGTAAAATTTTGGGCATCTGTGAACATTCCTAAGAGGCTGGCAACTTGGCTGACTCTGGGAGAGAAGCTGGATACCTGAAGGACCTAACATTTTAGAACACTTACCTGCATTATCTATTTAAAAATATTAATTAATGGGAAAACATTTACCTGCCAGGAGATAAAAGCTGAAACGGGGTTTGCAAGGGGAAATACGGGCTGATACCAGATGGCAGAAAACCTTAAACAGCTTCATAGGAAAACAGTGATTTAACGTTATTGGGCAGGTATAGTTCTGAAGGTATTCCACGCTGCTTGGCAAAATGCTAATGGTAAGAGCTCTGGAGCCAGATGCTCTGGGTACGAAGGACTGGCCCACAGCTTACTACTTTTTTAAGTCACCTCCTGACCGGAGGCAAGTTACTTAAACTCTCCACACCTCCGTTCCTCTTCCATAAAATCATCGCTGAAACAGGCCTCAGTTAAAGGTTGTCTTTTGTCAAGGCAACTGAACAGAGGACAAAACTAATACTATATTCCCTATATAACTTTAACATTCCTTATATTATCTTTCATTTAGCCTCCATCCAAAGATACGTAGAAATAGTAAACAAACACAAATTATCTGTTTCTTCTGAATTATTTTCTAAGTAACTAAGTGGGACATTTCACAGTAATGATATTAGATAAAACAATGTCTCGGTATGCCATATCACTTACCTTAAGAAAAGGTCAATACACCAAAAGAAATACATGCCTGACATTTACATATTGCCCTCTTTACAAGACAGAATGGCATATGATTAAATAATTATAAAGCTGACATAACAAGTCCAAAATGTTATGCACTGTAATATACACGCATATATTTGCAAAACAGGGATTATATTTATACGCACGTGTGTGTGTGTGTGTGTGTGTGTGTGTGTGTGTNCGGGGGCTGCCCTCACATCCTCACCTGTCGAATGATACTCTTCACACAACGTACTGGGAGGCCTTGGTAATTGGACTTGATGATCCACTTGAGGAGATGGTGGCCAAGTACTTCGAAGACCATGCAGACGTCTGGTACATGGTTAAGGATCATTTGCAGATACATTTCCTGGAGTGATGCAATTACTCAAAGCAGCATCATTGCGGCACTTGGCAATTTTTTCTTTATAAAATGCAACATCATGGGGCGCCTGGGTAGCGCAGTCTGTTAAGTGTCTGACTCTTGGTTTCGGTTCAGGTCATGATCTCAGGGTTGTGAGACTGAGCCCAGCTCCTCAGCGCTCAGTACGGAAACTGCTTGGGATTCTTCCTCTCCCTCCCCTTCTGCCCCTTCCCCTGCTTGTGCACACATGCAATCTCACCCTCTCTTAAAACAAAAAAACAAAACACACAAAAAAACAAAGAAAACACTTTAAAATGTTTAAAATGCAACGTCACTACTATCAATAATACCAGAAGTGGTCACGTGCTGTTTCTCACCAAAATAAATAGACCTAGTATTTATTAAGTACTTATGTATCCTACATGTTACTCAATGTATGCTCGTCAAACAATGTGCCTACCTCCACACGGAAGCAACCACAGTGAACCAGAAGCTGCAAGAGCTCTCTGGCGTCACACAGTCCCCAGGTGGCCGGGCCATGATGCAACCCCACACCTCCCCACACTCGCTCATTTCAACACTCCCCTCTCTGATAATCAGCCATAATGAAAAGTGAGCAAAGCTGAAACCTTATAAAAACTGATGGGGGGGGGGACCCAAAAAGCCCTGTCTTAAGTGTCTTCCCTGCCTGTCTAAATTTCCAATCCATAAAACACTTTATAAAATAGAAATTTACAAAAACACAGTGAAGATTTTTTTTAAGATTTTATTTATTTATTTGACAGAGATAGAGACAGCCAGCGAGAGAGGGAACACAAGCAGGGGGAGTGGGAGAGAAAGAAGCAGGCTCATAGCGGAGGAGCCTGATGTGGGGCTCAATCCCATAACGCCGGGATCACGCCCTGAGCCGAAGGCAGACGCTTAACCGCTGTGCTACCCAGGCGCCCCCACAGTGAAGATTTTTAATCTTTTCCTTCAACAGTATCTTTCAGGGCAGAACCAGATCAACTTTAATACTACAGGAAGTTTTCAATAACATAGGATCACAATATAAGACATGGCACCTAAGAACCACTTTTAATAATGAAATTTCAGGAATCTGGGTGTTCTTTGGTTTTTTGTTTTTTTTTTTAATAGAAATTCTAGTCCACCACCCACTGTCCAGGACTATGAACCACCAAAGTCCATCATACAAATATATATACAAATATATTCATGTTATTCATACAGGAAGATTTAAAATGGCTCTGAAACCTCTTGAGAATATACCCTTCATCCCTGGAAGCCTACAGATAGGCTACTAAAGCAGGTTAGTTGATTTAATATTTTCTATAATATCTGGATCTACCAATCACATGATCACAATAACTGTTGCTTTAAATATTTTTAATGAAAATTAAAAAAAATTTCTACAATATTGGAGTACTATGCATAGATAATCTAAAGCCAGAAGTTTACTATTTCATCATTTAAAAAAGGCACACTAAGGATTAAAGTTAGTAAGAGACACAGAGTCAAAGGCCAAGATTTCTAAATTATGATCTAAGTCTTCTCAAAGCACTGACAACCTGGACTATAATGGTTTCCTAGCATTTTATTTAGTGGTAAAAACAGCCACTGGAATATATACCCAAAACACTCCACTTACCTATAAATCAGGTAGTTTCTCCAAAGAAACCCTGTCAGCTAGCCCAACAAACTGCCTTACAGAACTGATCCAAGAAGAGGGTCCGCCCTGCCTGCCCATAAACAAACAGGCTCACCAGGAGACCGGGCAGAGGACCAGCTCCTTCTGTCTATGGGGGGGGGGGGGGGG
>NW_024425563.1:85270180-85387620 GCF_017311325.1 Ursus maritimus
GCACGACACCTGAGTGACTCGGTTGAGCATCTGACTCCTGATTTTGGCTGAGGTCGTGATCTCAGGGTCCTGAGACTGAGCCCTGCATCGGGCTCTGTGCTTGAGATTCTCTCTCTGCCCCCTCACTCTCAATCTCGATCAAAAAAAAAAAAAAAAAAAAAAAAACCATTTTAAAAAAAGGGGGAGGAAATGCACTCAGCAACTAGCAGAAATAATCTTGAGGCAAAGGGCAAGGTGACATAAGCAGGCAGGCATTGGTACTTACTAGTAGCTTCTAGTCCGATCTCTAGAGGAAATACAGAACCTCCTTCAGACATACAGGGTGTGAAGGAAGTGCCTCCCCACAGATTAAGGCTTGGGAGATGCAGAAACAGGGTGCCATTCTGGGATTTGAACTGGGAGAAGGCTTTGTCCTCAGGCTTCTGGAGCTTGAGCAGGTCAAATACCAAAATGAAGGATCTCTTCCAAACATGATAAGAAGGAGAAGACCCTGGCTCTTGACACAACTGACCTTTTGCTCCTTGTAATCTGTAAAGATGACTGTGACTAATCTTACTCTGCTCTCTCCTTACACCTATGTAAGGCATTCCCTAGCTTGAAGGTAGAAAGATTGTCTGTAAAGAGCCCGGTGCCTGCACAAGAAGGATGCTTAAGATGCTTTATGACCTCAGAGAGATGACCCAAGACATTGAAACGGACCGGCAGGAACTGGGGAATTTTTTGGCACACCATTTTATAATAATCTGCAATGATACTAGAGGCTTTATATGGACACTGATACAGCACAGCAAACAGAAGTTTAAATAAGCTTGAAATATTTCCATATTTTAAAAGTAAAAAGCCATTAGGAAGCAAAAGAACTATCAATAAGGATACGTATTCCATTCATGCCTGAAATCTTGAAGTCATCGATTAACTGTACTACCATGTCTTTATTTGGGTCAGTGGGATCGCTTTCTCGAACCTATGGAAAGAAAAATGAATTCAAGAACAGAACCATTTAGGACTGAAAGTCATTTCCATTATAACCAACCAAAAACATTTTAGTAAAAGTGATGTTTTTAAAAATAAAAGATTGAGTATTTGAACTAAAAATTCCTCTGTAAAATTTTAAGTCATTAATTTTTCTTGCATTATTCACATTTTCACAGTACTTACACATTTGAGCAATTTTATTTCATCCAAGGCTGTCTCTGTGTAATGCTGGGCACTTTTGACAACTTTCATTGCCACAAATCTTTTCCCCCTTTAAAAAAATGCATATTTTAAATATTATCAGAAGCGATCATTATAATAAAAACTAGTCAATAAATAGAAACTTCTAATAACCTTTTCTTTAAAATAGTACTTTTCAAACTGTGTGGCCACAATTAAGCAATAGGTTAATGGACCAAAACAATCTCTTTTTTGCTCTGTGTTTGTTTTTGCCTAATAATAATAAGGTGGACTGGAAAAATGTTAAGAGTTCATCACACAGATTAAGAGTAATTCTTATTTTGTAACACTTATGTTTGAGTACATACACACACACCCCATATATGTATGTGTCCCGGGTAGCAGTGCAGTTTCATACTATGGGGTCGTGACTTAAAAAAAAAAAAAAAAAAAAAAGTCAGAAATCACTGATTTTAAAGGCCTATACATTATCTTTTTACATGTGAATATTTTTCTCATATAGATGAATTACTAGAAGAATATATCTGATATAATGCTATTTCAATGAATAAGCTTCAGATATAAAAGCAGAAGAGAGTTAATATATTAAGATAATAGACAAGTGAAATTCAAACTGGGCGGGGGGGGATGTCTAGCTGGGGGAGGCAGGCCCGTGCTAAGTACTATACATGCCACAACAGAAGTAGGTGTGCTCCTCTGCCATACTTCATGACAAAGGTTGCACTAGACCAGAAATCAAATGGACAAATGAGAAAGAACACTTACTGCATATCCCAGCACAGCCAGACAGTTGAGAAGTGTCCCCATCCTAGCTTTCTAATAACATGGTAGCGGCCATTGAAGAGGTCTCCAATTTTCACTGGATGGTAGCCACCTTTTATTAAAAAAAAATTTTTTTTAATTTCAGAGAAATAGTAAAATCTCATCCTTTGTGTCAGTTCTTTTTAAAGATTTTATTTATTTTTAAGTAATCTCTATACCCAATGTGGGGCTTGAACTCAAGACCCCAAGATCAAGAGTCACATGCGCTACAGAGTGAGCCCACCAGGTGCCCCCTTTAGTCAGTTCTTGATACCATTTAAGAAAGCTCTAAATAATAAAATCAAAGTATGTTTAATAATATAATATTTTTCTCAAAAATATCTTTCATCAAGAGAAAAATGTCCTCTGCCTTTCTATTAGGCTTTCTGTCCATTCTGATTTAACTCAGAAAGACAACAAACCGCCCAGTACCCCATAACAAGCCAAGGTGTACGTAATATGCACACACCAGCTCTTGACCTTTCCATACATTGTCGTCTTCCCTTTTAAGCAATAAATTCAATGCAAAACGTTTTAGGTCAGTAGAACATAACTCACAAAGTAAAGGATGTGTGCTCTACCTAATTCTGCATACACCAATAGTTTACACATAAGCAACAAGGAATCATATAATGTACAACAGTTCACCCTCCAACAGACCTTGCTCCTCTCCCCACACTTCCTCCAACCTCACACCCCTGCTGAGAAACAGGCTGGAGAGAGAGAGGACACCATCTTGAGGCAGATACTTGGGAAAGGTAAGGGTGCTTTTATAGATGTCTGGCATAAAAAGACCTTTCCTCTGGGTTTGTAAATAAAATAAGCAGGCTACAAAATAGCATGTAGAATATGATACCATTTTTGTGAAATACACAAGGAAAAACCTAGGGGGATAAGATGTTAGCAACAAGCATATCTGAGTATAAAATTACTTTTATTCTTTTTTATGTATCTTAATTTTTTACTAAAACAAATATAATGCTTTCCTACTTTTTTATTCTTTTAACATCTGCTTTTTTATTGCAATGTTATCTCTCATTTTTTAAAACTACAGAATTCTTACAAATCACTCAAGAAAGACATGGATAGTTCATTCCCACCTCGTGCTCAGAGGCTCAGAGCAGGTGCATAAGCATCCAAGCCACATCTTTTAACCCATCCCAGTATCTTTCAGAGGGCTAGGAATAGACCTCAGGAAATACTACGAATATTTATGAATATTTAAACTGTTACTCAACTGAATTAGTGAAGCAGGAATTTGACCAGATACTGAGTTTCTTAGACTCTTACTCTACTACCACCACATCAGCATTTCTCAGATTTTAATATCAAAGTCTTTAACAATATTCTGGATAAAAGATATGAACTAAAAGATAATAAATTAAGAATATAGCAAATTACTAAATGGATGGATAGGTGGTGACTAAACTCACTGTAGTAATCACAATACACACATATGTCAAGTCATTATGCTATACACCTTAAGCTTATACAGTGCTGTATTATTAAATACATCGCAATAAAAGTGGAAGAAAAAAATTGCTTATTGCTTACTTAGAAGGTTAAACTAAACTAAAACTGAAGTGGGCTCTGAGTTTACAATACAGTTTTTGAACTATTAAAATTAACACTGGAAAGGAGGAGGAAAAAACCTATAATTTTCCAAGTACAAGGACACTGTGCTAGGCCCTTTATTTTCAAAACCATATTCCACGAAAGGAAAGTAAACTATAATATGCTGCAGGTGTTCCACGGTGGGGGTGGGGAGAAGAAGGGAGGAGAAGTCCGTTTGGGAAATGGGAAGTTCAAAAAGCAAAGCGATTTCTTAACACACAGTGGGACCTTAAAGAAAAGAGAGCATGCTGCAAATCCCAGACATATTTGCTCATGAAATGATTCCTTCAAAAACAAACAAAAAAAACAAGTCACATTTCACAATACAAAGTATTTAGGAAATACTGGTGTCTATGTCACTTCTGACGACCACCCCACAAAGCAGATGGTGTGATTTCTATCTACACTGCTGAAGTGGGCACAAGTCTCAGAGACAGTAAGTAATAGGTTCAGGGCTGGAAACTGGGTCTGACTCCAAAGTCCCTGCCCTGTCCACCAGGAAGAAATGTATTTTGTTTTTAACAACTGCGGGACTATTTCCTGGTCTTAATATTGGGGGAACACTCGATAGCTTAATTAAAAGCCATTTACTACTTAATTGCATAGTATTCCCAACTTTAAAGTTTTTAAATTTAAAAATCTGTATCATTACGGATTCTCCAACAGCCAGAGTGCGTATGTGAGCAAAAACAGAAGAGCGCTGTTTCCAATATAATCACAGCGTAAGCACGGCCACTCCTTTTCTCAATAGGACTTGGAAAGTTGAACAAAAGAAATTACTAGTTTAGTCCAGTTACCTCAGGAGGCCACAGATGAGCTAAGATGTACCTAGCAGAGGACTAAAAAAAAAAAAAAAATAAATAAAATAATAATAATAATAATAATACTATACCTAAAGGCAGGCCAACTAAAACAAGAGGGGGCAGAGAAGAAATTTTTAATACAAATATAAAAACAATTAAAAGTACTGAACAGTTATCCTTTTATTTTGAAAATATGACATAATTTCAAACCTATACTCCATATATTCTCCTACCCTAATTCCCAGATCTCCATAGAAAACAAGTCTCTTCTGACTACTTTTCAACCTCTTCCCATAAAAGGGTAAATGATATTCATGCTGCCAGAAGGTCGAACAACGACTTCCCATAGCAGACCGCACCAACCTGCCCAACACCCACAGAATTAGAGAAAACGGACACTCCAGTAACCGTGCCAATTAATTCTCCAATTCCCTGAGATCAGCTCACAGTGTGCACCACAGTGACCACTAGCAACAGACACTCCATGGCTTACAACACTGTCTAGCACGCAAGGACTCTTGAGAACAGTCACAGACCAGATAAGGACATCTCCTTTTGCTCCTTTACCAACAGGCAGCACAGGAATTTATCAACAGTGCTCCCCACAGACCCTGCTCATGGCATCAGGCAGAGTACCAGAAAGGTTCAAGCACTTGAGAACTACCATGACTTAGGAGTTTAGCTGACACATTTGCACTTCACTATTTGTATTACTTAATATAAAAACCATGCACTTATCACTTAGGAGTTTACCTTTGATCATTAAAAAATAAATATTAGTTTGGATTACAAATACTAGAGACTAAAACCTGATTGTTAAGTACTTGAGCTCACTCAATGGTATCTTCGGCAACTCCTGCCCCTCCAGCACACTAAAGAAACTGTAACTAAAGCTCTACTCAAACTATCAAGGCTCCAAAGAAGACAATTCCAAAACCACCTTTCTTAGCTATTCTAGAATTGTTGGCCAAAGATAAAGATAACTCTTCTCCTTGCGGAGCCAAAAATAGGATCAATTTGAGGCAATCAAAAATTCAGAACTCTATCATACAAAACTGTAAAGATTTTCAGCAAAGTCTTTATTTGCTAATAAAGATACTATTAAGTATTCATTTTTTTGTATCAACACTAGTTTCTCAGTCTTCTGCTGGGGAGGTTTGTCTCCACAACCAGTGAAGGCTACTGAAGGTCTAAAGAAAAACATGAGAACCACCTCCAACACACACAGTCTTAAAAAAGGAAGGCGTGGCAAAAAGCAATTTATTCACAGAACTATAATACAGACACACCTGGGAGCACAGATAAATAGAACAAGCTGACAGAAAAGCAGTTAAGGATATGGAAGATGTGAATACACCACCAAGCAACTTGATATAATTGACATTTATAGAACACTCTAATCAACAGCAAATATTATTTCCAAGTACACGGAACATGTACCAACATAAACCATATACTGGGCATAAAACAAGTTTCAACAGATATTAAAAGATTCAAGAAATATAAAGCATGTTCTCAGACCACAATAGAATTCAGTTAAAAATGAGTAACAAAATACCACAAAGTTGGGAAACGAACACACTTCAAAATAACCCATGGGATAAAGAAGAAATGAAAAGGAAATTACAAAGAATTTTACACTAAGTGAAAATGAAAACCTAACATCAGAATCTGAGAAATGTTGCTAAAACATTAAACCTTAAGAGGAAATTTTAGAGCACAAAATGCCTGTATCAGAAAAAAGATCTCAAATCAATAAGCTCAGTTTCCAGCTTACAAAAACAGAAAAAGAACAAAGGTAACTTCAAGTAAGCAAAAGAAAGAAGAGAATAAACGTTAAGAGCTGTAATCAGTGAAATAAGCATAAAAATAGAGAGAAATCAGTAAGACCAAAAGCTGGTTCTTTGAGAAAATGAAAATAATAAACTGACCAGAGAAAACAGAAAGAAAACACAAGTTACCAACATGAGTGAGGTGATATCACTACATATTTTATAGCTATTAAAGGATAATAGAATATTACAATTTTATACCTATAAATATGAAAACATAGACGAAATGGACAAATACCATGAAAAACACAACACATACATACACACTATACATACCTAAATAACTCTATACCAGTTTCTAAAAAAAAAAAATCAATTTGTAGTTAAAAACCTTCCCATAAAAAATGAATTGGTGAATAATCTCAAACATTTACAGGAAAAATACTAACAATTCTACATACTTCCTGAAAACTGAAAAGGAGGAAATACTCCCAATCTCATTCTACGAAGCCAGCATTACTTTGATTCCAAAGCCTGGCAAAGACATTAAAAGAAAGCTACAGACCAATTTCCCCATGAAGTAGATACAAAAATTCCAAACAGAATTTCATCAAATCTAATTAAACATAAAAAAGGATAATACTCTATGACCAAGTGGCTTTTATTCTAGAAATGAAAACTTAGGAACCATAGGATTAGCTCACTAAACAGGAAAAAAAAATCTCCTAATATTCAACATGCATTGCTGATCAAAATTCTGAACAAAGCAGGAACAGAAGAGCATCTGTGAAAAACCTACGAGACAGCATCAGACTTGAAGTTGCTGGGGAACTGAAAGAAGGGACTCATTCCAAGATTAAAAGGATCAAAAAACACATAATGTAATGGGTAAATCTGATTACGACCCAGACTTGAGAGGAAGAAAAAAAAATAGGTGTAAAAGACATTTCTTGAAACAATTAGGTATAAGATATGGATTTTAGATGATATTACAGAATTATTAATTTTCTTAGTTATAACAATGACATTATGGCTATATAATGAGAATGCTTATTCTTAGATAAGTCTGAAGATTTTTTGGAGTAAAATGTCATGATTTTTGTAACTTCCTTTCCAGTAGTTCAGCAAAAGAAAAAAATGATAAATGTATACAATAAAGCAAGTAAGAGAAAATGTCAGCAACTCTTCAACAATGCTAAAATGGTAACACTCTCCTCCATAAAGGAAATGCAGGAATTCCCTATACTATTCCTTCAACACTTCTGTATGTTTGATAATTTCCATAATAAAAAGCATGTCATTTTTAACCAGTCTCTTACGCATCCCAAATGTGTGCTGGGGAGAGGGGCTGTCTACAGGCAAGCCCAGAGTAGGTAAAGACCAGCTTCAACCACTGGCCCACAGAGGAGGTTCAGTGACATGACCAGATAGTACACAGGTGGGACCCTACTTTTTCTAAAACGACCTCTGAGAAATAGATAAGAGGGAAAGCAAAATAAAAAAGCCTACTAAAGGCTCATTCTAGATTCCTTGTGTTTATGATGATACTTACTATCTTTCCTACTGAACGTGTGTGTGTGTGTGTGTGTGTGTGTGTGTGTGTGTGTGTCAGTGAGTGGCTAGTGAGGCTCTACCATCAGTCAGCTGCCACCTGGGAAGGAAACAGTAGAGTCAGAATTAGAATCCAGATGTGCCAGACTCTAAACACTGTGCTCTGTCTGCAATACCATGTCTGACTATTCACCCATCAGCTAAAATATGTACCCCTTTCTTTCCATCTGGGATTCTAATATGAATTAAGTGCATGGCACTGTGAATAAACAGAGAGAAAAAACTCTGAAATAAAATAAAAACTGCCATTTTAAATGGTATCTATTTTCTCAGTATAAGGTATCGATAATATGCCTGAGTTAGAAATGGTTTGTCAATGACTCATAAGAATCTATTGTAATCGGCTTTTATGAACAAGATTTTACAAGTATTTAGCAACCATAATTTTGGTTATGAACTAAATATGAAAATAAAGTATTGCTTTAAAATTTTATCCCACATAAGCTTCCTAAAATTTCGTAGCCACATCTCTCAGTTGTGACATTATGGCTTACAGGCAACATCAAATAAGAATACTGAAATCTAAGAAAATACTATTTTCTTCATTAATTTAAAGTATAATTTAAATCACATGTACCCCACCCAAAACCATATGATACCTAGGAATACACCTAACCAAAGAAGCAAAGGCTCTGTACTCAGAAAACTACAGAATACTCATGAAAGAAACTGAGGAAGACAAAAAGAAATGGAAAAACGTTCCATGCTCATGGACTGGAAGAACAAATACTGTCAAAATGTCTATGTTGCCTAGAGCAACCTACAAATTCAATGCAATCCCTATCAAAATACCATCAATAATCCTAAACTTTGTATGGAACCAGAAAAGACCCCAAATAGCTAAACGGATGCTGAAAAAGAAAACCAAAGCTGGTGGCGTCACAATTCCGGACTTCAAGCTCTATTACAAAGCTCTAATCATCAAGACAGTATGGTTCTGGCACAAAAACAGATGCATAGATCAATGGAACAGAGCAGAAAAGCCAGAAATGGACCCTCAACTCTATGGTCAACTAATCTTCAGCAAAGCAGGAAAAACTGTCCAATGGAAAAAAGTCTCTTCAGCAAATGGTGTTGGGAAAACTGGACACAAACACGCAGAAGAATGAAACTGGACCATTTCCTTACACCACACACAAAAATAGACTCAAAACGGATGAAAGACCTAAATGTGAGACAGGAATCCATCAAAATCCTAGAGGAGAACACAGGCAGCAACCTCTTCGACCTCGGCCACAGCAACTTCTTGCTAGATGCCTCTCCAAAGGCAAGGGAAACAAAGGCAAAAATGAACTATTGGGACTTCATCAGATAAAAAGCTTTTACACAGACAAGGAAACAGTTAACAAAACCAAAAGACAACCAACAGAATGGGAGAAGATATTTGCAAAAATGACATATCAGATAAAGGGCTAGTATCCAAAATCTATAAAGAACTTATCAAACTCAACATCCAAAGAACAAATAATCCAATCAAGAAATGGGCAGAAGACACAAACAGACATTTCCGCAAAGAAGACACCCAAATGGCCAACAGACACATGAAAAAGTGCTCAACATCAATTGGCATCAGGGAAATACAAATCAAAACCACAATGAGATACCACCTCACACCTGTCAGAATGGTTAAAATAAGTCAGGAAACAACAAATGCTGGCGAGGATGCGGAGAAAGGGGAGCTCTCCTACACTGGTGGGAGTGCAAGCTGGTGCAGCCACTCTGGAAAATGGTATGGAGGTTCCCCAAAAAGTTGAAAACAGAGTTACCCTACGGCCCAGCAATTGCACTACTGGGTATTTACCCCAAAGATACAAATGTAGTGATTCGAAGGGGCACCTGCACCCCAATGTTTATAGCAGCAACATCCACAATAGCCAAACTATGGAAGGAGCCCAATGTTCACCAACAAATGAATGGACAAAGAAGATGTGGTATATATATGCAATGCAATATTACACAGCCATCAAAAAAAAAGAAATCTTGCCATTTGCAATGACGTGGATGGGTATTATGAACCCATCAGAGAAAGACAATTATCATATGATCTCACTAATAAGTGGAATTTAAAAAACAAGGCAGGGCATCTTAGGAAAGAGAGGAAAAAGTGAAACAAGATGAAACCAAAGAGGGAGATAAACCATAAGAGACTCTTAATCTTAGGAAACAAACTGAGGGTTGCCAGAGGCAAAGGGGGTGGGGTGATGGGGTAACTGGGTGGTGGACATGGAGGAGGGTATGTGTTGTGATGAGCACTGGATATTATATAAGACTGATGAATCACAGACCTGTACCCCTGAAACAAATAATACACTGTTAATTAATTGAATTTAAATTAAAAACAAAAAATAAATCACATGTACCCCAGGAGAAACATCAATAACACTACACATTCAAAGGCAGCACAAATAAGGGTATTAAAAAATAGCCCTAGTAGCCATCGAAACAAAACAAAACAAAAGGCGGCAATAAGAAAGCCTCTGACACAACTAACAAACTCCCTTCAGACTGAGGGAGATTCCAAAGCAAAGAAAGCAGAGAAAGCATTGTTATTTAAAAACTCTTCAATATAGGGGCGCTAGGGGGCTCAGTCAGTTAAGGGCCCCACTCTTGGTTCTGGCTCAGGTCGTGATCTCAGGGTCATGAGATCGAGCTCCGAGTCAGCCTACTGCTCAGAACAGAGTCAGCTTGGGATTCTTTCCCTCTCCCCACCGCTCTGCCTCCTGCTTGCTTGCACGTGCATGCACGCGCGCGCTCTCTCAGATAGATAGATAGATAGATAGATAGATAGATAGATAGATAGACATAGATAGATAGATAGATAGATAGATAGATAGATAGATAGATAGATAAAATCTTTTTTTAAAAAACCTTCTTGAGGGGCGCCTGGGTGGCACAGCGGTTAAGCGTCTGCCTTCAGCTCAGGGCGTGATCCCAGCGTTATGGCATCAAGCCCCACATCAGGCTCCTCCGCTATGAGCCTGCTTCTTTCTCTCCCACTCCCCCTGCTTGTGTTCCCTCTCTCGCTGTCTGTCTCTATCTCTGTCGAATAAATAAATAAAATCTTTAAAAAAAAAAAAAAAAAACCTTCTTGAAGGGTGCCTGGGTGGCTCAGTCGGTTAAGCGTCTGCCTTCGGCTCAGGTCATGATCTCAGGGTCCTGGGATCGAGTCCGGCATCGGCCTCCTTGCTCAGTGGGGAGCCTGCTTCTCCCTCTCCTCCCCTGCTCGTGCTCTCTTTCGCTATCTCTGTCACTATTTCTCTCTCTCAAATAAGTAAAATCTTTTAAAAAATTTAAAAAAAAAACCCTCTTGACTATAAATTAATCTGTTATTATACCAAATATTCTCTGCAACACTAACGAATGGGAGAGAGCTCTACAGGGAAACTCAGAGCAAAGGAAAGTGCTCCAAAAGAGTATTTATCTATGACCCAAAGAAATAACAACAAAAATTACTTGAGAATATATGATAAAACGCAGAAACAATTTCTGCAGTAGAGCCACAGAGATATAAGTAGAATCCACAGATTCAGAGACCTTGAACATACAAAATGTTAATATAAAGTCCAACAAATAATTTTAAACTATTGCCTAACTATGAATTAACTTATTCAGATTTGTGCTTTAAAAAGGAAGCCGATCTGAATCGCACTGGCATTTACTAGCTATGTAACGCTGAGCAAACTACTCTATTTCTCTGGGTATTCGCCCTACAGTCATCCACTCAGAACTGTCCTGGGCACGTACTCAGTGCCACAGAAGTGTTCACTGTTGTTCTGCCATTCTCCAAATCCACTGTGACTAGTGACGGATTACTGAGTCAGCAGACTAGGGTTCAGGGTATTGTCTATAGCTATTTAAGACGGTAAAACAGGCCCAAAGTGTAATCTAATTCACTAACAGAGCCCAATTAGTAAAAGGTTTGTGATACCCCAGATATAATGATCTAGAGCTGTCAAACGTCCAAAAGAAACTTATCGTTTTTTGATTTTTAATCCCAGTATAGTTAACATACAGTTATATTAGCTTCAGGTGCACAGTACAGTGATTTGACAATTTCATACGTTACTCAGTGCTCATCATGGTAAGTGTGCTCTTTAATCCCCATCACCTATTTAACCCCCCCCCCCATTCTGGTAACCATCAGTTTGGTCTCTATAGTTAAGACTCTGGGGGCACCTGGGTGGCTCAGTCGGTTGGGCATCCAATGCTTGGTTTCAGCTTGAGTCGTGATCTCAGGGCGGTGGGATCAAGCCCCCTGTCGGACTCCGCTCAGCGCAGAGTCTGCTTGAGATCCTCTCTCCCTCTTCTTCTGCCCCTCTTCCCACTCACACTCTCCCTCTAATAAATAAATATTTTTTTTAAAAAGTCTCTTTCTTGGTTTGTCTCTTTTTCCTTCGCCCATTTGTGTCTTAATTCCACATGTAAGTGAAATCGTATGATATTTGTCTTTCTCTGGCTGACTTATTCTGCTTTGTATTATACTCTCTAGCTCTATCCCCATGGGTGCAAATGGCAAGATTTCCTTTCTTTTTTATGGCTAATATTCCATTGTGTATGTGTGTGTACACACATTTTCTTTGTAAATTTATCTAATGATGAACATGTGGCCTACTTCCATATTTTGTCTATGGTAAGTAAAACTGTAGTAAACACAGGGGTGCATGTATCCATTTGAATTAATGTTTTAGAATTCTTTGGGTAAATACGCAGTAGTCCAATTACTGGACTGTAGGGTAGTACTATTTTTAACTTTTGGGGGAAACTATAGACGGTTTTCCACAGTGGCTGCTCCGGCTTGCATTCCCACCAACGGTGCAAGAGGGTTCCTTTATTCTCTGCATCTTCAACACGTTTCTTGGTTGTTGATTTTAGCCATTCGGACTAATGTTATACTAGTCTGAGGTGATATTTCATCGTAGTTTTGACTTGCATCGCCCTGATGATGAGTGATGCTGAGCACCTTTCATGTTGGCGATTTGGAGGTCTTTTTTGGGAGAAATGTCTGTTCATGTCTTCTGCCCACTTTGAGTTGGATTATTTGTTTTTTGGATGTTGAGTTCTATCAGTTTTTTATATATTTTGGATACTAACCCTTCATCAGATATGTCATTTGCAGATATCTTCTCCCATTCCGTAGGCTGCCTTTTAGTTTTGTTTCCTTTACTGTGCAGAAGCTTTTTATTTTGATGTAGTCTCAGTAGTTTATTTTTGTTTTTATTTCCCTTGCCTCAGGAGGCATATCTAGAAAACTGTTGCTATGGCCAATGTCAGAGAAATTACTGCCTGTGCCTTCTTGTAGGATTTTTATGGTTTCAGTTTTCACATGTAGGTTTCTAGTCCATTTTGAATTTATTTTTGTGTATAGTATAAGAAAGTGGTCCAGTTTTATTCTTCTGCATGTAGCTGTCCAGTTTTCCCAACACCATTTTTTGGAGACTTTTGCCAATTGCATCTTGTTTCCTGCTTTGTTGAAAACTGACCATGTAATTGTGGGTTTATTCCTGGGTTTTCTATCCTGTTCCCTTGATCTGTGTGTCTGTTCTTGTTCTAGTACCATACTGTTTTGATCACTACAAAGCTTTGTAATGTAACTTGAAATCTAGAATTGTGATGCCTCCACCTGTTTCTCTTTTTAAAGTTTGCTTTGGCTATTCAGGGTCTTTTGTGGTTCCATACAAATTTTACAATTGTTTGTTCTCGTTCTGTGATTTTGATAGGGCCTGCATTAATCTGTAGATTGCTTTGGGTAGTATAGACATTTTAACAATAATTTTCTTTCCATCCATGAGCATGCACCGTCATTCCATTTCTTTGTGTCGTGTTCAATTTCTTTCATCAATGTTTTGTAGTTTTCAGTGTCCAGGCCTTTCACCTGTTTGGTTAAGTTTACTCCTAGGTATTTTATAATTTTGGGTGCAATCATAAATGGGATTGTTTTCTTAATTTCTCTTTCCCTGTTTCATTACGGGTGAATACAAATGCAACAGACTGCCCGCACACTGATTTTGTATCCTGCAGCTTCACTGAACTTATCAGTTCTAACAGTTTTTTGATGGAATCCTTTGGGTTATCTATCATATCACGTCATCTGCAAACAGTGAAAGTTTTACTTCTTCCTTACTCGTCTGGATGCCTTTTATTTCCTTTTGTTGTCTGACTGCTGTGGCTAGGACTTCCAGAATGAATAAAAGTGGTGAAAGTGGGGTTGCCTGGGTGGCTCAGCTGGTTGAGCATCTGACTCCTGGCTTTGGCTCAGGTCGTGATCTTGGGGTCAGGAGGCTGAGTCCCACGAAGGGTTCCATGCTCAGCGTGGAGTCTGCTTGAGATTCTTTCCCTCACTCTCTGCGCTCCATTCCCCACCAATGACTCACAAACGTGCTCTGTCAAATAAATAAATAAAACCTTTCTTAAAAAAAAATTTATTTGACAGAGAGCGAGCACAGGCAGGTAGAGCGAGAGAGGGAGAAGCAGGCTCCCCACTAAGCAGGGAGCCCAATGCGGGGCTCGATCCTAGGACCCTGGGATCACAACCCAAGCTGAAGTCAGACACTTAGCCAACTGAGCCGTCCAGGTGCCTCTAAATAAATAAAATCTTAAAAAAAGAAGAAAAAGTGGTGAGAGTGGACTTTGTTGTCCTGTTCCTGACTTTAGGGGAAAAGCTCTCAATTTTTCCCCATTGAGTGTGATATTTGCCGTGTGTTTTTCATATATGGCCTTTATTATGTTGAGGTATGTTCCCTGTAAACCTAGTTTGTTAGGGGTTTTTATCATGAATGAATTTTATACTTTGCAAATGCTTTTTTTGCATCTACTGAAAGATCATATGCTTTTTATACTTTCTTTTATGATGTATCACATTGATTAAAGAAACTCATCTTTTTATCAGTGGTTTATCCAAACATTAAAATATACTTATAAAAGAATCCAGATTTTCAAAATTAAAGTTTAATGTCATTTCCCAAGAGATGAGAGTGTGGCTTATCATCATGTCATAAAAACTGTGGCTTCCATCCTGGGGCTCTCCCCGCTCTCTGCTGAGCTAGCTGCCTTGTTGTGAGCAGCCCTGTACAGACGCACATGTGGCAAGTAACCGAAGCCTCCAGTCAACAGCAGTGAGGCACTGAGACCTGCCAACAACCACCAAAATGATCAGGGAAGCAGATTTTTTGGGCAAGTCAAGCCTACAGGTCACTGTAGCCCCAGCTTGACTATAATCTCATGAGAGAACCTGGTCCCAAACCAACCAAATTTCTGCACAGCTTTTGAATACAGACATTGGTAGCCTTTGTTGCAGACTATCTTTCAAAGGTTTCCAAGGTGAATGACGTTGGAAAATAGACATACTGTCTCCCACTGGAGAAGGGGGCACACTGGTTTGCTGTGCAGTATAAGTATCTCCCCCCAGTAACAAAGGTTGGGCAGGTTTGGTTGCATACCCATAAAGATTAGATTCCTAAGCTTGAAGGTCCTCGGCTTTGATACACAGGCACAGCGTGTGGAGCGCCCACCTGGGCTTTCCTCCACATGGCCCTCGTGGGACGGAGGGTAGGAACCAGTATGGACACGAGCACACGCTGCTTGTCGTGCTGTGAGTAATAAAACCCTCTGTTTCTGACTCAGGAGTCTCACGTCTTCTGCAAGCATCTATGAAACTGGCTGGCTAACTTATCAGCTTGCAGGAAGAATAAAATCTCACAAATGCCTTGGTTCATGATAGATTTATCTTTAGCACCATGAAAAAGCACTCTTGTTTAGAGTGACTAGTTTGTTTTCATCTTATGAAAACTGTCAGTCTCACAACCACTGCATTTCCTTCCTTGCTTTGATGACTAAGAAACCCAGAGGAAAATCTACAACACTGTTAAATTGTACAGATATCTATTTATAAATCTTCATGTATTAGCCTTAATGTGACTTTTTTCTATAATTTCTTCATCTATTTGCCTATTATATTCTATGTACTTTACGTGTAAAATGTCTCAAGAATGTAAAGTGTTAGGATACAATTAACAGCTACTTATCATTCAGGATAAGCTCAAACAAGGCCCTCTTCTTGGAAACATTTCCTGATCTTCCCGGCTGAGGAAAAGCTCCTGTCCTGTACTTACGTACCTCTATAATGTCTCAGTATGCTCTGTTACAAAGAAGAATATTTTAATTATTCATTTTCTCATTTGTCTTTCCCAGGAGATTTTATTTTAAAGATTCTATTTTTTTAAGTAATCTCTACACCCAGCATAGGGCTTAATTCAAAACCCTAAGATTAAGAGTTGCACACTCCACCAAATGAGACAGCCAAGTGTCCCTTTTCCAGGAGATTTTAAACACTACAAGGAGAAAGACAGTATCCCTAACGCATAGTACCTGGATCACAGCAGGCAAACTAATAAATACATGAGAGAGAAAGCAGAGAACACAAGAGACACAGATGGGAGGGAGGTTGGTTCTCTGCTCCTTGGTGTGAAGGAGAAACTAAAAAGGCTTTACCAGTTTAAGATGTGGGCTAACGTTAAATTCTGAGTTAATATTACACTATAACAGAAAAAGAGAGGAAGGCCCAGAAAGAAAAAGAGATAGCAAGAGGAAAATTACAACAGCAGGAAGGCATGTTCACAATAAAATAAATACTTCTGTTTGCTGCTAAGAAGAAAACAAGAAAAGCACGTTGGGATCAGACTATGAAGAGCCTTGAGAATTGTTCAAGTTCAGACTTTCATTATTAATATTGTGAACAAAATTTAGTAATACAGTGTATCCTTAGAAGATTTCCCTTTATTTCTCTTATGACCAGATGGGGAACTAGTAAACTAATAATTCAAATGTATCCCAAGTAATATCATATAAAAATACCACTAAGAGAATTGTGTGGTGGAAAAATTATACTTTTTATACTACAAAATTAAAAGGTACAGTACTTAAGACAAATTGGTAAGAAGGAAATTGAGCTGTGATAATATTTATAAGATCCTGAACACAGCCATCATGGGATTATAAACATTTAAGGGTTAAAGTCCACTAATAGCTCCATATATTTACAAAGCTGGAATGTGATTCTAGACAAAAATCAAACAGAGTAAGGATTTCATCTGCTTTTATGATCAATAACTAGGTTTCTTGTCACTTTAGTGCTATGATTTTGTAGCTACAGCAAAATTTTTCTAAAATATAGTGATGTTGACATTTCCACTTTGCTAGAAAAGACCCTCAAGGGGCATCTGACTGGCTTGTGAGGTTGTGAGTTCAAGCCCCACGCTGGGTGTATTGATTACTTAAAAATAAAATCTTAAAAAAAAAAAAAAAAAAAAAAGGAATGACAGAGCCCACAGTGGACGTGCAAATCCCACGGTGGGGCGTGGCCAACTCTCAAAGCCTAAATCTCTACAGTCTGTAGTCTGGAACACTCCAGAATCATTTCTTAATCCAGCAAGAATGGTTTAGACACAGTATTCTATAAATGCACCTTGGAGGTAGCAAGTCCTTAAAATGCACAGGAGTTAACATCAGATTATAAATGGTTAATAGATGTTTCCAAGAGACCAAGTACAGAGATTCACTTTGTAATCTGGGTCACAAACTTTTTTCTCACACATACACATACAACAAGGGTGCAATTTCACTAAAAATATATTGTACACACCAATAACCCACAAATCTCAGAATTCACAGCTAAAGAGAGTTCACAGACACATCCCGTATCCATGACCAGTACTTTCCACTGTTTCTTACATACACAGCTCCAGACACAGACATTTATCTCTTCACTATCTTTAATAGGAGAATCTAAATCATCGCTCTATTAAATATGTGGTTACAAAATTTACCCTTAAATTGAAAAATACAGTCGACAGAAAGTAAACACTCATTCTTTAAAGTCCTTTTGAGTGTCTAGTTAATACACCTACTTAATAGTATGCTGTAAGATAAATACTCTAGAGGACTGATAGAGGAGTAATTTTTCGGGTATAATTTTGTCATTTAATGAAATCAGTCTTTATGTCTATCCCTCTGCATTAATTTTGGTTGTTTACAGTTCTTTCTTTTTTTAAAACAGCTTTCTCAGAGAAAAATACTCCCTCAAGACTTGCACGTACCTAACAATTTACGTGGGACCTTTATAACTGAAGGTCAATGTGACTGGATACAAAATACTTGGCTCAGAATTTCTTTCCTTCAGTATGTCAGATGCATTACGCTATTGTCTTTTGGTCTACAACGCTGATGTACAAAAGTCTGATCACAATCTGATTTTCCTCTGATAAGACATGTGGTCTTTCTGCCTAAAAATTTCATTACTACATCAAGCAGATTAAGGCTGCAGTGTTTATCGGAATTTTATGATTTTTCTAGCTTTTATATCTTATGTCTTGTTCTTAGCCTTCCCTTACTTGCTTTGTGGGCAAAGGAAGAGTAAATAGATACTATTTGAAATTCTGAAAGGGCATTTTCTCCCCTTTTAGTAAACATGAGCTTTAGTACAAGAACTTGGACATTATTCAGATGTACTCAAAGATTCTGGGCTCATTTCTTGGTTCTTAATTATGTTCTGGATAAGTTCAAATATAATACATTAGAATATGAACTGGGGAAACAATTGCTTTTGGAATGAGAAAGTCTTATTGGGGTAAAAGCAGAATTCAGAAATCAGAAGACAGGAAAAAATACTGAGATTTCTTTCAGTAACTAAGAAACTTTTCAAGCAAAAGTACGCTGAAAGCAGTTCCCTGGCTATTTGAAACCAAAGCCCATAATTATATGCAGTCAGATTATCAATACGTAACTGAAAGATTACACTCCTTCAAGAAGTCAAGGCCCACTGTTATTTTTGTCTCCTCCTGACCATAAGAGAGCAAGGAGATACCAAAGCGCACAGCAAGGTCGGACTCCACCACACGACTGTAGGCGTCTTCCCAAGCAGATGTTATATCTCACAAAAAATGAAGAATATATACATTGTGAATAATCCAAATTCTCAATTATTCTCAAGAAATTTTAAAAATGGGGAAAAGAACATAGTTCTTAGATTCAAAGCACTACAAATGCAGGAAGTAAAAGGTCTTCAACATATATATGGAAAACAGAACTTACTTTTGAGCCTCAATCTCAAACCCTATCTAGTTTTATAATCCAAAAGCAATGAATGCTTCCTAGTTTAATCATCACGAGAAAGCCTAACTCATGTACCAACTTGTGCATGCTCCTATATGAGGCACTCGACACAGCAACTTAGATACAGTTAGTGGGCTTCAGGCTTAGGACTTATAGTCTATGTCAAACAAAAAGAGTATTAAATGAATTTATGCTCTAAGAAAAGTAGTTAAATGATTACGCCAAAAAATAAATCTAGCTAAACATACATGGAAGGCTGCAATGTTCTTTCATTAAGTTCTTGTGACCTTCTTCCAACAAATCATCTTCTCCAAAAAAGGACACAAGACAATCTTCCAAACCACTTGCTCTTCTAGAACCCCGAAGTTGTATCATCAAGAAACGCACTCTACTTGTCTTCCTTGTGGATCTGACTGGCTTCCAAAATGCTCCTAGCCAAAAGAATGCAGCACGAGTGACTGCGTGATTTCTGAGGCTAGGTTGTAAAAGGCAACACAGCTCTCACTTTGAAAGGTGGATGTCTGCTTTTGGAACTCTGAGTCACCAGGTAAGAAATCTGACTACTCTGAGGCTGCCATGCTGTGAGGAAGCCAAGCCACATGGAGGTGTTCCAGTTGGCAGTTCCAGTCTTCCAATCCTCTGTCCCAGCAGCCAGATACATGAGTAAGTAAGCTTCCAGATGATTCTAGTCCCCAGCCCATCGAGTTACTTCAAGCCTTTGAGATGTCTCAGCTGAAGCCACAGACATCATGAGGCAGAGGCAAACCATACTAGTTTTGCCCTTTCTAAATTCCTGATCCATAAAATCATAAGCGAAATTAAAAGTTGGCATAAGGCTGCCAATAGTAACCAGTCACTATTCTGCTCGCCACAACAGCTATGTAAAACCTCCCTATTCTGCAAGAAAGATGTGACCTCAACCTCTCCAAGACTACTATCTCCAAAATTCAATAGTCCTTCAGAAAATAAAAATCAGGGGCACCCGGATGGCTCAGTTAGAAAAACCTGAGACTCTTGATCTCAGGGTTATGAGTTTGAGCCCCATGATGGGTGTAGAGATTACTTAAAAGTAAAATCTTTTTAAAAAATCAGTATCAAAATCACAATGAGATTCTACTTCAGTACCACCAGCATGGCTAAGAAAGAATAAGTATTGGCAAGGATATGGAAAACCTGTAAACGTCATACACTGCTGGTGGGAATACACAGTGATGAGTAGCTTCTTCAGAAAAAGAGTCTGGCAATTCCTCAAGATACTTTACATGGAGTTACAATATGACCCAAAAACAATTCCACTCCTAGGCATACCCAAGAAAATGAAAACAGGCCCCCTTAAACACTCATATACAAATACACACACACACACACACACAGAGTAGCATATTAATAGTCAAAAAAATTAGAAACCAAATGTAAATCAACTGATAGACAAACAAAATGTAATATATCTCAACCACAGAATATTACAGTATAAAAAGGTATAAGGTAATAACACATGCTACAACATGGATCAAAGTTAAAAAGATGCTAAGTACGCCAGCTAAAAAAGACTACATACCGTAGGACTCTATTTACATGAAATGTCCAGAATAAGCAAATTCATAGAGAAAGAAAGCAGATTAGTGGTTGCCAAGGACTAGGAAGAAATGGGATGAGGACTGACTGCTAATGAACATTTTTCTTTTTTGGAGTGATGAAAATGTTCTGGAATTAGTGCTAATAGTTGCCCAATCCGTAAATATACTGAAAACCAATGAACTGTAGCCTTTAGAGTGGCTAGTTTTATGTAAGTATTCCCCCGTTTCCCGTAGTTTCAGTTGGCATGGTCAGCTGCATTCTGGAAGCAGGTGATCCTCCTCCTGGCGTATCACCAGAAGGGCAACAATAGCCTAACACGAGGTCACAATGTCTACATCACTTCCCTCACTTAATCTCATCTAGCAGGCATTTGTTTAAAAGAGATTTTATTTATTTATTTGACAGAGACAGCACAAGCAGGGGGAGAAGGAGAGGGAGAAGCAGACTCCCACTGAGCAGGGAGCCTGACACGGGGCTCGACGCCAGGACCCCGGGATCATGACCGGAGCTGAAGGCAGACGCTTAACCGACTGAGCCACCGAGGCGTTTTGTCATCTCACATCACCACAAAAACAAGAAGGGTGAGTACAGAACAGTAAGACATTCTGAGAGAGAGAGAGACCACATAACTTTTACTACAGTATATTATTATAATTGTTCTATTTTATTATTGTTGTTAATCTCTTCACTGTGCCTAATTTATTTATAACTTAAACTTCATCACAAGCATGTATGTATAGGAAGAAACCTGTATCTCTGGGCTTTGCTACTACGTGCAGCTTCAGGCATTCAGGGCGGTACTGGAACATCACTGTAGTGGACTGGGGTGAGGGAGCTATTGTAATCAATACAGAAAACGGCATGAGGGGAAAAAAAAACAGCAAGTTTTCAAGTACTGCTAGTCAATACAAAGTAGAAAAAAGAAGAAAAAAAACTTCAACAAAATTTAAAACTCCTTTACTTCATTTCAATCTTCAATTCTACGTTGAAACAGGATCCAGTACAGATAAGTACGAAAATCATTCTACCCAATGCATTCTACGATCCAGAATATCAGTGCTAAGAAGGAGAGGGATCTGGATAAGAACTCTTAATTAAGAATACAGTTCTTTTTTATAATAGCCTCAAGAGAGAAATAAAAAAATACAGGCAACTCTATTGTAAACTTCGAAGTTGCTAAGAGACGAGACTGTAATCGTTCCCACTACAAAAAGGAAATAATTATGGGACATGACAGAAGTGTTATCTAGCACTAAGGTGGCAATCATAGTACAATACATCAATGCCTCAAATCAACACCTTAATGACACAATGTACATCTACACTTACAAAATGTTGTATGTCGATTATATCTTAGTAAAAATAAATTTGAAAAAAGAGAAAAATTATTTTAAAACTTGTCTCATTACTAGGTTCTGTTTGTAAATGTTTTTAAAATCCTAATTTAGGTCCCAAATAACAATCAAACATGCTTGGGGCCCACCGAGAGAACTGGTAGACAGCCCCAAAGAGCCAGAGTGTTTCAGTTTTGGCCAAAGAAGGAAGGTGTGGAGTGAGGCGGCGCAGGCACCGCTGTGCAGACCCCTGCTGGACGAAGCAGAGGCAGAGGAGGCATTTGGGCTGGGCTCTGGCACCAAGCACAGCGGGGACAGCCCCGGCAGCGTGGCCAAAAGCAATCTTTCAGCGGGTACCGTCAGCACCCGGGGCAGCGAAGAGCAGGGAGGAAGCCCACGGCAGACAGCACGTGGTGGCTCTGGCCCAGATGCCGTGCCACCCACCTCTGAGGATGTGCAGACCCAAAAAAGGGCCAATGATGCCGGGGACTGACAGGAACCACGGACATTTACAAGGCAATTAAGACCCTTCTACCCCCAAAAATGGAAAATTCCAGTTACACAACTGAATACATACAGGATTTTTTGATTAAAACTAACAGAGCTGCTGTCTGCTCAGTTCCTCAATCTGCTCCATGTCAAGCTGAACCCCAATCTCTGGCTGCTCTCCGACCTCCCTGACTGCTCTGTTCCTCTCAACTTGTTCTTTCTCCTCCTGTATTCCACTGGATCTCCCGAAGGCCTGTCAGTGAACAGCCTTCTGCATCTTTATTCACTTAACACCTCTGACAGGATTTGTTTTCCTAACAAATCTGTAGTGCCTGTGTAACGTCTGGGAATGGTCCACAAGAACACCTCCACTTCTCAGAGAACTGCAGAGCTGAGGCACCCCAAAGACCTCACCGCGGACACCAACTCAAGTGCGCAGATCCACACACAAGCTCAGCTTCGACAGCTGATCATCTGTAAGAAGAACTCACAGAACTCCCCAAAGGCCGCTATTCTCATGAGCACATTTTACTACAAACATAAGGGCCACAGATTACAGGCAATCAAGGGAAGAGATGTAGGGGCAGGATCGAGAAGGGTCCCAAATGCAGAGCATCCAGGAGTCCTCTTTCCATGGAGTTAAATCAAGACTTGGACACTTAACCAACAGAGGCACCCAGGCGCCCCTGGGCAGTGTTAAATTCTTTACGACACCATTTGCTAGCTGCTCTTCTGAGCCCCAGGTTCCTATTTCTAGCTGTCTTTTTGTTATCTACACCAGTTTCTTTAAACTAAATGAATAAAGTCAAACTCAAAATTTCCCCAGACCAACTGTGATTTCCCTGTTCCTGTTAATAGTGCCAAATCCACTTCTTTCCAATAAGGAATTGAGGCAGTTCATAAAACCACAATAAAAGGTACAAAATTAGAAGGAAATTGGGGCAAAGAAAAAATAGCCCAGAAAAAAAAAATAAAATAGAATAATGCTGCAGTGAAGTTAGGACACAGAATGCAATGCTGGAAATTCTTGCTCACTTGTTAACAGGAGGGCTGCACATTTGGCTCTGAGTTCTTTAATAGCCAAATAACATCCTAAACAAAGAAGAAATGGCAAGCAGATTCAAAATTCACAGAGTCCTTTTAAAAAAAATGATGTCCAGGGGCGCCTGGGTGGCACAGCGGTTAAGTGTCTGCCTTTGGCTCAGGGCGTGATCCCGGCGATCTGGGATCGAGCCCCACATCAGGCTCCTCTGCTATGAGCCTGCTTCTTCCTCTCCCACACCCCCTGCTTGTGTTCCCTCTCTCGCTGGCTGTCTCTCTCTGTCAAATAAATAAATAAAATCTTAAAAAAAAAAAAATGATGCCCAGAATGCACTGCTCTTCTTCCAGTCGCCCCACAGTTCAAGACCTGGAAGGTTTTCATTGCTGTCCTCTATATTCAGTCTTTTGACAAACACAGAGATGCTTCCTCCGTGATGCTGCTTCCTTTTCTGACCTCTCCATTGTATGTATCTTCTCTCTCTAATCATTCAAGATTTACAAATTAATCTTTCTTAACTACAGCCATTCCCTGTTCAAAATCTACAACGGTTCCTAAGTTTTTCTTTTTTAAACACCTTTTTTTCTATTTACAAAGAAGTGTACACTTAGTACAGAAAATCAAGAAAAATTCAGACGAAGAGGTAACACACACACACACACACACACACACACACACACACACACACACACACACACCAGAAATCCTATAAACCCACATATAACTAGGTACGGCAACCATTTTTAAAACTGAGGTAAAATTGGGACGTCTGGGTGGCTCAGTCAGTTAAGCATCTGCCTTCGGCTCGGGTCATGATCCCAGGGTTCTGGGATCAAGTCCCACATCAGGCTCCTTGTTCAGTGAGGGGCATGCTTCTCCCTCTGCCTGCTACTCCCCCACTTGTGCTCTCTCTCTCTCATCCTCTCTGACAAAAATAATAATAAATAAATAGATAAATAAATAAAGGTAAAATTTACTTACAATGGAAGTCAAACATCTTATGTACACAATTCCCTGATATTTGACAAACGTTTACACCCTAATCAATATAAAGAATATTTCTTCAAAACCTCACGAAACTTATGTTTGCTCTCTCAGTCACGTTCTTTGTCAGCTATCCATGTAACCAATATTTTCCCCTAGTCTGAGGCTGGTCTTTTCATTTTTACAAGTACCTTTTAATCTGCAAATATTTTTTATTTTGATGAAATCAAATTTATTAATTTTTATTTTGTAGTTAATACTTCCTGCATACTAAGAAGTCTTCCCTTACTGCAAGTTTGTGAAGATATCCTCCTACTTTTTTTCTTTTTATAAGCTTTATACTTTTAGCTTTACTTAAATCTATGATCCATCACAGCCTGTAAAGAGAGCTAAAAAGTATCTACACATTTACTGTAAGATCAGAAACAATAAACGATGTCCACTCTTACCACTTGTATTCAACCTCAGGCAGGGAACAAGGAAGCAAGAAAGAGAAATAAAATGCATAAAGAATGCTGAGGAAAACAAGTATCTGCATGATACTTGTGATACGATAAATGACCCGTGCGCAGAAAATCCCAAGAAATCTATATACACACACGAACTATTCTGTGTTCCTTCAAGTTTTGTTTTCAATATACATTAGTAACTGGTGTTTTAACTTACTTCATGTACAGATTTCTTATCCTCATCTTTGTCCTCTACACAATGCTCCCAAACTCCTCTTCAACCTAATCTACGCATCAGCGTTCAGCTTGCCATGGGCGAGGAAAACAAGGGGCCTCAGCGCTTCCCAGAAACGCCAGTCCCAGCCTCCAGGGCTTAGTCAGAGAAAGTGTCTTGTAACAATTGTGTCCAATGATTCTCCAGCGGTAAGGCCCCCTTTACATTTTCTAGGAAGTCTTTTACCTCTAACCAAATACGTCAAACCTCTAAAAGCTCTCACCAATCTTTTCTTTCTTAACCACACAGTAAAGGTGAAAAAGGCTATTTAAGGAGCTTCTCGATGTGGTCTCCTCAGTCACTATACAACAAGCCACACATTACTCTACTAGGTGCCAGGGATGGACTGCGAAGGCAAGGCCGGCGGAAGGCTCTGGTGCTGACTGGCTTCTGTTTACACTAGCAGCAAAGCCACGCGCCCACAAACTCCTGGAGAGTGGGGGCTGGTTTCCAATTCACCTTTATAGCCCCTGAAGTAGAACACTCTACACAGCGTAAGGCTCAGAGAATTGAACCGTCATGCTAACTAACGCTTAGTGATCGACAACCCTCGGCAGTGGCGACCTGCGGCATCAGCAGGCCTATCGGGTGTCAGACTCTCCTCAGTCCCCACGAAAGAAATGTACTGAGGACTTCTTTTTTTTTTTTTTTTTTTAAAGATTTTATTTATTTATTTGACAGAGATAGAGACAGCCAGCGAGAGAGGGAACACAAGCAGGGGGAGTGGGAGAGGAAGAAGCAGGCTCGCAGCAGAGGAGCCTGATGTGGGGCTCGATCCCATAACGCCGGGATCACGCCCTGAGCCGAAGGCAGACGCCTAACCGCTGTGCCACCCAGGCGCCCCCGTACTGAGGACTTCTGTAATTAACTCAGGAGCCTCTCTTACTTTGCTCACATAGGTAAGCAGAGTTTCTTTTTAAGGCTTCAGGTAAACCAAATTAAACCAAATAATTTTTAAAACATATGCAAACATGGTAAGATTAAGTATGTGCACAGCATTAGTGGTTTTAAGGAAAATAACCGAGTGAATAAAGGTGATCTTTTTTATACCCCCCCCCAAAAAAGGAAAAAAGCAAACTAAAGACTACACTTCTATGAAATACAAGCTGTACGACATTGGTTTCTAAGGCAACCCTCTGTAAGGTGTACTGCTTTCTTATTTTGAGAAAAGCTGAAGCTATAATAGTCCCAAGGCATAGACTGTCGAGAGAAACAAGGACAATGAGAACGAATAACCACCAACATTAAATTTTTAGAGTTATTAAAGTTCAGCCAGTCTAAACTGTTCATAGATGGAAAGGCCATTTGTGTGTAAAAAAGTCATCAGACATTTTTCTAGTGTGTGAGTATTTATATTGTTTATCCTATGTTTTGAAGAAAATATTCCTAAGTTTCAAAAGAAACAAACTGGATGCCACTCAAACGAGGATAATAAGTAAGACCTCTGGAGCATTACGGATAATTTTAAAAAGATCTAGGGAAGAAATGAAAGATCTGTATTCTGACTCGTGGCCCCTTCACGGCATGTCAACCTCCTCACTCTTGACATGCCTTCTGAGACACACAGGAAACATCAGTGTCGTTTGTCCCTTAGCTGTAACTAAACACTAGAGACAATTCCTTCATCCAACCAAAAATATTTATTGCACTGTGGAGAGTACAAATGCAGTGGGGTTGACAGAATACACAGCCCTTGGCCACAGGGAATCTTCCAGACTGAGGAGGAGATCACAAATGAACACAAAAAGAAATGTGTAATCCCCACCCTGGTGACTGCTGGGGGGTGGGAGGTCGTGGCAGCTGCTCTTGTGAGGGGCAGAGGGAGGGGCCTAATGAAGATGCGACTAAGGGTTCAAAGAAGGCCTTTCTGAGGAAATGACGCATGCTCACCAAGTCAGACCACAAGTGTTGAAATTGATGTCTCCAGAAACAATACAGGTGATGAAACTGTACAAGGTGCCAACTTACTGAAGAACGACTTAGGGGAGCCAACCAAACCGGGATCTCCAAGGAGGAGGTGCAGGCAGGATGATCTAACAAAACAAGGTTCCAACTGTCACCACTGACCAGTCCTCGTGGCAAATATGTGCTGAGGGTTGGAAAAACGTTTAGACACAAGGTAGTTCGAAGCAGTTAACGCCCCTTCCACAGCGCCTCAGTCACCTCGAATGAGTGAACGGAAGCCCCCTCTTTGTGCTGGCTTTGGAGTTTAGAGGCATGCACATACCTTAGCCAAGCCTGACGAGGCTCTGAAACACGTGGGTGTCCGGGTCGGCCTCGCTGGGATCCCAGGTCAGGAGTTCCAGCCCAGCCCAGGAGCGGCCAGCAGCCACCCCTGAACATTCTGAGACAGGCGGTGCCGAGTCACACTCTGAAGACCCACCTAGCACTGCAATCTCCCCACAGGACGAGGTTCTACTCTGGCGAAGAGGCTTTATGCTCAAACTCACGAACCGCGTGCACATTGAGCAAGGGCCTCACGGAAGTGTCTGCTCATTGGCTCACCCTGTGCCTGACCTTTGTTATCTCCCGGGCTTGGAAGGAGGAATCTGAACAAACTGCCCAGTCTCACCCGAGACAACTGACCAGAGGTGACATCACAATGAGACAGGGAGAGAGAGGCCATGTGACACAGCTCTCCCTCCAGAGGCCAAGGCAACAAGCCCGGCACGGCGAGGCAGCGAAGACCCCACGGGGGCCGCACGAAGGGCACCAGCATGAAAGCACAGGTGGGAACAAACCTGGGAGGAGAATGAAGGAACAAGGACAGGACAGAAGAAAATAAAATTCACATTTCTTAAGCACCTTCTACGTACCAGGGAATATGGCACATACTTCGTTTATCTGTTACATTTTCATCCTTATAAAATCTTACGTGGTACGATGTGGTTGTATATTATACCACAGAGAGAGAGATCCTCTATCACAGATGAAGGAGCTGACACCTGGAGGGAAAGGAGCTTGTCTGAGGACACAGAACTGGGAAGCCGGATTTTGACCCCAGGACTCAGACACAAAAGTCCATAGTCCTCCTGGGTCTGGTGGGAGAAGAAAAGTAAGATGAGTGGGAACAAGCTGGCTATGAAGAAAGAGAATGCACAGCCAAGTAGAAAGGAGCAATGAAGAATGCTTAAGCAATATTAGAACTTTAAATAGTGGCCTTTGTGCTCAAGTAGCTGAGGTTTCCTATGTTTTCCAAAGGGGAAAGACTTGTTAAGAGATAAAAAGGAACCAGGAGGGCAGAGACCCAGAGGCTTACCACAGCTCTTGTGGGGTGCTGAGAGTCCAGGTGACTCTGCTCACTCGGCCCTCAACGTACCTGTTTCCTAAGGTGAACAAATACTTCTTTTGTGAAGAGATAAAACAGGTAGTGTGTTTTGTTGTTGGTGTTTTATTTTACTTTGTGGATACTAAGATGTGGTTGGGAGGGCAGAGGTTTTCTAGAAATGGAGTCAAAGAAAACAGAAGGGACAGAAGACAGACAAGACACCTCCCCACACTAAGTAAAACCCACCCCTAAACTGCAAAAGCCATCCCTCCCTATCCCCCTGCCCGAAAAATTCAGTCCAGTCGTGAGACAGGGTGGGGCAGCAAAGGCTTTCTGAGCGCAGGCTAGGTAAGAGCAGAGGGGAGAGATGCCCTTCACCGCAGTGACAGCGGCCGGTGATTCATCAAATAATTGAATGTAATGAGGATAATGAGAGCCTACCCTCTTACTGTCCAAGAAAGAAAGAAAGAAATCCAGAAATCCAGAAAGGGAGAAAACTGGGCTGAATGCCCTGGTATTATAGATATCTGGTTAAATTCACGTATTTTAATATATGCAGAAGTAAAAATAGAAATAAGCATAAATACATAAACATAAAAGGTGTGTCTATCTCTAACCCTATGTATCCCTAACCCTATGCTAAGAGATCTACAAGCACTGACACCCGAACAATGATAATCACATCCAATGCCCAGATCTTGTTTTCTAAAAATCCTATCCCCCACTAAAAGGAACCAGGGATCCTTGTAGAAAAGACTGGATTCCAGGCTGTAGGGAAAATACAAGATGAGCCTGGAACAATTTACTGTACTTGAAAGTAAGTGTTCAAAGAATGACAAGGACATCTAGAAAGGGCAAAGAATCAACCTGAAGGAACTCCTAATGGCCAAACGTGGGATAAGCCAAGCATCAAAACAAATAAGGAGAGGAACTGATTAGAACTCACTGAATAAAAGGGAAATTCGTGAATGAGTCCATCTGAGATAGCTAGAAAGACAAGACAGGGACATGGATGGAAGGAATGGGTGGGAGACAGGAAGAGAAAGACAGGAGAGAGAGAAGGAAATACACTCACTGACAAGGGGCTACGGATAGTCTCAAAGAAGTAGCTCTCAACAGACTATTTATTACCAGGGGGAAAAGACTAACTTCACAGTACAGATTATCTGGCAGACACCACCCCGAACAAAGTGACTGACATCAACTGTAATGGTATAAAACAAAACCATGCACTACCTGATAAAATAAGGTGCTAAGAGAACACTTCTCACAGAGCAACACTTTTTTGTTTTTTGGGTTTTTTTGAAAATTTTATTCATTTACTGGACAGAGCGATAGAACACAAGCAGGGAGAGCAGCAGAGGGAGAGGGAGAAGCAGGCTCCCCGCTGAGCAGGGAGCCCTCCGCTCTATCCCAGGACCCCGGGAGCATGGCCCAAGCCAAAGACAGACGCCTAACTGACTGAGCCACCCAGGCGCCCCACAACACTTTTTTGATATTCCAAATTAAGAAACATTGGGGGGGGGGGGACACCTGGCTGGCTTAGTCGGGAGAACATGCCACTCTTATTCTCAGGGTTATGAGTTAGAGCCCCACCTTGGGGATAGAGATTACTTTAAAAAAACAAACAAAATCTACAAAATAGAACAGTTTACCAAATTAAGAAACATTATACAAAATAATTGGCCTACAATCTTCAAAAATGTCAGTCATGAAAGACAAGAAAAGACTAAGGAACTGTTCCAGATTAAAGAAAGAAGTGTTAACAAAGAAAAAAGCAAGCCCAACAAGTCATCTGCCCCCCAACATGACAAACCAAGACTTAATTATAGTTTCAACCTACCCCAGGAATGTGACCTTTTAAAAGTCAACCAGAAGTTTCCTGATAAGCACAAGTGAGGTAATCTCCATGATAAAAATCCTGCCCCTCTCTCCCCGTCAAAGGAAGATGTCCTGGCATGAAATAATCCTTTCTGTTGCTAGTAACTCCAAGCCTCACTCTCTTTCCCAAAGAAAGCTCTCATTTTTCACAACTCCGAGGAGTGTCTCCACTTGCTGGATACAGACGTCTGATTCATGAAATGCTTAATATAAATAAAGCCAATTAGATCTCCAGATCTTCTCGGTTGAATTTTGTTTTTTAACACAAGAAAACAAAATGTAACATGATTCTAAGAAGGACTGGTCTCATATTAAGGACAATATTGGCAACTGGCAAAACCTGAATGGAGTCTGAGGAAAGAATGGCAGAACTACTACAATGTTAACTTCTTGATCTTGATGGTTGCATTGTACTTACAAAAAAGAATGTACCTGATTGTGGGCAAAATACACTAAATAACTCAGGAGTGAATAAGCAACATGTTGGAAACTTAAACTCTATTCATGGCTGGAGGGTGGGAGTGGGGCACAGTTCTTGTCCCAGACATTCCCATTCAGTTCCAGACTCCCTGGATGTATTTACGTCGGTTACCTTAGACAAAGAGTTCTGATCTATATACAAAATTCACAGAGTAAAGCATCTGTTACGTGTAATGCTGACTAGAAGCACAAGTGACTTACCAAAGTCAGGAATTAGAGAGAGAGAGAGGGAACGAACCTCGTGTATCTCATATGCTTTAGTGAGGCTGACTTCAATACTCTAAGACGTTTAGAGTTCAGTAAATGTTACCTAAAATCAGCCCTGACTATGAAATCCTTCATTCACAGCCCTGTATTTCGGTCTGAGGTGTCCGCTGTGCGGATCTACGAGATAATAAAGGGATAAATTAGAGTTCTGGTTACATCTCCTGACCCACATACTGAAGAGCCAGATGTGAGGCCAAGGGTTCTCATTCCAGCATGGTGGAGTCCATGTGCTAAAAAGAAATGTTCCTACAGAACCACCCTAATGCTTTGGCCTCACAGCAGTAAAATCGAAAGACAACTGTCCGCATCTCCTTTTCAAACAACTTCATTTCTGAACCAAGAAATGCAGAGTAGGAGGGAGGATATAAAACCTCTTCTTTTCACCTTTCCACAGACTCTGTTATATTCCATATTAGATGGCAAAGACCTCTGGGGTCATAATCACTCCTCATAAAAATGCTGAAGATCTACATTCCTTTTTCTAAAGAAAACAGATTCCATGTGTAGAAACCCATACCTATGGAACAATCAGGTTAGAGTGGAAGATTAGTTGTTAAACTTTTACAGCAGAACATAATTTTCTCTTCCTCTTAATAGGTGACTAAAGAGTACAATGTATCATAACCAATACACGAATGGCCTGCGATCACTAGGTAAGTTCATCCAGACACTCCAGAGCCAGGGATTCATTAATGCTGTATGGCCTGTACAGGCATCCATCTTCTGCCATCTGTCATTACTCTGTACAGAATCTGATTTACATTTAACTTAATCTGTAGCAAATCAGTGTTTCATCAAATGTTCAGAAGCTCAGACTACCAGACTGTGATAATTTTCTACCAGAGAGAGTGAAACTACAGATGAGTAAGTTAAGTAAAAAGAGGAGTCAAATGGACACAGCAACTTCCCTTTCTCCTGCATTCTCAGAGTCCAGTCTACACCAAGTATAGAGTCTGCATCACGCTGTTCTGAAAACTGATCAAACAACACGCTTGCCTTTTAGGAGTTTAACTCTGTGTTCCTGATCTTTAGAAAGCATCAATACAGGAACACTTCGCTTGAGTAATTTTTTTTTTTAAGATTTTATTTATTTGCCAGAGACAGAGAGAGAGAGAGAACTCGCGCGGGCACAAGCAGGGGGAGCTGCAGGCAGAGGGAGAAGCAGGCTCCCTGCTGAGCGAGGAGCCAGATGCGAGACTCAATCCCTAGGACCCCAGGATCATGAACTGAGCCGAAGGCAGACACTTAACCGACTGAGCCACCCAGGCGCCCCTCACTTAAGTAATTTCTGTGTATTCTGTGAAATCACAGCTAAAAACCTAATCCACTGTGTCACACAATGGCAGAACCCACAGAATGTCTTTTTCGTTAAGCACAATGCCAGGAAAAAGTCTGTTTCTGTAAACAAATGAGCAGGCTCTCTTTCCATGGACAATGAGTACTATGTAATTCAATGCCATACAGAGAAAGGGCTAGTTCCTTGTTAGTCTCAGCAGCCTGAAAACTTAAAGTCAAATGTCTTGCACGCCAGTTAAACTGGTTCGCCTCAGGAGCCTAGTAACTTCAAGTCTCTAGGCTCTCCTTAGATGGTTTATCGTGTTTTTATCTTTAATTGTTGTTTAATACTACGTTTAATTCTATTAGATTTAAATCCTCTGGGAAGTACTCAGAGTATGTACGTACATATGTATGTATTTTCTACCTCTTATAGTTTTTCCTTCTGATATCGCTTACATTTTTGGGTAGCATTCTATATTTAACGACCTAGAACTTTAAAATGATACTGACACTAAGAGGTTAGTAAGGACCAAGCGATCTGCATCAGCAACTCCCCTGACAAACGCCTGTGGCCCAGAGGCAGCAAGGCGTCACCTTTGCAGTAGTCGGCAGGGTCCTCCTGCTCCTCATCGTCAGATCCGAGGATCTCCTCCTCTGGCTCCGGGGGCGTGGGGTCCGGCAGAGGCGGCGGGGGCGGCGGAGGCGGCGGTGGAGGAACTAAGGGAGCTTTCTGCTGAGGCTCCGGCCTGAAACAGTGGAAGGAAAATTCCTATTTACTCAGAAGTCAGTCTTGCATTATGGACACACATGAGAGTTTCTTAACACAAGAGAAAAATAAAACTTGTCACACACTAAGAAGAAATGTTGATTAATGTCACTTTGTCACTTTAGCTGAATTCAAGTAATGTTTCAACATACCGGTCAGGAGGAAAAATTATACTTTGCAGACACATTTTCACTCAGAGATTCAGTATTTCCTAAGTCCTGACAAGATTATGAAATATAAGTGAAACAGAAAGAGCATTCACCCTGCCCCCCATGATACACAGCCTTATTAGTTAGAACACATCCCACAGAGATTATAAAAAGACAGATGAAAGCAGCCCTGAACTTAAAAAAGGTCTTATTTTCCATTATTTTAAAATTAAATCCTATAAAAATAGTAAGAATGTATGGTTCCTAAAAGCTGACTAATATATGCTACAGCTGATGTACAGTTATTTTCATTAAGGAATTCACTTATCTATCAACCTGGCTTATCAAGAACACTGTCCCCAAACTGGAAATTAAACAAAGAAAACACCCACTGTCAGTCAAACACAGATACAGTCCATACATTAATGCCAGGTTTGCAAGGTTTGCAAAATGGTCATTTCTAATTGTCACATAACAGCTCAATGATGATTAAGCATGCCCTTTTTACAAAAGATAAGAAAACCTGTAATGCAAAAATAAAAATTTTTTTAACCTTGAGAGATTACAGATATAAACCTTTCATGCACCTAGAAACTCAAGAGCATATTGAATACATTTGCTTAAGTACGTAAAGCGTTCATAATGCAATTCTATAAAATCAAGCTTTCACTTACTATAAAATTTAACTGCTATTTCTAACCATGCTCTTCTGGGGAAACTTGAACCTAAGGTCACAACGTAGGCGCTAGAAGCACATCTCTCCCTCCAGCTAAGACAAGCCGCCCTAGCAATGGGCAACCACTGCTCTCGCTGAGCTGGCCAGAGCTGTGTGGGTAGGAAATGGGGAGGTACAGACACCCGCAGAAGCTAACTCTATGTTCCCCAGAGAGAGTTCAGTAGGTGAGCAGGGAGTCTCTAGTCTGGGGAGCGAGGGGAATCCCACAGCACTAATAGGGTAGACAAATGCTCTTGTTTTTGGCCTGCCCAGTATTCATGTTCCCCTTCTAAAAGCACCCCTTGAGACACCGCTACTCTCTGCACAATGGAAGGCTGGCTTGAGATCCGCTCTCCTCACGTGGTACAGCTGAGGCCACAGAGAGCCATGGCTCACTCGAGAGCCCTGGTGCCTTCAGGTCAGCGGTCACAGGGGGGCAAGTTCATCTGCAGCGGCTCGTGAGAGGCAGGGCCAGCAGAGCTGCCCTGATCGCTGCCCCTTTCTAAGCCGGACCTCTAAATTCTTGCCACATCTAAGATCCCCCGAATAGCATTTACTGTATTGCCTTTAGCCTAGGTTAGCTACAGTTCATTTATGTGGTCGCTCCCAAAACTCAAACTGCCACAAGCAACGAAGGGGGGCAGAGGTGGAAGGCAGCGGAAACGCCAGCAGTCACGAGGAAGGGGTAGGGATCCTTGAAGGCCAACACCGGCAAGAAAGGACTACCTTTGGCAGAACAACTAATGAATGCTTATGAGCTGTAAATGACTTGCATTGATTTCTACTTGCTCGAATCTATGAAGACTCAGTTACAGCCCTCGGGGTGACAGACCTTAGGAGCGTGGTGGTGATCATATTCTGAGTTAACCACTGCTCATGACGGAGCGCTGCAAGGGAAGAGTCACAACCGAACACCCACATCACCGCCAGAATATGTCCAAAAATACATCCAACAGACCTTATGCAAGTGGGATCATCTTTCTGGCAGCCTTGCAAATGCTCCTTCTCTTTTTAACATATGTGCTCTGCCTGCAAGTAGAACGGTACCGGACCAAAGAGAGGTCCGAGGAAGGGGAGGCAGGAGAGGGCTGCGCCCGTCTCACGGCTTCTCCAGAGCGAAGAAGGGAAGGTTAGCAGGAAGTACGTTAGGCGACCCATTCAGCCGTCAGGGCTGTGAGCAAAATCTACCCCGCTGATCAATATGCTCAATCAGAAATGCTTTGAAAATTAGCTATTTCTTCCTTAGAGATTTTATAGGAATAAACGAGGAGATTCTTCATATTTAAAAGAAAACATGTTCTATTGCCTACAGAAACTGTGGAACAACTAATGAAAAGAACAGAACTGGAGGCTCTTGTTCTACCAGTGCCAGGCACCGCTGTGCTCTGCACGTCTCACATCTGGGCCAGGTACTTCGCTGGAGCAGGGGCTGTTTTGTGCTCTGCAGGATGTTATCAGTAGCCCTGGCCTCAAGCCACTAATGTCAGTAACATCCCATCCCCCACCCCCAGCTGTGACCATCGAAACTACTCCAGACCTCGACAACTCCCCGACAACTCCCCCGGGGACAAAGTCATGCCCATTTGAGATCCACTGCTCTCACAGTATTTTCTGTATTTAGCTTCATCTCTATGAAGTAGATTGTGTCTGTGATAAGGGAAAAGAAATTCTAATTTTCATGGGCCCATTTGCTCTCCTTTCACAGACTCAAATACCTGCATCACAATGTGTTTCTTTTAATTATTCTTTATCCATTTGGTGAGCTGCCCACATTGCTTGACAAAACTCTCAGACTCTCTGGTCTCAATGAACAGGCACCTCCCGTCCCTCCAGTGAGGACCACATTGAACAGGCAGGCAGAGAGCTCCCCCAAAGCCCATCAGTTCTCTCAGATTAAAGGGATGAGTCAGGTACCTTGAAGTATAAAGGAAGTTGAGTAATGCTGAGGTAATACTTCAACTGGCTATCATATCACAGCATCTAGGACTATGTTGTCTAATCAGTAGCTGCTGGCCACATGCGGGTACTTGAAATGTGACTAATGCAAATCAAGATAAGTGTAAAAATACATCCTGGATTTCCAAGATTTCATACAAAAAATGTAAAATATTTTATTAATAATTTTATATTTATTACATGTTAAAACAATATTTGGGATATAATGAAATGTATTAAAATTAAACTCACCTGATTCTTTTTACTTTTTTTTAATGTGGCTACTAGAACACTTTGAATTACAAATGAGGATCACATGGTATTTCTCCAGGACAGCACTACTCTCGACCCTTCGGATCACTAACACTAGAGGACACACTCCTGGTCACCCAGTAAGTGCTGATTTTTCTTTTTCTTTTTCTTTTTTTTTTTAAATATTGTATTTATTTATTTGAGAGAAAGAGAGAGAGAGAAAACAAGTGGGGGAAGGGGCAGAGGGAGAAGCAGACTCATTGAGCAGGGAGCCCGATGTGGGGCTCCATCCCAGGACACTGGGATCATGACCTGAGCTGAAGGCAGACACTTAACTGAATGAGCCACCCAGGAGCCCTGTGATTTTTTCTAAGGCTTCTCCTGGTAACCTGCCTCACATCAATTATCACCAGCTATTAAATCACCCAACTCATCATAGTAAGGCTCAGAACAATGTTACTGTCCCAATCATAGTTCTTTTTCACCCCATCCATCCTTGTTACTGCTCACCACACAGGAGAAACAGGTAAATTTGCCTTAGGGCAGCTGTATGGACGAGGCCACACCATGTTGAAGGCTGCCTTCTTCACAGCGGCTTCCGGTGGCTTCCACAGCATTACAAAGCCTGGTTAAATCTCAACTATTTAACAGATCCAGAGGTAGCAGTGTGTATCACCAAATACATACTCATGAAATATATCAACAGATTTAAAAAAAAATATTTTTATCAGTCCTGATGAAAACCATCAAGAAGTTATTTCTAATAAGAATTACTAGAAGCACTGAAGAAGCCGTGCAGGGAACTCAAATATTCTCACCAGGGCACCAGCACGATTAAAGGGTGAAAGAACAGTCTTTCCAAAAAAATGGTACTTGGGAAAATGGTCATCTGTATGAAGAAAAAGAAGCTGTAACTCTACCTCACACATACATAAATATTAATTCAAAATGAAGCGAAGACTTAAATGAAGGAGCTAAACCTATAAAACTGGGAGGAAAAAAAAATACAAGTAAATCTTTATTACCCTAGGCTAGGCAACATTTCTTAGATGTAACACTAAAAGCATATGCAATAAAAGAAAAAAAGATAAAGTGGACTTGATCAAAATTAAGAACTTTTGTGTTTCAAAGGGCACCATCAAAAAAGTCAAACCAGGGGCACCTGGGTGGCTCAGTGGTTAAGCATCTGCCTTTGGCTCGGGTCACAATCCCAGGGTCCTTGGACCGAGCCCCACATTGGGCTCCCTGCTCGGTGAGTCTGCTTCTCCCCCTGCCTGCCGCTCCCCCCTACTTGTGCTCTGTCAAATAAATAAATAAAATCTTTAAAAAAAAAAAAAAAAAGGTAAAACCAGTCCACAGAATGGACGAAAATATCTGCAAATCATACAAGATAAGGATATTGTACCTAGAATATAAAAAGAACTCAGGGCACCTGGGTGGCACACTTGGTTGAGCTAACAACTCTTGGTTTAGGCTCAGGTCATGACCTCAGGGTTGTAGCATCGAGCCCTGTATTGAGCTCCACACTCCGTGCAGTCAGCTTGAGACTCTCTCTCCTTCTGACCCTCCTCTTGTGCTCGTGTGTGTGTGTGTGTGCGCGCGCGCGCACGCGCTCTCTCTCAATAAATCTTAAAAAAAATTTTTTAAATAAAAAAATTAAAAGAACTCTTACAACTTGACAATAAAAAGACAAACCAACTTAAAAATAGGAAAAAGATTAGAACAGACATTTCACCAAAGATGACCTGAAAACACCAAATAAGCACATGAAAAAATGTTCAACCATCACTGTTGTTTGGGAAATGAAAATCAAAACCACAACAAGATAACCACTTCACACCCAATAGGACGGGTATAATTTAAAAATAAACAAACAAAGCAAAACAGACAATAACAAGTACTGTGGAGCCTAAAGAAATTAGAACCCTGAATTTATAGCACAAGTGTTACATGGCCCAGCTGCTTTGAAGTCTGGCAGTTACTAAAAAGGTTGAATTTAAAGTTATCATAAAACCCAACAATTCCACTTCCAGGTATATACCCAAAAGAAATGAAAACATATGTCCCCACAAAGTCTTGTGTAAAAATATTCATAGCAGCATTATTTAAAATAGACAAAAAATGTCCATGGAATGATAAATGAATAAATAAAATGTGGTAATATTATTAAGCAATAAAAAGGAATGAAGTACTGACATATGCTACCACATGGGTGACCCTTGAAAACATTATGCTCAATGAAAAATGCCAAGGACCAAAGATCATGGTATAGGATTCCATTTGACATAAACATGTCCAGACCAGGCAAATGTATAGAGAACAGAGTAAATTAGTGGTTGCTGAAGGCTGGCAGTAGGGGAAAGAGAAAAGGAGGGGAGTGGGGATTAACTGTTAACAGGTGCGGAGCAACTTCAAAAGCTGTTTTTTTAAGAAGCAAAAGTGTGCGTGCGTGGTGAGCGCACGCACACACACACACCCCTACATCTTTTAATGTCCACTTTAGAAAGTACATGCCTCCAAGAAAAATTAGAGATACCTACATTTAGATTTAGAAAATCTGTACACATGGTCTCCTTCACAACTGCGCCAGCCACATTTACAGTGAAAACTAGTATGCAGTTCTGTAAACGAATTTAAAGAACATGTTCTCATATAAATAAAGAAGGCTCCACCCTCAGTGACTAGAATACAAAATTTAGAAACAAAATTCCAACTAGTCATTTATATTTTCACAAAGAATTATATTTATTTTGCCCTACAAAGGACACAACTAAATATTCTCATTACTCCAAATAGGATGATCAAAAAATGCAGTTTAAAAAACAAAATATTTTCGGGGGCGCCTGGGTGGCTCAGTCCGTTGAGCGACTGCCTTTGGCTCAGGTCATGATCCCAGCATCCTGGGATCAAGCCCCGCATCAGCTCCCCTGCTCAGTGGGGAATCTGCTTCTCCCTCTCCCTCTGCCTGCCACTCCCCCTGCTTGTGCTCTCTGTGTCAAATAAATAAAATCTTTAAAAAATATTTTTCTTTAAATATTATAATACTAAGATGATTTTACCATGCTTATCTACTGCAAATTGTATTTTTCTTGTGCATTTGCTCTACCGCACAAGGGAGGAAAAGCGAACGCTAGCAAAATGCGCGCATCATTGTCTCCACACTGTCATGGCAACCGGATGGGAGTCCCGACTTCCTTCCAGCTGCTATTTCTTTTGAGCAGAGAAAAGGACAAGTAAACTTCACATTTGGCAGAAAAAAGAAGTCCTTTCCTTTATTATCAACCTAAATGGCAACTGACACTAATTTAAGAAATTAATTTATTCATCTTTAACCAAAATACAAAAAAAAAAGTTTCAAATGAACTTCTCCTAGAACATTCACATAAAGTCAAATTTTGTTTTCTTTGCCCCTTATAAGTCTACCTCCTGATCCAAAACTCCCTCCCTCCCTCTAACTCTCCCATTCTTGATGGTAAATTGTTAGCCAGAGAAACATGCAATCTGCCATTTCTGCTTAAGGACAGAACTAATCAATACATACTTTCTCTCAAAATTGCTTATCCAAAAAGCCTTGCTTTGACACTGGGTAAAGCCGCACAGCTAAAGAGAAAAAACCCCATGACGATTTCATGTGTTCTTCCCTAATGAAAAAACTTCCCAACTTCGTGTAAATCAAACCTGAATATTAAGTGTCTGCTGTGGTAGGCCAGCTTCTAAAACCGAACGCCAGTGATCTTCACCCTTGCAGAATTCCCTATTCCTCTGAACGTGGTGGGTAGATCCCGTGAATAAGACGCCACTCTTACTACGATATTATGCTACACGGCAGCTGGGCAGCTATGCTGGGTGGGCTTGACCTAACTATATAAGCCTTTCAAAAGGAGAGGGTTTTCTCTGGCTGGTGACAGAAGTCAAAGAGTCGTGCTCCAGCTGGCCGAGAAGAAAGCAAACATCCATGCTGTGAACTGCCCATCAGGGCCACAGGCGAGGAATTTCGAGCAACCTCTGGGAGGGAGCACAGTGCCCAGCCAACAGCTAGAAGGACTAATAAGGACTTCAGTGCAAGGAAATGAGTTCTGCCAATGACCAACGATCTTGGAAGAGTGCTCTGAGCCCCAACAGAGAACCGCAGTCTTGGCCAACAGTTGATTTCAGTCTAGTGAGAATCCAGCCATGCTGTGCAGCCCTCATTTCTGACCTACAGAACTATGAGCTAATAAATGGGTATTGTTTTAGGCTGCTAAGTGTGTGATAATTTGTTACACAGCAATAGAAAATGAATACAACTGCCAAGTAAGTTCTCAGTAAGTAATAGAGCACTTCATGTTAATTTATCAGATTTGGGCCTCAACAATGAGGTCCGGGTTTTTTAAATAATTAAAATGGCCAGAGGAATTAAGAAGCTACGTATTCTAAAATGAAAGCCAATTCTTTTTGGGGCACAGGCAGGTTAAAACAACAATGACGACGACAAAAAACAAAAACATATGCCCCAAATTCTAAAAGAAACAATCATAATTCCAAGCCAGAACCTTTGAACCTTATTTTCTAAGACTACATTGCTTTGTAGAATATGGAACATAGCCAACTAAAAGTTGGTGAAGAAGTAAATAGACCTGCCTCCCAACTTATTAACATTTTAGACAAGAAAGGCGTTAACTGTTTGATCACCTAACAACATATAAATGACAGGGCAAATACATCTTAAGCCACTGATACTGTGACTATTTTATAAAACATTAGTGGGACCTGGAAGAAATATTACTACTGAAGTGGAAAAAGACTGACAGAAAAGTTTAAGCCAGAGCTCAGAGCCATGTAAAAAGACATCCACCAATCCCACAAATAGTCAAGAGTGTCTACCATATCCCAGCAAAAGCTTCCCAGGAGCCCAACGCTGAGGGATGCAGTCCAGCAAGGAGGGGAGAAATGCATGAACACAAACCATGCTCTCCAGGTCCTGTCATGGAAGGGGAGATGGCAGAAACATCTACATGCTGGGAGTGATCTCAGGAGACTGACCAGAACACGGCATGGAGAGTGGGGGCAGCAGACAGGTGGAGGCCCAAGGCCCAGGACACAAGGTGACCAGAAGCACAAAGGCCTAAAAGAGCCTTTGGAGTACCGTGGCTGGAGACAGTTAAGAGGTTCTGCCGTAATCAGCTCACAGAGAATGACCCACAGCACCGTTCTAAAGAGTCTGGGCTCTATCCTTACACCAAGTAGGAGCCATGAAATGTGAGAAATTTGCTTTCTGCCAAGAACATATGGAACTGGTATGTGGAATGGGTAGAAGGGATAAAAGCCAGAAGCAAGGAAACTAGTGAGGAGCCCAGAGAAGACAGGATAAAAACATGAACTCAGAACTTGGTAATTCAATTGTTGGAGGTAGGTCTTTGCCTCCTAGATTTCTGGTAGTAAGATAGCATTACCATTGGTTTGGATAGAGAACAGAGCCAGGAGGAGGAGGAAAGGCTTCCAGAGAAAACATCCTTCTCTTTTAGTTCATCTCAGTTTGAGAGGCATATGGATGCCCAGCAGTGTAGGAACTGCTTGGTACATAGCATCTATAGCTAAAACAACAAAGGTTTGGGCTATAAGTAGAAGCAGAGGTCATAAGCAAGCAGCTGATAGCTACAGCCTTTTCCAGAGCACGTGAGAATGCCAAGGAAAAATGATGAATGAAAGGGCCCAGGGCAGAGCCTAGTTCGGAGACAGAGTACAAGGTTATGAAGGCACCAGCTTATAATCCACAGCAATGGATTTTTTTTATATAGCCCACTACTAGAAGTTTGAAAAATAAGCTGTAAAATTATAAACAGGGAGTGTATATTCATTTTAAATTTGACAGATGATTCCAATATCTGAACACTCTTAGGCTCAGCACACCTCCTTACTGGAATTCATCTTACTGATACACTTACCGTGACAATGTCTGCAAACAGCCATATATTAGAACCCAAATGTGCATCGAGAGAGGACTTATTAAAACACCTGATGGGTTATGGCACACATATACAACACAACTCTGCCAGAAAGAATGAGACAATGAGATTAAGAAAAATCCATCCACAATAGCATCTAACAGAATAAAGTACTTAGGAATAAATTTAACAAAATAATGTCAAAACTTATACATTAAAAACTAAAACACATTATTGAAAGAATTCTAAAAAGACCTAAATAAACAGAAAGACATCCCATATTCATGGACTGGAGATTTAATACTGTTAAGATGACAATATGCCCCAAAATGATCTACACATTCAACACAATCCCTAGCAAAATAACAGCTGCCTTATTTGCAGAAATTGACAACCCATTCCTAAAATTCATATGGAAATACAAGGGCCCAGAATAGCCAAAACAATCTTGAAAAAGAACAAAAATTGGAAGACTCACACTTCTTGATTTCTAAACTCACTACAAAGGTACAGTAATCAAGACAGGTGGTTCGGACATAAGGATGGACATACAGATCAATGGGAATTGAGGGTCCAGAAATAAACCCTCATACTACAATCAACGGATCTTTCAACAAGGGTAGTCCCAACAATGTGATGGGACAACTGAATATATGCATGGAAGATAAAGGCAGACTCTTAAACTCATATCATACACACAAAAATAACTCATAACAGGTCAAAGACCTAGATGTTAAGATCTAAAACTATAAAAATCTCCTAGAAAACATGTTCATCAACCACCATCAGAAAAAATGAAAATTAAAACCACAATGAGCTACCACTTCACAACTACTAGGATAATAATCACAAGTCAATAATAATCAACAGGGCAGATAACAGCATGTGATGGCAAGGATGTGCGGACATCAGAACCCTCGTACACTGCTTAGGAGAAAGGAAAATGGTGCAGACATTTTGCAAACATGTGAAAAACTGCAGGCAACTTCTCAAAACGTTGAAGAGAATTACTCTATGACTCAGCACCTCCACTACTAGGTATATAACAACAAAGAGAAACCGAAACATACATCAAAACAATAACCTGTATATAAATGCTCAGTGCATCATCATTCGTAACAGCCAAAAGGAACGACAACCCCAATGTCTGTTAACAGCAATAAAACAATTAAAAGGAATGAAGTACTTATAAAGGCTACAACGTGGATGATCTTTAAAAACATTATGGTGAATCAGAGAAGCCAGTCACTAGAGATCATAGTGAATGATTCCATTTCCATGTAATTCCCAGAACAGGCAGATCAACAGCTGCTTATGGGGATGGAAGGAAATGGGGATGACTACTGAAGTGTAAGAGTTTCTTTTGAGGGTGACGAAAATGTTCTAAAATTAAGTGGTTGGTGATGCTTTCAAAACTCTATACTGAAAAACCTTTGAATTGTACATCTTAAATGGGTCAATTTTACAGCAGGTGAATTCTCTCTCAATAAAGGCATTACACAAAAATAATGAGGCAGTTCTCTGTATACTAATAGGGAGGACATGCCACTGATAAACACAGAGGTGCAGAGCATTTGGATATGGCATGTACCATCTGTTTTACAGAGACAGGAAGCATGTGCCTCGTGTTACTATGTCTGGATGGAGCAACAAGAAACTGACAGTGACGGCTCCCTGCAGGGAAAGGAACTCAATGACTGGTGATCAGGGAAAGGAATTCACTTTTCCAAAATTCCCTATACTCCTTTCATACTTTTTCAAGTGGTACCATGTGCACACCTATTGAAATAAAGTATTAACTTATAAAGACAGGAAAGGAAAATAAGGAAAGAGAAACTTTCATGCCATCATCACATGCTGGGAAAGTAGTTCAGACCTATGACACCCCATTCCCTCCAGTTCAGCTAGGGAGAATTTACTAAAGCACTGACTTAGAACCAGAGTTAGGACAAAGGTCAAAGTCCAAATGCCGTGCAGCTTTCTGATAGGCTGGGGTCAGGTTTGAATACTAGTTACATCACTTGAAAATCCACGAGAACTGGGGGTCTCCTGCAGTCCCTGCAGGTCTTCACTCTCAAGAAGACGCCAAAGCCGTGGCGCGCAGCAAACAGGGCAACGGCCTCATCAAGGTGAACGGGCGGCCCCCGGAGATGATCGAGCCGCACATGCTCCAACACAAGCTCCTGAAACCTCTTCGCTTCTGGGCGAGGAGCCATTTGCGGCGGTGGACACGTGCCCCAGATGTACGTAATCCACCAGTCCATCTCCAAAGCCCTGGTGGCCTATTACCAGAAACACGTGGATGAGGCTTCCAAGAAGGAGATCAAAGACATCCTCATCCAGTACGACCGGACCCTGCTGGTAGCTGATCCCCAGCGCTGCGAATCCAGAAAGTTTGGCGGTCCTAGTGCCCGTGCTCGCTGCCAGAAATCCGAGCGATAAGCCTATGGTGAGGATGAGGGTTCATCTTTATAATAAACAATTGTCACGGGATTTAAGATTTAAAAGAAAAAAACAAAAAACTATGAGAACTCAGGCCAGTGACAAGTTCTCTGGGCCTGGAAGGAAAGTCGGAGTGTGGTGATTATTCAGAGATGATACATCTATCAGCTGGTACGTGAGTGTGCATGTGGTGGGAGGCAGTCTGTAAGAGTGAGTCCTCCCCTCCCTACCCACCAACCGGGTGGTGCCAGGGAACCTGCCTCTTCAGGGCTCCCGCTGTGACCAGCAGGTATACCCTGACCATTGCCCCTAACACTGCCAGCAGACCCGGGCCCTCTCTGTTCACCTGGGACTGTCCCAATGCAGAGGCCAGCATGAGTCCTACCTCTCAACCCCTCTGCTTCTACACCCATGTATTTCATAGTCAAGATTAGCTATGAGATTTAGCAAAGTCTCACCAGGATCTCTGTTGTTAGTGATCACATATTTCTACAAGACAATAAGACAAAGGGACTATAGCGCTTTTATGACTGTCTTTGAAGAGAATGATGTCTAACATGAATTTTTAAAATTTAGAGAGTAAGCAAATTGCTTAATAAATCTTCTCCATTAACTCATGACTTGTTCTAACTAGGTCTTTTTTGACAAGTATAAAGGTAAGCCCAGTCCTCGAAGACCTTGTGAGCTAGGGTTCCACACAATGGGCTTTACATATCAAAACTGTTCCCATATTAAAAATGATATTCCCCAGAGGGGAAAAAATTCACAATTACTGGCACAGAATTTCGATCACCTGAAGATATACTGGTCCTCTCCAATACATTCTCTCTGAAACTTTATAGTTTCACTCATCCATATTCTTAAATTTTAAATATACAGCTTTATTTCTGAAGGCAGTCATTTCAATTAGCTGTAATACAAACCTTACTGTAGGAATTGTGTATACAGTTCTTCAAAGATGTTAAAGCACATAAATATTATTCTTGTAGGAGTGGCCACTCTCAGACACTGGTGGACACCTGAAGAAGCCATCAGAAAAAACATCTTCCAAGGAAACAAGAGATTCTGCAAGCACCAAAGCCAATCTCAGTGGGAGAGGCTCCAGAATGAAGTGAGAGTACGTTAGGATTCCAACTAAGTGAACTGATATCCAACAACAGGCTCTTGGACGAGGTAAGACCAGAAGAAGTGGAATCGAGCACCTAGGATCAGCCAGTGAGAGGGACTCAGGATACCGTATCTCCTAATTCTTCAGATTAGTGTGGAAGGGGAAGTCCTCCCTAAGAATTCATGATCTCATGCTTCCCTGCATGCAGAGTTAGCATTTGAATTTATCATCATACCTACCCCGTCCTGGAAATCGCCCATGCCAAGAAATTTAGAGTGCTTCTGGGTCATTGCCATCCCAGGCATCCTAGAAGAAGTAAAAAACAAATCCTCTTGGGAGAAATGTACCCTCAATCAGGGCTCCTTGGTATTCGTAGTGATTGAGACTGTGGAAATGTAATTTAACAATTTTTTTTTTCAAATCATCACCTAAACAAGGAAACAACACCCTATGAGCAAGCCAAAAGAAATAATCAACAAAAAGAAATTTCAGATACTATTGTGGAATACAGAATATAAAATAAGTATGTCCATAATGTTAATAGAAATAAAGGAAATGAAGTATGAGCAGAAAAAAAAAAGAAGATGACTTAAAATTCGTTGAATTGATTAGACCACAAATAGACTGGAAGATGGATCTGAAGAAATCACCTAGAATATTCTGATCACAGGAAAGATAAAGAGACTGGTTAAGACCTGGAGTATCTGAGAGTGAGAGGGTCTAACCAATCTAATATTTGGGTTCCCAAAAAAGGGAGAAAATGGAGGAGAGGCACTATTAGAAGAAATAATAGTTGAGAATTCTCCAGAATTGATAAAAAACATAACTTCACAGATTCAGAAAGCACAAAGTGTGCCAGATAAAAAGAAACCACAATAGAGTAAAACTGAAGAACACCAAAGCACAGAGAAAAAAGTAGAGAGAAAAACAGCCAGATTTCCTACAAAGAATGACAATCACACTGTCACCAGAGCTCTCAAAAGAAAGAATGCAATTTGTCAAACAACAGTAGTGTGAGATCACTGAAGTATCAGGAGCCAGTTAACTGTATTCTCAGTTGTATAACTGGCTAAAGACAAACTATAACTAAGTACACCCACTGGTTTGAGTCCTCTCTGGTACTGATACCCACTTACCGCATTCAGACTCCTCCAATCAGAGTGTGTGGGTCACTAAGACGGAGATGAGGCCCAGGAATGTGCATGTTTGGTAAGAACCGCACCCCCTAACCCCTGCCCCAGACTCTGATGCACATGGTTCAAGGGCTGCACTTTAAGAAACACCACTGCATGCACATGTCACCACCATAAACATTATATACAAGTCTTTTGTTCTAATGTTCCATATTACTTTAATGACCCTTTAAATAATAAAAATCATGTTCATGTGCACTTTGGATATAAGTGTTGTCAAGTAAATCTTTACACAAATAATGTGCCAGTTTCATGCTCTCCAAAAGATGATTGCAGAAAAGATAAACTGTGGCTAAACAATGGAATAACTACTCAGCAATAAGACAATCAACAATAAGTACAAAAACATGAACCCAAAAGCATGTGTTAAGCAAAAAAAGTGCCAAGTGAGAAAGTCAAACACCAATGACCACCTAGCACATGACCCCGTTTTAAAAAGGCAAAATGACGGTGATGGAAGGCAGATCAATTGCCAGGGGCTGGGGGTGGTGCTGGCTGCAAAGGGGAGCAAGGAAACTGATGAGTGGCCGTGAGTATCACCTCACGGTTGTGATTCTCAAGACACCATGTATGTGCACATCGGTCACAACTCACTGAATTGTACATCTCAAACTGGGAAATTTTTACTTTATGTAAATTATACATTAATAAAGCTAGCTGAAAAAAAAAGACCATCATTGCTGCCATTGAGTTCTCACCTGTGAAATGCCCTCAACACAAGCTCCCATCAAACTCCAGCTGGTTACGGTCCAGTGCTCTTCACTACCAAGTATAAAATAGTGCAAACCCTTTAGTCACTGACATTAACACACATGGCACTCAGTCCGGACCTTCGGCGCCTAGTGTGAGACGACCCGCTACCTTGCAAGGGCGGTACTTGACAGGGGAGAAAACCAAAGCCTCAGAGTTAAACACTGAGAGTCTTACCTAAGGTGGAACAGAAATTCGAAACAGAGTGGTGCTAAGACTAGCACCCATGAGAGCAAATATTACAAATGACTCTCTCTCGCATTCACAGACAACACAGTCCCATTTCAGTGCGAGCATATCTAATAACTGAAGACTGTCCCGAAAAGCATCAAACTCACAGCTCTGACAGGGCAGGGACTAAAGTGCTCTACCAGACTGAGCATCTCACCGACTCAGATCAAACAGGACGCAGAGCCTGGGATAGTCTCTCCCCTTCCTTCCCTGTGTCATAAATTTTGTGATTCTACCCTGCAGTTCCAAGTTCTGCTGGATTTCCCAAGTACTGAGAAGGTACACCTCATTTACGTATTCAAGAAATATTTACTGAACTCTATTTTTATTGCTAAAATGAGTAAAATATGTACCTTCATTCATGGAACTAGAAGTCTAACAGATTATATCAGACAGGTATAAAATAACATAAAACAAGGCAGACACTGGTTTGAAGAGATTATTTCCTTAATTAACTCACAACATATTCAAGTCAGACAGTTTCCAACACTGTTGTAAGGTCCAGGGGATACAATGACAGAAAGGCTACAATGTTCTCTCTGGCCACGTGAGTCCCAAGGAATGCTTACAGAAAGGAGTGACAATTGAGGCTCCCCTATGAGGAAGAACAAGTGGTAGCGAGGGAAAGGACTTTCAGGGCAGGGAACTGCGTGCATGAGCGCATAGGTATGGCAGCAGGAAAGGGCTTGTTCAGGTTTGCTGATACATAAGGGACCCATAGGTGAATATTGGCAGAAATTCTATAAAGAACGGTTAGGACCAGATTTTGACACCCTTGAATGAAGAATGTGGAATTTATTTCTGGTAAGCTATAAGTGTCATGCAATATTTAATCTATTTTTATTTTAGAAGCTCTAACACAATAGTTCATGAAGAGGACTATACACCAAAACCACCGGAAAGCTTTTCCAAAAAACAAAAGCCTAGAACCAGGAGAATGTGACTCAGTAGGTCTGGAATGTGTCCTGGACACGAGTCACTAGGAGACTAGTACACACCCACGATTAGGAAGGAGTCACTGCCGCCTCTAACAGATGTCTACCAGTAATGCACTCAAGTGTGCTTATGATTCAAACATAGTTGACCCCTGAACAACGTGGGTGATACGGGCACCACCAACCTCCATACAGTCAAAAATCTGCATGTAATTTCTGACTCCCCAAACACTTAACTACTGCTGACCAGATGCCTTCCTTGTATCAGTCGATTAACATATATTTTGTATGTTATATATATTATATATTGTATTCTTACAATAAAGAAAGCTGGGACAAAAATATTAATAAAACCATAAGGAAAACACATTTACAGTACTGTGCTGTACTTATAAAAAAAAAAAAAAATCTGTCCAAGTGGACTGTTGCCGTTCAAGCCCGTGTCGTTCAAGGGTCAACCGCACAGGCAAACAGATATGAACAGACATAAGCAAAGAAAGGCTGATACAAATAAAAACTTCTAATCCTCCAAAAGACTTCAGGAAATGGACCTCCCCTTTAATGAATGCATATTTCTTAAAATTTACTACCCTAATCACCCACTTCAAGTAAGAGCAACTTTTAGTTAATCCCATTAAAATATAATTATATACTTATGTTTAAGTTCCACCTCAGAAAACCATAGCGAAAGAATGTCTAATTTAAACATGACTAACAGCATAGCATACATTTTTCTTCTGTCTTTTCAATAATAAAAAACCAAGAAAACCTGCAAGAACAATCGAAAGGTAAAAACTTGAGGAACAAGAAATTCAACAACGTTTTTGAAAACAGTGAATGGAGGAGATAGCCAGCAGAACACAAGCAGCTACAACTGAAAGGCACCGCAGAAACACACCGACCAGAAACCGGTCCACCCCAGAACCACGAGCGCCTCAGCATCGCCACCAGGGGCTGGCAAGGGGGGGGCGGGGAAGTCTGCAGAACACACGCAGGGCAGCTGGAGGAGGCCCTGGCTCCGTCTCCACACACTCTCTCACCCTCAGAGCAGCCAGATGACAACTGTTCCTGAGGCGAAGACTAGACCTTTTGGAGCCTCAAAGCACAGAGGACACAGGAAGGTACTGGGATAAGAAACGGTTTTGAAGATGAACAGTGAGAATCTCAGACTCCTTACTCCACCCTGCTCCCAAAACACAAGCCCAGCTCCACCAATTCTTTATTGGAGAAACTGAATAGCCCCACCCAGCCCAGAGCCATATACGATTACAACAGAATTTTTTTTCATCTTTCTCTTAATGCTTTTTCTGTGCTATGTAAAAGCATTTACTCATCACCCACCAGATTCTCCCTTGAAGAAGCTCAATTAGCTCCTCTACCCAGGTTCCCTTCAGGCTTTCCAGTGCTGGGTGGTCGATCACTCTTTACCAGGTATGATGTCATCGTAGATGACCAAGGACAAGAGCTACGCCTTACTGCCTACGTACCTTTACAGGGACCTACTAAGATAGACATTCAATAATATATGCTGAATGAAATGTCAAAATTGAAAAGGTGTATACCTGCTACTTTCTAAGTCATTATGCCTATAATACTCTCATTTCCTTACCTTACACTGATTCTGAATTCCAATGCAATCACAGAAATTTTCTGAATTAAAGAATATATTTCCTGGGGCGCCTGGGTGGCACAGCGGTTAAGCATCTGCCTTCGGCTCAGGGCGTGATCCCGGCGTTATGGGATCGAGTCCCACATCAGGCTCCTCCACTGTGAGCCTGCTTCTTCCTCTCCCACTCCCCCTGCTTGTGTTCCCTCTCTCGCTGGCTGTCTCTATCTCTGCCGAATAAATAAATAAAATCTTTAAAAAAATATATATATATATATATATTTCCTTCAAAGAAGTAAATAAGTGGAGGGGCGCCTGGGTGGCACAGCGGTTAAGCATCTGCCTTCGGCTCAGGGCGTGATCCCGGCGTTATGGGATCGAGCCCCACATCAGGCTCTTCCGCTATGAGCCTGCTTCTTCCTCTCCCACTCCCCCTGCTTGTGTTCCCTCTCTCGCTGGCTGTCTCTATCTCTGCCGAATAAATAAATAAAATCTTAAAAAAAAATATATATATATATATATATATATATTTCCTAGTTCTTCCCCCCCAAATATACAGTAAATAATGAGGTTCCATTTGAAAATATCAGAAATTCTGTGGAAAAGATACTATTTCTATACATTAGGAATTCATGAGTAAAGAATCTTAGTAATGAGTCAGTCACAAACTGGTAGCAAGAACAGGCAAAAATTTCCAACAGTGTACATTGACCTAGGGGCATACAAACTAGTCTATTCATTACTACTTATTAGGGAGAATTTTAGGAACTCAAAGAATATGTGACTTAAATCCTGAAAAATGAAGTAAGATTTCATTTAAATGACTTATGTTTTCAAATCAGCAGACAAAAACGAAATACAGCCACCCCTCAAAAGACAGAGTTTAATAAAATTCATGTTTTATATACTGAATGCTTTAATAATCTTGTGTCCCCTAACTCTCCGGTCCATTTATAATTTGGATAGTCTGACTTGTGATTCCTAGCTAAAATAGTAAGTCTTTCAACAGTTTGTCAGTATATGAAACACATCACTAGAAGAATCCAAAACTAGCATACCACTCTAGTAGAATTTTAATACCTTGTTTTCACTACAATTCACCTTAACCACTTGTATCTATCAAGACACCCAGATTCCCAGCATTACTTCTGTCATCCCAGACTGTGGCTAATTTGTTTCAACTGGTATCTTGAAATGTTTAAAAAGAGCACTGGAGGAGAAACAACAGCCGCAAGTGCCGAAATAATAATCTTTTGATAATGGGGAGAAATAAAGAGTAGAAACTGATAAAATTATAAATCATTAATTTAAAACAGTTGCAGCATTTAGTTGGTAGAGTCAGAAAATGAATTTCATGTGAGTGAATCAGTCCAAGAGGTTTATTAATCCCACTCACGATTTTTTTGACCAAGAAAATCTCTAAACCATATTATACTGTTGCCTTTATATATTTGCCTTTACAAACTAAGTCATATTTTACTCCTTTCAATAAAACTTGAAAAGTGCAAAGTAGTAGTTAAATGCACAGTCCGGAATGTTCACAGACCTCATGTAAATTAAGATGAGCCTGTGGCCTTGAACAAGCCAGTGTACCTTCTCTGCTCCGTACTTTTCTGGTACCTCACGCATTTGCCAGCTGCAGCAGCCCCCATGCCTTACTTTGGATCCAGACAAGCTTGTCCACCGGCCTGCTGAACTGGTGTGCAGAAACCCGTACGTTTCTTCTAGGATCTCAAACCAACATCACTCCAAAGCCTACTTCTACCCCAACCATACCTGTCTGCCAAGATGGATGCTCCAACTCATTCTCTGATGACTCTCTCGAATCCCAGTGCTGCTGCTCCTATGATCTATCCCTTAATTATCCCCCTGCCTTAAACACTATCCTCCTGCATCCATCTCTCATGGCCCAGCCCCGCCCCCCATTCAGCCTCTCCCTTCACCAGAGCTACCTTGCCAAATTAGAGACACGACCTGTGGTATTTCCGATCTAAAAGTAGTATTTATTTTTCTTCAGATAACAACAAAAAAATCTTGTTATGTTCATTATTAAAAATATATAAATCACAGAACTATAAAGAAACTAATTATTTACAGTCCAAGTGTACAGAGATAAGCCATAATATCTCCATATATGTCCTCCCAACTTTTACCCATGTATAGCTTACATAATTTGAGGCCATTCTGTTCATGAGCATTTTCTTCTGTCATTAAAAACTCTCTAAATGCCATTTTACTAGGCATAGACTACTGCACGACACGTATCTACCAAACTTACTTAACCATTCCTTTGTTTCAAGCCTTGGGAGACTGTATATAATAATGTTTCAAAACATCTTTGGTCAAACATCTTTGTCGCTATCTTACAAATTATTTTCTTGGGACACAGTCTCAGGAGTAAACTACCAGATCAAAGATTACAGACATTTAAAAGCCAAACCCACTGCCAAACTGCTGTACAGAAACCTGTACACACTTCACTCTCATCATCAGGGAGCTTCCATGCTGGTAGCTTAACTGCTCAGGAAGGGCTCCCCCACACACTCACACTCCACACTCCCAGTGCCGACACCCCAGCAACAGAGGACTATTTCCTTACAGTAAGTAGCGTCCCATGCTACATAAAAACAATAAAGGTCCTATAATCAACAAAGTATGAAACCCAGTATCTGAAGTAAAATTTGATCTAACAATTACTGAAGACAACAGCCTAGTAATTTTATAAGCATTTTAAGCAGAAAACCATTTTTATTAACAGTAAAATCACTGGCAAGTTTTAAAACTACATTTTTTTTTACATACTTCAGTATCTATTCTGAGTATTGCTAACTCTTTAAACACTGTTCCCCCACATTCCTTATAAGTTTTTCATCATTACTTACATTTTTGAGAAAGAGCATTCTGATATAAAGACAGAAGCAGAATCCATAATAACGTGAATTTTAAAACACACTTCTGAAAGACTTTCACTTATATGCAACAGTAACCACACTAACTGTATCGGTCTGTGTTTCATGTTTCATCAAGAACAAGACCGATATGGACCCTGACCTCCTGAAGTATTCTGTTGGGTCACTGGAATCGAAACAAGGAAGTTTTTATTTGTAATTCTAAGGGTGGAAAAAGCCAGCTAAACTCTAGTTACTACTATGAGCCAGGCTTTATCTATCTAAATGCTTTTGCATTTATTCAAGTATATCTTTTTAAAGACTAATTTCTTAAAAACCATAAACAGCACAGAAGAAACATTCAGCATCGATGCAATTACTCTTTGTGCACATGACCCAGGAGTAAGACGCAGTGTTGAGTCTGGCACTGCCCGCACACAGACACCCTAGGGGACCTGCTGCCTCAGCCCAGGGCCCGACAGTCCAGAGAAGACATGAGACCATGACACCTCACAACCTCCACTCCACTTGCCCAGAAGGGGCTCAAGGGCAATAATTTCAAAAAGATCTGTGTGTCTCTTCAGCTTAAAAAACAAACAAAAAAACCTGCAAAAGCTCTTCTTTGCCGTTGCCTTCCAGATCCTCTCCCGAACATCACCAAAACTGAAAAAGCAGAGGTTCCTCACATGCTGACCCACCACAGGCTCTCCACATTTCAATTATCCAGGCACAATATGGAACTGAAGGCCCCTCCTTTGCAATTCGCCCTGCCACACCTCCGCACCAGAACGTCAGTAAGCATCTCCCACCTGGGTGCAACCTTCTGCTTAACAAAAGCCCTTCTTCCTCACTCTGTCTTGACAAATTACACTCTTCCTTCAACCATCAAGTCCAATTTGATCAACTCCGTGTGAAGCGTCTGCGACCTCCACCCAGGCGAGGACAGTGCTGCTGCTTCCTGCATCCCGCTGGCTTGCTAATTAACCGCAGATACATTCTGCTCCACCACTTGCGGGGTTAAGCACCGCCTCCAACCACCAGGCTCCTGGTTCCGGGCCTTGCACACTGCAAAATTTCACAACTCTCTGTTCTCTCTCTCTCCCCTGTGTTTTAGGTAGTTGAGATGAAGAACAAAAGAACCCTGGATAACGGAGTTCTTGCTCCACAGGTATTGTGCAAACATCTAATATTTTCTTCAATTTAAAAACATGAAATTATTTCCTTATTTTTTAAAACTATCTACACTAAGTAGTAGTTTCTTTTCTACTTTTAGTTTTTAAAAATAAATCATATATCCAAACACAATAAAATTATTACTTTATAATTCCAGATAATATATATGGGAATTTAAACAAACAATAAGGTTTTATCTAGAAATCACATCAATGCTTTATTAAACCACCTGGCCAGTGAAGGGTTCAACACCAAAGGGCTCACGTTATCATAAATTATTTTAAGGGAGCATTCCAAGCCACTTAATTTAATCCTGCTCACTGAGAACCATTATCTCTTTACTTACAGTAAGTAAAAATACACTTTCAAGAGCAACATTTTATCTTCATAAAGTAATAACTGAACTTCAAAAGACACTAAAAACTGTGAAAGATTCAAACCCTTAATATGTTGGCCATGGCACACTTTTTCATTCAACAAATATTTATGAAAGACCACCCATGTACCGTGCAGTGTGGTGGGCACTGTACTGCTTTACAAAGGGAGAGACCGTCCAATGACAAGCACAGAGCCATGCCTGTTGGCGTCAGTAGTGGCTACTAACATGCCATCTTTGAGGATCCTTAAGTAACAGCTCCAACACAGAGAGACAGATACAGAGAAGCAAAGTTGGTTTCCATTCCACTAGCAGGTGCATCTCTACCACGTTCCTACAAAAAAACGGTTTATATGTATGGTGTCAGTTGGAACAGTCAACTTTGGATTTTATCAAACTTCTTTCATGTTCAGAGGAGGACAATAAAGTAATAAAAGAATAAACGCAAAGCTGGCTTCTGGAAACCAACTGCAACAAAAACAAAAGTTAAAATTATAGACCAAAGTCAGTGAACAATAAAAAATTCTAATGCTCAGGGGTGTCTGGGTAGCTCAGTCGGATAAGGATCCAACTGTTCATCTCGGGGTCATGAGTTCCAGCGCCGCGCTAGGCTCCACACTGGGCATGGAGCCTACTTAAAAAATAATAATAATTTCTTGAATGTTTGAGAAAGTAACTCATAAAACAAAGCAAAACAAAAAAACTCAACAGATTAACCCAATACCTAGTGGTACATCTAAAAGTTCTGTAAATACATACAAATTGTATCATGAGGCAAAACCAATTCCCTATTGTCATCACCTCAAGTATCTATATTACTCAAACAGGTACTTTGTTATACAACCTTAGTACCTTTATTCCATCTTTAATGTGAAAATCACCTTCTTAATCTAAACTAAAAAGAAATACTACTCTGTAAACAAAAACAATGATTATAAAATTTTAGTTTTAGTTCTTTCGAAACGGAATCAAGCAGCAATGCTGAGCATAATTATCTTCCTACAGAAAACCTGACTTATTCAGTTCTCTGCATTCACCACCTAGAAGCTAACCCAGCTCTTCTGTTTCCCCTTCCGGGGAAGGCCACTACCTTCTACGCACCTTGGTGGTGACCAGGGAAGCTAGGAGTTACCTCGGTGTCAGCCCCTACCCCAGCAAACTGATGCCTCCTCCATGTGCACCGACCCTCCCCTTTCCACCCTCTCACTGCCCTGCTCTCTTCAAGCCCCAAACACCCCACGACAGAATCATTACACTTCCCTCGGCCTCTGCTCACCCAAGTTTGTCCCACACTGTGGTGGAAGAGATCCTTCAAAAACACAAATCTGATCTCATCATTCCTTTTTTAAACCCTGCTGTCCTTGGAGCGCCTGGGTGGCTAAGTCTTGAGTGTCTGCCTTCCGCTCAGGTCATGATCCCGGAGTCCTGGGATCGAGTTCCACATCAGCTCCCGGATCAGCAGAAAGCCTACTTTTCCCTCTGCCTCTGCCTGCCACTACTCCCAGTTTGTGCTCTGTAAAATAAATTGTTTTAAAAATCTTCAAAAAATAATAAATAAATAAATAAATAAATAAATAAAATACACCCTTCTGCCGCTAAGATAAAGCAAACATATATTTTTTAAAGATTTTATTTATTTGAGAGCACGAGAGAGCAAGAGTGTGCACAAGTGGGGGGAGGGGCAGCAGGAGAGGGAGATGCTGAGTAGGGAGCCTGACATGGGGCTCCACCCCAGGACCTCAGGATCACAACTGAGCTGAAGGCAGATGCGTGACCGACTGAGCCACCCAGGCGCCCCAAAGCAAAAATATTCTTAACGTGATGAAAACAACTCTGATGATCTAGGTCCTGCTTACTAACCTAGCCTCACCTCAATACTGCTTTTTATTTTAAGTGAAACAAACACCTTTGCTCCTCTTCTTTCTCCCTCTTGTTTATTATATCGTATTCCATTACTTCAAACATAAAAAAGGTATGCCCACCTGCAATGTTAACAAACTTAGTCACATTTGCTTCACATCTTTTCAGATTAAGGATTAACTCATTATAGACTTGAAGACCCTTAATTCCTCCTCCCCCCCTCCCTTCTACAGGTAAGAGCCAACCCGAAATTAAGATTCATCATTCCTACGCACATTTTTATGCTTTAACCATGTTCAGGCATGTATCACTTTATATTATTACAAACATGCTAAAATTTCCATGCACATCTCCTTACACACATGTACAAGAGTTTCTCAAAGGCAGTCTGTCAAGCTACACTCAGTAGCTCATGAAATCCTCATGAAATCAATGCACTGGGTCATGGCAGCATTTTATTAAAAACGCACAGTATTTTATTAAAAACGCAATAATGTAGAAAAGTGTGTTTGATTTAGTATGAGTATTGTTTCTTTAAACAAATTTCAGTTCTACATGGAAAGATCTGTGTACGCAGTGGGTCAGAAAAGAATAAAATATAGAACCCACTACATACATACTTGAAGGTGTATACCTAGAAGTAAAAAATCTCATCAACAGGCCGTGCACATCTTCAACTCTGATACACGGGTAACGTACGTAATTATCCACCTGGGAAGGTTCTTTAAGGCGTGAGGTAGAGCTCTAGTTTTAGTTTCTCCCGTATGGATAACCAATTGTCCCAGCAGCATTTACAGAATACTAACTTGCACATGATATTAAATCACCCTGCCCTCTCCGAGCAGGCGAGGAGCAGAGGAAGAGGGAGAGAGAGATTCTCAAGCACACTCTGCACTGAGTGCAGAGCCTGACGTGGGGCTCCGTCCCAGGACCCTGAGATCAGGACCTGAGCTGAAATCAAGAGTTGGAAGCTTAACTGACTGAGCCACCCAGCCGTCCCTATATTTGAGTGCTTTTATGTCCTCTGTAATATTCTGACATTTTCTCCAAAAAGACCATACATAGCTTTTATCGGAGTTATTTCTAGGAATTCAGAGTCTCTATCCTTTCCTCAAAAAAGACTTGAACCCACTCTAGCCCCCGAACACACCCCTCATACAGTTATGGTTGGCTCAAGTTTCAGCTTGCCACCTTCTTCCATTTTGGAACACGCAGAATTCTAAATCGAACTGCAAACTGCCAGTTAAAATACATCTTGCCATTATCCCTGTTGTATATTTCATGAATTTGGTATGTTTATCTACCATTTAAAGTGAACTAAACATCCTCCCTGGCCCGAAAAAGTTTGAAATGTTTACTTGCTAAGTCAAAGTTAAACTTTTCATGAGGAAAAAAACTTATCTCAAGACACACAGGAGCTTAAATAAAGGGTGTTAAAATACCAAATCAAGTGATTCCCTTTGCTTTCTGAAGCTTTCATAATCATGTTAATGAAGCTAAATTTACCTAGAACACTTCCACCATCCAAAAACTGTCAATAAAATTTGGCTTGCTTTGCTGTCTGTAAAGACAGTGGGTAATTTATTTAACTTAAGACTAGCAACTAGCCTCCCCATTTGCACTGGAGAAGCACTGCTGCTGCTATTCCTGGAGCAGGCTACAGAGAGAGGCCAACCAGCAGTTAGGATCGTCTGCCCTAGTAACTTAAAACCATGAGTTGTTCCCGTCCGTTCCACATTCCAGATGGAGTGTGGCAGGGAGGGCTTCCCATCATCCATCAGTCTCTCAGAGCTAACAGCCACCATACTCCCCAAAGCCACTCTTAAAGCATGACACATAGTCTATATTTTCACTCACAACATCCAAAACCTTCTAAATTTGGTGCAAATCTGCCCAGCCATTTTTTACGCTGTAATTACAGATATAGACAAAGAAATTTAATTTTATTTATAAAGTTTAATAGGCTCCACATAGAAAGCAAGCACTCTTAAGACTAGAGAAAATAGAAAATACATTCAGTAAAAATATTTGCCAAAAACATACTGCACTTATTTCTTATAACAATTTTCTTATAGCTGAACTCATACTTCTAAAAAACATAACAGATTAGTGACATTCTACACCTGTAATGTCTAGAAGTGCAACACAGCCACTAGCCACATGTGGCTATTTAACTTTTAGTTTTAATAATTAAAAATATTAACCTAAAGACTCAGCAGTCTTACCAGCCACATTTCAAGTGCTCAACAGCTACACATAGGGGGTCTGTTTACCATTTTGGACAGAGTATTTCCATCACAGAGCATTCTACTCAACAACGCTGCTGCAGATTTTAAAAGCTGTGAACAGTGCTAATAAAATTAACTACTTTTTCAAAAGATTCTATTTATTTATTTTAGACGGAGAGAGTGAGTGAGTTGGGGGAGGAAGAGAGGGAGAAAGATAAGCAGACTCCACACTGAGTGAAGAGCCTGATGCAGGGCTTGATCCCGTAACCCTGGGATCACGACCAGAGCTGAAATCAAGAGTCAGACACCCAACCGAATGACCCACCCCAGTGCCCCAAAGTTAACTTTAAAATACAGATTTATTACCAGATACGAACTTCTGTTGTGTCTCAGAATCTAAAGACCTCCCAAAATATGGTAATAAGTACGCCAAAATATTAAATCTATTTTATTTTTAATGTCTTACGTTGTGTGTTTTTTTTTTAAGTGATCTCTACACCCAACATGGGACTCGAACTTACCACCCACAGATAAGAGCCACGTGTTCTTCTGACTGAGCTTGGCGCCCCTAAATCTACTTTAAATAAGATAAATATAAAATCTTGTTTGCCTGTGAAGCATTTAGGGATTATATTTATATATTTCCAATATACAAAAATAAGAGAAAAATTTTTTACTTTAAAAAAACAAAACGAAACACTGTGCATGTGTTCAAGGAAGAAACAAAATTCCTGCTTTAAAAAGATTTCCATGTCGTCAGCAGTAAAGACCTCCCCCTCAAAAATAAAGTTTTTTTTCCCCCCTCCCAAGTTTGGGTTAAATCAAAAGAATATCCCGACTGGGATAAAAGGCTAAGAGAGCAGTGACTGTTTTCATCTGCACCAGGAGCAAATCACTTCTCATCTCTCACTTCCTCTACCTTTTTGCATTAAATTACTGGAGACACCTTAGTGGCAAGTGGTGAGAACTGGGACTATTAACTGCTGCCTGGTCCTTTTTCCCCCAGAATCAAAGGCACCGTAACTCCCAAACTCAATAACTGAAAGCAAATAAAGAACTCTTACAACTCAGTAATAAAAAAGATAAACGACTCAATTTAAAATTGAGCAAAAGATCTTAACAGACATTTCTCCAAAGACAATAAACAAATGGCCAATAAGCACATGATGATAAGTAATGATGCTCAACATCATTAGCCATTGGGGACATAAAAATAAAACCACAGTGAGATACCACTTCATACCCAATAGGGATGGCTGTAATAACAATTAAATAAAAGATAGTAACAAGTGTTGGCAAGGATGTGGAAAAATTGGAAATCTCTTACACTGCAGGTGGAATGGAAGTACAGCAGCTTTGGTAAACAGTGTGGCAGTTTCTACAAAAGCAGAAACATAAGCGTTATTACCATATGACCTAGCAATTTCACTTCTGAGCATATCCAATAAGAAAAACAAACAAAAATATGTCCACTCAAAAATTTGCACAAGAATGTTCATAGCAGCATTAATCAAAAGAGCCAAAAAGCAGAGATCCAAATGTCCACCAACTGACGAACGGATGAACAAAATGTAGGTATGTATGCAATGGAGTATTATTCAGCAGAAGAAGGAAAGAAGGACAAATATATGCTGTAATATGGACACACCTTGAAACATTAGGGTAAGTCGAAGAAGACAATAACCAAAGACATGGTTCTATTTGTACAAAATGTCCAAAATATTCAAGTTTGTAGAGAAAAAAGCAGATTACTGGTTGCCTAGGGCTGGGGGCCGATGGGAAATGGGGAATGACTGCTACAGGGGACAGGATTCTGTTTGGTGATGAAAACGTTCTAAAATTTATTGTGTGATGGTTACACAATTGTGTGAATATACCAAAACCACTGACTTCTACTTTTTAAATGGGTGAACTATATGCTACGTGAATTATAGCTCCATGTTATATATATGCATTTTTAAGTAAAGTTAAATGCATAGCTTATCATTTTCCTATTAAGCTTGCATTGTTCACTTGAGGCTTTATAAGCAGAGATATGGAGCTACCAGCCAAATGAAGTAAGCCATACAGTGAGCCAGAGAGCTTGACAAAAATCAGGAAGGATCTGAGCCCAGGATTTGACTGGACATTATCCCAAGGCTTTAGCAGGGGATAAGAGGCTTATGCCTCCCAAAATCCATGTCCCTGAGTTTGAAGACAATCCCCCAGCAATTCTCCCCATAAAGCCCCCAAAGTAAAGCATCTCTATTATTTTATAACCTCATGCAGGGAAATTTCAAGGTACAAAGACATCAAGTCTACAGAAAATAGTTAAAGCACTGATACACAGTCAACAATCAGAATGTAAGTCTGAAGAGCTTCACTGGCTGAATGGACATTAGGGATGCACAGTCCTTTTATCTTTTCTATGTTTCCTCCCTTCGGTTCCAAATTCATACTCTAGCTTCGAAGATAAATGTTCTCAGAAACACTTCATTATGAACTTGGAAGAATTCAGACTCACCCTCAAATTCTGCAAACCCACAAAGATTCTAAGGTCCCCTTCCAATATTTAAAAATTCTATTTCAACAATGCAACTATTCCTATTCTTGCAACCTCAAAAGCCATATTATGCCTCAAATCCAAAATTTTTTCACCACTCAGAACCCATTACACATCACAGATATTCACTTCCCATCCAGTTTCACCTCACTGCACTCTCATGGTTCTCAAGAACTTTACATATTTATCTACTAGTCAATTCATAGACATGTGCAAGAAAATGAAACAAAATATGTTTACCTATTTCTCCGCTTCCTAGTCTAGGCAGATACCGGAGAGAACATGAACTCCTGTGGCCATGCCACCAGTATAAAAAATATAACGTAAGTATTATATGTACTAACTACTGAGATTGAGTGCTAGGTATCATCCCAAACTTGTGACATATGTTTACTCATTCAATCCTCTTTACAACACTATCATGGATAATATTACTATCCTCCACTTTACAGAATGGAATACAGACCAATTTGAACTAAGCCTGGTAACTGGGGGGCCCAGAATCATATCAAGGAAAATAATGAAGGAAAAGTCCAACAAGAGCATTTAACGAGTCTTAAAACTATAATTAATTCTCCCCGCCCCACCGTCCTATAGCCACCTTTCCTTTGAATTATTATATATACGCTTACCTCATCTGCTACCAAACAAACACCATATGCCACAGACCACAGGAAATCCCTTTATAGCAAAATTTGCTCCTAGAATCTTTATTGCCATTAATTGAACCAGTAATTCTCAATAGTACTTTTTAAGTACAGAATATATTATTAAGGAAAAAACATTTTTAGATTTTAATGTATTTACCTTGTCACAGTTCTTCTGTCAATCAGGTAAAATATTAAAAGCACTAAAAATACAGTAATGCAATTCTCTCTTTCAGATTGTGGGGGAGAGGGGGTAAAAACCAAGCAGCTACAGCATACTTCACTGTACCTTATTATACAGAAAATGCAATGTCCTCTACTAATACAAAGCAGTTCTGAGAGGCCCAAGAAGTATATTTTTTCTCTTTCATTTCTATTATTTTAGGGGCGCCTGGGTGGCACGGCGGTTAAGCGTCTGCCTTCGGCTCAGGGCGTGATCCCGGCGTTATGGGATCGAGCCCAGCATCAGGCTCCTCCGCTATAAGCCTGCTTCTTCCTCTCCCACTCCCCCTGCTTGTGTTCCCTCTCTCGCTGGCTGTCTCTATCTCTGTCGAATAAATAAATAAAATCTTTAAAAAAAAAAAAAGATATTATTTTAAAAAGCACGGTGAACATCTCACAACCTACCTTAACCCTCACAGAAATGAGGAAGGGGTAAATAATTAATACAGGCAAATTTTCATACCCACAAGCTATTTTTAGTATTTTTAATCTACTATTTTAAAAACGGAAAGTTTTAATAAAAATATGAATGATGGCCAAACCAATCATCCTAAGTTGGGATGAGAGAAGCGATACCAGGAACGGATAGAGCCCACTGCATGTGGAAAATTAACGTGCCAGGAGAACAGTACGGTGCCTGGATTTAGAGCTTTTGATGAACACTCTGAAAATTTACATTTGAGGCTGCAAGGCACACCAACCCTCTGAAAATATCTCTTCAAAAAATGTTTCAAACAAATTCCTGACACTCCAGTGTCTGGATACTAAAGGGAATATGAAAGATGTACCACAAGTTCTTTAGATGTGTGATAACGGGCCCACAGAAACGATACTGCAAGAGGATACCGAAACACCTTTTTGTTTACTTTGGAGTAAATTAATATGTACAGTCATTTCTCTCTTTCATACAGAAACATTTACGTTTCTGCTGATTAAGTGTAACTACTGCTCACAGAAGCAGCAGCCTCTGCTGCCTTTTCACTGGAGTATCATGATGCTGGAATGACATTGGCCCACCAACAGTTGTTTAAAAAGCTGGTGCCCAAGAGAGAAGAAAACTGCAGGGAGCTCAGCTCAACAAAGCAAGCAGAGAAAACCACCCCAAAATGTGAAGGGACAGTGCTGCTTTCAAGGGCCTTCCCTTGTGTGCTAACATACAGAAAACCCAGACATCTACGTATCTCACCTTTATGACACCAAACATGCACCCTTCAGCTTTGCTCCTTCCCTCTCATCCCCCACCCCACCTTCCGGATGGAGAGGGGGTGCAGGAATAAAATGCTAGAGTCAGGATCCATGGTGGTAGAACAGGAACAGGTGCTGGGTAAACTGATGTAGGGCACCGAGGCCAGGAGGTGAGAGAGGTCAAGCAACCACACAGAGAGCAGAAACCTCTGCGTACAGTAAGAGCGGAAACAGAAGCGGCGACGCAGAGTCTCTATCCCAGAATCCAGCCCAGAAGCCAAGGCAAAAACCTCAAAACAACTTTCAATTTAAGAACTAAATGGTTGTGACGGACATCATAAGGCCTTAGTGATCCGGGAAGGTTTCGAGGGGGTGAGGAACTGAACTGGATCCTGACGCATCGGGACAGTCCAGGCGGGAGTGGGCGGGACATTTTCTCACGGGAGTCTGAGCCCCCTCTCCCAGCTCAAACCCCAGGGCACGAACAAGCACCGTCTGACAGCAGGACAGCACGGTGTCAGGCCGAGCACGAGGACCTGAGGATCCAAGTGACCAAAACCACAGAAGCCTTTCCCAGAAGGGACAGGTACTCCTTCAAGAAATGATAAAGATACTTAGGATGAGACCTGAAGGATGTGTCAGACTGTGACAGACACGGAGATGGGTGAGTGTCCCCACGGCCAAGGCGAGCAGGGCTGAGCAGCAGCGCAGCCCCCGCGGGGGTCGACAAACTCAGCCCCACTATGGTGCCGACACCAGCTGCAGACCGGCGCTGCTGGGCTCTAAAATCCGTAGAAAGTTGAGTAAGCAGTAAACGGAGAATAGGAAAATGATAAAACCACGTGTGCCTTAGAAGGGTTAATGTGACACACATAAGCACGATGACTGGAGGAACACAGGAAGCGGAAATGATCTACCCAGAGAATGGATTTATTTTCCTATGAAAGGCATATATACCAACGAGATGCCCTTGATTTACCTTTCACATTTGTTTCAATTTTTTAAAAAGATCTTATTTATTTATTTGAGAGCGGGAGGGAGCACGAGGTGGCGGCGGGGGGCGGAGAGCAGAGGGAGCAGCAGACTCCCAGCTGAGCAGGGGCTCTATTCAGGGCTCGATCCTGGGATCCTGGGATCATGACCTGAGCTGAAGGCCGACACTTAACCGACTGAGCCACCCAGACGCCCCCATTCGAAGTTTTCAAAAACAACCATACACACAGATAAAGACAGACAACGGCACTTATATGCTGCTGATGGACATAAACTGCTAAAATCAGTAGGCAATATGTGTCAGAAACCTTTAAAATGGTCTGTTTTGTGATTTTTCCCTAGGAATTTGTCCACGGAAAACATTCCAAACAATTTCTGTTAAAATGTTTATAACAGCAAACATATTCTGTCTCTATGTATTCAAAATTCTTGAATTCATTAAAAATAAAATTTATTTTTATTTATTTTTAAATATTTATTTGAGAGAGATAGGGAACACACATGAGCGTGTGCATGGGGGGAGGGGCAGAGGGAGAGAGAGAGAGAGAGAGAGAGAGAGAGAGAGAATCCCAAGCAGACTCCCCACTGTGCAAGGAGCCTGATAATGGGCTCAATCTCACAACCCTGAGATCACAACAAGAGAGGTAACCCAATAGTCGGGACACTTAACCAACTGTGCCACCCAGACACCCCAATAAATAAATAAACAAATAAATATCTTTTAAAAAATTAGACACACATTAAGAAGACTTCTCCTATTTCCGTTATAATCAGATAAATGAGATCACATTTTAGTAAACTCGGTTACATAAAAAGAAAAAATAGACAAGAAAAAGACTACAGATGTGTATGTCAGTAGTTGCCACTGGAATGTCAGATTGTGGGTAACTATTATAAGAGACAGAATTAAACAAATACTGTTTGAAACAATGGAAATATGTTAGTTAGTAAATAAGGTTTTGAAACATATGCTAATTTTTCATCTATGGGTGAAATCAAAATTGCTTTTTGATGTATCCAGAGGTAATGGGGTGTAAATTAGATAAAACTCTTCTGTATCACTTAAAAGAGAAATCTTGAGTCCCTATGATACACTGAAGACAAAACTGAATGGTTTTAAGCATTTACTGATGCTTAACTGTGACACTTCATTCAATCCTCAGTATAAAACAACAAACTAATTATTATCTTCAATTTCTGGAGACTGAGAAAGACTAAGTAACTTTCGCGAGGTGATAAACCTAAATAATAGCTAAGCCATCCTTCAAACCAAAACTGTCTATAAAACCCATGCTCACTACACCTGGTTCTGAATTACCCCAAAGAGAAAGCCTTAAAATAACTTACACATTAATAGAAGAAATAAAGCAGCAAACAGAAAGCAGGAAAGCAAGGAAGGCAGGTGCACTGACATGCAGCGGCACCAGCTGTTACAGGAGGCAGGAAAGGGTACTTTAACCTCAAGGGTGGGGAAGAAAGGGTACAGTGAACATGGGGAGAAGACGGGAACTGAGTTTCATACGAGAAGCCCACAAAGAGAAAGGGGTGGGAGACCATTCCGGGCAGAGAGGACAATGGATTTTTTTTGAAACTGTAAATATTATTTGACAATTACTCCCCCCAAATTTTTGGTAAGCTTCTAGGTATAGAAGTGAAACAAATGTTTTACTTATAATATTTAATTTTTAATTTAAGCATATAGAGTTAAATGCACATTATAAAATATTGTTTAGGTTGTTTTTCTTACATTCATGAAGTTTATCCAAATGCTTCATACGCATCTTTGTTATCACTGTATCCAACAATAAAGCCAATGCTTTAGTCTAACGTGGGTTTTTCAAATTAAAGCATCTTTATTTCTAAGGCTTTTGCGATAGATTTTTGTTCTTGTTTTTATTTAAATAAATATGATACTGCCTGTGGAACTGTTATCCCAAGTCAGAAATAACCATTTATTTGGTTTTCCATTTGATTTACACACACACACACACACACACACGCACACACACGCACGATCTCCAAATCACAATCACTTATTGTTTTGCTTTTTGTGTGATCTTTAAAAGGTGTTAGACAGTGAACACTTGCAACTGTGAGGAATATTACGAAATCCGTGTTAAAATGCCTTTGCTTTTTTACTACTTCCACTAGCGAATTCTAAAAATATCTGAAATTAAGCACTGATTGAAGTCATTTTGATTTACAGTATGCCATCACAAAGAATCCTCTGCTACCCAAAATAATGTCCTTGACACAGACCCCCACCCCCAACAGGAGAGATGCCCCCATTGCTCTTCTCTAGGGGATAATTTCTTGGGAAGGCGAGTACTCACCTTACATCCGAACAGTCCCACTACTTCTACATTAACTTAAATACACCTAAAAGGAAGGGCAGGGGGACAAACTTAAAATAGGTTTGACCTAGATCGAAGTTCCCAAACTTTGCCATGTATCAGAATCTCATGACGAGCTTGTTCAAGCTGCTGGATCTATCCCCAGGTTTCTGTTCCACAGGAAGGGGCTAGGGTCTGAAGAGTCCCATTTCTGATAGGTTTCCCAGGTAAGGCCAGTGCCATTGGGCACCACACTCAGGTCCAGATCACACTGGCCCCCATTCATGACATCAAGGGTTTCGAGTGTGTCCGTAGGTTATGGAGAATCATTGACGAATTTCGAGCAGGGAAATGACATTACAAGACTCGTGATTTTTAAAATATCACTCTGACAGCAATATGGAGAATGGAGCTGTCACATATAACACATTTCACTTATTATAACATGTATATTTTTCACATTTATAATCTCTGATAGCAAGATGCATTTTGTAATCAACGCTGTAACAGAGTTTAACACACAGTGAATTTTCTTTCTTAGTGGCATGTCATTTAATCATGTGTATTATAATTTACAGGTGGGGCTGATTCACTGAAAAATCATCTTTGCGCCCATACAGTGGTGCTGTAAGAGGGAAAAGCAGGTTTTACTCCCATTTTACAGACGAGAAAACAGATTTTAGGGCAATTAAGAGACCCATTTCAGAACATACAGCCAAAACCTCTGACACTTACACCAAACCTCTTTCCCCTCACAGGCCGCCGCTGACAGCAGCGACCAGCAGTCGGCCTGCCAGACAGAGGGAAGGGCGGTGAGGGCAAAGCAATGCAGCAGAACATTCCGACAAGCGGTGCCAAGGAAAGTTTCTATGGATACCACATGTGAAATACCAAATTCAAACAGTTAAGATGAATTGTTTCAAGATTTTTATTAAGGAGCTATAAATAAATGAAAAGAGCCAAATGAACCACCTCCACAAATGCAGATAGACTCAGAAGAGCAGTTTGGGAACATGGCTTCACACAGTGCGGCAAGAGGCGGAGTATGACATAATGTCTCTGAGGACACAGACGATGGTTTGAGGGTTCACTTTAAATTATAGCAGGTGATACCGTGAAGCTAGGTTTGTGCCCAGACAGGCCCTGGGTCTGGAGAGCTGCCAGAACACCATGCATGATCAGCTTTCTGAGACTACCAGAAACAAGGTATTTCACAGCAGCACGCAGAAACAATTCTCAAAAACAAAAGAAACAAGCAAAAAAAACCCAACAAACAAAAAAAAAAAACAACAACAAAACCCACAAGCTTTATGCTTTTGATCAAATTTGGTTTGGAAAGTGACCTTTTGGGACGCCTGGGTGGCTCAGTCAGTTAAGCGGCTGCCTTCGGCTCAGGTCATGATCCCAGGGTCCTGGGATCGAGTCCAGCATCAGGCTTCTTGCTCAAGGGGGAGTCTGCATCTCCCTCTGCCTCTGCTGCTCCCCCTGCTTGCATGCTCTCTCTCTCTCCCTCTGTCTCTGACAAATAAAATCTTAAAAAGAGAGAAAGAGAAAGGGAAAGGGAAAGGGAAAGGGAAAGGGAAAGGGAAAGGAAAGGAAACCTTAGCACAGTTTATAAAACCCTGCATAGGGGTACCTGGGGGTCAGTTAAGCATCAGACTCTGGATCTCAGCCCAGGTCTTGATCTCAGGGTCGTGAGTTCAAGCCCCACACTAGGCATGGAGCCTACTTAAAAAAAAAAGAAAGAAAAGAAAGGTGACTTTTTGAAACACCACTCTGTAGGCTGCCAAAATGGTTAATCCTAAAACTCAAAGGAAAACAATTAGAATAGAAAAATCTAACAAATATTATTTGTCATAACATCCTGCATATTCCTACTCCCTAGTGCAAGTCTACTAACAAAAGATCCACTAAATTATGCAACCCACTCAGCACATTCTCAAAACACACTTTACACCTTCACTTGGATCAATTAAATGTAACTCCTAGGAGAAGAATGTGCAAATATATTGTGCTGATCAAACAAATCTTCCTTACTAAAACAACTAAAAGTTCAGAGGGGCAAGCCGTTTAAGCCGGTAACTCTTCTGGGGCCCAAATATTTTTCATCCCTGAAAGGAACTCTAAACACTACTTAAATCTCACATTGCACTTCCGATTACAAAAATGTAAATCAGACTTGACTTTGAAGGCACAAAGTTTTTCCTGTAATTATCATGTATGTTTAAAAGCTTGAATACCTTGACTCTGGTAAGTGAAGAGTTCTTACACAGATGGCTTCTGCCACCAGACATGAGACACTTGGGTGCTCTATTAGAACCACAAGCCAAACTTTAAGAACCTAAAAAAGCATATCCAGAGCAATTAACACAAGAGATTTCTATTTTTCTTGTTCGGTTTTAGGTTCATTATATACACGTAAGTCTTGGACTGATTTCGGGCAAAGCATTTAAATGTTTATAAACAGCCAATAACAGCAGCAGCACATTCTGACAATTAAAGCACTAAAAAAGCTACAGTATTATTAAGTTTGAAACAACTCATGAGCAAAATAACCTAGAGCTAGAGGCAAAGCATGTATCTAAATCAACCCCTCTGTCAAAATAACTACTCCATACTCCCCCAACCAGACAAATGACAAGAGGTTCTAAGTAAGGGCTGAATCATGCAGGGTAAACAGCAGCAAAGCAACATTACTTGGGACTCTCAACCAGCAGTAATTAATGATCATTTTCAAATCAAATCAGATTCCTTTTAAATATGCTGCATGCCTCATTCAAATTCCTAAGAGAAGGGATATCAAGATAACTAGACTATTATTATTATTATTATTATTATTATTATTATTATTATTCTCATCTCTTGGGTGTAACTAGATGATAAAAAAAGTTCATACGGAAGTCACAATAAAGCTCTGCCTCCCAGTCCTGGAGAAGAAGATGTGATCTGCTCCAGCTCTTTGAAGGCCAAAGCACAGGCCCATGGCCCAGGAAGCAAAATCACAGGATGAGGGGTCCAGCTACAGTGGTGGGAGGTGTCCAAGAGCCATGGCATCCCGAGGCCGATCCAGTGCAATGGTGGTGGCCGCTGCCTCTCCACTATTCCCCCAGCTTTTCTGTTGTTCCACCACCTACATCTGTGACCCCAGAACAACACGGGTTTGAACTGTAAAAAATCTCCCTATAAGGGGACTGGAGATTTTTTCAAAAAATATAAAGTTTTTTGGAAATTTTTGACAATTTGAATAAATATGCAAATTGCATGGTCTAGAAATATCAAAAAAAAATTAAGAAGAAATCAGGTATGTCACAAATGCATAAAAGGTATGTAGATAACTGATCTATTTTATCATTTACTACCATAAAATATACACAAATTATAAAAAATTAAAATTTAGGGGCACCTGGGTGGCTCAGTTGTTAAACGTCTGCCCAGGGTCCTGGGATCCAGCCCCAGCATCAGGCTCCCTGCTCTGCAGGGAGTCTGCTTCTCCCTCCTGCCCCTCCCTCCTTCCTGTGCACTCTCTCTCAAAATAAATAAAATCTTTATAAAAAGAAGAAAAGTTAAAACTTATCAAAACTTTTACACACACTTGAAGACTGTACATGGTGCCATTTGCAGTCAAGAGAAGTGTAAACAAAGATGCAGTGTGAAATCATAACTGCACAAAACTGAGCGCAATACACACCGCACGACCGTGATAACTTCAGAGCGACCTCTGCTGCTATGCGGGGAGCTCCAGTGCGGCGAGCACCCACTTACAGCGCTGGGTGACCCCAATCACGGCACAAGCAGGCTGTCTCTCCCGGAAACCGTGTATCTTGGTAAAAGTGATCTCTCCCTATTCTCGTGTGGTTTTTGTTGTGTTTAGTGCAAGACCATAAACCCTGAATAACACCACGGGACCCATTAAGAAGCGCCACTGATGACGCAGGAAGCGCTCCCAGGAAGCACGACCCTACAAGAAAAAGCTCGACTGCTTGGTACGTGTGTGGATTGAGGTCTGCAGCTATGGCGCCCACCATTTCAAGGAAAATGAATCCAGTGTAGGGACTGCTGTAGGGGGGAAAAAGGGAGTTGATGAAGCTGTCACTGCTGCTACGCCAGGAGGCATGAAAACGTTGGGACCTTCTGCAAAATACATTTTTATCCCATATTGAAAATGCAGCTTTAACGTGGGTGCAGGGTGGCTAAATGAAAGGCACACCTCTAAGACTAATAGGATTCGAGAAAAAGCCAAGTCACTATATGACAACTTCAAGTAAAAGCCAAGTGAACGATCTAAAGCTGGAAAACTTAATGCCAGCAAAGGATGGTTTGATAATTTTAGAAAGAGATTTGGCTTTAAAAAAAAGTTAAGATATCTTAACAGGAGAAGCAGCTTCTGCCAACAAAGAGACAGCAAATGACTTCTCAGACGCCATTAAGAAAATAACTGAGGAGAAAGGATATCTGCCTGAACAGGTTTTTAATGCAGACCAAAGTGCCATATTCTGGATAAAAGTGCCACAAAGGACATGTATAAGTACGAAAGAGAAGTGAGCACCAGGACTTAAGGAAGGAAGGGACAGTCCACCTCCACTGTTTTGTACCAGTGCAGTCTGGTTTATGATCAGGACTGCCGTAATCTGTAAAGCTGCTCACCCCACAGCCTGGAAGGGCAAAGATAACTCAACTGCCAGTCTTTCAGTTGTACAGCACGAAGGCCTGGACAAGGGGAACCCCTTTCCCTGGTTGGATTCCCTCGAGCTTTGTCCCTGAAGTCAGGAAGTGCCTTGCCAGTAAGGGGATGCCTCTTAAAGTTCTTCTGATTGGGCAATGCCCCGGCCACCCAGAACCCCATGAGATCAGCACCAAAGGTGTCAGAATGGACTACGTGCCCTCAGACACAAGGACTCTAGCTCAGCCTCGCGATCAGGCGTCACTGAGGCTCACTGCACATGGTGACGTACATGGAAAGGACTGCATGACTTCAGAGGATTGATGACAGAGCTAATCAAGGAAATCACGAAAGACACTGTTGATATGGCAAAAATGGGTGGGTAAAGGGTTTCAAGATATGGATCTCAGAGAAACTCAAGAGCTAAGGGACACCACCCCAGAGGAATTAAGAGAGGACGAGCGCTCTCCTACCAGAGCCAGAGGACGAGGAAGAAGACACAGGAGATGCAGCGCCAGAAAACAAACTGACGCTGGACAATCTGGCAGAAGGGCTCTGGTTACTCAAGAGGGCTTTTGATCTCGTTCACGACCTGGACCCTTCTGTGATACAGGCACTGAAACTAAAGTCAACAGTGCAAGGATTTGGTACCATACAGAAATGTTTTCAGAGACGTGAAACAGCCAAAGAAGTCGAACATTACGAGGTATTCCCAGATGCTTACGCCCAGCGTGCCCGCCTCTCCGGCCTCGCCTTCCATCACCTCCACCTCTGCCACTCCGGGACAGCAAGCCCAACCCCGCCCCTTCTGCTACTTCCCCCGCGGCCTGTGCGACCCGAAGACGGCAACGATGACGGCTTTAGGATGATCTGCTTCCACCTAGCGAACAGTGCAGGCAATCAACTCATCTGTGGTGTACGTGAATGTCTTCGTGTGGAAATCTAAACTGCAGGACACGCACTGTGTGAGATGTTTCTGGGTCGTCATCACCGCCTACATATTCACCCTAAAGAACATGGCGCGTCGAAGACCCACATGGAAGTGGGTAGCCTATCCTTACGCGGGCATGAGGTGAGTGATAGCTCATATAAAATACGGTGAACTTTCTATTTTATAACTCTGCTTTTAAAGATGTACACTGCTGCACAGTATGCCTCTCATATCCACGGGAACTGCTCATCATCCTATCATCAAAGGTAACGGATTCTTCTTCATGTAACAATGTTTCTAATACTGGATGGCACAAAAATTTTACGACTCATTCATTAGTGTATAAGCCAGGCTGCCATGAAGCAATTGTATCGATTACAGGAGGCTATATAAAACCACCTCATTGCTGCTGCTTCATTATCAACGCACAAATCATTATACCTGTAAATAAATATAAACTACTTTTTCACATTATGTTTTCATTTTTTCTAAAGATTTATTTATTTGAGAGAGAAAGCATGTGCAAGAGCACACATGCGAGTGGGGAGGGGCAGAGGGTGAGGGAGAGAGAATCCTCAAGAAGACTTCCCGCTGAGCACAGAGCCTGACACAGGGCTCATTCCCACGACCCCAAGATCACGACCTGAGCCCAAATCAAGAGTCAGATGCTTAACCACCTAAGCCACCCAGGCGCCCCTATGTCTTCATTTCTGATGTCTGGTATTAGTAATATGTGTAACAGCTATAGTGATTTTTACCGTGTAAGACCATATTATTGCAGGTACTGACGGACAATTCATGGTATCAACAGACAACATAAAATTATGCTACTGACAAATAAAGTACGGTACTATAAATGTACTTTCCCTGCCTTATGGTTTTTATAACATTCTCCTTTCTCTAGTTTATTGTAAGAATACAGTATTATAATACATGTTTCAGGATTTCTTTTTCTTTAGTGCCCCCTGTTCCTGGTCACGCCGCTTCGAAGAATGAAGAGGTAAACCAGACAAAGTGGCAGGCGGCAAGGCAAAGTTTACTGAGCGATAGTATAAAGCTCCCGAAGGGAGGGGACCCAAGAGGGTTGCCGTTGGAGTTCCTAAGTCTAGGAGTTTTTATGAGATTGTTGGTGGACTATTTTAATCTGATTAACCCTCCATGCACGTGTCACCCCATCAGGTTTTTGTCCACACTCATCCACCTATCAGGTAGTTGGGGGAAAGGGTGGAGGGCTCCTTCCAGGGTGGAATAGAATAACAGGATGGGGTCTTTTTCCTTTTAAGGGTAGTTTCCTCTTAGGACAGGGACCCCTTGCCCCGCCTTTCTTCCAACTCTCCTCCATTACACGTAACGTACAAAATGTGTGCCACATCAGTATCAGTAAGGGATCCAGTCAACTACAGGCGATTAGTGGTTCTGTTTTTGGTAGTCGAAAATTGTAGCAGATTTTTTACTGTTGGGAGGTCAGCATCCCTAACTTCCACATTGTTCAAGAGTCAACTGTACTTCAATCATTCCAATAAGCTGTATTTCTTAGTTAAAATAGATGAAGTCAGGGAGCGCCTGGGTGGCTCAGCCAGTTAAGTGTCTGCCTTTGGCTCGGGTCATGATGCCAAGGTCCTGGGATCAAGCCCAGCATCAGGCTCCCTGCTGCTTCTCCTTCCTCTGTGGCTTTCTCACTCTCTCAAATAAACAAATAAAATCTTAAAAAAAAAAAAAAAAGACAAAGTCAGTTTATATTGCTGGGAATGCAAAAGCCTGATTGATAAGCTTCACCATTACACAGTCTCTATTTTATTTTTGTTTAACATAAACAATTTTTGAAACTTCTTTAGTTCTTTTGTTTTGGTTTTATAGAAGAAAGTTGGAAAGTAGAGCACATACACTGAAGAATGTAACATCATTTATAATCCCATCTAGAGAGACACAACCACAATCATTCTGGAACACCTTTCCAAGCTTTCTGCCCAAATGGACATTTTGACCCCAGAGAAGAAAGTGTGGACACAGTAACCACACTGGAGATCTATGAAGACATTAAGCCAGGGTGACCACACAATTCATCATTCCAATACACTTTTAAGAGTAAAAGGGCTTCTTTCTTTCCCTTCCCTATTAATAAGCCAAGAAAACATACTTAAATTGGGGCTATCCTTGGCAAACCCAAGTGTACAGCTGCCCTACATATGTGAATAGCTCAACCTGCTGATTAGAAACCTCTACTTTAGAAAGAGTACCATTCATCAGAAGAGGCTATAAATTATAAATCATTCTTCCCTAGCATGATTTATTTTTATCAACTAACAAAAAGGGAAACAAGAAGATAATAAACCTTTCTATGTCCTCACAAATCCAAAATTTTAAAGAAAACCATCTCAGAAAACTACAATATAATTAGCATCAGAAAATGCAAAATATAGCTATCACTCCTTCCTTAAGTCAGAAAAAATGCTGATCCAATTTGTCTTTGCACAGGAAGTCATTCAATAAAAAACATACAGAGAACAAAGGACTTTTTCCTGAATTATCAAGGCACCACTGAAGCAGTACGTCCAGTTCTTCACACCCAAAACAGTGTATCTTTTCGGGTTTTCTTCCCCCTTTAAGTAGGTCAGAGCCCTTAAGAAGGCTGGAGGGGAAACAGCCTGAACATAAAATACATTGTTTCTAACAGACTCCTAGAAGCTGACGAGAAGTGATGGGAAGAGAGAAAAAAATAAAACATCATTTACAGAGTAACTCAACAGAAGCAGGTAGAAGAACAGTCCTCTACAAGACAAAGCAACAGAAAGACCATTCAAGGATGGGAAAATCAGAGTACAGATTCAAAAACAGTGACACATGGTTGATGAGAGGCACAGAGCCAGAGGCCGCTGGGCCCACTTTTTTTCTCCCCCTTTTCAATGTGATCTTGCTCAGCAGCAGCTCTCGCTTCTAGCTTTCTGCCCCAGCCAGCACCGCTCCTTACCTACTGGCTGGTATTCTTTCCCCTCGTCCCCCAGGTTCTTTTCTGAAGAGGAGTCCTGCTCATTGTCCCCACCTCCACTGATCATACTTTACCTACAGGAGAGCAAGTTCAGTCTCCGAATCAAATACTTTGGGCTCAGCCTAAAAGGTCAAAAGTAAATTTTTTAATAATCTTATCCTTTTAGATAGTGACAGTGAAATAATAATTTTATCTGGAAGCAATATAGAATGCACACACTTTAAAACATTTCTTTAAACTGAGTCCCAAGAATACAGAAAAGGTATAAAAATCGTGTGAAGCACTACGTATGCCTGGTTTGTACAGTTCTCTATGTAGAAATCCTAGACAGAAATTACAAACAGGCAGGGATGAAGACAGGGAGGGAAGAAGGAAACAAGTTTTTTAACGTTAAAAGCCTAAACACAGATTGTAATTTCAGAAAAGTACAGGATGAACTAACAGCTGACCTTTGAACCTCACTTGCCTCTAAAAATGGAAAGATTGCAGGAGAATGAGAAAGAGTACTGCTCTGAAACAACATTTTTTAAAATACATTTTTTCATATGTTGCACTTTAAACATGCTCTTGATTCACTGGAGGGCTTTACTTAGCACAAATGAAAATATTTACCTGGTATTTACCCAAATACTTATTTATCAGTATTTTTAACCAGACATGTATTTCTTGAATATTGGCCTGTTTAAGATGCTTAATTAAAGTAACCTTTGGCAGTACAATTCCAGTTCACAGTCTGCAATGCTTTTTTTTTTAATTTTATTATTTATTTCTGAGAGCGAGTGAGTGAGAACACAAGCAGGGGGAGGGGCAGAGGGAGAAGCAGGCTCCCCGCTGAGCAGGGAGTCTGATGCGGGGCTCCATCCCAGGACCCTGGGATCATGACCTGAGCCCAAGGCAGACGCTTAACCGAATGAGCCACTCAGGCGTCCCTACAATGCTTTTATTATCATTTTGTTTGTTTGCTGTTTAAAGAATGATTAAGAACCAGTTCACCAAGTTGAAGGAAAGAATTTAAAGGCAAAAAGATACAAGAACTGGAAGTGAAAGCACTGAAATGGCGTCAGAATAGAAAATGTTTAAAAAGAGATCGTATGGTAAGGAAAGGATGTAAACTTCATTTGGTAATTTTGCTAATAAAGAACTCTAATTCTGATACCAAAATTAGATGGTAACAAACTGAGGTACAGAACAGGACTGTCGGGCTAAATTTAGACACTCCTTCTCTGTGGCCTCTACCAGCTCCCAGATCATTTACTGAATGGTTAAATTCATGATTTCCCGACTGGTACGCATTATTATATTTGCTTTATACACATACAGGAACTGGGGCCCAGAGAAAGTTACCTACTTGCCCAAGGTAAACAAAGCAATTCAGTGACCGGCCTGATTCCAAAGCACGTGATCATAAAACAAGACCACCCATCACCTCTTGAGCATCCACTTTATAAACATTATCTCCTTGGGCATTATCACCTTTATTTTAAAGAACAAGAACACTGGGGCGCCTGGGTGGCTGTCGGTTAAGCTCTTGGCTTCGGCTCACGTCCTGATCTCGGGGTCGGGGGACTAAGCTCCACATCAGGCTCCAAGCTCAGCGCAGAGTCTGCTTGTCTCTCTCACTTCCCCTCCCCTTCTCCCTCTGTCTCATAAATAAATAAACAAACAAGAAGAAAACCTAAGACTTAAGTTAGGCAGCTTGCCCAAATTTAGTTTCTGATCCATGGCTCCAAAGCCCATACACTCTTTCCAATGTATCATGCTGCTTTCAGTACTAATATTCTATAAATCCATCACCACAAGATGATCCCCCCCCCCTTGTGGGAAACTGTGATTCCTGCAAGATGGAGATCAAGTCAGATTTGATCTTTTGTTGTCAAAGCTTCTCCTCTTCCTCCCTTCCCACGCCCCCATCAGTCAATTCTCTAGGCTTTACATTATTATCAGTCACTCCCCCTACCGCCCTTCTCAAACATTAACTGGAAAAGCTTAGACATTAGAAAGAAATTTTCCCCCAAGAAAAGGTTATCAAGGCAGGGCCACTGTCAACAGTCTGCCATAGTATGAATAACCTTACTCCAAGTCCAAGGACCAAATCATATATTGATGTATTTTTAAAATAAAAAATTCAGTATTTCCCACTGTCATTTCTATCTTGTGCCTTTATCACCTGATTTACAACAGGCGACATTTCTAGGTCTGCCACCTCATCTATAAAATGAGCAACATCATCTCAAATGACCCTTCCAATTTAGAGCTCTAAGTTATCTCAAAAAATCCCCTCTTCCTTTGTGAGGAAGTGGCTGAAAATGTATAGGGGCTGGAGGGCAGGGGGATGGAGGTTGTAGATAAAACCCCACAGTAAGTAAAGCAAAATCACTATTATTAGGTTCTACTGTATACACAAGGACCCACTCACAGGCACACACACAAAGTCCAATCTGAAACAAGCAACAAAAACAATCCAGAGCTGTGCTCTGCCAACCCAAAATGAATCATCTATTTTTAGCTCACATCCACTCAAGACAGGGCCTAGACTGGTCTGCAGCAGCCAAATGAGCAGCCAATGGGGCTCACCAATGCACCTGAAGGCAAGCTGGATCTCTAATCCTTAAGAGTAACCTTCGCTTGACTACAGCTATAACCCGAATATAAGAACAGAAAGCTCTGAAGACATAAAGCTTGCCAAGGAAGTAGCATTTCAAATATTTAAGTCTACTTCCCCACTTTATTCTGGTAGAAGGTGTGGCCAAAGTTCAAAAAGCCCGGACATCTTTACATTCTAATCTCAATTTTCCAAGTCTGTGTGAGTCACTTTACAGTTGAGGAACCTGAGAAGGAGCAAAGGTGACCAAGGTTAAAATTAAGATCCTAAAGTCACTTGCAAACAACCTTAAATAGTAAATGGTGAATTTAGGGCTGAGAATTTTAAAAAACTCTGAATTTGGGGAAAGGTGCAAAATTTTAAATTTCAGTTATCAAGATTATAATTATCTATAAATTAGAGCATATTGATAAACAGTTGCAGTTCAGACAATCACTTAAAGTTTAAGGCATCAACAAAATGTTCTCACTCCAATCCAGGGAGCTGTGCCTAGTGTTCTTGCTGCTGGCATGAGACTCAAGGGAAAGAGCACAAGAGCAACAGGTAGCGTAAGCTCGAGTCCCGAGCCTGCCGTTAATTCACTGGTATGCCTCCAACGCTCGTGGCTCACAGGTAATTCAAACATCAGGTAGGTACCTTCCAGAAGAAAAGAGTACTACCAGAAAGAAGCTGCTGGAGATCCCACCGAAAACAATGCGAGGGTTTCCAAGCACAGGAAGGTTGGGTAAAACAGCTACAGAAACGAACGTTTAACGAAGCTTTGCAGAAGAGAGTAAAATAAGGGAATACTGCCCAATATAGTCTAATTAAAAAGACAAAAATAATCTTTTCTCAGAGAAAACTTCCTTACTAATTGGGAAAGAAATTTAAAAACCTTTATTCAAATAAACGTTTGTGACTTACTATACGGGCTAGAAGACGTGTTAGGTACCAGAACACAGAGATGGATAAAACGCTCTCTCTACAGTCTAGGGAGGTGATGGGCAGCTTCTCAGGCAGGTGTATCAATAGCTTTCTGGGAGACACAGAGAGAAGGGCACTCTGCGGGGGTGCTGGAGCGGCAGCTCACAGTGCCAAATGTCTCAGCACAGCCACGATCCATGCGGCGGGAAGAGCATCCGCGGACGCAGCAAGGATGGCAAGACCAAGACGGCAGGGCGGCAGGAACTGCAGGTGGGGAGCACGAGACGGTGAAGAGACCTTCTTAAGCTAGACGAAAAAGTCTCTTTTAGGAATGTGATCCTCGACGTGGCACAATGGGCTAAGGGGACAGGCCGGCGGCAGCCAGGAAGGAGCAGCCCTGGAGGCCAGAGGTGTGGAGCGGCTGAATAAAAGCAGGGCACCAAGGTCACAGGGGAGCAGACAGTTTGGAAAGAATGTCCACAAGGGGATTAACAGCACCCAGTGACCAACCGGATGTGGACAGTGAGGAAAAATTAGGAGATAAGGCAATGCTGAGGATTTTGAATCTATAGAAAGTTATAAATACTCCCTTATTTAAATTAAAATGAGCAGTGTGACAAAATTTTAGAGACAGAAGGAGCATTCCTGGTCACAGTGGGCCCATAATTTGAGCTTGACAGTTAAGAAGTAACATGAACAAGAAACCTGGCAGAGAGGACAGTGGCTCCAGCAGCTGCTACAAAGGAAAGCTTAAAAGTTACATACACAGTTGAACTTTGAACAACGCATGGTTAGGGGCGCCAATTCCTGTACAGTAACTTTGGACTCCCCCAAACTTAACTACCAATAGCCTACTGATGACAGGAGCCCTTACTGATAACCTAAACGATTAACACACGTTTTGTATATTACATACTGTATTCTTACAACAAGGTCAGGCAGAGAAAAGAAAATGTTAATTACAGGGAAGAAAAAATACACTTATTGTACTTTTTAAAAAAATCAGTGGGCCCACACAGTTCAAACTCCTTCAAGGGTCAACTGTCCACATCAGCAAAAACCCTCAGTATTTGCTGGGCTGAGATAAGGGAACTTCTTTCCATCCTTGTATAGACCTTATAAAATTTCCTGTTGCCTTCTTCTTTCTTTCAAAGATATTTATAACGTTCACTTAAACCCACAGAGGCAGGGAAAATTTTAGCATTAACATTTAAACACACAGGGTAATTTTTGTCCTTGACTCCAGAGTCCCTAAGGGCAGCCATACACCAAAAGGATGATTTATTCCCTCTCCTCCCCTTACAACTACATTTTACAAGACAGAAAAGTGAGACACAGATTGGCCATATAACCTATCAGCAGAGTCAAGAAGGATTCAACAAGATAAAGACTTTGGTTTATGGTATGGTTTCAAAAGACACTTAGGTAGTGATGTAAAGTAGGCAGGTGGATATATATGTCTACAGCTCAGAATGGAGAGCTAAGATATAAATTTGGGAGTCACCAGCACACAGATGGAACTCAACACCATGGAAACAGATGAGATCATCTTCAGAGAGAATGCAGACAAAGAGAGGAAAAGACCTAGGACAGAGACCCCGAGGAAGGGCCAACATTTGGTTAAGGAGAATCCAAAGAAATTGAGAAGGATGACTTATAGTTCATCTTCTACCCCAACTTCTTTACTAACCAAAAATAGAAACCTTTTGTATTAAGCACATCTATGTATTTCAGCACCAGATATTTTGAATGCTTAAGACAACTACAAATTTCACCACTTTCAGTAAGTGGCTAGTTAGTGACAGTAATCTTTCATTTGCCTCGAACTGTCAGGAGTTAAATCTGCTGATGAGTGACATTTCCAGATAAAGGAAGCTTTTCGCTTTACACATACAGCTCATAGCTCAAATGCCTTCAAGAATCAGGTAGGTGAGGGCGCCTGGCTGGCTCAATCGGTAGAGCATCCGACTCTTGATCTTGGGGTTCTAAGTTTGAGCCCCATGTTGGGTGTAGAGATTAATTAAAAATAAAATCTTTAAACCAAATAAATAAATAAAACCTTTAAAAAAAATGACTGAATGAATGAATGAATCAGGCAGGTGAGTGTGAAGCACTAAGATACACGATGGTCAATGTTGGGTCCTGGTCCTACGGGCATGGGCTGCAGCCTCCCCCGTGGGCATTCAAATTCAGTGTAGAGAAAAATGGAGGGTCCTGGTACTCACAGTACCATGTGAACTGGGAATCAAAACCATGTCTCCGGGGGCTCACAGCTACAGCGCAAGGCTGCACGTTAACAAAAGTCTTTCTTCCCGCCATTAACCATTTTTCCCTACAGATGAAGTACAAATCCATTCAACGTTGTAAAAAGGAGGCACTTTTTAAACTCATCAGCTCTGTGGCTTTGGCTGTTGTCACCAACCCATCCACAAATCAGAGATCACACTGCTGTGAGGACTAACAACAGCCTGCCTGGAACAGGTTCCAGACCAGGTGACGGAGGGACGGACAAGGAGCTTTCTGAACTGTATCACTGACCACCAGAGCATAATCGTGCCTGCGTGGCTACTAAGAACCATCGAAGTTCCAGCCACACAAATTAAAAAAAGAAAAGAAAAAAGGAGCTACACCTTTTATGGGGTTCTCATTTTATTGTTTGAAGTTTTTAACCATTAACTGAACAAGATATAATACGACAGGATAACGGCACCTAACAAAATGTATCAAACAGTAGCTAAAACGAAGTTTGATTCTCGGTATCAGAACGGACTGTACTGATGACCTTTCTTACCTTCTCCTGAAAAGCCTACCACTACTTAGAAGCCGCAGCTTCTGTGACTCCAGGTCAGAGTCACTGGTCCTCTTGCCTACGAAATTGTATAATTCTCTTCAGATAGAATAGATCTGGGGTTAAAAAGCCCTGTCAGGCCAGGATGGGCAATACAAGGGACGAAGACAGAAGTGTGACTTCTGTCCACTTGTGCCAGTTACCTTTGCTTTGTTCGACGGCCACGGCTGGCAACCCGGGTCTCTCTGCCTAGTGGTGCTCATACACTGACGCTGCTGGAGGAAGACCTGAGGGGGCACGTTCTTAATAAACGCATGCAACCTGACTCGGGACACCTTGTACGTGGAAACCCTCGAAATCCTTGTTGTTCGGTGTGCCCTGAGGTGCAGAGGGTGGGGCTGTGCCTCACGGCTGTGCACAACTCCGACCACCACCCAGAGCCTGACATCGTCAAATCACAAAGACACTGGTTTTCTTACCTATAAGTGAGAAAACAGTCATCTACACTATACATCTAGAGAACTACTTAAAGAATTAAACTAATAGTGAACAGGAGAATACACTATAAAACAAAAGCACTGGAGTTATTTCTTCTATTCTCTGGCCAGAGCAGAACTAAAAGAATGGTCCTAGTAGAATTTAAAATCACCATTCCTGGTTTTCTTAAAGAAAAAGGAAACTGTCAAACCAATTTCTTTGTACAATGTTCCAAGACTCTAAATTTCTTAACTTTAAGTACTGAAAGTTATTGGTTACAAGAAACTAGGGGCGCCTGGGTAGCTCAGTCAGTTAAGCGTCCGACTCTTGGTTTCAGCTCGGTTATGATCTCGAGGTTGTGAGATCGAGCCCCGCGTCAGGCTCTGCACTCAGCAGGGAGTCTGAGTCAGATTCTTCCCCCCCCCCACTCACTTGCTCTCTCTTGCTCTCTCTCAAAAATTTTTCAAAATTAAAAAATATATCTTTAAAAAAAAAAAAAGGAATCCAAAGTGGAAGCTTACATGAATCACTTCACCGTTTAGGGCATCAGTCTTCCTCATGCAAAAAACAAGCATGGAGGATACATGGGATCTCCAAGCTCTTTCCTTGCTGTGATGTTTTTTCATTCTATTCATCTATGCATGCCTGGTCAAAAGAACTAGTGAAATGCTGTTGGTTAGTTAATAAAAATGAATCATTATAACTGAGTTGCATCATTCATAAATGAACTTTTACATTCCACCATCTCAACTGTATTAAAGTTGGAGGGGAAATAACAATTTTAGGGGCGCCTGGCTGGCTCAGTAGGTAAAACACGTGACTCTTGATCCCCGGGTCATGAGTTCAAGCCCTACGTTGGGCGTGGTAACTACTTTAAAAAAAAAGAAAATGACAACTCTGGTAATGTGGTGATTCCTCCCAACATTCCTTTCAGTAAGGGTACGAGGTGGAATGACAGGCAATAAGATGTGTAAATCTTTGATTTCTTCACATGAGCTCTTGTCCACATGCCTCTCGAAGCTTGACCATGTCGCTGAGAAACATGTTATTCTAGTGTTCAAAAATACGTCATTTTGTACCACATGCCCTCACATGCAACAAACGATAAAAGGAATGCTGATGTGTTGCACCAGTGGATGAAAGGCTGGCTGTGCTGGACTTACAGGGGACACGACGTCAGTCACCACACAGTAATTTCACATCCAGAGACATACAGGATTTACCTCATGCATATGTAAGGTGTGGTGCCACTGAACTCTTGGTGGAAATTCTGAAGTTCAGAACCACAAAAAGTATCAAATCATACGAGGTAACTAAACAGAGCCTCATCTTCAGAAAAAGTTAACTTCAGTACATCTACTTTAAAACCTTAAATTAAAAGAAATTTCTTGGAAAATGCTTAATTTGCATTTATCTAAAGTATCACTACAAACAGATCTATCATAATATCCAGTCCCAAGAATCAGAAGGCCTTCAATGTTCTCCATAAAATGTTTGATTGCACTAAACTACCAGAAGGGTGAACCACAGATAAGCAGTTCCATTTTTGTCACCAGCTGTTAAATATTTTATAGCACCTCTGAGAGAAGCAGGGGTAATAACTGTATTTTTCTCCCAGAGCCAGTTGGACTGCCAAGCCGGGCCTGAGCTAGGCGCTGAGAACATGGTGGCCCCGTGGGCAGCAAGAGCAGCGGAAGGTGCTCAGGAGCAAGGGCGTGGAGGGACAGAGCGAGGAGTAGCTCAGCCGGCCCAAACACTGTTTCTGGATTTGTTTACTTCGAGATAAATACTTGTATCTACGCCGAAACAGAAGCATACAAAGATACCACCACAGCAATAAATCCATCATTGATACACTCTCTTGCTTCAACTACAAAAGCTCAGGGAAACAAGAGACAAATTATTAACCACAAAAATCCTGTAATCATGACTAACCACATACAACACAGAAAAAAATACTTAAGGTTTGACAGGCCAACCACCTGTCCTTAGGACATCCTCATCCATATAAACAAATAAGAAACCAATCTCTTTTTAAAATCTTGGAGAGAAGCACACTTCACAGCCTCTCTTGGTAATCCATTTCAGTGTTTAATACTCAGCAGCATCAAGGAATTCATCCACCTTCTATCATTTAAATGGTAAATACTGCCACGTTTTCACCCCTTTCCAGAGCAAATGAATAACATTTTGCCACCAATCCCACAACACACCTTGCAACCTTTGATTCTATTCTAGAGGGGAAAATGTATTTCTTAAGACTTTCTTAAAAAACCTGAGACCTGACTTTATGCTCACAGGAGCATGTGTAAGTTCTACACCCAGGTGCAACATTCCCCTTGCTAAACCCTGTCAATGGCTCTTGGTAAACTTCATTAAAATCCAAAAGCCTAGGGCGCCTGGGTGGCCCAGTCAGTTGAGCATCCAACTCGGGTTTGGCTCAGGTCATGATCTGGTCATTAGATGGAGTCCCGCGCGTCAGGCTCCAAGCTGGACATGGAGCCTGCTTGAGATGCTCTCTCTCCCTCTCCCTCTTTCCCTCCCCCTGCTCACATGCTCTCCCTAAATAAATACAATCTTTTACAAATTAAAATTAAAAATAAGATAAAATCCAAAATCCTTACCACTGCACAGAAGGATCCTTGCTGCCAGGCCACAATCTCTCTCTCACCTGTGTCCCACCCTTTCCTCCACCTCTTTCCCAGCCTTACAGAATTATCCAGAATTCCCAGATGGTACCACAATGTTTCATTTCACTCTGACCTCTCACATGCCATCTCCCCAGCCTGCAAGGCTAACCTGAGGATTGTGACTTCACACTTCAGCCTCCCACTCTACAAAAGCACACGCACTGCTGGCTCCTCCCCCCAAAACCCTCAAATTCTAGCAGGAAAAATGCAGTTTGCCAAAAAAAGAGCTTGACTAAACAGGTGATTAATTTTTACAATAAAGTCAGTGCATATTTACTGAACACCCACAAGGCCCCAGTCCACAACCCTCACAAGGAGGGTTGGAGAATCTTAATTTCTACACATCTTTAAAAATATTTTAAAAAAGGAAAACCTATCATTGGTGTTAACTGTTTTGTCATCTGTATGGGGTGAGAAGCTACTATCATATAACTTCTTAAAATTCCTTACAAAACTAAGGCTCATTAACAAAGGCACTAAGCATACCTTGAGTGTTTTACGAATGCGACCGAATACAAGAGTGTACTGCGTCTTACAGTTGGCTGAAGCTGATGACGTGCACTTCGCTCGCACGTGTGCACACCCAGAGGAGCACTGAAGGCGTCACAGTACAGCTGGCTTTACTAGAGAGAAGAGCTAAGGAGAAGGTCAGCAACGGCGAGCACACAGTTCGCCACCAGCTGTACGACGCTCAGAAAGAAACGGCTGAGACTCCCAAGTAAGAGTGGAGGCAAGAAGGTCCTTGCTGCACTGCCAGTGCGAGCGCGACACTGCACCTCTGGGGAACAATGGGACACTCCTGCCCAAGGCCCTGACATGCCGGCTTCGCAGGTGACTCCGTCTCTAAGACCACCGAGACTCAATAAACAGAATTATGGCATACCCCTCCGTACCACAGACTCAGTCCTACGCAGCCGTTAAAAATGGGACCACAAAGAAATGACGCTACAGAAGATTACTTAGTAACATAAGAAAGACTGCATGTGATAAATACAAAAAGCCAATTCCAAAGTAATTTGTCGGTATGATACTGGGTTTTCTTTTTGATGATGGCGATTTTGTTAAAGTATGTCTGCTTGATTTTTATAGGTCTACTTACACTAAAACAAAATATTACTCTTAAAAAATTAATAAAGGTGACTGACCTTTAGTGATAAAAGCATCGTGCTTTTTGTGTCCTTTTTATCTGAATTTCCTAAAATGAATAAACTTATCTTCTGAGATATGTGTAAGAGATATTAAGGGGCACCTGGGTGGCTCAGTCAGTGAAGCATCTGCCTTCGGCTCAGGTCATGATCCCAGGGTCCTGGGATCGAGCCCCGCATCAGGCTCCCCGCTCAGTAGGTTGTTTGCCTCTCCCTCTCCCTCTGCCCCTCCCCCCGCTTGTGTACGTGTGCTCTCTCTCTCTCAAATAAATAAAATCTAAAAAAGATTATATTAAATAATATTAATCATAATTAAGTTAAAGGAAAGGTTTAGTTCTCCTGTAGGAACTAGTATATTTTCTCCCTACAGATAGTAAGAGCAACATTACTTTTCTTCTTTAGTCCAGCTGTCAGGAGACTTAACGCCAAATCTGCCAGTCACCATTAGCAGGTGCAAAGCAAATGCCCCATATGGGCGTGCTTCTGACTATCCACCATCACAACCTTCTACCCTGACCTGCACTTCCTCTGGTTCTTTCCCTATTGCATTGTAGATATTCTTCTAACTAGCCTCAAAATCTTTTTTGTGGGAGGAGTGTGGGTGAAAGGGGAAAAGAAAGATGGAAGAAGAAGGGAAAGGGGAAGGGAGAGAAAGGATGAGGAGACAGCCGCACAAACAGGGTACTGCTCTACCTCTGTAATTTCCAGGTTAACTTACTGCAGTCTAACTTTTACCACAGGGGGCATTTGAGTAAGTGTAGAATGAATGAGCATAAACCTTCCCAGTGTGAGAAATGCACGTCTTTCAGGGGCCCTTCCTACTTCAAACAACCGAATTCTTCTGGAGGTTTGATACCTTAGTATGCAGTTATTAGAGCAGTGATCACCAGTGCTTTTGCGTATTTGAACCGTCAGAAAAACACAGAGACACACTTCTTAGTATAACAATACCTGGACTTGTACGCCTCCAATCTACAGATAATGCGTATAGTACTCACAGGATTTGAAAATCCTTTACGATAAACCCGCACATGTCTGTGGCTCACTGGCTAAAATCAATGTGCTACAGCACAGAAGAAAAACGTCTACCATGAGCTGAATTTAGACCGCAGATACTCTTTTAAGGCCGGTGTGAGTTCTTGTTTTGTTTTTTTAATTTGCGCCATCATTTAAAATGAGAGATCTGGGGCACCTGGCTGGCTCAGTCAGTGGAGTGAGCAACTCTTGATCTCAGGTTTGGAGGTCGGAGCCCCACACTGGGTGTAGAGATTACTTAAAAAATAAAACCTTTTAAAAAATAAATAAAAATAAGAGATCTGACATAAAAAAACAAATTCTCAACTTCTCCTAAAAATCACAAAAGCCAGCAAAACCTGGCTTGTATTCCAACATGTCGGTAGCCGGCAAGAGCAGGGCAGCAGCCTCCTCTTCGTTTACTTATCTTGGTGGGATACGGGGTCTTTATAAACACTTGATGTGAAAAACACACGTCATTATAAAAACTGCATTACACACCTACTAGCAAAAGGCCAGACGTGTAACCATACCAAGCACTGCCGGATTACACAGTGCGTCTTTGCAGACCACATATTTGTGTGTATAGACTCATTTATACATACATGCGCGCGCACACACCCTTATGCTATAGACTCGGGTTTATAGACGCTGGAACATCTTTAAATACTTTCTTGCCACCCATTTTTCACCTTTCTTACTTTATTTTTTTACAATGTCTTTTAATAACATTTTTGCATTATTAAATCGGTTTAATCTCTACATCATACCCTTACACTACAAACCATAATGAATTTAATACACATTACAAATCATTTCATTTATTTCCAAAACCTTTGCTAGCATAAAGGTGCAGAGTAAGTCACAAAGACCCACTTTGTGTTTTATTTTTGCCTTTGTAGAACAGGAAAGGATGTTGAGTTCTCTATGCTCCTTCTCCCCAGTTTTCACTTTTTTTTTTTTTTTTTAATTGAAGCATAGCAGCAGCCACCTCTTTAGATGGGACTGTGGTCTCTAGTGTTCTAGAGTCTGCACCTGGCCCTCATCACTCATTCACAATTGCCTTTGGTAGGCAAATGTCTGTAACCCCTTCACCGTACCTCTAATCTTAATGTACGTTCACACAAAATGCAACTATTGGTTATCTGTAATCTTTTCAAAAAAAGTGCCAAGAGCTTCCCACTGGCATAGTCCATGATACGGTGCTCAGCTCTACATGCCCAAAAAACCGACCACGTTGCATCAGGGGTAAGCCACCCACCAAGGCCTCTTCTATAAAGATCCTATGCTTTTGTGCTGCCTTTGCTGCTCCCTGATTTCCAAATCACTGACTGGCGAGTACACAGCAGCTGCTGATAAATGCTGGATGGATGGATGACAAATGTAATCTACACTAAACTTAGTCTTTAATTTCCTCCAGCCACTGGCTGGAAGAATTCTGCTCCAAAGGGAATCTGCACTATGACTGCTAGAGCTAGAGTTATTTCTTATTGTTGTCATTGTTATTTTTATACTAGCTGTTCACATTTGTGCAAAACTTCCCTGATCTGCCATTTGGGGGGAGGGGAGGAGGGCAGTTCCCAAAGAGAAGAGGATGTGCTGCTGTGGGTACACGAAGGGATTACAGGTGATACTTGGGACTTGGTGTTGAATTACAATGAATCACATACTGAGAGAGTTACTCTTTTCCCAACTTCTTTCAGGCTATCTGAGTATATCAAAGAGCATGTCTCACTTTGGTGCTAACACAGATTTAACCTCTTTTCTGACATTTGCCAATTTAATTTCCCTGGTAAACAGAGGGAGCATATGGCCAGGCCTAAAGCCTTTATCAGACAACAGAATAGAGACAGGATTTAATAGCAATTGTTCTTTCAGGTTCTGGTAGGAACACAAAGATTTCTTTTTAAAGAAAATTAACTTTAAAAAAGCATTATAAAAATTTATGTTATGTATATTTTATCACAACTAAAAACAAGCAAAAAACATGTTATTAAGTAAATAACAGTACAGGATGGAGTACAAGCAAGACAAACAGCACCAAGGTGATATACAAAACGCTGACGTTTGGGAAATAAATGGCTATCGTTTGATGTTATCAGTTTGGCAAAGAGATGGAAAGTGTTCAGATTTACTTTAATTTCCATTTTACATTATAATAAATGTAAAAAACATATCTAATAACAAATTGCATTTTTATGGTGATAGAAAAACCTAAGATTTATAACTGGGATACTCTGAGTTAAATTAGCTTATCACTATAATTGACTATAACATGAGAATATATATATATAACTATTTATGACTATATATGGCTATACTTTATTACTCTAAGCCAATACCATAAAAATTATTCCCTATACCAAAAGTCTTCCCAAAAAGTTCCTAAATTGTAAGCTGCAAATGATCTAAAGTAAAAATATTCTGCAAAGAAAACACTTCTATATTTAAGTTCTTCAACTGGGGCTAACACTAAGCAAACCAGTAAGTAGACCCAATGTCATTGATACTCCCCTCTGTCAAACAACAGCTGTGACAAATGCTACAAAGGAAAGGTACACGTCCTGTAAGGGCTTATAATAGGTGTAATTTGACCTAGGCAGGGTTTCCTTAAGATGGGAGGGATCTGAGCAGCAGAAGAGCAAACCAAGAGGGACATGACTGAAGTCAAAGGAGTCTGAGGTGGGGCTGGAGAATGTGGGCACTCACTGGCCCAGATACGGAGCTCTCCTTTTCTACCAAGAACAGTGGGAAAAGAGCTGAAGGTTATTTAAGTGGAGTGACCTGCCTGAGCAGACCGGTGTTCTGAAAGGTTATGCTGGCTGGCAGCCCTCCAAAGAGGCATCGGGAAACAGAATCAAAGTTTAAATTGGTAACAAACACAATAATCTAGAAATTACTGCATCTAGACCACATAAATAATGACCAACAGGAAGAAAGCTCAGAAAATTGTCCAGGTTTTTTTAAACAGAAATTAAAAGACAAAAGTACACTTTTATTTAGGTGTAGGATACAGAAATTTTAGAGACTATGATATAAAATGTAACACTATACAAATTTAACATTATAAAAAGGTAATACAAAATCTAAACATTTCAAAAAATGTCCTCATTTCTTGGTCAGACCCAAGGTGGCCTACCTACCTCAAGGTAAGTTTTAGGAGGACCAGAGGTCCATGAAGGGGTTCTCAAGGGTCGGATGCTGAGTACCAAGAATGGAGGCCCTGATTACTTCCCCGGTTCTCACCCGGGGCTTTTATGTTTTATATGACAGGCTTCTAGTAAGGTTTAAATGAAGAAGTAATTTTGCTATTGAAACCAAGTCTGAAAACTAATGTTAACACCTCCAGGGCCCAGTTAGAAGAGCAGAATCAGTCAGTGGGAGAGCAGCACCTCAGATGACTACACCTTATGATTCCCATTTGGTCTAAACTTCTGATTTCCTTCATGAAAGCTGGTACTCAAAAAGTCCCTTATCTACATCTAATTCTCCTCAAAAAGGCTCAAACTACTGGTCACACTGGCACACCTACCAGAATTCTGACAGAGAAAGAAAAGGGGAAGGGAACAGAAATGGGAAGACAGAGAAAAAGGCTATAGACAGTACCAACCTCACCAGGACCTGGAGCAGAGCTAGTGCGAGTGTAGACTGGCACACTCACTCTGGAAAACCGGCAACGTACGCTAATGCTTAGCAATTGCGCTCCTAGGTGCACACACAACAGAAATGCCTGCAGAGGTCCATTCCCCAAAAGATACGTATTCAAATGCTCACACAGCAGCTTTCCTAACAAGCTGCAAACATCCCACATGCTCATCAACAGTAGAATGGGTCAATAAAGTGGGGCACATTCGTATGGTGATTTCTGCACAGCAACGAGACCGAGCCAATTCCCGCTACACACAAAACACAAGAGCAACGCACAGGTAACGCGGGGAGCAGACAGACCAAAACCATGTACAGAGGGCTTCTATTTACAGATGATGTTCAACAGATATAAATGAAAGGTCCTACGTGGAAATAACTTCATTTTTACCTTAATACTAAGACCCAAATGAATCCCAGTCTTAACATATTAAGAGCCAACAACGTTTATTAAGTCGACCTAGCAGAAAATCTTAGTGACATCTGGCTTGGCAAAAATTTCTTAGATACAACAAGTAAAACATAAACTACAAAAGAAAGAAAACCCAATAATTGGATTTCATAATGATCTATGATCTGTGCACTTTCCCATATATATCTTCAATAAACATATTACTGAAAGTTAAATGAAAACAGAAGAAAGCGCAAGGACTGAGTGCAGGGAGACCACACAACCCGCCACTATCATCTCTCCTCAGCACTCGGGAACGTACGCCTGACTGCGGCAGGGGTGAGAGTGAGAAGTGGAGAAGCAGTCACCACTACCTACCTGCACTGCCTTGTGAGCTGGAGTGGGGAGAGGGGAACACAACGAAGATAGAATTCTGTTTTAAGATCTTTTTTTAAAGTGATCTCTACACCCAATGTGGGGCTCAAACTTAAAACGAGATCAAGAGTCGCAAGCTCTACCAACTGAGCCAGCCGGGCCCCCCCGGAAGAGGGAATTTTTTTAATAAAATCTGGCTATCCTTCCATGACTGCTCTTAGTTCCCCATAGAAACATGGAGGAAAATACATCCGACCTAAGAGCAAATAAAAGAGACCTTGGTCCTGGATCTTTTCCCACCGAATATCCTTTACTTCTCTCTCCCACCCTGATTTTTAAAATTTTTCCCCCTTCCATTCCCCTTATTCTTCCAAGATTCTCTTGCTGCTTTCTGCAACCACGCGTCATTATCATATGCCCTTTTTCTTTCAGTTAAGAGGCTCCAAACTAATAAAAGGAATTAAAATACACACACAAAAATAGCACAGGCTCTTTATGTGTTTCAAACGTCCTTCTCATGCTGGGGTAGGGACAACAATCGCTGTCACTTCTCACCAATCCTCTTCATACAGCATTAGCAGAACACAGGCCACAGCGTAAATATTTTTATGATACTTTCTCCTTCTTCCTTTCTTCTCCTGAAAAAGGTAGCTAGCAATGTATAAATTCAATCAAGTGCTAGCTATGTGGGACGCTAATGATCTAAGCTAGTACTTAGTATCTACTACAGCATAAAAACCCCTCTTAACCCGCCAAAATGTCAAACACACACACACACACACAAAATGATCTTTCTGGTATCTGGTCCCTGAGAAAACACAAACCTAGTAGGCACTGCTATTTACTTAACTTCTGACTGACTGTGAACTTTACTAATTACAACAACATTTACATTTCACAAGAGCAGACATGGGCCAAGCTCCGTGTGAATGCAGGTTCCCAGCTCCTTAGGACCTTCCCCTCACAAAGTCCTCAGCCCTCCCAGGAATCCGCAGGTAACGACTGGGAATCCCCACTCTGAGCACGTTGGGCTCAGCTCTTCTTCACTGATTAAGAATTGTCCAATTTTGTTCGTGAGTTCACTGAAGAAGTAGCAATACAGTTTGACAAAAATTTTAATAAAGTTCCTTCTGCTCACTGAGGATCTTTAGGGATGATGTGTCAGAGTCCTCCCTCTCCACAGCCAACCCTTGCAGGCAGGCGCACACTCCCTCGCTCTCCCCCCTTCCTTGCTGCCCCTCCCCGACTCCCTGCCTCCTCCCCTCCCCTCCTCACTTAGAACTTGTATTTGGGAACTGTTTAATAAATGATTATTACCTTTTTGCTAGCTATTATCATGATTATTACTCCTTTTCCTCCTCTTCCCCACCCACTCCACCCCATAAATTTCCGAATCCCAGAAGTGTTATTGCTAAGAAAAGTCAAGAAGAAACAAAACCTTGAAAACCTAGTTTTTATATCAAAGAAATGCTCACAGCTTTTTTTCCCATGAAATGGGGGTAGGTAAAAAAGTAAACCTGTGACTAGTCCTCTCACTACCATATTTAAGATGAATACATTCATTCATTCAACAGGCAGCAATTAAAAAGCAGATACTCATAGTGAGATTTGCTCCTAAAATCTGCAGAAGGGGGCCCCCTTGCAACTGATATGTGTTCCTCTTAACTGGCAATAACATACAAATCAAGTATCATGTGTTGTTGCTGTTTTTTTTTTAATTCATTCAATAATGTTCTCTGTCCTTAATTTAAAAATTGAGTAAGTTAACATTTTCCCCTTTCTCCAAAGTATAAAACCAAAAAATAAAACTATAACTTTCTGTCACCCTGTTGGATTTTGTCCTATGAGTCAGCCATTCTGAACAGTACTCCATGCCTCCCCTACAGAATAACATTCAATGGACTGCCGCTATTCTGTTAAAGGTAAAAATATCATCTTAAATTTCAAGGTGTTGCTGAGATCTGTTAAGAAAACATATTTTCTAATTTAAGCTCCAAAACAACCTTCAAAATTCCATATATTGCTTCAAATCAGATTTATTTCTGAACGAAGGATCCTAAGTCTACAAAAATAAATTAGGTTTATTTTTTGGTTTGTTTCTCCCATTTTACAAAACTGTCTGCACAAGAATTCAACACTAGCTGTCACTCAGGGCTAGAAATTCCCAAGAAGCAGGTTAAAAATATGAGATGGAAGAATTATGAGGAATATCACATCACTGTTCATATTTATTATATTTTGCACTTAGAAATGTTGCTTCTCCACTGGATGGCCTGAAATACCAAAAAATCATTCTGCACTGCAGAGAGAGAACAAAATCAATTGTAGAAAAAGGTAAGTTTTGGTTTCTTGCAAACAAATAGCTTCTCTCTTCTTTTAAAGACAGGATTTATTATTTTTACCAAAAAAGGGGGGGAGGGGGAACTACCGACCATACGTAAATTCCAAATAGCTTTAAGATTTAAGGCCATGACTCAAACAGCTAAATGAAAGAAAAAAAAAATCTAAGACTTTCAAAATTTCAGTAACTGGTGAACGAGGAATTGAAGGATGTGATGTAATGTTACATGATACTACAAGCTATTACATTCATGGGCAGGATACAGCATTACTAGGCCATGAATTTTTTTTTTTATTTCATATTCTTGTTTCTCAAGTTTTTTCAAATACATTAAAAAGACAGAAGATTTGACTACTCATTATTGTATGCCTTTAAAAAAGAGGAGAAAAAAGGAGTAACTTCTGTTTTTAATATATATACATTAATGAAACAACTTCTGTGTTTGCACAGTGCTGGCTGACCCATAAACTACATTTATCACCCATGAAGTCAGCCTATCACAAGGGCCATATATATGTCTAAGCACCCCCAAAAGAAAGACAAAGCAAGCAAGCTCTGGTAAAACTGTGTATAAAGCTGTCACAAGCATACTGGTTGATTTCTAAACTTTAAAACCATGACCACATGCAACCTCCCTTTCCATCAAATTTAACAACAAGAGCTTAGGTAAAAAGACTTAAAAAATAATAAATAAATAACATTAATAATAAGATAAATAAATGTAATCACCAAAATATTTTAGAATCTTTCCTTAGAAGAATGTATTTTAATCACAGAAACCTCACCCATTCCTAACTTGTTTCTCGCTGATATTCACCCATTCTGTCCAACCTTCAATTTATCAATAGAGAATTCATGCTGCTCAAAAGAGCTAACATAATTATTGCCGCCATCCCACTGAGAATGCCCTTCCTGGTAACAAAACTCCAACATTACAGTTGGCACCCGGACGGCTCACTATTTACACCACCACCCTCTCCCCTTCCCATCACCACCATTTTACTGGCAGAACACTCACAAGGCTCAAGATTGTTTTTCATCTCAGCAGACAGAGTGTGCAAAATCGGATGGCTAGCCACAAACCAGGAGTTAGAAACTACATAAAAATAAACACAAATGTGAATAAATTTTTCTGTTTTCGGTTTCGAAAGAAAGCAGTTAACGTCTTATTTGTAATGCTCTAAATTACAGCCAGGAGCCTTTCACCTAATTACACTAATAAATCGATTTAATGTCATCATTTTGCCATCAGATCACGTCCTCCATATACTAGTGTACTTGAATTAAATCCATTTTACCACGGAAGGTTCTTCGCCTCATTCCCCCCCCCCCAGTGCTTTTTCTCTATCATTTCACAACTACTAAATCACGTCTCCATAATATTTTCTTAAATATTAAATCTGTGAACAAAAAGGATAACCTGAAAACTAACCACAGGCGAGACACATCAATAGACCTTCAACATAAAATACCAGGATAAAGTATAAACTATTAGGTAACCAGGAGAAAGGTAAGCATCAACTGTATGCCCAAGAACCTCAATTTAAAACAGTAGGTAGTATACACAGTTTTGGCAAACAGAAGTGAACACAACATTTACATATCAAAATGGGCAACTATATAGCCTCATTTCTGGCTTGAGATAAAAATACCCTAATTCCATTTATTAAGTAAAATAGCCATTTTAAGGAAATACCTCCTTACAGGTATAATCACTTGATTGACAGATAAAATAATTGCTTTAAAAACACTTCTGAGTCATTTTGTCCTTACCTGCAGGCACGAACCATTACTGCATGCAGTGACTGTTCCATTCCCTAGCACAGACTTGAAGGAGCATCATATCTCTCTTTCAGAATGTGACTAATCTGTGGGTTTGCAATTCCTAAGCGATTTACAAATGGCACTCCCTTTCCACATAAGAAAATATTTATGACAACCAAAAGCCAAGTATTTTTAACCTAGATCTTACAAATATTGTTGGTAATTTTGTAGCAACAACCTCAAAATACAGGAAGAAAATCTAATACTAGTATTTCCTGAAAGAAAGCAAGATTTTTGTTTTGCAGCTAAGTAAATTATTTTTTAAAGCCTTCGACAGCTGCCACACGTGAACCAGCGCTGGGCTGTGCTATGCTGTACATGCTGCAGCTGGTCAGGCTTCACTGTTTTTTACAAAATCAATTACCCTTTGTAAAAGCAGAACAGCCTGCCCAAATACACATCCTCAATACGGCACAGTGACCAGCATGCAGTACAATACATCATACGGCAAACTTGACAAGAAAAAAAATACGTCCTGGTTGGTTTCTTAGCAATGCTACACCATTAATTGTTCATGCAAGAGATGTAGCTGTACCTTTCTGAAGAGGACGACTTCTCAGAGTTAACTGACATCAGCAGCTCAATCTTCTGCTTGATTTCTGGAAAAATCAGAAAATATTCACAACCAAGATTGCCTGCCCTTGCCTTCAAGCTTTGTATCAACAGATTTTTCGTCCCTGATCCCTTTTGTTCAAAAAGAGGCCACAAGATTCGCAGTACTTCTGTTAGGACTGGGATTCGATGGTGCTATAAAGGGAAAAGCTCCAGAGGCACCAGGCCTTGCTAAACTATGCACATGACTGTTTATGAAAGCAGGAAGTACCATTTCTTTCAAGCAGAGGGGTGTTTTCTTTTTTAAGGTAGAACTAGCACGGCTCTACCAGAAGATTTCAAATGCAGCAAACTAAAACACAAACAAGAAATGCTCACCACTGCATCTGATACCCTAGATCATCTGAGAAGCCTGGGCAATAAAGGTATGAGCTGTAAGGAACAGATGTGCAACCCTTGGCTACTTGCATTTCACCGGCCCTAAAAAATATGGCTCAGTGAATCATTTTTGTCACTTAAGAATGAAATATTAAACCAGAACTCCAATTTATAGATTGAATTTTTTTAACCTTTATTATAATTTCTTGGTTGTCTTTAATTGAAGAATCTGTGTAATATCTAGTCCCTAACTCCTTCAGAAAAAGACTTCTATTTTACACCTTAATTCTCCCCTCCTCCTTCGCAGTACAGCACAAGTGAACAGCAACACCCAGTTACCGAGCAGATAATATACTTGTCCTTTTAGGAAAGGACTGACAATGCCATCTGCAACAGAAATGGAAGCGCCAATTCAGTTTAATTAAAAGAGAACTGCTGATACTGATTTGGAAAAAAAAAAAAATAACAAACTAAAAGGGAAGGAGAGGTAAAAATAAGAGGGAGAGGAAAAAGAAAAAAAAGAAAAAAGAAAAAACCCTAGCACAGTTTCTTTAAAAATATTAATGACTAACCTAAAAGCACATAATTTTATGTGAATAAAACTGACATGGTCCCATTACCCAGGCTATTTCACATGCAAAGCTGTTTTCCTATTCATAAACGTGCTTCCCTATGCATAATAAAAAGTTCACATACCAAAAATAAAACACTTGGCCACTGAAATACCACTATAGGGAGTCTCAGGATTTCAAAGTAGACCTCAACAGTTTTGGGGTTTTTTTTAAGGGGCAAAACAAATCTTAATTTTTAAGAATCTCGATTACAAAAATCAAAGGAATATGAAAAGATGGGAAAGGGAAAGAAATTAGTTGCCTAAAATACAATGGACCTGTTCAGAAATAGCCTTTCAATGTTGTTAAAATAAGGGATTTTCTAAATTGTTTAAGCTTCCGACTTCATGCAACGGGCACTATATAAAACTGGCATGAACATGTGATGAGAGCGCAGAACCCGCCACACGCTGTGGCCGAACTCCCTAACCACTGGGGAGAGCACAGCGCATGGTGGTTAGACGGAGATGATGATAATGAAACTTACCTTGAGGATTCCTGGTGGATTGACAGAGTCTGGCACCAGGTGCCACAGTGAATGCTCAGTAATGCCCCTCCCGCCGGTTTCAAAAGAGCAACATTTGAGAGCTCAGCCTCGGCCATGGGTTTGAAGGCAGGATCCTCTAACATCTTTAAGAGCCACATGACCTTGGGGAAATTACTTAGACTTTCTAAAAGCCTCTATCTCCTCTCCTATAAAATGGGGATAATAACGGCCTGTAAAGGGCTGTTGTGAGGATTTAATGAAATACAGTATTCCATGACAGTCATGCAGATGTAGGCTCGTGCCTGACATGTAGTCAGCCCTCTGTGTCCGCTGCTCGGGAGTGCCTAGCAAAGGACAGTAATCCTCAACAAATATTTGTTGAATGAGTTAATGAGGTACACCAGGTCTGCCTTATCTTAAGCAGCTTCTCCACAGTTCTGATCCACCTTCCCCTCTTACTATCAACCTCAACATAGACCTTTTTATCACTATAGTTTGATTACATATCGAAGTTTAACTTTAATCTGTATCTCAGCCTCCCCATCTAGAGAGTTATTCTCAGTTTATCAACCAGCCAAGTCAGAAATGAGGTTACACTTGAATCCTTCTTCATTGTGGTAATTGATCATTTCAAAAAGACAAAAAATTCGCACTTCAGTGTACAGATTATCTGTACAGGTAAACTGAAAGACCCCAAGTTTAGGGGCGCCTGGGTGGCTCAGTCAGTTAAGCGTCTGACTCTTGGTTTCAACTCGGGTTGGGTCATGGTCTCAGGGTTGTGGGACCAAGCCCAGTGTCAGGCTCTACTCTCAGCGTGGACTCCACTTGTCCCTCTCCCTCCCCCTCACATTCTCTCTCACTCTCTCTCTCTCAAATAAATAAGTAAATAAATAAAATCTTAAAAAAAAAAAAAGACCCCCCAAGTTTAAACCGCACAGCTCTTAGGAAGTATATAAACATTAGAAACGAAAGTTAGAGCTTTGAGAGCTCCAAACAAAAAAGGTTTCCAATAATCCATGGACAGGTTTCTACCACCATTTTCACATTTTCTTCAAACCTTCAGATTTGTTTCTAGCTCCCAAAGGACTCAAGCATTTAGGAATGCTCACAAATACTACGTTACTACTGTATACCCTGAGGCCCGTGTGTCCCATCTATTCTACTACCCACTTCTCCTTACCGATACAGCCACGGTCTGATTACTCCCCACGTTCACTAAGAACTCTAGAAGCCATTCCACCACAATACCTGCCATGTGATGTTCATGTTGACAGAAAGGATTTCCAAAAACCCTTGGCTAAGGGACCTCAGTCTCCTGAACCTCTGGTCACCTGAGCCCTCTACCATGACCACACTTCGGATGCTCTCTTACACACATTACAAATTAGCTGGTGGTTCTTCTGTTTCATTTCACAGTATCTAGGACCTAGGACCCTATACTTTATTACTTTTTTTGCAATTAAGTCCACCAATCTTTTCCTCAATGATGGTCTTCCTATGTTACATTTAGACTTTCCCCACACCAAATTTTTTAAATCACCCCATTTTCTTCTAATACACTTTATAATTTTACTTAGCATGTAAATCTTGGACCCTTTCAGAAAGTATTTCAGTCTATGAATTGATGTAGCTATCCAGTATGCTTTTATAGTTATATTTTAAAACCTTATGCCTCACCCACCCCCACAATTCTAAATTACTCTCTTCACCACCACTCCTCAGTTCTTCCAAAACAGCAATCTTACAATCCCATAAATACGTATTTATTCAGCCATCCACGGTCTCCATTTTTTCATTCAGCCAATGAGTACTAAGGCCACACTTCTTTATTTCACAAAGAAAATGAACAAGTGGTTCCTTTGTAGTTTGAATAAGTATTCAAAATTATGGGTGATTTTTTTTGTCATAATTTTATTTTAATCTCGAAATAACATTACGGGACAACATAAGTTGTTTGTTTTTCTAGTCCTTTTGTGTTCTTATGATTCTCCTCCTAACTCTAGGTTCTTCGCTTTATCATCTTTTTTACACAGACATGTTAGTGATACTTCTCTCGCAAGACCCTCTTTTCACGCAGTGACTCTTCCATCTACTCCCTTGACATCCACAACCAAAGGACACTGATGATGACTAAACCTGAATTTTGAACCCAATATTCTCTCCTGCAACCCAGAACCATATGTTCTTCCACCCCTACCAGACATCTCCCCTACATACATGGTCCTGACACGCCTTGAACTCAGCATCTAAGGCTAACCTCATCAAATTCTCAGTCCAGGGTCTACTGGAGTCTTCATCTCCCTGAACAGCAGCAGCACTGCCCTTCTGAGCCAGGAATTTGTGAAGGATCCCAGACCAGCACCCCTGTCTCATCTGGGGTATCATTATTACCGCTCACCTTTTTCGATCTATTTTATGTTCCAGGACTACTAAGCGCACACACACCATGCTTTCTCACACCACCAAGTCTTTTCTTATGCAGTTTCCTTCCCTGGGATGCAGTGCCCCGTCTGCTTCTCTTGCACACCCAACTCCCTTTTCTTTCTTTCTTTTTTTTTTTTTTTTTGAGGCTCTCAACCTATTGCATTTTATTTTTTTTATTATGATATGTTAGTCACCATACAGTACATCATTAGTTTTTGATGTAGTGTTCCATGACTCATTCATTGTTTTCATATAACACCCAGTGTTCCATGCAATACGTGCCCTCCTTAATACCCATCACCAGGCTAGCCCATCCTCCCACCCCCTCCCCTCTAAAACCCTCAGTTTGTTTCCCAGAGTCCATAGCCTCTTGTGGTTCATTTCCGCTTCTGTTTACCACCCCTCCTTCATTCTTCCCATCCTTCTCCTACCTATCTCCCTGCTATTCCTTATGTTCCACAAATGAGTGAAACCATAAGATAATTGTCTTTCTCTGCTTGACTTACTTCATGTAGCATAATCTCCTCCAGTCCCATCCATGTTGATGCAAATGTTGGGTAATCATTCTTTCTGATGGCTGAGTAACATTCCATTGTATATATGGACCACATCTTCTTTATCCAGTCATCTGTTGAAGGGCATCTCAGCTCCTTCCACAGTTTGGCTATTGTGGACAATGCTGCTATGAACGCTGGGGTGCATATGGCCCTTCTCTTCACTATGTCTGTATCTTTGGGGTAAATACCCAGTAGTGCAATTGCTGGGTCATAGGGTAGCTCTATTTTTAACATTTTGAGGGACCTCCACTCTGTTTTCCAAAGTGGCTGTACCAACTGCACTCCCACCAACAATGTAGGAGGGATCCCCTTTCTCCACATCCTCTCCATCGTTTGTTGTTTCCTACCTTGTCAATTTTTGCCATTCTAACTGGCATAAGGTGGTATCTGAGTGTGGTTTTGATTTGAATTTCCCCAATGGCTAATGATGTTGAACATTTTTTCATGTGTCTGCTAGCCATTTCCAACTCCCTTTTCTAATCTTAGCCCAAGTGCTACCTTCCCTCCAACAGTGTCCCAGACAGAATACACTTCACCTTCTCTACCCCTCTACAGATCAGATACACTTCATTAGAGAATTACTAAAATATATACACTACTTGTCTGACATCCCTGAGACCACAGCTTCCTTAGGGATGGGGACCTGACATTTCACTTCAATTTACACTTACTTATTGAGACTTTGATGGTTTTCTTAGCCTATTCTAGTCAAAGTTACAATCTAGCTAACTTAGTTTCCTTATTCTTAAATATAAATTTCCAGATACAATCAGTCAGAGGGTCAAACAACTGCAGGGTTAGAAGAATCCTCAGAGATCATCACCTAGCTGACCATGTGAATTTATGAAGAATAAATTGGAGAGTTAAAAAGATAAACAACTGGTAGCAAGAACACTCTTCAACTTCTCCAAAAGACTACTGTCTCTGAGAGCTACAGCTAAATTTCCAAGGACTAGCAACCAAAGCAGAACATTCAGCCTTCTTTAAAATCAGCTTCGGGGCGCCTGGGTGGCTCACTCTGTTGAGTGTCTGTCTGCCTTCGGCTCAGGTCATGATCCCAGGGTCCTGGGATTGAGCCCCGCGTCAGGCTCTTTGCTCAGCGGGGAGCCTGCTTCCCCCCCTCCTCCCCATTTGTGCTTTCTCTTGCTATCTCTCGGTCTCTCAAATAAATACATAAAATCTTTTTAAAAAAAGATAAATAAAATCAGCTTCTAAATTCTATTTTCTCATATCTCCAATCAATTAAAATCATCACTAATAGCTTTCTTGATTACAACTGGTCAATGACATCAATACTCTTTATTATTCATCACTTTACACACCAAAAAGGAAAAACCAATTCACCAGGACCTCCCACGCATTCTCTTCTATCCAACCCATAGACCTTCTTCACAAACACCTTTTATTCTCATACCTACACTTTAAAAGATGCTCAAATTCCTTGTAAAGATGAATATTTTTAACTCTTTGGTTAATGGCCTACTATCTCTAATATTTCATTTTCCACTTAATAACATGAGTTTGGAGACTCACGGAACACACAGGGCTATGAGTCCAGAGCTGAGCCCAGCCTTAAGACCAGGAATAGCAGTTACCGATAACTACTATTAAAACAAAGTCCAATAAAGGATGTGCTTCGCAGATCAGACAGCCTGGGAGGGAAAGTGGGCAGCCCTGAATCCACGTGGATGAGACTAACACAGGGATGCTGTCGAGATGACATGCTCCCACGTCCTTTACGGCACCACACGCCAAACAGGAGCTCACATGGGACCCTTCCTTTTAGGACATGGAAATTAAATAAGACATAATTGGGCAGAGAGTTCTACCTAAATTCTTCCACCTACATCCTTTTTCCATGGGTGTTATTCCAACAGATTTACTAAACTTCCTTCCTCTTGCCAAAGTCTTTACATAATCATTCACAAAGCTGATTTTATTTTGGGTATACATAAGGAGGACTTTTCTTTTTTTTATTAAAGCTTTAGATATATTTGGAGCCGTTTCAGGCTACAAGAAACAGGTATGTGCTCAGTTTACCTCAGGTGATAGGATAATACTGCAAGAAAACATCTAGAACGTAAGAAGAGAAAAATGCCCCCACCACAGGCCTCAGTGAGAATCTTGTTCAGAAGGCAGGGCAGCTGATACTCAGCTCCTGGGCCCAAGTACTCAGAGGGACTGCTCTCCATCTTAACGCTTCACCATTCTGGTGATTCAACACCTCTGTGACCCTAATTCCACTGCTTCTGTCGCTACCAATTAACTGCATCTCCTGCTCTTTCATGTGCTCACAGATTCTACTGCTGGGACGCACGCTGGTGTCCTTCTCTCTCGGTCTCCAACTCAAGCCTAGAAGTACCTTTACTGGGCTCCCATTTAAATGCAAAACAGGGCCTGCAGACGCTTCTCTGGCTCAAGTGTCCATCTGGGACCAAGTACTGCGTTCCTGACTCAAAATTCAAAGATAGACACGTTAAGAGATCCTTCATAAAGGGGAGGAGTAAAGCAAGCTCTCCGAGACGTCTAGGACGGTCAGCGATTAACTGACCAACACCATGAAGACAGTCCACTCTAAAGGGGTCCTTGTTATCCCGGCATTCATTATTCAAGTCATCTGTTATAAGAACACACAGAAAAGCAAAAATTGTGTAAACAAAAACAATCGTTAATAAACTGTCCCTGGTTATCCCTAGCCTCTGTGTCCACCCATCAACCCCCCTTCTCTCTGTCTCTGTCTCACCGATGCTCATACAGTCCCAACAATTCAAATAGAATGCAAATCCAGAACAAAGTGAAAACTGAAAATAGGCAACACAAAATGCAACATTTGACAAAGTTGGTGGAATATACTAATGAAATGTTAGAATTCCAAATGAGGACAGAGTCTGAGAAATGAGACTACAGGAGGAGTTAGGAAAGTTAGTAATTGATGAGAAAAATCAACAAGGACAATAATATGCTAAGTGTCTCAAGAATGATAATAATTTGATTATCTAACAGGGAAAATAATAACACTCTTAAATAGTTTGCAAAAATGTCCTTCATTACAACTACATTACAAATTAGAAGATATCCAATCACGTTATTATATAAAACTTAGTAATGAAAATTCATGTCAAAAACAACACATTCTTTGTTCAATCGAATACTCAGTACTTGTTTTTCAATTACAATTCAAATTTTGAAAAATAAGCTTACTTTGAGAACCTGATTTTTTTTTCAAGATAAAACTCCCAATTTCACCCCCTTCCTTAAAAGTCTTTTTCCAGTATCAAATTTCCTCATGCTACGATCCCCCAACAGGATTACTTGTGTTCCTGAACATGGCGCAGTGCCAGTGGAGTACAAAGTGTTCACTCCAAACCCCCACTGGGGCAGGGGTGGGCGGTGGAGGCACGGGAGGAGGACGAGGTGGTCTCCAGCTGGTTAGGCTTCAGTCTGAGCTTCCACGGTAGCTGCTGCTGCCACTTACCACAACCTTCATTTACTAGAGGAAATATTTTTCCTTCTGTCACCTTTTAAATTATTACTGAGTATAATTTATAACCTGAAAGGAACATTAGTTTAAAAGGAAAGGTTTGTTACTGATTTTCAAGTTGTAGCAAGAAAAGTAGGTCAATCCCCTCCAACTGGGATTCCCATCCTCACTGACCCCAGAAGCCTGGAGGTAAGAGGCAGGGAGCAGAGAAGCCAGGGTCTCTGGCTGTGTCTACACCAGCCCAAGACCCCACACCAACCATCCTGACACTGCAGGGGTGCATTCAGGCTTCACAGCGCATCATACAGTATTTGTTACCATTGTTTTTGTTATTTTGATACTGAGGAATTTCAGGACAACTAAATACAAAAATGAGAAAATATGAACGTTTAAATAAATGCTTAATTTTATTAGCATCACCATCAATGCCCTCCCTCTATCAGCAATGAAATGTAATGGAGCTAATTCCTCACAACTGTCTACACATTTCTCACCACAGCAGAGTGTCATTAATAGTTAATCCCGGCTGCTAAACAGAACAAAGGCACTCTAACCCTGACTCTGTTGGGGAGACAGAAGTAACACCAGTTCTTAGATAACTGAGCTGTTACACGCAGGCTGAGAGATCCAGTGCTCTGTTTACCATGAGATCAAGTTTAAAGCTTTCTCTGTTTTACACTTTTAAAATAAACACCATCTATACATTTTTCCAATATATGAATTTTAGAAATTATAGCACTCAGAAAAAGGAAGTATTTTATAATCCTAATTAAAACATTGCTTTTAATACTAGATATTAATATAAAACTGAAACGATTCGGTTTTCTAATATTGTGGCTTACAATGTCATAAATTAGGACATTTTAATTTCATTTACAATTTTGGCATTTAGAGGACTGTGAGTTCACCAAGGCAATGATTTCTTGGTTTCTGACTCCTTTAGTAAACCAAAGTCCATTCAACATCCTGAAAAGTAACTTCACTACCTTAAGACGTGGTAAAATTATTGCACAAGGCTTATTTACATGTGTAAAGAAAGAAGCCCTATCAAAATATGAAGTGTAAGGAGGAATAGGAGTCCCTAACTCCCAATCCACGTTAACTTTCAAACTTAAGAACCGAAACTGATGATGCAGTACAATTCTTCCACCCTCCTACATTCCCTCAGCACCAACAGGCACCCCACTAAATGCTACCTGACCGGGGGGAGGAAGGAGGTGTCCCAAAAATACATAGGGCGAAATTCCACTCCTTGGAGAGTTCACAGCCTAATATTTAACATTTAGCTTGAACCATCACATCAGGCCTACCTGAGCCCTTTATACAAATCAACTCACAACTGGAGAAGCAGGTACTTAACATAAATTCCATTTTGCATGCATAGAAACTAAAGCTTTGGAAGTTTTAGGACTTTCTAAAACTCCCAGAACTAAACAATTCCATTTATAATAAAATCAAGAAGAATACAATACTTAGGAATATATTGAACCAAAGAAATGAGAGTCTTGCACACTGAGAATGTAAAACACTGCTGAAAAAAATTAAAGACTTAAATGAAAAGACACCCTGTGTTCCTGGGTTGGAAGACTTACCATTGTTAAAATGGTCATATTCCCCCAAAATTGATCTACAGGTTCACACAATTCCTATCAGAATTCTAAATGCCTTCCCCACCCTCCACCCCCCCTTCCCAGAAATGGGCAAGCTGACCCTTCGATTCATATGGACATGCAAGGGACCGTGAATAGCCAAAACAATCTTGGAAAAAGAACAAAACTGGAGGACTCACACATCTCAACTTCAAAACTTACTACAAAGCTACAGTAATCAAAACACTGTGAAACTGGCATAAATGGAAGACATATAGATCAATGGAACAGAATTAGAGTCCAGAAATAAACCCTCACATTACAGCCAAGTGATCTGCAATGAGAGTGCCAAGGCCATTCGACGGGAAAAGCACAGGCTCTACAAAAAATGTGCTGGGGCGCCTGGGTGGTGCAGTCCATTAAGCGTCTGACTTTTGGTTTTTGCTCAGGTCGTGATCTTAAGGTCAGGAGACAGAGCTCTGCCTTGGGCTCTGCATTCAGGGCAGAGTCTGGTTGGGATTCTCTTTCTCCCTCTCCTTCTGCCTTTCCCGTTCATGCTCTCGCTCTCTCACTCTCTAAAATAAATAAATTTAGAAAAAAAGAAAAGATGGTTCTAGGCACCTCGATATACACATGCAAAAGAATAATGCTGGATTCCTACCTCACAGCACATACAAAAGTTAGCCCCAAATGGATCAAAGACCTAAATAGAAAGGTAAAACTATAAAACTCTTTGAAGGAAATATAGATGTAAATCTTCATGATTTTGGGTTAGGCTGGCTTCTCAAACATGACACAAAAAGTACAAAAAACAAAGGATAAACTGAACATCCAGAGAATGCACAAATTTTTGTGCCTCAAAAAATAGTAGCAAGGGAAAAAAAAGGTAATCCACAGAATGGGAGTAAATATTTGCACATCATATATCTGATAAAGAACCAGAATCCTGAATATATAAAGAATTCTTACACTCAACAATTTAAAAAAAAAAAAACGAACACAATTTAAAAATGGATAAAAGATCTAATAGACATTTGTCCAAAGAAAAAACACAAATGGCCAATAAGCACATGAGAAGTTACTCAATGTCATTTGTCATTAGGGAAATGCAAATCAAAACAACGATGAAATACCACTTTATACCCACTAAGATGGCTATTATAAAAAAGACAGCAACAAGTGTTGAAGAGGATGTGGGGCATTTGGAAACTTCATGTACTATTGGTGGGAAGGTTAAACAGCACAGCTACTTTGGTGTTTTTTTGTTTTTTTTTTTTTAAGATTTTATTTATTTATTTGACAGAGAGAGAGACAGCCAGTGAGAGAGGGAACACAGGCAGGGGGAGTGGGAGAGGAAGAAGCAGGCTCCCAGAGGAGGAGCCTGATGTGGGGCTCGATCCCAGGACTCTGGGATCACGCCCTGAGCCAAAGGCAGATGCTTAACAACTGAGCCACACAGGCCCCCCTGGCACACCTACTTTGGAAAACAATCTGGCAGTTCTTCAAAAAGTTCAACCAAGGGTTACCACATTATCCAACAATTCCACTCCTCAGTATATACCCAGAGAACTGAAACCTTATGTTCACAAAAAAATGTGTACACACGTGTTATTCGTAGTACCCAAAAACTGTTAACAACCCACATATCCATCAGCTGATGAACGGATCAACAAAATGTGGTATACCCATACATAAGACAAATGTAGTTAATGATACATGCTACCACATGGATACACCCTGAAACATCATGGAAAGTGAAACAAGCCAGACACAAAACACATATTGCATGATTCCATTTACATGAAATGTCCAGAACAGGAACATCTAGAGAGACAGTAAGTAGCCCTAAGGGCTGGTGGGGGGAGGGAAAATGGGGAGTGTCTGCCAAGGTACAAAGAGTTTCTTTTTAGAATGATGAAAATGGTCTGGAATTACGTAATGGCAATGTCTTTACAAGATTATAAATATGCTAAAAGCCACTGATTTGTAAACTTTAAAATGGTGAAAAAGGTGATCTGTGAATTTTATCCCAATTAAAAAAAAAAAAAAAAGACTTCAGAGCTAGTATGTTGGGGAGCCAGCATGAGAAGCCGGACAATGGAGCTCTAAAGCCGAGCTCCATCCACCACTGCAGCCTGCAAGAAGGAAATGACCAGACTGTCAGGGCAGAGGGAACGGCCGAAGGCATTTGGCCTTTATTACTAGGGTTAGGAGGACTCCACCAGGTGCAGAAAAGCCCACTCCCAACAGGAAAATGGCACAAACAAAGCCAGACCCTGTCGTGTGGGTCATCCAAGCTGTTTTGGTGACTGGCGGGAGCGAAGGACGTACTGGTAGGAAATAAAGCCGGAGACCCTGGTGGGGCATGTTACAGGCCGTACAACAAAGTCGTGCTTTTCCACAGGGTAGAATACAACCAACTATACATCTAAAGCCGAAGTAAGAGATTCAACAGGTGAATCAGAATGAAAAGTAAATTTTTAAAATCTTACATCATTCTGGGGAAACAATACTCAACTTCATGGAGCTATTTACGAGACTTGTCGATTCTCCACAATTCAAATGTGTCTGTCCGCCCACACAGTGCCCCTCAGGAACTTAGCCAATTATCACCTCTATCATTTGTAAATCCTAAACTTCTCACCTCAAGCATCAGTTGTCCCTTATGTCTATAAAAATCTTTAACAGCAGCAAGCAATAGTAAAGCCTACTTCCAAGGCTTTGTTGCTTTACAGAGTGTTATGAAGTACCACAAATACTTTCGCAAATCAGTCACAGGCTATTTGATTTTTGTGGGATTTCCTACCAATTACATAGACAGAAAACCTCAACTAGTTCTCCATTTTAATATGCAAAAATCAACAAACAGGGCCTTAAACATATCGAGGACACAGAAAACCTTGTTACATCAAAGTAACCTTGAATCGATAATCCAGAGTACAAGTTCTTCATCCTTATCATCTCTGGCCATCTATCGAGTTGCTGCTTTCTAGTCACTTAGAAAAAAAATATACTGAGCATGAAACAATACCTAAAGATTAAGACATTAGGATTCATAATTGTATCTGTGATAACTAGCAACAATGACAACAGTAACAGCTAACGTTTTGTACCAATCACAATGCATCAGGAACTCTTCTATTTGCTTTCTATAATAACTCTCTCAATACTCTCATATCCCTATAAGATAAACATTAGCATTATCCCCATTTTACAGATAGGGCAACTGAGGAATAGAAAGGCTCAGGTACTTGCCACCGTTCACAGAGCTAGTAGAGGGGGACTGAACTGCAGCGGCCACTGCACAGTGTCTGGGCCCTCAACCATTATGCTCTATGTGTGGCCCATTTAGAATGCTCTCAAATTTTTCCAAAGTAAAAAAGCTAACTACTCATTTATGTTGATAATGTCTATGAAAGCTGTAACACAATCCTACAAATGCAGTCCTACGCATGCTTCATGCTTATAATCCTGCTGTCCCCTCCTCCTAAAAAAATCTTCTTCCTCTCTGTCAATCTGAAAATAATCATTTATGTGTTAAGCATTTGTGGGGGGGTAAGGCCATTAGCTTATATTGAGAGTTGAAAGAAAATCAAACTTTTTGGCCATATTTTGGCTGTATTTTCTGGGGTGAGCTAGGTCCTGAGCCAGTACTGGGTAACTTGAGTACTCTCAGAAAGTCTCGGGATGTACTACTTGTATTTAATTTTCCTCTTCACCCTCAGGGCCATCTGCACTTATTTGCAGACTACTTAAATCACTCTCTCAGAGTGATGATGCTGAAAAAGTCCTTGAGGTAATGCTGATAAGCACCCAGTGTTGAGAATCACTGGTTTTATACTTGGCCCCTGTCCTCCTTATCTAACTAAAATGACTGGTATTACAAAAAAAAAAAAAAATTCATTGCACAAGCGCAAATGGCCAATCATACCAAACAATATTGTATTTACTGACTTCAGTAAAGGGAATGCTAGATAGTCAACAATCCAGCATGCCCACTTCTTCCAAATCTAAGCCACAGAAACAGTCACGTGTGGTCTAGGAGAATCACACAAAGATGCCCATCCTAATGCTGTACACCACTGCAAGTAAGGGAACAACCTGACTGTTAAATGAACTATGGTACACTCATCATACAGAGCATTTGAAAAGAATGAGGTAGGTCTACATGTACTGAATGATCTACAAACTAAAACTGCAGCTTGCAGAATACACACAGTATAATACTACTGTTGTTACAGACGTGTATTTCCCAGGTGTACATATGTGTGCATGTATACTTGTGTGTGTGTGTGTGTGTGTGTATACATACACACATGTAAATGGGAAGAGTATATTCCAAAATGATTAGGAAAAGGTTTTCCTTACTTTGCAGATGAAATGAGGAATGAGGAAATGGTGTTCAGAAAATTTTACCTTTACCCGCACCTAAATTTTTTATGGGTGTTGTGTAATTAAAAATAATTTTCTTAAATAATGTGAAGTGTTGCCAAATGATATTCCATTTAAAATAAACCCCTTTTGTGGTTACCCAGCTTTCAAATGGACATTCTGCAAAAAGACTGCCATCACACCATTATAAATAGCTTTCAAAATGCCAATTTTCACTTTCAAATAAAATTCACAGTTTAATCAAGATCAAAGCAATTTCTGCTGGAATCCTGAGAGTGTTATATTGAAGGAAAAAAAATAGCGAAATTCTTCTGACACTGTTCTATCATAAGAAAGGGAATCTTGTGAAGGTTGTACAAACAGCATTTAAAATTCGCTTTAAAAACTAAATTCAGTCTGTCCCTTCTAATTCTATCATGAGCAGGCTCTTAAAACAAAATAAAATTGCTGAGACAAACTGGTGAGTTCAAAAAAAAAAAAAAAGTATCTAAAAATATAATTTAGCAGTCCAAAAATGATCAAGTTTCAACCAATGGATGCAGTGAGCCTATGAGAGACAAGCTAGTGCTATAGATGAAATGCAGAACCCCGCAGATGAGGGGTAGGGTAACTAAATTTTGTACGCAGAGCCATGGACTATTGCGTTCTTTTTCAGACAGTGCAGAGGAGAAAGGCGTGTGCTTGAGACACTAGAGTCAAGTGCCAGCGCAATTATACAGCGAGAAACACTTCCCACAACAGAACCACCGCAATGAAGAGGTAAGTTTAAAATGGCTCAAGAACAGAAGGTTAAGAAATTCTAGTCCTGCTTTTTTAAAAAATATAACTTCCTTCCAGTCATATCATTATCTACTTTAATAACAAAATGGTTCCTCAATTTACACTGAAATATACTAGCCAACGTATTTTAACTCATCTGAAGTAACCTGCTTTTTCCTTTTTCTAAAGCCTAATTCTCTGAAATCTGGACCAACAACAAAGAAAGAGGAAAGGGGGAAAATATTTGGACTGACAGCATTCTACTTCTTGAGTTGGGAGAGTGGGGTACTCAGGTGCCTTTTTCATTATTCTTCAAACTCACGGGGGGCCTGGGTGGCTCAGCTGGTTAAGCGTCCGATACTTGATTCTCGCTCAGGGTTGTGAGGCCAAGTCCCACGACAGGCTCCGCGCTGTGTGGAGTCTGCTTAAGATGCTCTCATGCCCTCTCCCTCTGCTTCTGCCCCTCTCCCCTTCTCTTAAAAAAACAAAAACAAAACCCAAAAAAACACATCTGTATTTCATGTATTACACACATGAAAGACTGTATAATTCTTTAATGTTTTTAACTTTTCACCACTTCTTAACCAGTTTCCCCTGCTTTCCCTCCTCTGAATGCAGGTGAACCTCCACCACCGGCCTTCAAGGAATGAGTGATTCTGGAGAGTCATGTGTTCATGACAGTTGAAAGATTATGTGTCTTACCTTATTTAAGCCATTCTGGATTGAGACATTCATACTTCTGATTTTAAAATAAAATCAGGCTACCTCAGAGCCTTTTGTTACATGCACTACTCGAATATTCTCAGGGCCTCTGAACAGTGGCTGAAGGCCTGCTTCAGTGCCTTTCGCTTCTTCCTGCCTTTCTTCGTTGTCCCTTACAGTGGCTACGTGTGTGCCCTTCCAGTTGGCTCATTCTAGCCTGGTGAGGAAACTAGAGATAGTTTCGCACACTGTACATTAAGTTTCCTTTAAACTACCTGTAACACTTGAATGTTTACTCAAGGCCCCTATAAAAGCAGTTCTGGGCCCACTCTCTTTTGAGGGTCCCACTGCTACAGTACATGTGCTTCTGAGCATCCGTTTCATTCCGTCCCAAGTGATTAGCTCTGTACCTGCAGCCTGGGAAACAGAAGTACGCCAGGCTCCTTCTACATCATGGCGGCCACATTATCTTTGTCTTGTATTATGATGTCAACGATAACTCCTGAATTTGGCAAGGATTACATATTTTTATCTTCATAAAAACACTTAAGGCAGATACGACGACCATCTCTATTTTGTAGATCAGTAAGGGAGGAGCAAAGAGGTAAGGTAACATGTCTAAAGTCACCCAGCCATTAAGTGGCAGACACAGAACTTGGCCCCGGGTAAATCGAACTCTGAAGTCAATGCTACTACTAACCACAGTGATACAGTGGCCCTACCAAACTGGCCTAATCTGTCCATTTCAGAAATCCAAATTCCTGGGGCAGGGAATGCATTATTCCAAGTCATCTTTTCTAGCCAGGCGAGACTATCCACAAGATGCTGGACTCCCTGGGGTCTGCCTGTGCTGGGCCAGGGCGCACGCCTGATCCAATCCCTCCAGGGGAGGCAGCACACAGCAGAGTCACATCTGGAGAGGCTGCCACCGGGCATCTCCAGTCTACAGCCCTGTGCTCTCCTCGTTCCCGACAGCGACAGTGAGGAGTGCTTGACATACATCAGGCACAATCCCCAAAGTTCAAGGAATGGGAATGGAAAAGAAAAATTCCAGAGTTTGGACAGGAGTTTTCCATCAAGCCCCACGGCACCCACTGCAAATTTCTATTCCAGCTCTACTTGAATTTCAAATTTTTCTACTCAGAACATTTATTACCTATGGTTTACCAGCACTGTATTTAGGACACTGTGAATCAAAAATCCTGTCAAGAGTTCTTTACATCTATTCATCAAAAGAAATTCAGAGTTAAGTATGTCTTCCTCCAAAGGCTCTTAACCCTTGTGAAGTTTGAAACAAAGGAAAGGAAGGAAAAGCCATGCCTGAGTCCTTCGTCATTTTTTAAATACTCTTTTTCTGTGGCTGAGGACTACAATCTTCTCTAGAATTGTCTTTCAGCAAATATTTTTCTTTTTAAAAAAAGTTTGAGCTGCTCAATAATTTTAAGTAATCATCCTTTATTCTAGACCTACACTGTCCAATACAGAAATCACTAGCCACGGGGCGCCTGGGTGGCACAACGGTTAAAGCGTCTGCCTTCGGCTCAGGGCGTGATCCCGGCGTTCCGGGTTCGAGCCCCACGTCAGGCTCCTCCTCTATGAGCCTGCTTCTTCCTCTCCCACTCCCCCTGCTTGTGTTCCTTCTCTCGCTGGCTGTCTCTATCTCTGTCAAATAAATAAATAAAAAATCTTAAATAAAAAAAAAAAAAAAAAAGAAATCACTAGCCACATATGGCCACGGGGCACTTGAAAGGTGGCCACTCCCAACAGAGATGCACTTAGCATAAAAAGAAAATGAAAAATATTCCATTAATATCTTTACACAGATTACTGTGATTTTGGAGATACTGGGTTAAATGTATTATTTAATTGTATTATTGGATTTGTGGAATAATATTCAGCTGTAAAAAAAAAAAAAAAGACGGACATTCTGACAATGCTACAACATGGAGGAATCTTAAAAACATGCTAAGTGAAATAAGCCAAAGTGAAAAGGACAAATATAACTCCACCTACATGAAGTACCTAGAATAAGTAAGTTAATAGAGAAAAATAAAACAGAGGTTGCCAGGAGCTGAGAAGGGGATACGGGGAGTCACGGTTCAGGTTCCACAGTGAAGAAGCTTTGCTCAGGTAGTAAGAGAGGCTGCAAAAGTGACCTCAGATTCTCAGTACAGAGGATACCATCACTGCCAGCAAATCAGTTGGTAGTCTGAGAACCTCTAATGAATACTACCCAATTTAACCCCACAAGAAGAACAGTCTTACTTAGTAAATTGGTTTGCTATCATCAAGCTTAAAAGACAGATCTTATTTTGTCCTACTAAAGAACGGGTCTGAGGACAATACTCTGTGAAACCTCAGAGCCATTCCACAAACCATCCCACAAGTGCTTTTTAACAAGTACCTTCAAAATACTGACAAACACAATCAGCCTTGTGCTGAGAGAGCAATACAAAGACACAATTTTACAAAAGTAACATAGTACACAAAGAAGCAAACAGGTTGTTCTTTTGATTTATAGTATTCGTTCTCTAAATTTACCAAGTGTCCAAATCTCAATTTATAACCACATTCACTGCCTCCCGATTTAAGAGACACATTTCGTTCCGTCTCATATTTCTTAAGACAATGAGTCTTTAGAAGACAGACTCCAAATGTAACAAACATTCTTACTAAAAATCAAATATGCAATGAAGTATATAGGACAGAGGAACTTCAGGGAAACAAGAGGAAAGAAAGTATGAGGTATGTCCACTGGCTTTGCAGAAAGTAAAGAAACCCAATCTCAGGAAGCCAAAGGGTGAAAGAGCATGATAGCCATTCTCGGACATAAACTAAGGAAGGCGTATGATGCTATTCCTCGACAGAAGAATGATGCTAACAGCAGCAGCAGCTCACAGCTCTAGGCTACCTGCTGTGGGCTTCCCACTTATTAGCTCAGTTAATCCACACAAACGCTCTGTGGAGATGGTGCTGTAATTATCACCCTCCCCTCACTTACTGATGAGGAAACAGAGGCATAGAGAAGTTAAATTGTGCCCAAGGTCACACAGCTAATAAACCGCAGAGCTGGGAGACAGACCCAGGTCACCTGGCTCCAGAGGCCGCTACTACAAAGTGCCTCTCACAATCTTTATGGCAGGTCCACGATAACATTTATGGTGGGGGGTTCAAGTGCTATCAACTAACAAAAAAACATACAGACTAAGAATACTTATTGGGCCCCCTCACACTCGCCGACAGTACTCTCGGGAATCTTCAGTAACGATAACTCTCAGGTGTGAAAGAACTGTCAAAAGGAAATAAACCTATTTTAGAAATAAAACATAAAATCCAGTGGACTGCTGGAAACAGCAAACCAAGTGCCAATCACAGGTCTTTAATTTTACAGGGAGTTCAGTGATACACTGACAGAATGAAACGCCACAGGCCGTGCTCCACACGCCACGCAGGGGTCACGACTGCTGGAATGCAAGGCCATCACATAAAGCACACCTATCACGTCTTGCCATTTTCCTTCACATCAACTGTGTAATGTTGTCTTGTTCAACATTTACCCGTTTTTCAAACCACACTCATCTGTAACACGTGGCAACGTCCTACAGCCTACCTCCATGGTTATGCACTCCGACAAAAGATTAGGCATACAGAGGTCCTCACGACAGTCACTGAAAGGCCTTCAGAGGTGATCTGGCAAATTGTTTCCCCCCAAACCTGCAAAGTTTTACCAAGCTTTAAGAGAGTTAACAAAACTTTTGATAATCACCTGTATCAAATTACTTTGGTTTTCATTTTTAATTAAGGTATAATTCACATACTGTAAAATTCACTGTCTTATGTTCAGTTCCCTATGTGTTCTGTGCAAAACAAACACAATTGTGTAACCAACCCCACGGACAAGATAAAGAAGAGTTCCACACCCAAAACAATTGCTCCATGAGCCTCTACAGCCAACCCCTCCCCACCTATAACCTCTAGCAACCACTGATCTGCTTTCTGTCCCTGCTGTCTCCCCTTTTCCTATACAAATGCAACCGTACAGTCTGCAGGCTTTTGAGTCTGGCTTCTTTCACTAAGCGTAACACCGTCTTCCCTTTTTAAAAAAAAAAAAGATTTATTTATTTGTGAGAGAGAGAGAGAGCGAACAAGCAGGGGCAGAAGGAGACAGAGAGAGAAATCCACAAGGAGACTCCCCACAGAGCGTGGAGCCCGATGGAGGGCTCAATCCCAAGACCCTGAGATCGTGACCCGAGCAGAAACCAAGAATCGGCCGCTTAACCAACTGAGCCACCCAGGCGCCCCTAAGCATTAGCACCTTTTAGAGTCACCCATCCGCTGCAATGGCATCAGTAGCCCATTTCTTTTCCTTGCTGAGCAGTAGCCCACTGTACTGATGTATCACCATTTGTTTATCCATTCACCAGTTGAGAGAAATCTGAATGGTTACATTTTTGGCCACTGTTAAAAAAAAAAAAAATGCTGCTATAAAATTAGCACACAGGTTCCTATATGAACATAAGTTTTTATTTCACTTGGGTAAAACCCGGGAGTAGGTCATATGGTATGCTGCGTGAAGGGTCCATTGGGCCCACGTCCTCACCAGCACTAGGTATAGTCAGTTTCTTTCTATTCTAACCATTCTAAAAGGTATATAGAGTCATCTCATGGTTTGATTTACATTTCCCTAAATGACTGATAAAATGGCCATCTTTTTATGTGCTTATTTGCCATCTATACATCCTCCTTAGTGACATGTCAGATCTTTTGCCCATTTTTTAATTGGTATCTTTTCCTGAGTTTGCAAAGTTCTTTATATAGTCTAGAAAAAAAGTTCTGTATCAGATATATGATTTGTAAATACTGCCTACCAGTTGCGGTTTCTCTTTTTGTTATCTTAACAATTTTTTTTTTTAAAGATTTATTTATTGAGACAGAGAGCAAGCATGAATGTGGGGGGGGGGGCAGAGGAAGAGGGAGAGAGAGAATCCAAGCAGACTCCCCACTAAGCACAGAGCCCAACTTGGGGCCCAATCCCAGGACCCCAAGATCACGACCCGAGCTGAAACCAAGAGTTGGACGCTTAATGGACTGAGCCACCCAGGTGCCCCAAGAATGTCTTTCAAAGAGGAGATGACTTTAAGTCCAATTCATCTTTCTTTTTTTTTTTAAATGGATCATGCTTTGGGTTTACTTAAGTCTTTGCCTAACTCAAGTCACAAAGATTTTTTCCAAATGTTTTCTTCTAGTAGTTCGTAGTTTTACATTTAAGCCTATAAGCCATTTTGAGTTAATTTTTGTATGTTGAGCAAGGTATCAATTACTTTTTTTTATTTTTACTGCTTGATCCAAAGTTCTGGCCCTTTGAGGATGTGGAGAAGGGGGAACCCTCATATACTGCTGGTGGGAATGCAAATTGGTGCAGCCACTCTGGAAACTCAGACTAATACAGACAACAACATAATCAACTCACTGAAATACAAGGTGAGTAGTGTAAAAACAGACTACTCCAAGTACAAAGCAGGAGAAGGCCCTCAGCAGCTTGCAGAGGAAACACCATGAACACACAATACACAAAGAATGAAAGAACAAGGCTTGTTTAGGAAATAGCTGGGGTGGATTCTCGACCACTCTGTATTCACGGCGGGCACTTCTGCATGCTAACATTTCTGGCAGGCCATCTGAGGGGACTAAAAAGCTAAAAACCCCCCACACAAGTAAGCAACAAAATTCAAGCACTACTACAGTATAATAGTATTTCTGTGTCTATAAAAGCAAACAAAATTATCAAATAAAGAGGCTTTCAGGATAGTGTGGCTCTGAATAAGGTGCCCACCCCCAGCCTAGAACAGGTCCAAGTGACTGCACCAGGGCACAGCAGGGGAGAGGAGGTGTGGACCGGCCCCCAGCAGAGCCTGTTCCCCAGGAGGCCTTCACGTGCCCTCCCAGCACATGGCTCTCATGGCCACCAAGAGAACCAGCAACAGCCCCCCTTCAGCTAGCGCTGCTTACCCACCTTCCCAGATGCTACTCAGTTCTGTCAGCCTGAGTTACCCATGGCACCAGCACCACTAATGTGCCC